>NC_044390.1:65198992-65897492 GCF_006542625.1 Nomascus leucogenys
CCTCTCTTGGTCTTCCCAAGGTGCCCCCGTGGCGCGCAGGCTCAGTTCTCCATGATTTCTTGGATCCAGTCAAGGTAGTGGCATACGCTGGTGTAGACTGCGGGGCGCCGGGGTCTGGAGCAGGGCTCAGCACCCCCAGACACCACGCCTGCCAAGGTTCCGTTGCAAACCAGGGGACCCCCAGAGTCACCCTGTACGCGAGAGAAGGGCAGAGGAACTGTTAGGCCACTCTGTTCATGACAATTAGACGGGCCACTTCCTCCTTCCCAGAAAGGCCCCAGCCCCTTCCTCCTCCAACATCCGAGAGTCCCCTATCTCCAGCCTCTCCTCCCTCAGACCCAGGAGTAAAAGCTCAGAGCCCCCACCTCCCCGCAGGACCCAACCTCCTCCTCCCCCAGGACTCAGACTCTGGACGCCCAGCCCACTCCTCCTGTAGATCCAGAAGTCTGGACCTCCAGACCTTTTCTCTTTTACACTAAGGAGTCCAGGCCCTGGTCCCATCCTCTCCCAGGAATCAGGTATCCCAGTCTCCTCATTTTCACCCAGGAAGGCTGGGGGCCGACCCCTCTGCTCCCCTAAATTCTAGAAAACTTGGTAGGACAGCCTCATTTTCCCCAGAGTAAGGTCTCACCTGGCAGGAACCTCGGCCCCCCTCCCACAGGCCCGCACAGAGCATGCTGTCCGAGATGTGGCCAGGGTACGCCCAGTGGCAGAGTTTGTTCTCCAGGATGCTGATGTTGGCACACTGCAGTGTGACTGGAAACAGCGCTGTCAGGGAAGAGAGCTGTCAAGGATCTGCAACTGTCTCCAACACACTCAGCACCCCACCGCCCTGAGTCCTCCCTACAGCTTTTCCAAAGGACTCATGGAGCCACATTTAGGACTCTCAAAGATAGGGACAAGAGACGGTGACACAGAGACAGTCATAGCATGCAAGAGAAACAAATGGAGACAAGGAGGAAGAGGGCCAAGCAGAGAGGGAGGCTGGCCGGGCACCGTGGCTCACGCCTGTAATCCCAGCATTTTGGAGGCCGAGGCCGGCGGATCGCTTGAGGTCAGGAGTTTGAGACCAGCCCAGCCAACATGGTGAAACCCCGTCTCTGCTAAATATACAAAAATTAGCCAGGCATGGTGGCAGGCACCTGTAATCCCAGCTACTCGGGAGGCTGAGGCACGAGAATCACTTGAACCTGGGAAGTGGAGGTTGCAGTGAGCCGAGATTGGTCACTGCACTCCAGCCTGGGAGACAGAGTGAGACTCCATCTCAAAAAAAAAAAAAAAAAAAAAAAAAAAAAGAAGAAGAAGAAGAAGAAGAAAGGAAGAGAAACAGCAAGATGCATGCAGAGAGCCAAGAGATAAGAGGAGATGCATATATAACTCCCCAGCACTTTGGGAGGCCGAGGTAGGCGGATCACAAGGTCAAGAGATTGAGACCATCCTGGCCAACATGGTGAAACTCCGTCTCTACTGAAAATACAAAAAAATAGCTGGGCATGCTGTTGCGCACCTGTAGTCCCAGCTACTCGGGAGGCTGAGGCAGGAGGATCGCTTAAAACCCAGGAGGTGGAGGTTGCAGTGAGCCGAGATCACACCACTGCACTCCAGCCTGGGCAACAAGAGCGAGACTCCATCTCTAAAAAAAAAAAATGAAATAGAGAAAGACCCAGACCTCAAGGGGTGGAATGAAGGCAGTGAGATAAAGGGAAAGAGATTCACAGGAAGATGGTCACTGATGGAGACAGAGACATAGATAGAGATACCAGATAGAGTGCAGTCAGTATAGATGTGGATATGGATATATAATACATATGCGCATCTATATAAGGCATGGGTGCAGGCTCCGATGCATCAAGGGACATGATAAACAGAATTGGTAAACGGAAGTCGGGGACGGGGGCTGTGCAGGGAGACAGGAGCCATTTGGGTCCATTGGAGTGGATCAGAGAACTTATCTTGGCTGAAGGGGGCAGCCTCCATTGACTCAGCCCAATGCTTGCTATTTTGGGAATCTGAGTTCTTCAAACTTTTTCAAGTGAATCCAGAAACCTGGCTTTTGTATAACACTTTCCGAGTTTTAGATATTGGCAGCAACAAATTCAGACTGTTTTTCCAATCCACTGGCCCAATTTGGCTAAGAGGTCAGTGATCCGTGACTCTGAGAGACATGGCCTTATTCACATTCTAAGATGAACGCATTTCACATTGAAACATCTCTGGGCCAGGTACAGTGGCTCACACTTGTAATCTCAGCACTTTGGGAGGCCAGGAGTTTGAAACCAGCCTGGACAACATAGCAAGACCTCATCTTTGCTAAAAATAATAAAAATTTTTAGCATAAGGCTTAAGTTAAAGGAGGTCCCATCATGGAGCAATGCATGATGGGAAATTCCCACACAGCATCTCTTACCAGAATCAGTGCTTTATTCATGGAGGGAAGAAAATTGAAACAGTATGGATGGTCACTTTTCAGAGGCAATGGAGAGAGGATTCCTGCATCAGGTGGATTCCAGGATACTATTAGAATGCCCAGAATCTAAGATTCTAGAATTCTCAGATTCTGACACACTATTATCCATGATTCTAGAATCTAGAGGCTCAAGGTTTAGAGTTTTATGAATCCAAGATTCTAACATTCCAGATTCCCTTGGATCAAAAAACTCCAGGATTCTAACATTATCTGAATTAAATCTAAGATTTGACTAGATTTAAAAAAGACTAGAATTTTGGCTGGGTGCAGTGGCTCATGCGTGTTATCCCAGCACTTTGGGAGTCCGAGGCGGGCAGATCACAAGGTCAGGGATTCGAGACCAGCCTGGCCAATATGGTGAAACCCCTGTCTCTACTAAAAATACAAAAAAATATATAATAATAATAATAATAATAAATAATAAAAAAAAATGACCCGGGTGTGGGATGTGGCGGTGCATGTCTGTAATCCCAGCTACTTGGGAGGTTGAGGCGAGAGGATCGCTTGAGCCCAGTTCAAAGCTGCAGTGAGCCGTGATCACACCGCTGCACTCCAGCCTGAGCAACAAAGTGAGACCCTGCCTCAAAAACAAACAAACAAACACTCTGAAATTAGAATATGTCTTCCAGAAAATGGTGTTATATAATCAGTGGGATCTAATGGGATCTTTCTTCCTCCTCCTCCTCCTCCTTTTTTTCTTCTTCTCCTCCTCCTTCTTCTTCCTCTTCTTCTCAGTTCATGCAATAATGGCACATCTTTAAAATGCTAGCATCTTATATTTGATTAAATATATCGATTGGCAGATAGATTGACAGAGAGAGAGAAAAGGAGAAGACAGAGATGAAAAGGCAGAGACAGAGGGGTGAGGGAGCCAGATCCCGGGCATGAAGTTTCAGAGAGAGTTCTGGGCCAGGTCATACCCTTGGGGCTGGACACGGCCCCCCAGCCTGAGATGAGACACTGCATGCCTGGGGAGACACAGGTCTGGCTGAGGTTGAGGGGCTGCACAGCAGGACTCAGACGTGCCTGCCTGGGCAGGCGGATCAGCATGATGTCGTCATTGTGGTCATTGGCGCTGAGGTCCTTGTTGAAGCCAGGGTGGGGGAAGAAGTCTGTAACCCGGAACAGCTGCTCCGGACCCTCCCATTTCCAGAGGTGGTGCTCTCCAAGGCGGACCCACAGATACCTGCTGGGACAGGCCTCAGAGGTCAAGCCGGGGGGAAGGTAAAGGTCCTTTCAGCCCCAGCCCTCTTTTCCTGTCCATCGGAGTGCTGTGTGACCCTCCGCAAGCCACACACCCTCTCTGCACCCTCATCGTCTATGTCTGGCCCAGGGTACTGTGATTTTAAGCCAGGCACACAGCTCCTCTGGGTCCCTGGCCCCCACTCTGATGTTTTGTGTGTTTCCATCTTTGTAGCTCTCCCCACAAAGCACCTGCTCCTAGTCCCAGGCTGAGTGAGCCACCTTCCTCCCTACTCACCTGGAGCCTTGGTGGTGACTTGGGTCCCTAGGAACGGTGTGGGCACGGGGGACCCCACCTACCGCATAACAACAGCCCCACCCCTGCCCCCACAGGTCTGGTGGCTTCTGTGGGAGCGGCTCTGTATGTCTGAGTGGTGTGTATACGTGTGCATGTGTATGAAAGGGGATGGGATATGGAAAATCCCCAAACTGGGGGTCATCTCTGGCCTCAGCTTTTCCTGTCTATCATATCCTTCACCCTTCAATGCATGTCTTCCTGGTGTCTAACCTTAAGCCCTCACCACAGTCTCGGTGCACTTGTTCCACTTCTGGTCCATGCCCTAGACAGCTGGGATCCTTTCGGGGTTGACAAGTCCATTCCCCAGCCTCTGACCTCTGACATTAGGCAGCAGGCTAATGACTGCGAATTCAGGGTTGGGGAACCAGAAACATCTGCGTCTGTCTCTCTCTGTCATTCTTGCTGTCTTGGCTCTGGATCTGGAAAAGTAGTCCTCACCCCTACATCCCCTCATCCCCCTACCCTTCCCCTGCCTCTGACTCTCTTCCACCTTCATATCTCTGCATTTCTCCTGCTTCACTTTCGGCTGAAATCTGAACATCGTTCTCCCAGTCTGATGTATAGGCTTAAGTTAAAGGAGGTCCCATCATGGAGCAATGCATGATGGGAAATTCCCACACAGCATCTCTTACCAGAATCAGTGCTTTATTCAAGGAGGGAAGAAAATTGGAACAGTATGGATGGTCACTTTTCAGAGGCAATGGAGAGAGGATTCCTGCATCAGGTGGATTCCAGGATACTATTAGAATGCCCAGAATCTAAGATTCTAGAATTCCCAGATTCTGACACACTATTATCCATGATTCTAGAATCTAGAGGCTCAAGGTTTAGAGTTTTATGAATCCAAGATTCTAACATTCCAGATTCCCCTGGATCAAAAAACTCCAGGATTCTAACATTATCTGAATTAAATCTAAGATTTGAACCTAGAATTTTAATGTTCTGGGACAAAAAGACTAGAATTTTGTCCGGGAGCAGTGGCTCATGCCTGTAATCCCAGCACTTTGGGAGGCCGAGGCAGGCAGATCACAAGGTCAGGAGTTCGAGACCAGCCTGGCCAATATGGTGAAACCCCCGTCTCTACTAAAAATACAAAAAAAAAAAAAAAATAGCCTGGCATGGTGGTGCATACCTGTAATCCCAGCTACTCAGGAGGCTGAGGCAGGAGAATTGCTTGAACCCGGGAGGCGGAGGTTGCAGTGAGCTGAGATTGCGCCACTGCACTCCAGCCTGGGCGACAGAGGGAGACTCTGTCTCAAAAAAAAAGATAGAATGTCATCATTCTGTAAATGTATAACCTTAGAAATTTAAGAGTCTGGGATTCAAATAGTTTAAGACTACAGAATTATCTGAATCTCAATATTCTAGGATACTGTGAATCAAAGATTCTAGTACTGCGAGTTTCAATATTCAATGAATCTAGAAAGCTCTGAATTTAAGATTCTAGGGTCACACTAGCCATTATGGCTATTGAACACTTGAAATGTGGCTAGTCCATTTTGTAACAGGCTATATGCGTAAAATACAGAACAGATTTCAAAGGCTTAGTACCAAAACAAAAGTAAACCGTACCATTCATACTTGTTTAAAAATTGATTACATGTCAAAATAAGTTTTTGGGTATGTCAAGTTAAATCTATTAGAATTAATCTTACTCATTCCTTATTTTTTAAATGCGTCCACCAGAAATTTAAACTTACACACGTGGACACAAATTCATCATAATTCCTCTGGGCGGTGCTGACCCAGACTGCTAAGATTCTAATAGTCTGTGAATCTATGATTTTAGAATTTGCTGAGGCTATTGCAGAATTTCATAAATTCAAGATTTTAGGATTCTACGATTCTGGATTTCTCTGGGTCAGTCTCAGATTCAAAGAACCTAAATTTCGAATCTTAGCCTCCTTAAATGAGGTATTGTCGGTCTCTAGAATTTTAGGATTTGGAAGGCTACCCTTCCTAATTCTAAGAGTTGAACTTGTGGTATCAGAAGTGGAGGCTCCGCACTTCTGGCCTATAGCACCCCTCACCTTCTCCTGACCCCCAGCCTCCGCCCCTCCCCAGCGTGGCCAGCCCAGGTCACTCACGGCTTGCGGCAGTGGGCAGCTGTGAGCAGCCAGCGGTCACTGATGAGGGTCGCCCCACAGAAGAGCCGAGTAAGGTGGAAGAGGCCGGCCTGCCAAGGCTGGGAGTTGGGGCGACATTCCTCGGCCCCGATGGCACGGGTGTCTGCCCAGCCATGCCCTGGGGTGGGGACGAGGGACAAAGGGGTCAGCGAAGAGCAGGTTGGGAGGGCTGGGAGAGGATGCTGAGAAGCCTAGAGGGCAGGAGGCAGAAGCCTGGGATGGGAGGGAAGAGCAAGATGACCTTAGTACAGCCGTGAAGGGGCAGCCAGCCCGGGAGCCTCACCTGCCAGCAGAGAGAGCAGAGCACAGAGGAGTCCCAGCTTCATGACCCCTGGGCACCTGGATCCTGGAACGTGCACCCGGCGTCCAGTGCTTCTTTATGGTAAGCCATGCCATCTCCTTCCTCCTCCATGGGGCCGCCCCTGTGATTAATCAGGGTTGGGAAATGTCCCTGGGGGAGGGGGAAGCCCTGGGGCTGTGACAGGGGCCTTGGGAGAGGAGGTAAGTGCAGGGAGACCCCCCTTTTGGGATGAACTGGCAGCTTGCTGGGCCAGAGCTTGACTGAATGGAGGAGGAGTGCTGGGGGTGTGGAGAGGTTGTGGGCACCTCCTCTGGGGTCTTCAGAGTAGGAGCCCTCATTCCTCATCACCTTAGGCTACAAGGTACAGAATCTTTTGTGTCCTGGAAAAGGAGGAAGATCCTTGAGGCCTAAGGTCCTGGTGTGCAGCAGGTTTATTTTGGATAAAGCAGTGGTGTGCAGAGACCAACCTCCCAGGGCAGGCTGGAGGGATGTGCAGGGGGACCACCCAGAAAGGAGGCTAGGGGTGGGACACAGAGTCAGGACTCAGACACAAGAGCAAAAGATACAAAGAGAGGGAGGTACAGGCACAGAAGGACCTAAGATGAGAGGAAGAGCGGGAGGAGGAACATGAGAAAGATTGAGGGAAATCCAGGTGGAGCAAGGCAGAGACCACAGGCAGCTGCACAGGTTTACACACCTCGCAGAACCTTCCCTGCCTTGGGGATTTGGGCCTCTTCCCACAAGGACAAGGCCCTCTCCTAGAATGTTGGGAAATCTGGTTCCATCTGGATTAACCCACTCTTGTCATAACTTGCCCCCTTCCCCACAGCTCCACCACGCAAGGACCCAGGTGCCCAACCTTCCAGGTAGCAAGTGCCCTGTGCTCTCTCTTAATACATCCTGATATTTGCCAAATCCTGAGAACGTTTGCTATACATTTTTTTCATCCATCTCCCTGCCCCCCACCCCATTGTCCTTTCCATCACCCCATCCTCCCTGCCTCTCTCCTCATCATTCCTTCTCACCACGTGGACAGCTTCTGGAGGGCTGGGCCCAGGTCTGACTAATCTGTGTGTCCCAGCGTCACCCTGTTCCAGGCGTAACAGGGCTTGCAGAAGTCCTCAGGAGATGTTCATTGAATGAGTGAATGTCTTTCTCCATATCCTTCTTTTCCTGGTGAACTCCCACTCATCCTTCAACACCCAACCTCAATGCTCCCTCCTCCAGGAAATCTCTGATTTCCTCAGGCAGAGTCCATCTTTGCCTCCCCTGGGCACTTATAATCCCTTCCACTTCCCGCCCACAGGCCTGGTTATGAAGCTGGGTCTGGGATCCCCCTGAATGTTCTCTCACTATGTCGTCATGGTTTGGGGCACGGACTCTGGAACTGAACCATGTGTGTCCAAATCTCAATGATTAGGTGTGATTAGTGATGAGGTGTGTGACTTTGGGCAAGTCACCAGACCTCTCTCAGTTGCTCCATCTGTTTTTTGTTTGTTTGTTTGTTTTCCAAAATGGAGTATTGCTCTGTCACCCAGGCTGGAGTACAGTGGCGTGATCTCAGCTCATTGCAACCTCTGCCTCCTGGGTTCAGGCGATTCTCCTGCCTCGACCTCCCAAGTAGCTGAGACTAAAGGCGCGCGCCAAGACGCCTGGCTAATTTCTGTACTTTTAGTAGAGACGGGGTTTCACCATGTTGGCCAGTCTGGTCTGGAACTCTTGACTTCGCGATCTGCCTGCCTCGGCCTCCCAAAGTGCTGGGATTACAGGCGTGAGCCACCGTACCTGGCCTGCTCCATCTGTTAAGTAGCAGTAATAACGAGGGTTGTTGGGGGGATTAAGCAAATTTACACACATGAAGCACAACAGTGTCTGACACATGGTAAATGTTCAATGTCTCTCCATCCCCTGCAGAAACCTGCGGTGCCTTTATCATAGCTCATTTCACCCTTGCCTGCAGCTGTCTCACTGCCTTTCCAGACAGGGAAGTCCTTGAGATCGGGGACTGGGTATCCACTATGTGCTAAGTGCCACCTTAACTGCTATTAACAGCATTTTAGACCAGGAACGGTGGCTCACGCCTGTAATCTCAGCACTTTGGGGGGCCGAGGCGGGTGGATCACTTGAGGTCAGGAGTTCAAGACCAGCCTGGCCAACATGGTGAAACTCCGACTCTATTAAAAACACAAAAATTAGCCAGGCGTGGTGGTGGGCGGCCTGTAATCCCAGCTACTCGGGAGGCTGAGGCAGGAGAATTGCTTGAACCTGGGAGGCAGAGGTTACAGTGAGCCTAGATCGTGCCACTGCACTCCAGCATGGGCAACAGAGCGCGAGACTCTCAAAAGAAAAATAATAATAATAATAATAAAAAGGAGCATTTCAATAGCTACCTTTATCGACTGTGTTCTCAGTGCCTGGTGTTAGGTAAACTTTGCGTGTATATTATCTCATTTAATTATCCTTCTGTTGTTGTTTTTTGTTTTTTGACACAGGGTCTCTGTTGCCAAGGCTGGAGTGCAGTGGCATGATCATAGTTCACTGCAGCCTCAACCTCCTGGACTCAAGTATCCCTCCTGCCTCAGCCTCCTGAGTAGCTGGGACTACAAGGTATGCACCACGATGCGGGGCTCATTTTTTTTTTTTTTAGTAGAGACGAGGTTTCACTATGTTGCCCAGGCTGATCTTAAACTCCTGAGCTCAAGCATTCCACCCACCTCAGCCTCCTAAAGTTCTGGGATTACAGGTGTGAGCCACTGCGCCTGGCCTATCTCATTTAACTCTCACAAGAGTCTAATTAAGCAGGTGTCTCCATTTCACAGAGTGAAAACTGAGGAAGAGAGAGCATTCAAGTAATTTGCTCAAAGTCATACAGCAAAGTGATTGAAATGCATTTCCTTCTCTACCTGGTGAACTCCTACTTGTCCTTTAAACCCCTGCACAAATGTCCCCCCATTGAGAAGCCTTTCCTGACTCCTTCAGGCACAGCCTGTGGACTTGGTGGGGTGCACCCCATACCCGCTTCTGTTACAGCACTGATCTATTTGTGTTATGTGTTCACACAGCAACGGGGGTGACTTCTGTGTGCCGGGCATAATACAGGTGCTTAGCAAATCACAGTGAACAAATATCTGAATCACTGCCCTCACGGAATTTGTGGGGAAGGGTGACATAGACCATTATCAAGTAAACATAAATGAGATAATTTCAGGTATAATAGGTGCTATTAAAAAAAAATAAACAGAGCATCAGGACTGGATAACCAAAAGTGGACTCCTATAGCCTGGGCAATTCAGGAAGGCCTCCCGGAGGAGGTGACTTTTGAGTGGAGACCTGAATGACAGGAATGTAAGCCTGGCCTGTCTCCCCAACCTAACTAGCAGCTCCTTGAGGGTAGTGCCTGGTCTGATTCATCTTTGAGGCCTGGCATAAGATGTGGCTCGATAAACATTGTGGAGTGACTAAAGGGACGGGTGAGTTGCCTTTAAAAATGAATCGAATTTTCAAGTTTCCACTGACCTCGCTTCTGATCTTTGGATGACAAACCCAGCTGATATGCCTGACCGACATTTCCTGGGTGTGCTAATGGGGGCAGAATAGGAAAGAGGCCACGGAAGGGAGCTGTGTACCAGACTCTGTGCTCAGACCTTGTACATCAACCTCCTGTGGGCTTTGCAGGGGGAGGGACCTTGTGATCACCCCTACGTATGTCCCCAGCACCCAGCACTGGGCCTGGCACATAATAGATGCTCCATAAATTGGTAACCAAAAGGACAAACAAACAAACAAGCAAACAAAAAAACCCCGTGCTGGGAAATTTCTGTTGTGCCTATATTCAGCTAGCTTATGTTACTGCTTCAAAGTTCAGGATAAGCTGAGACACTCTAACTTCTTTTTTTGAGATGGAGTTTCGCTCTTTCATCCAGGCTGGAGTGCAATGGTGCAATCTCAGCTCACTGCAACCTCCGCCCCCCGGGTTCAAGTGATTCTTCTGCCTCAGCCTCCCAAGTAGATGGGATTGTAGGCGTCTGCCACCACGCCTGGCTAGTTTTTATATTTTCAGTAGAGATGGGATTTCGCCATTTTGGCCAGGCTGGTCTCGAACTCCTGACCTCAGATGATCTGCTTTCTTTGGCCTCCCAAAGTGCTAGGATTACAGGCATGAGCCACCACACCCAGCGGACACTCAAACTTCTATTAGCTTTACCTGGATTCTGTGTATTAACTCCCCTCCCCTCCCCCAATTTCAGGGAGAGTCAAACAATTTCTCCTCCCAAGTTTTCAGGACAAAAATCTCACAGCCAATTAATAACAGATAAACCAAAGATTTTCCCCTAAATGTCAGAGGGAGGTTTCTTGGCACAAACTGGGCAGTTGAGGTGTCAAGAGTTCCCCAATCTTCACTACCCCCTCGGCCCTCTGGTCTTAGAGGTTGGGATGGAAGCAAGGTGAGGTCTCTTGAGTTCCAGTGGCCCCATGAAGGCAGAGAAGGTGCTATATGACTCAGGGCCAGCCTAGCTCCTGCCAAGACAGGAGGAACTGGTGTTGGGTGGAACCAGAAGTGGGAAACAGTGGGAGATGAGAAGGAAGTGGTTAAAAGGTGGTTCCTGGGACTTGGAACTACGATGGGGAAAATGATTCTTCCATCATCCCTAAGGGATGGGGATGGAAGGTTGGGATAGGGGGCTACCCCGTGCACTTCTTCCCTGGACACACGCTCTCACCGGGACGTGGTCAGATCATGACAATAGGTAAACTTTAGTCAGAGCTCACCACCCACTGTGTTAAGCCTTACATGACAATCCCCATGAAGATTTACATACACATGTTATATCATAGTCTCCTCACAACATGTCTAAGAGGTAGGCATGTCATTTTTCCCATTTTGCAGATGAGGAAACCGAGGTTCAGAGAGGGCACTTGGCTTGCCCAAAGTCACACAGCGGGGGGTGGCAGAGGAAGTCAGGTTGGGTGACCCCAATAACTGCTCTCAGAGACTGGGTGATGACCAGTTTCCTCGCTTCTCTGGAATAAACCTTTGCCACCACTTTCTGCATTTCAGCCTCAGTACAGGCAGAGAATGGGGATGGGCAGGGGAATGAGGTGAGAGGGGAGATGTTTAGAGGTGTGGAGGGTGGCAGAGGTTTGAACAGTGCAGACAAGGGGAGAGTTCAGCCGACTGGGGAGGAAGAGGATGGATGACGGAGCCTCTGGGCATCTGGATCAGTTGGAGCATAACATCTGGATCAGCTGGAGCATAGCATCTGGATCAGTTGGAGCGTATGACTTTATTGATCCAGGACATGTATTTGCAGATCTGGGTGTAGACAGCTGGATGCTGGGCAGAGCCGCAGGGGTAAACACCCCACGAGAGGATGCCTTGGAGGGTCTCGTCACAGACCAGGGGGCCTCCCGAGTCACTCTGGGGGTGGCAGGAAGGAGAGATCAAATAAATGTGCCAACGTGAGAGCTGTCACTTTGGGATCTGGGGCAGTGGTGGGGAAGGAAGGGGTTGGGTTGGGATGAAGACGAGGATGGGATGGGGTTGGAATTAGGTATGAGGCTGGAGGGTAGGAATGGAGGTGGACTTCAGGTTATGGGGGTTCGGCTGGGGGATGAGAATGAAGACGCAGGGAGACTGGAGTTGGGACTGTAGTTCATGGAAGGTGAGGGGATGAAGATGGGCTTGGAGACAGGAATGGGGTGGGGTTAGGGTGGAAATGGAAGGTGAGGGATGAAGATGGGCTTGGAGACAGGAATGGGGTGGGGTTAGGGTGGAAATGGAAGGTGAGGGATGAAGATGGGCTTGGAGGCAGGAATGGGTGGGGTTAGGGTGGAAATGGAAGGTGAGGGATGAAGATGGGCTTGGAGACAGGAATGGGGTGGGGTTAGGGTGGAAATGGAAGGTGAGGGATGAAGATGGGCTTGGAGACAGGAATGGGATGGGGTTAGGGTGGAAATGGAAGGTGAGGGATGAAGATGGGCTTGGAGACAGGAATGGGATGGGGTTAGGGTGGAAATGGAAGGTGAGGGATGAAGATGGGCTTGGAGACAGGAATGGGGTGGGGTTAGGGTGGAAATGGGATTGAGGATAGGGATGAGGAGGGGGTTAGATCTGGGTAAGAGCTGGGGTCAAGGATGGGTTTGGGAATGGAGTTGGGGAGCGGGAACAGGGTCTGCTCTTTTCCCATAACCTCCCTGTCCTCCCTCCCAGGAGTCAGAGACTCTCCCTGTTCAGATCCTACCTGGCAAGGGTCCTGGCCCCGGTCCAGTCCGGCACATATCATGTTGTTGGTGACCACGCCGGGGTAGAAGACCTCACACTCTTTAGGGCTCAGGATAGCGACATTGGAGCAGGTCAGGCCCTTGTTGTACTTCACTAAAGGGAGAATATGCCAGTAATCCGTGGGCCCAGCCCCCAATCCTTGGGGAGCCAGGAGTCCAGATACAAGACTGTTTCTATCCTAAGCCCTAGCCCCTCCTCATTCAGACTCAAGAATCCTGGCCCCAGCCCCTCCCCCACTTAGACCCAGGAGTCCAGGCCCCCAGCCTCTCCTCCCCTCAGACTCACAGACCCAGGCATCCAGGACCCCAGCCCCTCCCCCACTTAGACCCAGGAGTCCAGGACCCCAGCCCCTCCTCCCTCAGATCCAGGAGTCCAGTCCCCAGCCCGTCCTTCCTCAGACCCAGGGGTTCAGGCCCTCAGTCTCCTCCTCCTGAGGTTCCGGCCTCAGAGCCCCAGCTCTTGCCTCTCCGGGCAGCCGTGGTACCCCAGCCAGCGACCTGGCACTGGTCTCCAGGCTGGGCACAGCGGTAGGGAAGCTGCAGGGCCCGGACGCGGGGCCTTGGCACTACGGGCCTGGCCAGCTTCAGCAACATGAGGTCGTGCTCATCCGTTCGCCTTGGCAGGATGGGGCCTGAGCCCTGGTGGTACTTGGGATGGACAACAGAGAGAGTGGTCCGGCGGAGCTGTTCGCCCTGAAGAAGCAGCAGGTGGTCATCCCCGACTCGAGCCCACAGTGGCCTGGGGGAAGGAAGAGGCATGTGAAGGCAAACCCTTCATAGGGACTGGCGTGAGGGCAGATACCAGGGCCCGGAGATAGGAGGGGTCTGAGGGAAGAGGGTCTTGGGGGAGAAGGGGACCTCAGTGGACACGGGGAGGAGGAATCAATTGTTTGAGCTCCAAGGATCTGCAGGAATTGAGGAGGGCTGGGGGCCTGGACACCTAGGTAAGCCTTCCACATTTTCTTTTCTCTTTTTCTTTTCTTTGTTGAAACAGAGTTTCCCTCTTGTCATCCAGCCTAGAAAGCAATGGCACAATCTCGGCTCATTGCAACCTCCACCTCCCAGGTTCAAGCGATTCTCCTGCCTCAGCCTCCTGAGTAGCTGGGATTACCGGCACCCGCCACCACACCCAGCTTTTTTTTTTTCTTTTTTCTTTTTTTTTTTTTTTTTTTTTTTTGTATTTTTAGTTGAGAAGGGGTTTCACCATGTTGGCCAGGCTGGTCTTGAACTCCTGACCTCAGGTGATCCACCGGCCTCGGCCTCCCAAGGTGCTGGGATTACAGGCATGAGGCACCGATCCCGGCCCTACTCCACATTTTCTCTGTGGTAATACCCAGCCCTTCCTCCTTCAATGGGAACTCAGGAAGTGAACCTTTTCCTCTAGTTCTAAATTCCTGACCACACGGACCCTGGCTTCTATCCGTTGCAGGCAACCACCTCCTCCTAGAGCCCAAGGAGAATCAGCGGGACAGGAGTGACGGGCCCAGAAATGCGGAGAAGGACCACACCGCCCCCTGGCGGCCACAGCGCAAGGCCCGTCTCTCCTCCTGCTGGAAGGACACCAGGGACCGCACCTCCAGCTGTGGGAGTTCCGAGAGCCCCGGCCCTGCCCGCTCCTTCCTGGAGGCCGCCTCCACAGCCCCCCGTGGCGTCCTCGGGGATGGATATCCTCCTACTTGTTTCCGCAGTGCGCGGCCGTCAGCACCCAACTCTGGTCCACCAGGACACCCGCGCAGTGGAACGAGAGGCCGTTGAAGAGCGAGACCTGCCAGGGCTGCGAGCCGCGCGCGCACGGGGCGCCAGAGGCTTCGGGGTCCAAGCGCGTGTCGTTTTGGGGGAGCAGCACCGCCTCTGCGGCTGGAGAAAGAAAGGGGACGGGATCAAAGCACGGAGGGCGGGGGCTGGGTTTGGGGTCGGAGCTGGGCTGTGGGACTGGACTGCGTTCGGGGACGGGGGACGCAGCCAGAACGCGAAGGTGGTAGGGAAATATTGGGGGTTTCGCGTGCACCGAAGGGAATGGGAGGAGAAGAAGCGCGTGAAAGTGGAAGGAAGCTGGGATAGGGTAGCGTGGAGTAATAAGACAGAATAGGGTGGGTCTGGAGGGCAGGGACTGAACGCAGCGCCCTAGAGAGCTCGCTAGAACGCCGCTGGTCGATAGAGGGGCGGGGATTGAACGCGGCGGGGAGGTAAGGGAGCGAGGATAGAACTCGGGGATCGGGGAGAAGAAGGGGTGGGAATAACGAAACGGGATTGAAAACCGGGAGAGGGGTGGGGCACAGTGGTTTACGCCTGTAATCCCAGCACTTTGGGAAGCCGAGGCGGTTGGACCGCTTGAGCTCGGGAATTCAAGACCAGCCTGGGCAACACAGCAAGACCTAGTCGCTACAAAAAAAAAAAAAAAAAAGTAGTCGCGGAGGCATGCGCCTGTAGTCACAGCTACCTGGGAGGCTGAGGTGGGAGGATCGCTTGAGCCCAGAAGGTGGAGGTTGCAATGAGCCGAGACTGGGCCACTGCACTCCAGTCTGGGCGACAGAGTGAGACCCTGTCTCAAAAAAAAAAAAAAAAAAAAGCCGGATGTGGTGGTGCATGCCTGTGGTACCAGCTACTCCGGAGGCTGAGTATCGCTTGAGCCCAGGAGGTCGAGGCTGCAGTGAGCTCTGGTTGGACCACTGTACTCCAGCCATGGAGACGGAGCACAGCCCTGTCTCAAAAAAAAAAAAAAAAAAACAAAAAAAAAAAAAAAAAAAAAGAAAGGAGAGAGAAAGAAACAAGAAAGAAGAAAAAACGAGAGAAAGTAAAACAAGAAAGAAAGGAAAGGAAGAAAGGAAGAAGGAAAGAAGGAAAAGAAAAAGAAAGAAAGAGAGAAAGAAAGAGAGAGAGAAAGAAGGAGAGAGAGAGAAAGAAAAAAGAAAAAGGAAGGAAGAAAGGAAGAAAGAAAGAAAGAAAAAGAGAAAAAAAGTGAGGGGAGAGGGCAAAAAGCGGTAAGGCAAGACTCAGGATAAAACACGGTAGTGTAGCCGGGCGTGGTGGCTCACGCCTGTAATCCCAACACTTTGGGAGGCCGAGGCGGGCGAATCACGAGGTCAGGAGATCGAGACCATCCTGGCTAACACGGTGAAACCCCGTCTCTACTAAAAATACAAAACATTAGCCGGGCGTGGTGGCGGGCGCCTGTAGTCCCAGCTACTCGGGAGGCTGAGGCAGGAGAATGGCGTGAACCCGGGAGGCGGAGGTTGCAGTGAACCGAGATCGCGCCACTGCACTCCAGCCTGGGCGACAGAGCGAGACTCCGTCTCAAAACAAACAAACAACAACAAAAAAAAACCACGGTAGTGTAAAATGGGGCGGGGCCGGGATGGGGCGGCGTAAGAGGAGGAGAAAGAACGCGGCGAAGAGTCCACGGAAGAGCGAGGATCCGGGTGGCAGAAATCGGACGGGGCCTGAGTGGGGCGGGACACCCAGGGGCCGAGCCACAAGAAGGGCCCGGCTGACTTGGGGGCGGGCCCTGCTCCGGAGCGCTGGGTGGGTGCTGGGGTCTCGGGGGAGGAGAGGTGCGCGGGGCTTGGTGACAGGAGCACATTCTCCTCCCGCCCATGCCTCCCACCCGCGCCTCTCGCCGCCCTCTGCCCCCACCTCACCCCAGAGTTGCGCCATCAGCAGCGGCAGCAGCTTCGCCAGAGCCCGGGCGCCAGAGGCAGCGGAGAGGTGGAGGTGCGGGGCTCTCATGACCAGGATCAACTGGGGTGTGTGCGGGGGCGGGTTAAAACAGATGCTCCGTTAGAGACCCCCACCTCGCCGTGCTCATCCGCCCAGCCTGGGCCACCCCAGCCCGCAAGCATCCTTTTGACCTGCAGCCGATAACCCCAGGGGCTGGCAGATTCGGCTGGAACAGCGGTAATGGGCACAATTACCCTAATGACGCCCCTTGCCGCAGCTTCCCGTCCTCCCTGTGCCCGAGGGGAGCGCTCTCCGCGCCCCAGCTACCCCGGCTGCAGCCACGCCGCACCCGAGGTTTCCCCCTCCTTCACGCGCGGGGTGGGGATCCGAGGCTCGGAGCCAGTGGGAGCCTCTTTCTCAACCTCACAGCGGGGGACTTCCGCGTCCCGCAGGTGGAGAAACCGAGGCTCCAAGCCGGCTCCTGCCTGTGGCCCGGGGGTCCCCACCCATCCTCTCGCAATCCACCCCAACCCGGGTGGGGTGCAGCTAGCTTCACCTGGGAGTCGCCGATAGGAAGGAGGGAGGGGATCCAGACGTGCCTCTGCCCTGCCTGTGGTCCGCCGCTGGTATCCTCTGCCCAGGGACCCCTGGCCGGACGTTCCCTTTTAACCCCAAGGAGTCCGGAAGCTTCTCCACCCTCCCCTACCCCCACCCCCGGGCTCCCTCCCTTTCCCTCTGTCTAATTGTACCGTGGGTGAGGCTGGCACTCCTGGGTCCCAGATTCCTGCTCTGGGAGGGGCCCTGGAATACAGGCTTTTCCCAGTGCCCGAAACACCCCCTTTTCATCCCTTTTGGAACTGGCTTCCGTGGGGATTCCCCGGGTCCCGGTTCCAAGAAGGCTTCCCAGGTGTGGGGAGAGGGTTCACATCCCCAGGAAGGCTAGGGGTGGCGGCATGAGAGGCCACTGAGAAAGGAAATCAACGGGAAGTGCATACCTAGAGTGACAATGTGAGAAGCCAGACTGTGGAAGAGGAAGGAGGAAGGCCTAGAGATAAAGCAGGTTGAGTAAGAGGGACAGAGGCTGGCTTGGAAAGGGAGATTGTAACAACCCAAGGCTAAAAGAGCCAGAGAGAGAGAGAGAGAGAGAGAGAGGGGGGGGAGGAGAGAGGGAGGCGCCGAGGCTAAGACAAACCGAAACAAGGAAAGAGGGAAACCCATGGCCACTCTGTGGCCGTGAGTGAGCTCTGTGTGTGTCCCAGTGACTAGCCCATGTGCGTGCTGGGGGGCTGTGGCTCTGCCTCATACCCATGTGTGGCCATCTCACACCCTCCCTGCCATCTGTGTGCCACCAGGTGACACACAGGCCCCTGAATCACAGGAGATCAAAGCTGCGAGGGGGATGGGCATTACCTCAGCCAACTCCCTCATCTCAGGTGAGGAGTGAGAGGCTCAGAGAGGGCAGAGACTCAAAGGAGGTCACACAGCAAGTCCACTTAACAACCGGAAGGCCCTGGTTCCACTCTGGGCTCCTATTGCTCATGCCAGCCACCTCTCCTGCGAGGTGAGCAGACCGTCCCAAAAGATCCTGAGCTGGCCGGGCGTGGTGGCTCACACCTGTAATCCCAGCACTTTGGGAAGCCAAGGGGGGGTGGATCACGAGGTCAGGAGTTCGAGATCAGCCTGGCCAACATAGTGAAACCCCATCTCTACTAAAAATACACAAAAATTAGCTGGGGATGTTGGCGGGGGCCTGTAGTCCCAGCTACTAGGGAGGCTGAGGCGGAAGAATCGCTTGAACCTGGGAGGCAAAAGTTGCAGTGAGCCGAGATTATGCCACTGCACTCCAGCCTGGGTGACAGAGCAAGACTGTCTCAAAGAAAAAAAAAAGATCCTCAGTTCTGGATTCTGTCTGTGGCACATCCTCTTCAGAGGCCATCTAACTCAGTGCTGCTCAGCTGAACTTTCTGCAGTGATGTTTTATATGCACTAGTTAATCCAGTCACCATTAGCCATGTGTGACTATCCAGCCTTGGAAATATCACAAGTGAGATGGACGAGTTACATTTCTGGCTTTAAGTAATTTTAATTGGAAGAGCCAGGTGAGCAAGTGACTTTGCTTCTCTGTGTCTGTTTCTTCATCTATAAAATACGTATGAAAACAGTACCAACCTCATAGGGTTTTGTGAGGATTAAGTTGATACATTTAAAAGTGCTTGGAGGCCAGGCACAGCGACTCATGCCTGTAATCCCAGCACTTTTGGAGGATGAGGAGGGCAGATTGCTTGAGCCTAGGAGTTTGAGACTAGCCGGGGCAACATACTGAGACCTCTGTCTCTACGAAAAATACAAAAATTAGCTGGGCTTTGTGGCATGTGCCTGTAGTCCCAGCTACTCTGGAGGCTTAGGCAGGACAATTGCTTGAGCCCAGGAAATTGGGATTGCCACGAGCTGTGATTGTTACTGCACTCCAGCCTGGGCGACAGAGCAAGACTGTCTCATAAATAGATTAATTAATTTAATTTTATTTAATTAATAAATAAAAGCCGGGCGGGCATGGTGGCTCACGTCTGTAATCCCAGGAGTTTGGGAGGCCAAGGCGGGCAGATCATCTGAGGTCAGGAGTTCGAGACCAGCCTGGCCAACATGGTGAAGCCCCATCTCTACTAAAAAATACAAAAATTAGCCGGATGTGGTGGTAGGCACCTGTAATCCCAGCTACTCAGGAGGCTGAGGCAGGAAAATTGCTTGAACCCAGGAGGTGGAGGTTGCCATGAGCAGAGATAGCACCACTGTAGTCCAGCCTGGATGACAGAGCGAGACTCTGTCAAAAAATAAAATAAAATAAAAGCCACTGGATCAGGGTCTAGCACACAGTAAGCACTCAGTAGATTCACTCATTTAGCCAATATTTATTGAAACCTTGATATATGGCCAGGAGCTGTCTTTGGGGCTGGGGATACAACAGAGAACAAACCAGGTGTTATCATTCCCAGAGTCACAATAGTTCAAGGCAGAATTTGAATCCAGGTCTCACTGATTTCAAACCCCAGGTTGATTATTAAGTGACAGCATCTCCTGTAGTCCAGGAGGCCCAAAGAATGTGTGTAGAGGGTCTTGGTTTAGGGTTTCTTATTAACAGAGTAAACAGGAACCAAACACCAAGTGGAAATGGAGGGTGTTGGGCTGTGGTGGGTGGGTCCAGTCTAATTGTTCTTCATCGTCTCCTGGATCCAGTCCACGTATTTGCAGACTTTCGTGTAGACACCAGGCTTTCGGGTGATCGCACACGGATCCTGGCCCCAGGAGATAATGCCTTGAAGAGACTCGTTACAGACCAGAGGGCCCCCGGAGTCACCCTGGGCACGGGGAGAGAGAACATCGGTCAGAGAAAGCGTTGAGCATGGTGTTAGCCAGGGAGGAGGTGGGGACGGTGCTTAGGAGTGGGGCAGAGACTGAGGATGGGTAGGCACCGGGAATGGTGATAGATTTAGCGATAAGGTTGGGATTATGGGTGGGATAAAGGATGGGGTTAGCCTCAAAAACGAGTTTGGGGATGGTTGGAGCTGGAAATGGTGTGGAAACGGGGATGGAGCTGAAGTTTGTGCTGAGGTCGGAAACGGGAACAGGGGAAGAGATGGACTGGGGGTTGCAGGGGGTGGCAGGTTGAGGTTGGGGATGAAATTGTGGATGTCGGTAAAGACGTCACTGAAGCTGGCGATGGGGATGGGACTGTGGTTGGAGACCCAGGTCCTGCCCACTGACCTGGCAGGAGTCCTTGTCCCCTTTCTGCACGCTGGCGCACACCATGGTGTCTGTGATGTTGCCGGGGTAGGCGTTCTCACACTTCTGGTGCTCGATGATGGTGATGTTGGCACATCGCAAGGTGTGAGGCAGGCGTACTGTGGAAACAGCGTGAGGGGCTGTGGGAATGAGCCCCTGCCACCTCCCCTAATGCAGTGCTTGCTGTGACCCTGCTCCTGGGGGAATCCCTGTCCTTAGATGCAGCCAACTCACCTCTCTTTTTGTAACAATAGCAACGGCGATGCTATCCAGCTTTTTTTTTTTTTTTTTTTTTTTGAGACAGAGTCTTGCTCTGTTGCCCAGGCTGGAGTGCAGTGGTGTCATCTTGGCTCACTGCAACCTCCATCTCCCAAGTTTAAGCAATTCTCCTGCCTCAGCCTCCCGAGTAGCTGGGATTACAGGCACACACAACCACGCCCAGCTAATTTTTCTATTTTTAGTAGAGATGGGATTTCACCATGTTGGCCAGGCTGGTATCAAATTCCCGACATCAGGTGATCTGCCCACCTTGGCCTCCCAAAGTGCTGGGATTACAGGCATGAGCCACCGTGCCCGGCCTGCTATCCAATAAATGATTTATGCCAGTTGCTTGATATTCATTATCTCTAATCCAATCCTGACAGGTGGGTATAATTATTCTCATTTTATAGAGAAGAAAATCAAGATTCAGAGAGGTGAAGCTGCTTCCCCAAGGTCCTACAACCGGGAGGTTATGGATATATGATTTTATATCCCGTCCGTCTGACTCCAAGGCCCCAACTTTTGTCCCCACCCTCCCCTGTCCTGACGTTTTCCACACATCCTCTCAACTTATCCCACCATCATCACTGTGAACTGCATCTCTGATCCCCTGAACCCTTCCACTGTCATGACCACCCTCTCCTCACCACCCCCTGCCAGGTTCCCCTCTGGAGCTCCTACACTGGGGGCTGGACGTGCTGCCCCAGCCGGAAATGAGGCAGCTGGTGCCAGCAGTGACACAGCGTGAGGAGAGGGTGAGGGGTCGCACAGCCCAGGTGATGGAGACTGGCGATGCCATCTTCACCAGCATGATGTCATTGCGGTGGTCTTTGTTGGGGAGGCTGTTGTTGAAGCCGGGGTGGGGGAAGGACTCAGTGGCTGTCCGGGTCTGCTCACAGCCCTCCTCCTTCTGGAGGTTGTGCTCTCCCAGGTGAACTATGTAGCGGCTGAGGTGGGAGAGACGGTGGTTGGAGGAGGAGAGGTCAGGGGAGACATGGGTGGGAGAGGTGAGTGACACCTTTGAGGATGAAGAAACATCGCTCTGCTTCCAACCTCTTCCACGTCTCCCACCGAAGCCCCCTTTCCAGCCATAGCCCCATCCCAACCCCATTCATCCCCGCACCTTCAATCCCAACTCGAGCCCATCAACCTTGCTGACACTACCCGTCCCCATCTCTAACCCCCTTTCCCGCACCCCTATCCCTGAGCTTCTCTCCATCTATCTCCCCATTCCCAGCCCCACCCCGGCACCTCCCCAGCCCCCGCACCCACGGCTTGCGGCAGTGGGCTGCTGTCAGGAGCCATCTGGGGGCGATGAGGGTCGCCCCACAGAGCAGCCGCGTCTTCTCGAACAGGGCTGCCTGCCAGGGCTGGGAGTGAGGCTTGCACTCGAACCCCTTGATGATCCTGGTCTCTCCCCCTACGAGCCCTGGAGGGGGTGAGAGCAAAAGGAGGGGCTCAGGAAGGAGAGGTGGTAGACCAGGAGGACTCCCAGAAATGGGGGTGGGGAGGAGAGAAAGAGAGTGGGTGGTCTGGGCCCTGGTCTGGTGTCCCTCTGGGTTGCCCTGGATGCTGGGGTCGGGCATTAAAGGATGAAAATACTTCCATAGGGTCAGATGCAGTGGCTCACGCCTGTAATCCCAGCACTTTGGGAGGCTAAGGTGGGAGGATTACTTGAGCCCAGGAGTTCAAGATCAGCCTAGGCAAACATAGTGAGACCCCCCACCCCATCTCTACAAACAAATAAACAATTAGCCTGGCTTGGTGGCAGGTGCCTGTGGTCCCAGCTACCAGGGAAGCTGAGATGGCTTAAGGATCACTTAAGCCCGGGAAGTCAATACTGCAGTGAGCCGTGATGGCACCACTGCACTCCAGCCTGGACAACAGAGCGAGACCTTGTCTCTGGAAAAAAAAAAAAAAAAAAAGGAAATACTTCCATACTGGTTGGTCGGTAGCCCCTGTCCTGTGTGCTTTGAGTGACCGCTCCCCCAACTCCAGCTTCCCCGGCCCCTCCACGGGACCCTTTAGGACCCCCTTGACCTCTCCTCCTTTGGCATTTAAAGGGATTATCTGGAAGGGCATCCAGGCCCTCATGACGGCCGCTCCAATTCAGGTGCCTTATGGGTTGTTCTATCATTTGGAATCAGCCCTGTCACTGTCCAGACACAGAGGGTTAGGGGCTCCCAGAGATTCAAGAGGGAGACTCCTGCCCTGCCCCGTCCCCTGCGTACCTGTCACCAGAGCAAGCATGATTAAGTGCAGAATCCTCATGGCCTGCAGCGGGGAGGAGCGGGCCCCAGGTTCCTCTAGGAACAAGGAGGGACATGGGGCCGCATCACTTTACGGGGAAATCGGGGAGCAGGGGGCTGGCTCATGCCCTCTCCTCTCTCCCTCACCTGCTCCCCGCTCCCCACTTGGGAGAAACAAGGTCGGGGAAATCCCCTGTTTCTCACAGCACTCGGATCTCCAGACAGTTAAAATATATCTTAGGTGTCGAGGGTGGTCTTGGAGAAGGCCTGGTCACAGCTAGAAGCTTACGAGATACCGAGAACCATGTGGAAGTTGTTGGGAGGGGCTTTGAGCCGTCAAGCCACGGGCCGGCCCCGTTCAAGTCAGAGGATGTGTTCCTTCTTGCCTTGAGAGCTGGCCAGGCCCCAGCAGCTTGGGGTGGAAGGACAAGGGGAACCAGACCCCATTCCGTAGCCACCCCTTTTTCATTGTCTTCGCAGCAGAGCGATATGGAGCCTTTGAGGTCTGCTGGCGGGGAGTAGGGGGCTCAGCCCCAGACAATGTCTGGGACCCCCATCACCTGGCTTGCTCCACCCCTGTCCGCCAAACCCCTGCCCTTTTGAAGGACAGCCAAGCAAAGCTGGGCGGGGCTGGTTGAGGGGAGGGCCGGTGCCCTCAGCTGCCCTGGCCAGCGGGGGTGGGAGCAGAGGGCCGGCTCAGCAGCTGAAGCCATGGAGATTAGAGGTAACTGAGGCTGGGGACAGCCATCGGAGGTGAGAGGTGCAGAGAGAGGCCAGGAATCCCCACCCAAGCAGAGAAGGACAGAGCAGAGGGAGAAATGGGTGCCCAAGCGGGACAGGTGTCCTTGGGGAGGGCTGACACCTGGACGGGAGGGGCGGCTTCCCTTTCCTCCTGGACTCACGGGCTCTGGGGCTGGGGCTCTGGGGGCCTAGTGGCGGCGGAGGCGGCAGTGGCGGCGGCTACAGCAGGTAGGCTGCGTTGGAGCGCCAGGTGCCAGGCACCAGGCAGGCGGGCTGGCAGAGGGGCGGCCCCGGGCGGGCCCAGGATGACTGGCCTCCAAGCCCTGCCTTAATGCCCCGGGGCGGGGTGTGTCGGGGGGGCCCTCCCCACAGGCCTCCGAGGCACTGGCTGCCTGCCTGTGCCACCTCTCTCCAAGCCCCTCTTCTCCCTGCATCTCGGCCTCCCTCTGTCTCTGTCTGTCTGTCTGTCTGTCTGCAGCCTTCCTTTCCCTGCCCTGAGTCTCTGAATCTGCGTCTCGCTCTATGTGTCATTCTCTGCCATTCAGTAATTCTGACTTTGTGTGATTTTTCTCTTTCTGTCCCTACGTGTCTGTCTGCCTTTCTCCATCCTCGTCCCTGTCTCCATCTCCACTCTTCTCTCTCCGTCTGGCTCTGTGTGGTCCTTTCTCTAATTCCTTCTATCTTTGTGTCTCTCAGTCACTCTCTGATTGCATCTCTGGCAATTTGTCTCGAAATCCCTCTCCTTCCATCTAATCTCCGTCTCTCTTTTTCCTTCCGTCCCAGCCACTCCCTCTCCACAGCCCCAGCGCAGGTGGGCCCCTGGCCTCCCCTAGGCCGCTCCCTTCTCCTTTGCAAGGAGGGGGATGTGCTGGGGTGTCACACAGGTGGGGCTGCTGCCAGGCACAGGGGCAGGACCAGAGGGTGGGGGAGGCAGGTCAGGGCCTGTGGAAGCCGAGTCCAGGAAAGGGAACAGAGCCCTCGGCTGCGCTCCACCCCAGGGCTCCTCTGGGGCCTCGCTTCTCTGCTGACCCTTCCCCTGCCCACTTCTCCCTGCCTCCCAGGCAGCCCGAGTTCAGCTGTTCACTTACTGGCTGCTGTGAGACCTCTGCCCGATGACTTCCAGTCCTGCAGCCACCTCAACCTCTGCATCTGCAGAACCCGAGCGCGGATTCCTGCTTCTCCCAGCTTGTTTGTTTTCAGTTAGGTCCCTTCCCTTGGCTTTCCTCCCCTCTCTCCCCTGACCAGATGTGGAGCAAGGCAGGGGAGGGCCTAGGTTCTGACAGCAGCCAGCCCTGGCCTCAAACCTAGGTGCTTCCTCTTCCTACTACTATGACTACCCTTATGACGTGGGGACAAGGGACTCCACCCCTGCGAGGCTCAGTTTCTTCATCTGAGAGATGGGGGTGACAGACCTGCTTGCAGGGGAGGTTGGGATCAGGCTTCCAGGAGGGTCCATTTGGAAAGAGCAGACTGCAGGGGGGCTCAGCAAATGTGCCTCTGCTGGTGTGATCACCCCTCACTCCCTCCCTCCTCCAATTCCCCTTCAGTGCATTTGGGGAGATGTTTTCTCCTCACCTCCTGAGTCCCAGTGGAGACAGAATCCAAGGGGTGGGCAGGAGGATTAAAGACCTAGGCCGAGCTCTCCTGCTTTCCAAGGCTGCACTCCACCCTTCGTCTTATTAGAACAAAGCCAGGTCCCACATTAAAGATACAGTGTATGCTTCATTACGAGAAAGTAAACTGCAGTTGGCTAGTGGAAAGAATGTTACGTTTTATGGACATCGGATTAAATGGTCATAAATGTTGACTTTGCAGCTTTCATCTGGTATTTTGGAGCTATCAATTCTCTTTTTCCTTTCTCGGGTCTTTTGTGGACCCTTGAAAAGCTTATAAGCGCTAGGCACTATTTCTATCGTGCCGGATGAAGAAACATGTGTCTTATTTATATTGCTGGATTTTTGTTTTTGAGACAAGGTCTCACTTTATTACCCAGGCTGGAGTGCACGATCTCGGCTCTTTGCAGCCTCCACCTCCCCGGCTCCGGTGATCCTCCCCCCTCAGCTTCCCAAGTAGCTGGGACTACAGGCACGCACCACCACACCCAGCTAATTTTTTGTATTTTTGTAATGACGAGGTTTCACCATGTTGCCAGGCTGATCTCGAAATCTGAGCTCAAGCCATCCTCCCACCTCGGCTTCCCAAAGTGCTGGGATTACAGGCGTGGGCCACTGCACCCGGCCTATATTATTATAAGTAACTTTTTCTAGTCTATTTCTGAAGTAACTACTCAGGGAAGACCCTCATGCTATTTGAGCTCTGGTTGTTTGTTTGTTTGTTTGTTTGTTTGAGATGAAGTCTCTCTCTGTCACCCAGACTGGAGTGCAATGGTTCAATCTCGGCTCGCTGCAGCCTCTGCCTCACAGATTCATGCAATTCTCCTGTCTCAGCCTGCCGAGTAGCTGGGATTACAGGCATGCGCCACCATGCCTGGCTAATTTTTGCGTTTTTAGTAGAGATGGGGTTTCACCATGTTGACCAGGCTGGTCTCGAACACCTGACCTCAAGTCATCCACCCGCCTCAGCCTCCCAAAGTGCTGGGATTACAGGTGTGAGCCACTGCGCCTGGCCTTATTTGAGCTCTGTTTCTACTCCTATGAGATAGGGAAACTGTTGAGTCCTTCTTCCAGTCTCAACCAGCATGAGGACTTCAAATGGACAGACATGGTCCCTCCTTCATTTATATTTATTCCAGACTATTGCACACTTCTCTCACCCCACTCGTGGGTCTTAGAAGGGCTGGCAGGAGTTAAAGTTCCAAGAATTTCCCAGGCCAACAAGAGTGGAGCCGGGGGAAGTGATGGAGGAAATATTGGTGCTCTGAGGGCCAGAGTGGTACCCAAGCTAAGGGGTGGAGGTGGAGGAAACAGGTCAGTTGTTCCTCATGATCATCCGGATCCAGTCCACATACTTGCAAATATAGGTGTAGACTCCAGGGATGCCATCTTGTCCACAGGGCCCCACAGACCCCCAGGACACCAGACCTTGAAGGACTCCCCCACACACCAGGGGGCCCCCAGAATCACCCTGGAAGGGAAGAGAAGTAG
Source organism: Nomascus leucogenys (assembly GCF_006542625.1). Classification (NCBI taxonomy): domain Eukaryota; kingdom Metazoa; phylum Chordata; class Mammalia; order Primates; family Hylobatidae; genus Nomascus; species Nomascus leucogenys. The sequence goes on from NC_044390.1 coordinate 65,225,501, forward strand.
TGTCTGAACAAGGGAGACATCTTTTTTCGGTTTTCCTCCCCAACCCTCCAACCCAGTCCTGGGCCTTGGGGAGGGCTCCAAGTCTGGTCATCAGACAAAAGAGTATAATCACTTTCCCGGAGGACAATGGCAATGGCTAACCAAAAGAGAAGAGCCACTGTCACTAGGGGCCAATCCCAGGGAAGAAGGGTGGAACTCCATAAATGACAGAGGTTCTCTCAAGGACAATGGCTGGGGCCCTGACCAATGAGGAGAGAGAACACTATTACCAATGACCAATCCCAGGGGAGGAGGGTGGGACTCCATAAAGGGTAGAGGTTCTCTCAAGGACAATGCCTGGAGTTCTGACCAATGAGGGGAGAGAGTGCCATCAAAAATGACCAATCCCAAGAAGGTGGGCAGGACTCCATCAAAAGCACACAATTCTCTCAATGACAATGGCTGGAGCCCTGACCAATGAGGGGAGAGACCGCCATCCTCAAATCTCTCTCAGTCTGGGACACCACCAGCTGGAGGATGGTATGGGAAAGACTTAGAGCCCCAGAAACAGCTGGTTCACTGTCTGGGCTCCCAGTCCTCTCTGTCTGTTTTGCTGCCTCTCTCTGTAACCCCTGCCCCATCTTTCCTTCTCTGTTCCCTTCCTCCCTCTTCTCTCCCTGCCCCTCCCCCTCCTCCATTCCCCGGTCCTCCCTTTTACTCCCTGTCTCTCTCCCTCTCTTATCCTGGGCCTCTCCTCCATCATCATCACTATTATTACTATTATTATTATTATTATTTTGTTTTGAGACAGAGTCTGGCTCTGTCGCCCAGGCTGGAGTGCAGTGGCGCGATCTCAGCTCACTGCAACCTCCACCTCTCGGGATCAAGCAATTCTCCTGCCTCAGCCTTCTGAGTAGCTGGGACCACAGGCTTGCACCACCACCCCTGGCTAATTTTGGTATTTTTAGTAGATTCAGGGTCTCACCATGTTGGCCAGGCTTGTCTTGAACTCCTGACCTCAAGTGATCCGCCTGCCTCGGCCTCCCAAAGTGCTGAGATTACAGGTGTGAGCCTCCGTGCCCAGCCTCTCCCTTCCTTTTTGACCCCATCTCTCTCCAGCCTCCCCTTTCCCTGATTCATCCTCCATCAGTTCCCCTCCTTCCAGCCCCTCCCCGTCACTTCCTGTCCTGGTGACCATGCACGCTGCCTGCACTGGCTCACCTGGCAGGCATCCTGCCCGGGAACGCCTCCTGCACACACCATGTTGCTCGTGATTCTCCCGGGATACACGTCATGGCAGGTGGCATGGGAGACGATAGAGAGGTTGAGGCACTGGAGCAGATCCGGGAATGGGTCTGGAGAGAGAACATGCGTGCTGCAGGGTCCCCTAAATCTCCCCACTTTGAGGCCACATCCCTCTTCCCTGGATGTGGCCCATCCAAGTCAATACCCCTGCCCCTCACCAACCTGTACTACAATCCCGAAACCTCCAAGTTACGTATTTATGACTTAATTTCATATGAATCATGACCCCAGAGGATTGACGGTCTCTTTGATCTTTGACATTTGACTTTGAGTGGCATAACTCAAGAACTTCCTTGTCTCTCCAGCCTCAGAGACAATGAATCCAGACCTGACCCTCTTCAATGCCAGCTACTGTGATCCTTGACCTTCTATCTTATTACCTTATGATCCCAGCTTGATCTCATATCTTCTGTCTCCTGACCCCATGTCCCTGTCTTTACCTTAACCTCCAACCTCAGCTCTGCATCTTCTAAACCTCACTGCTTCCAACGGCAGTGTCCGCTGATCCTAGTTTGTTCAGCCCCAGCCTCCATGACCCCAAATTTCAGGCCCCACACCCCAAACGCTATGACCTCCAATCTCAGATATGTGACTTCAGATAGAATCCCAATTTTCATCCTCAGATTCTGACCAGATTGTACAACCTCTGGATCCCATGACCTTAATTCTACAGTGACCTCTAACCCCAGACCCATGACCCACAATGCCCATATCCTATATATATATATATATATGCCTTTTGCTCCAGTGTGATGACCCCTGACACACTCTGACCTCTGACCATGTCTCTGACCTCTGATCCCTGACTTCATACCCAGTCCTTTAACCCCTTTGACTCCCAAGACCCCAATCCACCATAATCTCTAACCCCAAACCATGATCCTGATGTCCCATCCCACACCCTGACCCTTTGCCCATCCTTCCTCTGAGATGTCATGATTCGACCTCTCAGCCTGCATCCCAGGCTTGTACCCATCCTGACCCCTGACCCCTGGCCCCGGGCCCCTTACTCCATGGCTGGTTGGTGATGCCCCAGCCTGAGATGTGGCACTCGGTGCCAGCGGTTGCACAGTCACTGGGCAGGGGCAGGGCTTGAACGCTGCTGGTTATGTGGACGGGCAGGCGCAGCCGCAGAAGCCGGAGGTCGTGCTCATAGCTCGTGGAGGCTCCCAGGTAGCCGGGGTGGGTCGCAGAGAAGCCGCTGCGCCGGATTTGCTCCGTCCAGTCGAGCTGGCTGAGGCTGTGTTCCCCCAGGCGCACCCAGTACCTGCTGCCGGTGGCAACGGCTGAGGGGGTGGTAGGCAGGCAGTCCCCCACCTTGCACCCCTCCACGGACACTCCCAGGCGCTCCTGCCGCTCCCCGCTGCTCTGCCCCTCACTGTCTGTCCTCTCACCCGCGCCTCTCATTCTCCAAGTCTCTCTTACAGGCTCTTATTCCCAACCTCCATCGCCCTTTTTCCATCTTGGGTGTTCACTGTTTCTCCTCCCATGTCCCTGCATCTGTATCTCTCTCTCTCCTTTTTTTTTTTTTTTTTTCAAGACCGAGTCTCACTCTGTCACCCAGGCTGGAGTACAGTGGCACCATCTTGGCTCACAGCAACCTCCGCCTCCCAGGTTCAAGCAATTCCCCTGCCTCAGCCTCCCAAGTAGCTGGGATTACAGGAGCATGCCACCATGCCCAGCTAATTTTTGTATTTTTAGTAGAGATGGGGTTTCACCATGTGGGTCAGGCTGGTCTCAAACTCCTGACCTCAAGTGATCCGCCCGCCTCGGCCTCCCAAAGTGCTGGGATTACAGGTGTGAGCCACCGTGCTGGGCCCCTCTTTCTGATTCTCTTGGCTGGTGAAGCCCACGAAGGCAGGGACATCAGTGGGCCTTGTTCACTGCCTTATTCCCACCGCCTGGCACGGAGCATGTGCCGTCCACGCTGCTGACTGAATGAATGAGTGGGTTGATGAATGGCCTCTCTGCATCCTGCTGCTGGCCCTCTCTCTCCCTGAGTCTCTGTTTCTTTGCATCTGAGCTCCCCTTTCACCAAAAAAGTTCCAGGCCAGGTACTGTGGCTCACGCCTGTAATCCCAGCACTTTGGGAGGCCAAGGCAGGCAGGTCATTTGAGGCCAGGAGTTCGAGACCAGCCTGGCCAACATGGCAAAACCCTGTCTCTACAAAAAATACAAAAATTAGCCAGGCATGGTGGTGGGTGCCTGTAATCCCAGCTACTCAGGAGGCTAGGGCAGGAGAATCACTTGAACCTGGGAGGCAGAGACAGCAGTAAACTGTGATCACGCCATTGCACAGCAGCCTGGGTGACAGAGCGAGACCCTGTCTCAAAAAAATAGAGAAAAAAAAAAAAAAAAAAAAGAGTTTGGGTCAGACCTGGGCCCCGGGCCCAGACTGGGTTAGGGAATGGCTGGGGTGAGTCGCAGATGTCTATAGGAAAGAAGGGGTACATGCAGGAATGGGAGAGGCAGGAGGGCAGGTTCCAGGACCCTCCCTGGCCCTCTACCCAACACACCTCACCCTGCCCAGCACCACCCCAGGCCCACTGCTAAGGAAGTTCCACTCCTGGTCTAACCTCAGACTCTCTTGTTGTAGGACCAACTTCTTCCCAGTGAGCACCACCCTCCCTTGTGATCCTACCCCCAGGGCTTGCCTTCCCATAGTCCTCCCTTCGCCCACCCCAAGAAGGGACTCAGCTTGGGGCTTACCTGCCACTGCAGTGAGCCGCTGTGAGGACCCACCTGCGGTCAATAAGGACACCCCCGCAGCGCAGGCTGGTGCCCTCAAACAGCCCCACCTGCCACGGCTGTGAGTTACGCCCACACTCGGTGCCATTGAAAATCTTTGGTGTGGCTGCCTGGCTGAGCCCTGGGGACAGACAGGGGCATGGGTCAGAGAGAGGAAGGAAAGATACAGAGATGGAGAGACACACACACAGAGAGAGAAACAGGCAGGAGAGAGAGAGGAGAAAGAGAGAGAGACCCAGTGATAGAAAAAGACCATGAAACATCAGAGACCCGGGGAGAAAGATGCTTACACATAGGAGGGAAATGGAGAGACAGAGATTCAGAGAGGGACAGAAGGGAAGAGGGATCAAAAGATAGGGGAGACCGAGGTGAGCAGTGCCCTGAGAGCTGCAGGTAAATGGAGGCACAGAGAAAGCCCCTCTCCTCCTCACCACCAGGCTGGGGGCCAGAGCTGAGATGGGGAGGGGGGTGGGGCTTCCTCATGGGGGTGGAGGGATCCAGTCGCAGTCCTGCCCTCTCCCTGCTCTGGGAGAACTCACCAAGAACACACAGGAGCAAAAAGATGCTGGGCCCCATGGTGGGTCACCTCCGAAGTCTGGGGGAAAAGGGAGAATCTCAGAGGTCACCCTTTCCCCGTGCCTCCCACCTCTGCCCTCTCTGCTTCTCTTTGAAGGTCACCAAGGGGATGACCTGCTTGTCCTCTCTCTACCTGCTCCCCTGTGTGTCACTCCCTCGTTGGCAGTCACCCACCTCCTTCTCACCTTGTCTCTTTGTCTGCCAGATCCTCTACGTGGCTGTCACTGTTCGGCCTGTCCGCGTCGCTGCTATCTCTCCGTCCACCTACCTGCCTGTCGTCTCATCTGCTGGCCACTCCGCCAGCCAACTCTACCACTCTGCACCTGGCTCCTCAGCCACCTGTCATGTTGCCCAACCGGTCCCTTTCCTTCCATCTGTCGCTCCAGACAGACCACTGACAAAGCTCTTAACTCTTTGTCCTGGCCCATCCAATTTCCGGGTTGAGGCAAGGGGCCTGGGAAGACAGGGGTGGGGCGTCCTCTAATTCTGCGGAAACTCTTCTCAGCTAATCACACTTAATTGAGCTTTACAGCTAAATGGAGTGGGGAAGGAGGAAAGGACCCAGGGTGGGAAGACCCAGCCCCACTCCCTCTCTCCTCTGCAAGCCCGTCAGCAGCCCTGGGACTGATGACTCAAGGTGACTAGGGAGCTGGGTTCTAATCCTGACTCCAGTGACAAAGGAGGGTGGAGAGACCTTGGACACCTGGGGCCCATCCTCATGCAGTGCAGGGGAGGGGCAGGGGGAAGGAGAGGCTGTGAAAGCAGGAGAGTGGATGGGAGGGGCAGGAAGCCCAAGCTAGAAAGAGTCCCAGAAAGAGAAGAAGAGATGAAGGAACAGACTTCCAAACAGGTGATCAGGCAGGAGTAGAAGAGAGTTTCTGAACTGAGTTCATATATACACATATGAAGTGGATCAATCTAATTCCATAAAGTTTTTCTTTGCATAAGAACTTCTGTTGCTTAAATAAAACCCACAGAGAAAAAAAAAAGACACAGGGAAGGAGAAATGGTAGAAAGAGAGAGAGAGAGAGAGAATGAATCATAGGACAAGGGAATTTTGTGCTGTTTTTTGTTTTTCATTTTGAGATGAAGTCTCGTTCTGTTGCCCAGGCTGGAGTGCAGGGGTGTGATCTCCGCTCACTGCAACCTCCACCTCCTGGGTTCAAGCTATTCTTGTGCCTCAGCTTCCTGAGTACCTGGGATTACAGGCATGTGCCGCCATGTGCAGCTAATTTTTGTATTTTTAGGAGAGACGGGGTTTCACCATGTGGGCCAGGCTGGTCTTGAACTTCTGGCCTCAAGCAACCTGTCTGCCTTGGCCTCCCACAGTGCCGGGATTACAGGTGTGAGCCACCATGCCTGGCCACTGTGCTGGCTTATCTGAGTTTTTGCTTCATCCAGGAGGAATGGAAGGAGAGAAAGAAGGAGAGAGAGACAGGACAGAGAGAGAGAAAATGAGAACAAAGAGGGAATTAGACTCAGAGGAAGGGAACTGAGAAACAAACCAAGAGAAAAGCAGTCAGGGCCGGGCGCGGTGGCTCACGCCTGTCATCCCAGCACTGTGGGAGGCCAAGGTGGGCAGGTCACTTGAGGCCAGGAGTTCGAGACCAGCCTGGCCAATATGGTGAAACCCCATCTCTACTAAAAATACAAAAATTAGCTGAGTGTGGTGGTGCACGCCTATAATCCCAGCTGCTCGGGAGACTGAGGCAGGAGAATCCCTTGAACCCGGGAGGCGGAGGTTGCAGTGAGCCAAGATTGCGCCGCTGCACTCCAGCCTGGGTGGCAGAGCGAGACTCCATCTCAAAAAGAAAAAAAAAGAAAAAAAAGAAAGAAAAGAAAAGAAAAAGAAAAGCAGTCAGACAGACCGAGCACACAAACAAACAAACAAAAAAACCAGAACAAAACAGAGGAGAGCAAACTCCCACCCTATGACTGTCTTTTAGTCCTTCACTTTCTCTCTGGGTCTCCAGTCTCTGTCCATGTCTTATTTTCAGAATCACAGAACCTTAGCTTTTGATTTGCTCTTAGAAACGACCTAACTGCATTAACACGTCATTGGTCCCCGCAAAGCCTCCTGCTGGCTGGTAAGAGCTTTCCTTCTTTGGGCCGAGAGGATAAAAAAGCACCATGAGTGTCTTTTCTCTGGAAAGGACACACTTCACGCACTCAACAGCACAAAAACGCCAGCCACTTCTTCCTTTTTCTGGTGTCAAGTTTCACAATAGACCTCAACCGAATAAGCAAAGAAACAAAAACAAAAATACTAACAACTACCCAACTCAACCTCTCTCTTTTTTTCTTTTTTTTTTTTTTTTTTGTAGATTTTTAAGAGAATCGGGTTTACTGACGTGGAATTTATATCCAATAAAACTGAATACAAAACATGAGGCAGGGTCCCTGATTTTAAGGAGCATTCATACGAATTAAAACTTACTATGCACATAGTTAGTAACAATGTATTGTGTACTTGAAAATTACTGACAGAGTAGGGTTTAAGTGTTCTCACTACAAGTAAATATAAGTATGAGGCTGGGCATGGTGGCTCATGGCTATAATCCTAGCACTTTGAGAGGCTGAGATGGGAGGATGGATTGAAGCCAGGAGTTAGAGGCCAGCCTGGGTACATGAGACAGACAGAGGCATTGAGAGAGAGAGAGAGAGAGAGATGGAAAGATGGAGATAGAACAAAGGACAAGTTGTCACTCTTATTTCTTCACACCACAGTGGCCCACTCCTGTAATTCCAGCACTTTGGGAGGCTGAGGCAGGAGGATCGCTTGAGCCCAGGAGTTTGAGGCCAGCCTGGGCAACATGGTGAGACCTCGTCTCTACAAATAAATTAAAAAATTAGCCAGGCATGGTATGTGCAGAGACGTGCCTGAACTTGATTAATATTTGGAGTATCTGTGAGGTAAGAGATTCCCAGCGTTCTTTACCCCAAAGGGGGCTACCATAAATGAGGAATTATTAGTGCTGCCATTGGGCAGAACCACACGGCCAGATCATTGGCAATGGCTCAAGAATCTTTTGAAATGTGTACACGTGGCCGATTGTTGACCTGGGTATCTGGTGCTAAGACGACTGCCTGAAGCTCAGCTAATTTTGCTGACCCGTTCTTGGTCAGGGACAGCCTAAGTAAGGGATGAGAGGCAGCTACTCTCTAGAAAGCTCCATCCTGTGTGATGGTGGCACCGTCATCCACAAAGTGTATGAATTCCCCTTGCTATTCACTCAGTTACTCCCACGGGGCTCCCTAGGTAGCTAAGGGGGCCAGGAAAGAGGTGATCTCCTCCAGCACCATGGAATCTGGCAAGAAACTGGGATAGGGAGGCCACCCTCCGCTGCAGGCAGGATATACTGGGAGGCTCAGGCTGGCTGCCTCCTGTGTTAAGAAGGCCTCACAGCCATGCTGAGCATGTGGGGTGCTGCTTCCAGGACCCAAGGCATAACGGGCAGCTGGGTACACAGGGACACAGGCTCAGGCTCTCCTATGTTTCCAGAAAACCCCAATATGGGACCAGCAATTGCCTTTCTAATGACATACAGTGTGGGTCCAAGAGGGGCAGTCTCTTGCATCAGAAACTCATGGAGGCTGGGCACAGTGGCTCCCACCTGTAATCCCAGCACTTTGGGAAGCCGAGGCAGGTGGATCACCTGAGGTCAAGAGTTTGAGACCAGCCTGGCCAATATGGCAAAACCCTGACTCTGCTAAAAGTACAAAAATTAGCTGGGCATGGTGGTGTGTACCTTAGTAGTGTCCCAGCTACTAAGGAGGCTGAGGCAGAAGAATTGCTTGAACCTGGGGGCAGAGGTTGCAGTGAGCCGAGATTGCACCACTGCACTCCAGAGCGAGACTCTGTCTCAAAAAAAAAAAAAACAAAGAGAAAGAAAAAAGAAACTCATGGAAATCTATGGTTGTTTTGGGTAATCCAGAGACTCCAGGAAGCATGAGAGGGGTTGCCAAAGCCTCTATAGTAAAGGAGTCCATAGGAGGTTGGGAGGTGAAGCCCAAATGGGGGCCCCTGTTGTGATGCAATTTGGGCAGATTCTAGAGCTTTTGGGTGAGGAGGGGCCCGTTCAAACTGGGCTGATTTGAAAGTAGCAACATAAACGGGCTTAAGTAAAATTTGTTGGCCAAGCATGGTGGCTCACATCTGTAATCTCAACACTGGGAGGCTGAGGCTGGAGGATCGCTTGAGCCCAGGATATTAAGACCAGCGTAGGCTGGGCATGGTGGCTCACGCCACTGGGAGGCCGAGGCGGGTGGATCACGAGGTCAGGAGGTAGAGACCATCCTGGCTAACACGGTGAAATCTTGCCTCTACTAAAAAAAAAAAAAAAAAAAAAATTAGCTGGGCGTGGTGGTGGGCACCTGTAGTCCCATCTACTCGGGAGGCTGAGGCAGGAGAATGACGTGAACCCGGAAGGCAGAGCTTGCAGTGAGCCAAGATGGTGCCACTGCACTCAGCCTGGGCACTCCAGCCTGCACTCCCGTCTCAAAAAAGAAAAGAAAAAGAAAAAAAGACCAGTGTGGGCAACATAGTGAGACCTCATCTCTACAAAAAGTAAAAAAATGTTAGCCTGGTGGAATGGCATACCTGTGGTCCCAGCTACTTGGCAGGCTGAGGTGGGAGGATCGCTTGAGCCCAGGAGGTTGAGGCTGCAGTGAACCATGGTCACACCACTGCACTCTAGTCTGGGTCACAGAGCAAGACCCTCTCTATTAAAAAAAAAAAAAAAATTTTATTAAAAAATAAAATAAAATAAATTTGTAGATGAGGAATATGTTGCCTCCAGAACTCAACGAGGCCTAAAATGTTTTGCGTTTGTTTTAATGCTGTGGGTGCTACGAGACTCAATAGCTGTTTCCTGGCAGTGTCTCAGCTGGAGCAGTCCTCACTTTACCAAAATAATTTGGTCCTCACTTTACCAAATAATTTTTAGAAATTTAACCAAGGTGGGGCCGGGCGTGGTGGCTCACGTCTGTAATCCCAGCACTAGGCCGAGGTGGGCAGATCACTTGAGACCAGGAGTTCGAGACAAGCCTGGTCAACAAGGTGAAACCCCCGTCTCTACTAAAAATACAAAAATTAGCCAGTTGTGGTGGCGGGCACCTGTAATTCCAGCTACTCGAGAGGCTGAGGCAGGAGAATCACTTGAACCTGGGAGGCAGAGATTGCAGTGGGGCGAGATCGAGCCACTGCACTCCAGCCTGGGCGACAGAGGGAGACTCCGTCTCAAAAGAAAGAAAGAAAGAAAGAAATTCAACCAAGGCGGGAGGCCTCATACTGTGTGGGGCACTGGCCCATCCCGTTGTGTGAGTTCCTCTAGAGTATTTGTGAATCTAGAATTAGCGTATCCTATGGCTGCCTTTGGACAAGGGTGTTTGCCACCATATGACGTCATGCCTGTGCTTTTGGAGAAACGTGGATGGAGCTGGGGTCTTGCCTGTGTTGCATCTCAGAACGTGATATCCCAGAGTCTGGAACTTTGGCGTGCTGAGTGCTTTGAACTGAAGGAGACAGGAAGGCCTCAGGAACAAGTTCTCTCCAACCTCCTCCTGCTTTCCTCTCCCCTCCCCTTACTTCTCCTTTGAAGCAGTCACAGACACTAGAATTCCTTTTCCCCTGAAGACCCTCATGTGACAGGTGTCCTGCCTGTACCCAGAGGAAGGAATGCAAGACAGAGAGGATGAGAACAGGCCCTGGTAGGTTCCCCCCTCAATTTATGACCAAGAGATCATACCTGTTTTATGCTTTTTTTTTTTTTTTTTGAGGCAGAGTCTCACTCTGTCGCCCAGGCTGGAGTGCAGTGGCACGATCTCGGCTCACCGCAACCTCCGCTTCCTGGGTTCAAGCAATTCTTCTGCCTCAGCCTACTGAGTAGCTGGAATTACAGGCACCTGCCACCACACCCAGCTAATTTTTGTATTTTTAGTAGAGATGGGGGCTTCACTATATTGGCCAGGCTGGTCTCGAACTCCTGACCTCATGATCCTCCCGCCACAGCCTCCCAAGATCGTACCTGGTTTTTCACATCACATGTCTACATGCCAATGCCTTCTTCATTGAACCTCAAAATGACACAGTTTCCCTGAGTTTTTGGGCCTTCATTTCTGAAGGCTTTCATGTCACATAAAACTGTTAAATCCACTTGTTATGCTTTTCTCTCATTAACCTGTCTTTTGTTATAGGGGTGCTGGCCATGGACTTTGAAATGGGTAAGAAAAAGGTATTGTGGGCCAAGCACGGTGACTCATGTCTATAATCCCAGCACTTCAGGAGGCCAAGGCAGGCAGATCACCTGAGGTCAGGAGTTTGAGACCATCCTGGCTAGCATGGTGAAACCCCGTCTCTACTAAAAATACAAAAATTAGCCGGGTGTGGTGGTGGGCACCTGTAATCCCAGCTACTTGGGAGGCTGGGGCAGGGGAATTGCTTGAACCCAGGAGGCGGATGTTGCAGTGAGTGGAGATTGCACCACTGCACTCCAGCCTGGGCGATTGAGCAAGACTCCATCTCAAAAAAATAAAGGTATTGCACCTTTTCACTACTGCACCTGCAGTAGTGGCCAGGCTTCAAGGTTCCCCAGGGGCAGCTGGGTCAGGCATATTGTATCCTTTCCACTGTGAAGGCTAGCTGCAGCTGAGAGGCTGTTGAAATAGCCTTGGAACAGAGCATATTAGCCAAATCCAACGACGGTAACATATTTGACAGTTGCTGATTCTATGGAAAGTAATGCTGGGTATGGGAGCCTTAATGGGTATGTGATACGTTGTTTTGTTTTTGACACAGGGTCTTGCTTTGTTGCTCAGGCTGGAGTGCAGTGGTGCAATTATAGCTCACTGCAGCCTTGATCTGAGCTCAAGCAATCCTCTTGCCTCAGCCTCTCAAGTAGTCAGGACCACAGATGCACACTACCATGCCCAGCTAATTATTTCTATTTTTATTTTTAGTAGAGAGGAAGTCTCATTATGTTGTCCAAGCTGGTCTTGAACTCCTGAGCTCAAGCAAGCCTTGATCCTCCCACCTTGGCCTCCTAGAGTACTAGGATTACAGATGTGAGCCACCTCACTGGGCTGGTACATGATGTTCTGAAATACACATACATTGTGGAATGACTAAGTTGAGCTACTTAACACATGCATCCCTCACATTCTTATTTTATGTGCATGTGGTGAGAACACTTAAAATCTACTCTCTTAGCAATTTTTTTTTTTTTTTTTTGGAGACAGAGTCTCGCTCTGTCACCCAGGCTGGAGTGCAGTGGCACAATCTCAGCTCACTGCAAGCTCCGCCTCCCAGGTTCACGCCATCCTCCTGCCTCAGCCTCTCCGAGTAGCTGGGACTACAGGCGCCCGCCACCACGCCCGGCTAATTTTTTTTGTATTTTTAGTAGAGACGGGGTTTCACCGTGGTCTCGATCTCCTGACCTCGTGATCCACCCACCTCGGCCTCCCAAAGTGCTGGGATTACAAGCGTGAGCCACCACGCCCGGCCTCTTAGCAATTTTTGAGTCCTCTAGTCCCCGCTTATCCAGGGAAAATATGTTCCAAGATCATGGAGAGTACCTATCGTAAAATTTAATTTATAAATTAGGCTTAGTAAGAGATGAACCACAATAATGAATAATAATACAATAAAACAATTATAACCATGCACTGTAATAAAATTATGTGTTATGTGGTCTCCCTCTCTCAAAATATCTTATTGTACTGTATTGTACCCATCTATTGTGGGACTGCGGTTGACCACAGGTACCTGCACTGCAGAAAGGGAAACCTCAAGTAAGGAGGGACTGCTGTCTATGGTACATTGTTATTAACTAGAGTTACCATGTTGTATTAATACAGTAAATCTCTTAAACTTATTCCTCCTGCATTACAGGTGCACACCACCATGTCTGGCTAATTTTTCAAATTTTTAGTAGAGATGAGGGTCTCACTATGTTACCCAGACTGGTCTCAAACTCCTGGGCTTAACTGATCCTCCCACTTTGGCCTCATAAAGTGCTGGGATGATAGGTGTGAGCCACTACGCCTGGCCATCAACTTCTTATAAAGTTAGACGTATGCTGGCCAGGCACAGTGGCTCATGCCTGTCATCCCAGCACTTTGGGAGGCCAAGGCAGGTGGATCAGCTGAGGTCAGGAGTTCAAGACCAGCCTGGCCAACGTGGTAAAACCCTGTCTCTACTAAAAATACAAAAAATTATCTGGGCATGGTGGCAGGCACCTGTAATCCCAGCTACTCAGGAGGCTGAGGCAGGAGAATCACTTGAACCTGGGAGGCAGAGGTTGCAGTGAGCCTAGATGGTGCCACTTCATTCCAGCCTGGGCAACAGGAGCGAAATTCTGTCTAAAAAAAAAAAACAAAAACCATATGCTTATCATACAATTCAGCAATTCTGCTTCGAGGTGTCTTCCCAAGAGAAAGGAAAACATATGTCCACACGATGATTTGTACATGAATATTCATAGCAGCCTTGTTTATAATTGCTGGAAACTGAAAGCAACCCAAATATACAACTGGTGAGTGGATAAACAGGTTGTGGTATTCCATACTATGGAATACTGCTCAGCAATAGAAAGGAATGAACTCAGGGCCAGGCACAGTGGCTCACACCTGCAATCCCAGCACTTTGGGAGGCCGAGGTGGGCGGATCACCTGAGGTCGTGAGTTCGAGACCAGCCTGACCAACATGGAGAAACCCTATCTCTACTAAAAATACAAAATTAGCTGGGCACGGTGGTGCATGCCTGTAGTCCCAGCTACTCGGGAGGCTGAGGCAGGAGAACCGCTTGAACCTGGGAGGTGGAGGTTGTGGTGAGCCGAGATTGTGCCATTGCACCCCAGCCTGGGCAATAAGAGTGAAAGTCCATCTCAAAAAAAAAAAAAAAAGGAAGAAAGAAAGAAAAGAAAGGAATGAACATAAACTTGGATGGCAGTCTCACGATGTTGTCCAGGCTGCCAAGCAGTTAATCTAAACCTGACTTAACCCCTGGGGTCCTTAAACCCAATAAAGCCACCATTGCCATGGGGAAGGCCCCTAACCATGATAATACTGATTTGAGGCTCTCTGGAGGAAAAAAAAATTGAGTATAAATATAAACAGGGTAGAGGGGACCCAATCTCACTCCAAAATATATCCAGTAAGCATTAAAAAAAAAAGATTAAAAAATTTCAGCATTGTATGGGTATACCACAACTTGTTTATCCATTCACTGGTTGTTGTATATTTAGGTTGCTTCCAGTTTCTGGCAATAATACATAAGGTTGCTATGAATATTCATGTACAAATCATTGTGTGGACATGTTTTCCTTCCTCTTGGGAAGACACCTCAGAGTGGCATTGCTGGATTGTACGATAAGCATATGTTTAACTTTATAAGAAGTTGATAATACTGATTTGAGGCTCTCTGGAGGAGAAAAATAGAGTATAAATATAAATAAGGTAGAGAGGACCCACTCCCACTCCAAAATATATTCAGTAATCATCAAAAAAAAAAAGATAAAAAGATTTCAGCATAGTATGGAATACCACAACTTGTTTATGCATTCACCAGTTGTATATTTCGGTTGCTTCCACTTTCTGGCAATTACAAATAAGGCTGCTATGAACATTCATGTACAAATCATCACGTGGACATGTTTTTCTTTCTCTTGAGAAGACATCTTGAAGTAGGATTGTTGGATTGTATGGTAAGCATACGTTTAACTTTATAAGAAGTTGCTAGCCAGGTGCAGTGGCTCACACCTATCATCCTGGCACTTCAGGAGGCCAAGGTGGGAGGACCACTTGAGCCCAGGAGTTTGAGACCACTCTGGGCAACACAGTGAGACCCCATCTCCACAAAACATTTGAAAAATCAGCCTGTCATGATGGTGTGCACCTGTAGTCCCAGCTACTCAGGAGGTTGAGGTAGGAGGATCACTTGAGCCCAGGAGATTGAGCCTGCAGTGAGACGTGACTGAGCCACTGCACTCCAGCTTGGACAACAGAGGGAGATCCTGTATCAAAAAACTCCCCACAAACGAAAATCCTGCTGGTCCCAGAGCGCTCCCTGGAACAGAGAGCTAATGCCTGCTTGAGACCAAGCAATAGTCACAGAATGAGATCCTTCCTCTGAGAGCTGATGGTGTCATTAGGATGCATGACTCAGTTCAAGACACGTAGAGAGGTCTGGGCCCAGATGCATGAACCAGGGCCACTGGAAACAGGGTTGCAGCTTCTTACTCCAGTTCGTAAACACCAGCTCTTGAAACTTCTGACTTAGGCCAGTTAAATCTGTAATAGAGGGTTCAGTAGGTCTCAGCAAATGCAGCATCCAGCTCAAAGAGCATGCCCCCCAGCCGGTGGCAGTGCAGTGAGCAGAAGGCAAGAGGAGAAAGACCCTGGTGCTGGTGCTGGTGGTGGTCATCACCTAGACCCCTGCTCACAGCACCGACTCTGCAATCACCCCACAGAGGCAGAACAGGACCCTTTGGTGAGTGTGTGGCATCATCGGTCTTGACATCCGAACCAAACTTCGGATGGGGAGATCCATCCCATTTTTTGCAGATGGCCACAGCATCAACCTTCAAGGCCCAACTCCAAAGTCCCCTCCTCCAGAAAGCCTGACCTGGGTTTCTTTCCTCCTCATTGCTCCTACGAACTGTCTGCTTCTCTCTTTTTATCACTTAACTTCTTAGAATGGAAACTTGGGTTTGCTCATGGAAAAGCCAGACTGTACAATATTTTAAAGAGGTTTATTCTGAGCCAGTAGGAGTGCTCATGACCTGAGGACCACAATCTCAAGAAGTCCTGAGCAAGTGCACACTGAGTAGTTGGATTACAGTTTGGTTTTACGCATTTTAGGGAGGCAGGAGTTACTGGCAAAGTCACAGATCAGTGCATGGAAGGCATACATTGGTTTGGCCTGAAAAGGCAGGAGATCTTGAAACATGGGCTTACAGGTTATAGGTGAGTTCAGAGATTCTTTTTTTTTTCCTTTTTCTTTTCTTTTCTTTTCTTTTTTTTTTTTTAAGATGGAGTTTCACCGTATTGCCCAAGCTGGAGTGCAGTGGTGCGATCTCGGCTCACTGCAAACTCCGCCTCCCGGGTTCAAGCGATTCTCCTGCCTCAGCCTCTGAGTAGCTGGGACTACAGGCCCCTGCCACCACGCCCAGCTAATTTTTGTATTTTTAGTAGAGACGGGGTTTTACCATGTTGGCCAGGCTGGTCTCTAATTCCTGACCTTGTGATCCGCCTGCCTTGGCCTCTCAGAGTGCTGAGATTACAGGCAACTTAATTTGCAATTGGTTAAGGGAGTAAAGCTGAGTCTAAAAATTCGGCGTCAGCAGAAAGGAGTGTTTTTGATTAACATAAGGAAGTCTGTTAACTAAACCACCAGGTCAGAGCGACCTGCACGGTGCATGACTTAACCCTTGCCTGGCGTGGCCTCAGGTCCCGTGTATAACCTGGTATCTTGCTGTCACAAAGAGTTTGTCTCCTCAGCCGTAATTTCTATTTTAACATTAATGCTGGTCAGTTGTGCCTAAACTCCAAAAGATAGAGGGTACAATGAGGCGTGTCTGACCTCCCTTCCCATCATGGCAAGGAATTAAGTTTTAAAGTTTTTTCTGGGGTCCCTGTGGCCAAAAGGGGGTCCTTTCAGTTGGTGAGGGGCTTAGAATTTTTATTTATTTATTTATTTATTTATTTATTTATTTATTTATTTATTTATTGCAACAAGGTCTTGCTCTGTCTTCCAGGCTGGAGTGCCGTGGCGTGAACACAGCTCACTGCAGCCTCAACCTCCGAGGCTCAAGCGACACTCCTGCCTCAGCCTCCCGAGTCACTGGAACTACAAGCACTCGCCATCACGCCCGGAAAATTTTTTTATTTTTTGTAGAGACAGGGTCTTGCTATGTTGTCCAGGCTGGTCTCAAACACCTGGGCTCAAGCGACCCACTCACCTCCGCCTCCCAAAGTGCTGTGATTACAGGTGTGAGCAACGGTGCCTGGCCCATTATCTCATTTAATTGTCTTCACAACCCTGCTAAATAATTTTCATGCTCTCTGCTCCAGAATGAGGAAACCAAAGCCTCTCAAATCACAAGGGACCGCCCTCAAGATCCTCTAACCAGCCAGGGAAGAGCTGCGACTTGAGCTCAGGCTGCACGATTCTCCTCCACCAGAGGGGAAAGACTGAGCTTAACTCAGTGGCTTCCAACCTGCTCCAGCACGAGGCCTCCATTTTCCCTTTGTAATGATCGCCTAGGGTGGTCTCAAACTCCTGAGCTCAAGTGATTTTCCTCGCCTCAGACTCCCAAACAAAGTGCTGGGATTACAGGGGTGAGACACCATGTCTGGCCTAGGTTTTTATTTTTAGTTTACAAGTGTTAACACAAACTAAATATGGCCTGAGAAGAACTCCGTACTTCTATATTTGAGTCCTTGTGGATGAACTGTAACCTAGCTTAATAGGCAGGCAGAATCGAAAACCTGACTTAGTAGTATGCACCTGTTACATCGGCTAAGTCTTGGCCAATCCCAGCAGCCATACTTCAACCATTCATACACTGCTGAGTGTTCAAACTATGTTCAAATAAGACATATGCCGAGCTGTAACCAATCCAGCCATTCTGTACCTCACTACCAATTTCTGTACATGATTTCTCTCTCTCTCTCTCTTTTTTTGTCTATAAATCTTCTTCCACCACGTGGCTGCGCTGGAGTCTCTCTGAATCTGCTGTGATTCTGGAGGCTGCTCAATTCGGGAATTGTTCATTGCTCAATTAAACTCCTTTAAATTTAATTTGACAGAAGTTTTTCTTTTATCAAAGGCTTATATTCTCCACTGCCCTCAATAGCCTGGAAAGTTCCACGGGGACCCAGCTACAAAGCCTCACCCCAGGGCACTGGCTGAGCTTGGCCTGACTCTCCAGGCTAAAAAGGTGAAGTCCGTGGGGCCATGGAAGATGCGGTTCCATTAACCAGGATAGGGTTAAATCACCAGCAATTTTCCTTAGTGTAGGTCCATTCTTCTGTAAGATGGAGAGGATGACATTCCACCCAGCTGAGGCCTTGGGAGAATGGAATAAAAGGACTTCCAGTGCTGTGCCAACCTGGACAAATGCCAGAAAGCCTAGTTCGTCTTTTGACAAAATCCCCCTTGATTCCCCATGGTGCTTTTCTCCCCCTTTCTTTCCTTCCTTCCTTCTTTCTTTCTTTCTTTCTTTCTCTCTCTCTCTCTCTCTTTCTTTCTTTCCCTTTCTCTCTTGCTTTCTTGCTTTCTTGCTTTTTTTGAGACACAGTCTCACTCTGTAGCCTAATCTGGAATGCAGTGGCTCAATCTTGGCTCACTGCAAGCTTCGCTTCTGGGGCTCAAGCGAATCTCCTGTCTCAGCCTTCCAAGTAGCTGGGACTAGAGGCATGTGCCACCACACTTGGTTAATTTTTTTGTATTTTTAATAGAGACGGGGTTTCACCATGTTGCCCTGCGTGGTCTCGAACTCCTGAGCTCAGGGAGTCCACCTGCCTTGGCCTCCCAAAGTGCTGGGATTACAGGCGTGAGCCACTGCACCCGGCTTCTCCCCCTTTTTCAAGCCTTCTCCCCCTTTTTCAAGCCTTCTCCATCTCCTGGCTCCACCAGTTCTCTCCGAATTCTTTCCAGTGCAGGCTTCCATTGTTATTAAAAATTGCCCTGGGCAAAAACAGGAAGAGGAGGGCAGGTGGCTGAGAAATCCCAGAAGAGGGAGGAGGGAGGGAACGCTGAGCAGCTCACCACCTGGCCGGCCTTCCTGAGTCGAGGTGTTGTTGATAGAATCTCCAGCCCAGCTATGTCATTATTTTCTGTTCCATAGGAAGGATTTGGGTGGCTGCCTCCTACTCTCCAAAATCCACAGCTGTCACTCAAGGCAGCTCTCCTGGCACTGGGACCTTGGAGACAGCCTCGTAGTTACACTAATAATAAGAGTAACAGCAATAATGAAAATAATGACAGCTACCACTTACTGAGTTCTCACTCTGTGCAAGGCGTTCTTCTGAGCTTTTCACAGGAGCTCAATTAATCCTCTCAAACGCATTCTACAGTCAGTGCTGTTCTTTTTTATTTTAAAAAGTTTATGAATACATTTGGGTAGTCCCAAATCCCCCGGTGGAAAGAGTTGAATTCGTTGGTGGCACATTTTCATTAGTGATTTGGAGAGGATCCCTCTTTTGTTTTCCTTATGTATTTTGTTCCCTTTTATTTCCCTTCCCTTCTGCTATTGTCTTTATCATTGTGTACATTTTGCCATTATCTTTGTTAATGTGTATCCTTTGCTATTGTTTTTATTATTGTGTATCCTTTGCAATTATTTTTGCTATCTTGTCTCCTTTGCTATCATCCTCATTATTGTGTGTCTTTTGCTGTTGTATTTATTATTGCATAGCCTTTTATTAAGTTGAAATTCACAAATCATAAAATTAGCCATTTAAAGTGGACAGTTCAGTGGTGTTTAGTACATTCACAACGTTATAGATCTTTTTATTAGTATATTCCTTACAAATTGTGTGTTGTTTTGTGTGCATTTTAAATTTATATCAATAGTATTGTGGTACATAGCGTATTCTTTTCTTCCCCCTGCCTCCCGCTCAGAACTGCTTTTTCTGGCTGGGCGCTGTGGCTTACGCCTGTAATCCCAGCACTTTTGGAGGCTGAGGCAGGCAGATCGCTTGAGGTCAGTAGTTCCAGACCAGCCTGGCCAAGATGGTAAAACCTCATCGCTACTGAAAAAAAAAAAAAAAAAAGCATAAAAAATACAAAAATTAGGCCGGGCGCAGTGGCTCACGCTTGTAATCCCAGCACTTTGGGAGGCCGAGGCGGGCGGATCACGAGGTCAGGAGATCGAGACCACGGTGAAACCCGGTCTCTACTAAAAATACGCCGGGCGTGGTGGCGGGCGCCTGTAGTCCCAGCTACTCGGAGAGGCTGAGGCAGGAGAATGGCGTGAACCCGGGAGGCGGAGCTTGCAGTGAGCCGAGATTGCGCCACTGCACTCCAGCCTGGGTGACAGAGCAAGACTCCGTCTCAAAAAAAAAAAAAAATTAGCTGGGCATGGTGGTGCCTGTAGTCTCAGCTACTTGGAAGGCTGAGGCAGGATAATTAATTGTACCTCGGAGGTGAAGGTTGCAGTGAGCCAAGATCACGCCACTGCACTCCCGCCTGGGCCACAGAGCGAGACTCTGTCTCAAAAAAAAGGAAAGAACTATGCTTTTTCGTTTTCTAATAAGATATTATTTACATAAAATAAAATGCATCCACTTTAAATGTTCAGTTTGGTGAATTTTGGAAATGGGATGGAATCATGTAGGCACCTCCACAACCCAAACATAAACCAGCCCCTCCCTGTCTCCCTCCCTCACTGCCCTCATCCTTAAGCTGCCTGCCTTGTGCCCCTTTTGCAAAAGCTCCCCGCAGGTGACATGACGGGCACTCTGCCTCTATGGTTTTGCCTTTCTTAGAATGTTGTATACATGTTTGTCTTCTTTTACTAGCATAGTACATTTCAGATTCGTCCATGTTTTTGTGCTGATAAATACACTCATGGGAAGGGCATTGTTTAGGACTAAGCTCTTGGACTAGGCCCTAGCAGACCAGACCAAACCAGAATGGAGTCCCTTGTGCTAATTGCCATGTAATCAAACTTTTTGAAAATAACAAACAAACAAACAACCAGGAGGTTTACAGTAAGGAATCAGAAGGGGCCCAGTTGACCTGAGCTGGCAGGATAAGAGAGTTCCCTCTGTTTTAACCCTATAAAAAACATAACATTGGAAAGACCAATCCATGTATTATTCCCTATTTCTGTTTCCTTCATCCCTTTTCTGCCTATAAAGCCAAACTCTGCTCAGCTCATGGGAACACCGTTCTATATTGTGGAATGAGATGCTGCCCATTTCTAGAATTGCAACTCAAAGTCGATTAGATCTTGAAACTAAATGTGTTGTAATTTAGTCTTTTGACCACATATCAAGAGTTCATTCCTTTCTATTGCTGAGCTGTATTCCATAGTATGGGTATACCACAACTTGTTTAACCATTCACCAGTTGTTGTATATTTGGGTTGCTTCCAGTTTCTGGCTATTATTATACAAATAAGGCTGATACAAACATTTATGTATAAATCATTGTGTGGACATATGTTTTCATTTCTCTTGGGAAGACACCTCAGAGTGGGGATTGCTGGATTGTATGATAAGCATAAGTGTAACTTTATAAGAAATTGCAGCTGGGTGCAGGTGGCTCACACCTGTAATCCCAGCACTTTGGGAGGCCAAGAAGGGCAGATCACTTGAGGTCAGAAGTTCTAGACCAGCCTGGCCAACATGGTGAAACCCCGTCTCTGCTACAAATACAAAAGTTAGCCAGGCATGGTGGTGGGCGGCTGTAATCCCAGCTACTCAGGAAGCTGGTGGGAGAATCGCTTGAACCTGGGAGGTAGAGGTTGCAGTGAGCCGAAATAGCACCACTGTACTCCAGCCTGGGCAACAGAGCAAGATTCTGTCTCAAAAGAAAAAAAAAAAAAGAAGAAGCTGCTGGCCGGGCACAGTGGCTCATGCCTGTAATCCCAGCACTTTAGGACACCAAGGCAGGAGGATCAGTTGAGCCCAGGAGCTTGAGACCAGCCTGGACAACATAGTGAGACCCCCATCTCTACAAAAAATTTGAAAAATTAGCCAGATATGGTGGTGTATGCCTGTAGTCCCAACCACTTGGGAGGCTGAGGTGGGAGGATGGCATGAGCCCAGGAGGTTGAGACTGCAGTGAGTTATAATTGTGCGACTGCACTCTAGCCTAGGTGATGGAGTGAGACCCTGTCTCAAAAACACACAAGGAGCAGCAACAACAGCAACAAAAAGAAGTTGTCAAATGTTTTCTAAAGTGGTTGTACCATTTTGCATTGCCACCAGCAGTGTGGTTCCAGTTCAAGTTGGCCCATATCTTTGTCAACACTTAGTATTTTCAGTCTTTTAAATTTTCACCATTGTAGTTGGTAGCACTATACCTTTAAGATTTGATTCCTATTGCTGTCTCTAGTTTGTTGCTTTTAACTGCTGCAAAGTCCTCCATGGGGGAATCCACCACATTCTATCATCCACTCGCCCATTAATAGGTAACCAGGTTTCCTCTAATTTCCACCACAGCAAAATACCCTGTGATAGAGAGCCTATATCTGCCCCTTTGTGATGTACATAATTATTACCTTTGTGTAGACATCCAGAAGTGGAACTACTGGGTCTTAGGATGTACATATACTTAATTCAGCCAAGCAATACCAAATTAGTTTCCAAAATAACCACACCAATGTACATTCACACCAGCTGTGCACAAGCGTTCCTGTGTTTCCACATCTCTGCTAATACTTGGGGTTACTTAACTTTGAAATTTTCTTAAATCCATCTAACAAATGTAAAGCAACTGTTATTTGTATTTGTGTTTCTTGGATACCTAATGAGTGTGAGCATATTTTGTATGAGTTTTTTGGGTTTCCTTCTTTATATATCTGTTCATATCCTTTGCTCATTATCCTCATTTTTTTTGCAGGACTTCCTTGCATATTTGGGTCAATATGTCAATCTTAAGTCAATAGTACAGACTGCAAATGTCACCTCTCAAGCTGTTACATGTTGATTTACCTTGTCCATTGGGTCTTTTGATGAACAGAAATCTTTAACTTTGATATAATGAAATTAAACATTATTTTGCCTTTAGATTTGTCTTTCTGAAGTTTTAAAAAATCCTTCCTCAGGCCAGGCACAGTGGCTCACGCCTGCAATCTCCACACTTTGGGAGGCTGAGGTGGGCAGATTGCTTGAGCCCAGGAGTTTGAGACCAGACTGGGCAACATGGCGAAACTCTGTCTCTACAAAAAATACAAAAAATAGGTGGGCGTGTTGGCATGCACCTGTAGTCCCAGCTACTTGGCAGGCTGAGAGAAGGGAGGATCACTTGAGCCAGGAAGTTGAGGCTGCAGTGAGCTGTTATTGCATCACTGTACTCCAGCCTGGGCGACAGAGTGAGACCCTGTCTTCTCAGAAAAAAAAAAAAAAAAAAAAAGAAGAAGAGGACGAGGAGGAAGAAAAGTCCTTCCTCATCCCCAAATCACAAAAATGTTATCTACCATTATTTTTTATTTTTTGAAACGGAGTCTCACTCTGTCCCCCAGGCTGGAGTGCAGTGGTGCGATCTCGGCTCACTGCAAGCTCCGCCTCGCGGGTTTGTGCCATTCTCCTGCCTCAGCCTCCCGAGTAGCTGGGACTACAGGTGCCCGCCACCACGCCCAGCTAATTTTTTGTATTTTTAGTAGAGACGGGGTTGCACCGTGTCAGCCAGGTTGGTCTCAATCTTCTGACCTCGTGGTCCGCCCACCTCGGCCTCCCAAAGTGCTGGGATTACAGGCGTGAGCCACCGCGCCCAGCCTCTGCCATTATCTTCTATTAACTTTGTAGTTTGACCTTTTGCTTTTAGGTCTTAAAGCCATTTGGTGTTAAGCACCATTGTTATACGTACTCGAGTAATGGGAAAACTGAGGCACATGGATGAGGCACACGGAAGGTGAATAACTTGAAGACTGCACAGTTCAACAAGTAACAGAGCTAGTATTAAAACCGAGGCAGCCTGGCCCCCGAAACTGTGTTCCACAGCTACTATGTCATGCTGCTTCTCCATTGACAAGGATCGGTGATTCAGAAGTTGCTGTGTGCAGAGCCTTTAAATGCCAATCTTTCACTCTGTCCTCCCAACAGCCCTGAGCAGTAGGGCCTGTTATTACCAGATTAAAGAACTGAGGTTCCCAAAAGATAAAGTGGCAAAACCAGATCTTTCAGACTCCACCCTTTGTGTTTTTGAACACTAAACTATAGTCTCTCCTGAAATAACCAGGAATCACGCAGGAATCATCCTCAACACTCACCCGCACCCCCACAGACACAGTTGATCCTCATTATTCATGAAATTTGTATTTTCAAATTTACCTGCTTGATAAAATCCGTGGGTAGCCCCCAAACCAATACTTTTGGGACTTTTGGGGCTGTTTGCAAATATGCACAGAGTGGTGAACAATTTGAGTTGCCTGAGGTGCGCGCTCCCAGCTGAGGTCGATTAAGGCGATGTGCTCCCTTATTTCAGCTCTCATTCTGTAAACAGGTGTCCTTTTTGTGGTCTAGTTAGTGCCACGTTTTGCACATTTTTGTTGATTTCGCTGTTTAAAATGCCCCCTCAGGACAGTGGTAAAGTGCCATCTAGCGTCCTAAGTGCAAGAAGGCCGTGATGTGCCTTATGGGAAAACACACAAGGCTGGGTGCAGTGGCTCATGGCTGTAATCCCAATACACTGGGAGGCCAAGATGGGAGGATCACTTGAGTCCAGGAGTTTGAGACCAGTCTGGGCGAGAGAGTGAGACCCCATCTCTACAAAAAAAAAAAAAAAAAATTAGCTGGGCATGGTGGTACATGCCTGTAGTCCCAGAAGCTCAGGAGCTAAGGCGGGAGGATCACTTGAGCCTAGGAGCTCAGAGCTGCACTGAGCTACGATTGCACCACTGTACTCCAGCCTAGGCAACAGAGCAAGATCCTGTCTCAAAAAAATAAAATGAATAAAATAAATTTTGAAAAATTTAAAAAGAAAATACACATGTTAGAGAAGCTTCATTCAGGCATGAGTTACATTGCCACTGGCTGTGAGTTCAATGCATATATATTAAGTTGTCTTTAAAGAGAAACACACCTAAAACAAGGTTATATATTGATCAGGTGACAAAAAGATTGTGACCAGAGGCTCGAAGGAACTTAACCCTATATTTCCCCCTAGAAGCAATGCTTTAATAGTTGCTAATTCAGTGTTAGAGGTGACTTTATAGAGCGTAACTACTGTGAATAATAGGATTGATTGTATTGCTAAGTTTCCTCAATGTGACTGCAAAACTCTCATTCTAATCCATCTTCATCTCTGTTGGCTGAGCCATGATCTTACCCACTGATTACTGCAGTAGGCTTCAGGTTCATCTCCTGGCTTCCAATATTCCCTCCTGGCACCTTGTCTCCACCAGTAATCCTGCAACCAGAGTGATAATCCGATTTCAGATATGATTCCTCCCCTGTTGACACTCCCAGGAGCTACCCCACTACAATGGGAGAAAGACCACCTCCTTGACTACAGCTAAAAAGATTCCACATATTTGGCTCCAGCCAAATCCTCCAGTCTCATTCCCTACCCAGTCACTCCTTCATCATTACTGTACAGTCGTGCTGGCCTTCCCTCAGATCCTGGAATAGGCTAAACTCAAAGACTTTGGCCCAGTGGCTTCCTTTTTCAGAGGTATTTCCCCCATTCTTTGCTAAACTGGCTCCCTTTAACCCTTTGGCCACATGCCACCTCCTCCAAGAAGCCCTTCTTGATCACCCTATTCAAAACAGCCTCCTCTTTTATTCTCTGACACAAATCCTTGCTTATATCCTTCATGGAAATGATTGCATTTGTTATTATCATCACACAGAAATCACCACAATCTGCAGTTATTTAGTTTGTGTAGTTGTTTCTTTTCTTTCTTTTTGAGAGAGGGTTTCAGTTTGTTGCCCAGGCTAGAATGCAGTGGCGCAATCTTGGCTCACTGCAGCCTCCGCCTCCCGGGTTCAAGTGATTATCCTGCTTCAGCCTCTGAGTAGCTGGGATTACAGGCACCTGCCACCACCAGCTAATTTTTGTATTTTTAGTAGCGACGGGATTTCACCATGTTGGCCAGGCTGGTCTTGACTCCTGACCCCAAGTGATCCGCCCGCCTCAGCTTCCCAAAGTGCTGGGACTACAGGTGTGAGCCTCCATGCCTGGCCAAAGTTGTTTATTTTCTATAAATTCTCAGAGAACAGTTTATTTCCACTTGAGTGTCTAATAAACAGTTCAAGACAAAAGTTCCTCATCTCTGCCCTAAAACATGTTCCTCTCAGTTTCTCACCTTTTTGTAAATGAAAGCTCCATCCTTCCTGTTGCTCAGGCCAAATTGCTGGAGTCATCGTTGACTCTTCTGTTTTTCTCACATTCCCCCATCTGATGTTGGCAGATATGGTCCAACAGTCCCATCAAACAGATCCAGAATCTGACCTCTCGCCTCCTCTACGGCCATCACCTTGGTCCAGGAACCGTCACCTTTTGCCTGGGCTAATGTAGTCCCTTCCTCTCTGGCGTCCCTGAGTCTGTTCCCCATGGAGTAGCCAGAGGAATCCTGTGCACATTCAAATCAGTTCAAGTCCCTCCTCTGCTCAGAGCCCTCTCATAGCTCCTGGCTCCCTCAGAGGAAAACAAAGTCCTCATTGTGCCCCACAGGACCCAATGCAGTCTGCTCCGTTCATTCTCTGCCCTCACCTCCCACCCTCTCCTCCTCGCTCACTCAGCTCCAGCCACACCGACCTTTTCACTGATCTTCAGACACACCAAACAGGCTCCTGCCTCAGGGCCTTTGCACTAGCTGTATCCCCTGCTCCAGCAGCTGCTCCTCAGATATGCGCTTTGCTCCTTCCCTTCATCCTTTCGATCTTTCTTTAAATGTTACCATCTCAGTTAGGTCCTCTTCCCTGACCATGCTGTTTAAATTGCAATGCCACCCCTTCCACATATACAACCCTACATTCCCAATTCTTAATCCTTTCTTCTACCTCTTCCTCTTCTTCTTCCTCTCCTTCTCCTTCCCCTTCTCCTTCCCCTTCCCCTTCTGCTTCCCCTTCCCCTTCCCCTTCTCCTTCTCCTTCACAGGGTCTTGAGGCTTGAGTGAACTGGCACAATCATAGCTCACTGCAGCCTCAAACTCCTGGGCTCATGCAATCATCCCACCTCAGCCTTCTGATTAGCTGGGACTACAGACTCGTGCCACCACGTCCAGCTAATTTTTTAAACTTTTTTGTAGAGATGGGATCTTGCTATGTGGTCCAGGCTGGTCTTGAACTCCTGGTGTCAAGCAATCCTCCCACCTTGGCCTCCCAGTGTTGGCATTACAGGCATGAGCCACCACACATGGCCCTTGTTTCATTTCTTGCCATGGCTTGTAGCACCACCTGACAGCCTATTTCTTTATTCTTTGTTATGGAGACTTCCTGAAAAGAATGTAAGTTCTACAAGGGCAGAAGTTTTTATCTGTTTAACTCGTTGGTTATCACTTGTCTCTGCAACAGTGCCTGGCTCATGATAAGTGCAAATATTTGTTGCATAAATAAACTATATTTAACAACACCCAGGAGAGTGCTTGCACATAGTCAACACTGAATAAATGTCTCCTGAGGAAAATAAATGAGTGCAACACTTTTTTTGGACACTCTGCAAATTCGAAGGGCTGTTATTAACATTCTAAGGTAATATTTTATGGGAACCATGCAAATAATAATAGTGATAAATGCTTGACATTTATTCTTGTAACAATTCTACAATTAAAAAAAATTATGAACCCATTTTACAGATGAGAAAGCACAGAGACTGTGAGTTTTATAACTTGTCCAAAGCAAGGATTTGCACTACATTTTAGGGTCATGGACAAAGACATAACAAGGGACACTGAACAAGGATGTTCATGGAGGGGATACAGGACCGAATATTTGGTAGACAATATAGTTCAGGCAAGGAGACCCTTTGGTATACTGAACCCCCTAACTCTAGAGACTAGGGTGCCATTGATTCAGAGAGGGAATGTTGGCAGAGGTGGGGTATTGGAAGAATGTGGGATGTAGGTTGGGTTGGGACATCTGAGACACCCATAACAGTGTGAGAATGAACCATTCTGAGGATCCAGTGTTAGCTGTGGTGAGTCACAGAGGTACATAGAATGTTGTCAGGGCGGAAGATTGTGGGCATAAGAGAATGTTTTCAGGATGAACTATCATGGGAGTCTAGAACCTTCTTGAGTGCAAAAAATAGAAGGTCTAGGATACTGGCATTGAATAAATACTTGAAGAGTTAGAGGATGTTGTCAAGGATGGTCCATTTATAGGACATATATTGTTGAGATGGGCTGATGGAAATATTTAAGAATGTGCCACAGACAGAACATTCAGGTGGTGATCTGGGCTCATAGAAGCCACGCTGATGCAGTTCAGAGACCTGGGCCATTGTCTGGGTTGGGACATTCAGGTTGTTGAGACGTTTCAGGGATGCAACATCTGGGAGGCTGCAAGCCTGGCAGTGCCTGAATGCTTCTGAAACATGGAATGTCAGCTGGGATTGAGCATTTTTCAGGACATGGATCACTGGTTCAAATGGAACACTGGGAATAAGGAGCAGAGAAGGGCTAAGCAGACAATGTGAGGAAGTCATGGTGACAGGATGGAAGCCGGTACATTTCTCAACTTTTACTGTGGGCCCTCCAACCATTTTTGCTGCTGGGTTTCATATTTTCGGATTGTTTCACGGATCCACAGGACGTATCTTGAGACACGGGTGTAGACACCAGGCCGGTCAGGTTGCCCACATGGGAAGTCTCCCCAGGAGACGATGCCATACAGTGTTCTGTTACAGACCAGGGGGCCCCCAGAGTCACCCTGAGTTGGGGAAAGAAAGAGAGAGAGAGAGGTGGGTCCTTGCTGGGGCTAAACAAGGCAGGGACAGGGAGATGTGGGGAGAGAGTGAAAGATGGAGAGAGACACACACAGAGAAGGAGACTCAGAGAGGCAGAGTCAGATGCACACGGTGTGAGAGAAAGCAATGAAGACAGTGAGAAACAGACAAGAAGACAAACACAGAGGGACAGACAGCCAGCGACAGAAATAGGGACAGAAAGACAGAGATAGGCCCAGAGAAAGAGAGACACAGAGAAATTTCTGTTTTTCTCTGTTCCTCAGTTTCATTAAAATGGTAACAACTTACTTCATACCCATTTTTGTTTCCCTGGTACTAAATCCCACCTTGCACCCCCTGCCCCACACCAGCTGACCCTGCTCCTACTTTAAGGCTCCTTTGTGTCTCTCACTATTGAGTGAACCCATCCATATCTGGGCAGGGTATGCAATACACGTGTAAGTCTATTTCTCTTCCTGGGCCCAAGGCAGACATCACTAATCGATCAAGGCACATATCATTAATATAGTATCATACTCTTTCTCCCTGAATCAAATCTCAACTTCTTTATTGATGAAGGCGGTTTTTTGCTCATGTAGTATCCATTTCCTCTTATTTTTAAAAAATTAAACATTCATTTTTAAATTTTTATTTATTTATTTATTAGAGACAGTGTCTTGCTCTATTTATTTATTTTTGTTTTTGAGACAGGGGCTTGCTCTATCACCCAGGCTGGAGTGCAGTGGCATGATCATACCTCACTGCAGCTTTGAACTCCTGGGTTCAAGTAGTCCTTCTGCCTCAGCCTCTCGAATAACTAGGACTGCAGGTGTACTCCACCACACCTGGCTAATTTAAAAACTTTTCTTTTTCTTTTTGTAGAGACAGAGTCTCACTATGTTGCCCAGGCTGGTCTCAAACCCCTGGGCTCAAGTAATCCTCTCACCTCAGCCTCCCAAAGTGCTGGGATTACAGGCATGAACTACTGTACTTGGCCATTTCCCCTTATTTTGGTAACAGCCTCTCCTGATTTTTTCATTTGGGGAACTGCCCTTCTTCACTCCCAATCCATGCAGTTTGTCCCTGCCCCTTTCCAGCACCCACAGTTAACTATGTGACTGAGGCTTGGCCCATCAGAGAATCCCACAGCTCTGGTGGAGTGATGGCTCAAGACACATGACTTAGGTCAGCCTAGTGAGAATCATGCTCAAGATTTTTGTGTGAACTATTGGAAAAGAGAGGTTCTCTTTCTAATAGGGTTGCCTAGAGGGTAGGATGTAAGCTCAAAGCTGCTGGGGCCATCTTGTCATGGGAAGAATCTAACCGAGAATGAAGCCAAAACAGAATAAAGAAGAGCTGAGAGTTAAAAGAAAGACAGAATTCCAAACACACAATTTGCATACCTGGATCCATCTGTGCCTAAAGCCAGACAACCTGGATTTTCAGTTACAAAAGCCAGCATTTTGTTTAAGCCAGTTTGAGTTGGTTGTCTATCACTCACAAGTGAAAGAATACCAACCTTTATGCATCTCAACACAGGGATCTGGGCAGCCACTCAGTCAAAGCTGGGGCTTATGATGAATTATTCCTGCCATCCCTGGGTACCCGTTTTTGTCTTGACCTCCTGTGTGAGGGGACATTGTGCCTTATAAAGATTGGTTCCCCTAAGGCTGGAAACAAAGCTTTTTCCCCAGCATCTGTCACTTCCATTCTGGCTTTCTATCCTGTCCAAGGCACCCACCAGCCTCCCGGCCTCACCTCACAGGAGTCTTTGCCACCCTCTTTTGTGCCGGCACACAACATGTTGTCAGTGATCTTTCCTGGGTAGACTTGATGACACTCCTCATCTGAGCGAAGTTGGATGTTGGCACATTGTAGAGTTTTGGGGTAATTCACTGGGGAGAAGAAAGAGAAGGTCTAAGCTATCCGACCTGGATAGGATATGGGATGAAGGTTAAATAGGCGAGTTGAATGGGTAAAGAATAGATAGAAAATTGAGATGGGAAGAGAAAGATGTGGGAGAAGAGATGAGCACCTATCTGGGTAAAGCAACGGAAGTGACAGAAATATGGAGGGACATGAGAGAGAGGCAAAGGGAGAGATGAGGAGAAAAGTGGAGGGAAGGACAAGGAGGGAAGGGACAAGAGAATGGGAGGTTGATAAGGAGAGTGGTGAAGCCAGTGGTGGGGAAAGAAAGTTGAAGAGAGGGAGTTGGAATAGGGAGATGGTCAGAAATAGAGAACTAAAGATGGGAAAAGCAGGAACAGGGATGGGAAGAGTTATGGGAGAGTTGGATAGGATTGTAGGAAGAGAAACAAGGCATGTTGAGGAGAAAGATACAAACATGAGGCTGGGAGAGAGTCAGGGATTGCTAGGGAGATGCAAAGGGCTCTTGTTGGTATATACATCAACTTTAAATTCACATCTATAATGTATTATACTTACTAAGTAATGATATATAATTATTAAATTGAATTATTAGAAATTTTATTAATAAGCATATTTAATATGTTAAACATTTTATAAATTATAGAAATATAAAAATGTCATACGTATGATTTATATGTTATAAATGATAAAATTCATTTACAGTATATAAGTATATAAATGTATACATTTATAAAATACATTTCTAATATATAATTTAAATATAGATTATATATTTATAATATATACATTATGCATAAATACATATTTAAAATTCATAATTGATAAATTTTATAGTTTATAAAATATATTTAATTTGTATACTTTTTGTATAATATAAAATATATTACTATATAATACATAATACACATCATATAATATGTTAATATATATTAGATCTATTTATATTTCTATATATTCATGAATTTATATACTCATATATTTTTATATATTCATGCATTTATATTTATATAAAGGATGCAGCTAACTTTAAATATGTAGATATTTATTTACTTATTTATATTTTTATATATAAAGGAATCTACCTCAGACCTTCCTTCCCATCTGTGCCCCTGTTTCCCCAGTCACTCTTATGGGGCCCTCAGGCCACCTGTGTGGGTGCATACCCTGGGGGCTGGTGGTGGTGCCCCAGCCAGACACCCGACAGGTGGTGCCAGGGGTTAGGCGGTTGTTGTGGGAAAGGGGCAGGGTTTGGATGCAGCCCGTGAGCTGGACCGGGGACTGCAGCTCCAGAAGCATGATGTCATGGTCGTGGTTCAGGTGGGTGGGGCTTCTCCGGTATTCAGGGTGGGGGATGGAGTGGACAACTTCCCTCACCTGCTCACCAGCTTCCACACGCCCTAGAGCATGCTTGCCTAGGTAAACTTTGAGCCCCCTGTGGGTGCAGAAAGAGAGTGGTTAGGAAAGAAGATGAGCCCATTTCCATCCCCATCCCAGCCCCAACCTCTTCCCATCCCCAGCCTAACCTCTTCTCCATCCTAACTTCCTCATCTCCAAATACATCTCCCCCATCCTCAACTTCAATCCCATCCAAATCCCCGACTTTGATTCTATTCCCGTACCCAATCCCCATATCTCAACCCCAAACCTCATTCTCACCCCCATGTCCATCCCCAACCCTAACTCCAACTCCATCCTCAAATCCAACTGTACACCATCCACAATCCCAGTCCCATTCTCATCCCTACCCCATGCTCCCCTGGCCCCCACATACTCCTTTAGACAGTGTGCGGCAGTGAGGACCCATTTCGGGTGGACCAGGACTCCCCCACAGAGTAGCCGCCCTCGCACTAGTAGGGCAGCCTGCCAGGGCTGAGAGTGGGGGAAGCAGGTGTAGCCACCTGGGAGAAACCCACTGGTCCCATTGGTGTTGAGAACTTTGGAAGACTCCTGGGAGACACCTGGTAAAGAAGAGAGATTGTTAGAAAACTGGGATCCAGGGGGCAGAGGAGCCCTGGAGTTGTGGTTCCTGGGTTTGGGGAAAGGGTCAGATTATTGCCCTGGGTGACCAGGAACTGAAGATGAATTTGCCGACCTCTGGCAGTTGCTATTCTTGACCAAGTGGCGATGAGTTAGGGCAAAGAGGTGACATTCTTTTCCCAAGAAGTACCAAATCCTCCACTGGGGGTTAACAGAAGAGTTCACAAAATGAGGATGTTGCTGATAGGTAAGCAGGAGCCTGACTTTCTCTCCACGTGCATTTTTTATATCATTCTACCAGAAGATGGATTTCAGGAGGTGGAAGTGAGATTGACCTACACATCCACCTAGGCAATATCTATCCATCAATCTACCCAATCATCCATCCCCCATTCATCCTATTGATTTGTCCATCCATCTACTCATCCATCTATCCATTCATCCATTTAGGTAGTCATCTAACCATCCATCCATCCTTCCATCCATCCATCTATCCATCCATCCATCCATCCATCCACTCATCCATTTATCCACCAATTCATCTGCCCATCCATCCATCCATCCATCCATCCACTAATCCAACCATCCACTAGTCCATCTATCCATCCACTCATCCATTTATCCATTCATCCACCCATCCACTTATCCATCCATCCACTCATTCATTATCCATCCACTCATCCATTTATCCATTCATCCATCCATCCATCCATCCGTGCATCCATCCATCCACTCATCCATTTATCCATCCATCCATTCATCCATCCATCCACTCATCTTTCCCTCCATCCACTGGTCCATCCATCCATCCATCCATCCATCCATCCATCCATTCATCCATCCATTCCAACCATCCATCCATCCATCCATCCATCCACCCATCTATCCATATGTCCATCCATGCATCCATCCAATCATCTTTCCACCCATCTCTCTATCCTTTCACTACATATATACTGGTTGCCTCCATGGCTTTAAATACCAGCTATAGGCTAATCATCTCCAGCCCTGAACTCTTCTTTAAGCTCAAAACTCAAACACTGTTGATTTGCATGCCTTACAGCCATCTTAAGCTTTGTATTCCCAACTTGATTCTTCTCAATCAAAACTGTTTGCTCCAGTATTTCCCACCTCAGTGCTCAGCCCCAAACCTGGGAGTCATCTTTGCTTCTCCTCTTTCCTTCATCACTCACAACCAGTTCCTATTGGTTTTATCTCCCAAATATCCACTTATCTCCACACTTCTGCCACCATCTTGGTCCATGCCCCATCTTCTCTAGCCCAAATGACTACAACATTAACCTACATCCTTCCACTTTTACATCCCTCTGATCCAGTCTTCTCAAAGTAGGCCAAGGACTCTTCAAACAAAGAAAGTCAGATGTTGTTCCCAGGCTCAACTTCCTTTAAAATAAAATCCAAAAAGCCTTCCCAAGGTGTGCAGGACTCTGTGCTGCCTGGCCCTTGCCAGCCTCTTTCACCCCATCTCCAGCCTCTTTCTTCTGACTTCCTCTAGTCCAGCCTCATGGACCTGGTCTTCAAACACACCAGGCATTTAAAGAAAAAAGAATTTAAATCATCTTGGATGCCCCCATACTAGACATTTTATACTTGCTATTTCCTCTCTCCGCACAGTCCTTTCTCCAGACCTGTGTTGTTTAATATGGTAGCCACTAGCTACATGTGGCTATTTAAATGTAAACTAATTAAAATGAAGTAAAACTAAATTAAAAATTCAGTTCTTAAGTCACACCAGCCATATTTCAAATGTTCAATAGCCTGAAGTGGCTAGTGGATAATTGGAAAGCACAGATATAGGATATTTCATATATACATATATGGAATATTCTACTGGATGACTCTCAGAATTTAGAGGTTGTATGTCTGGGTCCTTGTTAATTCTGAGGGGTCAGCTCAAATGTCTCCTCTTCAGAGAGGCCTTCCCTGACCACCTGGTCTAATGTTGACTCTCCCGGTCCCGACTCATCCCCCATTACATTCTTCTGGTTGGTTTTCATCAGAACAATGATTGCTATTCATTTCTCTTCACATTTGTATATATTCATTTTTAAAAATCTCTCCACTTTGACTGTAAGCTCCATTGACAACAGGCACCTTAACTGCTTTATTCAGTACCATATTCCCAGGACCTAACACAGTGCCTGGCACACAATGGGGGCTCAGTAAATAAATGTTGTGTGTGCCAGGCACTGTGTCTGCCATTGAAAGCATAGCAGGGGTCCGTAACAGGGAGAATCCAATCCTGCACATGCATGCCATTTTGTGACTGTGTGACCTTATGCAAATCACTCAGTTTCCCCAGCTGTCAAGTAGAAAAAGTAATAGTTCATCTCTCACTGCGTAGTTGAAGAATTCAAGATGATCTTGCATTTCAAACCATACAGCACAGCAGGTGGCACAGACAGCACTCAGGCAGTGGGAAATGTTATTCTTAATTATTAGCTAAAACAGCAGGTCCCTCTACCTCCCTAGCTAGTTTCCCCAACTACAGGGCAAGCAGTGGGATTAGCCCAGTAGTTTGCAGTTAGGGACAGAAGTTATCAGTGAGCACAGGATCATTTTAGGTGGTAGAGAGATGAGATATAAGTAACATTAAATCGCACACTCAGACGCTGAGCCAGCATCCAGTTCTCTTTTAATCCTGATTTTGTCAAGGATAAAGTCTCAGGATGGTGCTAATATGGTTTTAACACCTCCCTAATCCTCACTGAGCTCATTTTTTAAAGCCAGGAGGACGCAGAAGCCTCATCAGGCCACCTAACATTTATTATGTTGAACCATCTGCAAAAGTTGTTTTAGGAAGGTCAAAAAGGGTCAAGTATCAGCAATTTCAGGTGGTCCAACCCAATAAACATCTTATTTTCTTTTCATTGTGCAGGATTTATTTCCTTCCTTACCTTCTATTTATGACAAAGAATTCTGTTCTCTGTTCAGGACAGTAATATAAACTTGAACATGCTTTTGTTTGAGTGAAAAAAAAAAGAAAAAAGCTAACTTTAAGCAAATGATTAGGTAAAAAGTTATAAAAATGGTTTTCAGAGCCTCAAGTCCAGGATATGGAGGACACGGCGGACGACCTTGATTAGGATTCTGACTCAGGCATCGCCGGTGTCATTGGAGCAGGAGCCTTCTGTCTTTGAGTCCTACGTTTCTCTGCCATGAAATTGGAGTAATTACAATGCACCTACCTCGACAGGTTGTTGAGGACTCCGCAAGGTGTAGCATGTGGATCTCCTACCTAGGGTGTGGCACTCAGGAGTGGCACGGGCATGAATCCAGGGAGTGTCGCCAGAGGAGAAAAGCCACCCCACCTTCAGGCCAAGGATGGTGCCAGGTGCCAGGCACCCACAGACCCCTCCTTTTTCAGGTCTTGGCTCAAGGGTCAAGCCCTTTGGGAAGGCCTCTGGTCGGAAAGCTGCCATTACATCTCTAGGCCCCTGGCTTGGCTCCTTAAAGTCTTCACCTCATGTCAAGATAATTATTAACTAATTATTTGGATAATTGTTTGAATAACATCTGCGTCTGTCCCCGCTAGACTCCAGGTGCTGAGAGCAGGGACTGTGTCTCGCTTGTACAGCACCCAGCACAGTGGATGGTGTTTAATAGCTGTTTGTTGAATGAATAAATGATTCATGAATGGGGTTTCCAGAGAACCTGCCTACAATGGCAGTGAAAGATGGGAACGATCCATAAGGATCTTAAGGACTACCAATTTGGGGTGAGGTCACATAGGTTTGGGGTCAACCCAAGGATTAAAATAACAATCTAGAAGGTTCTGGAAGGGACTGAGTATGAAGACAGAATACTAGAGGCCAGGCTCGGTGGCTCATGCCTGTAATCCCGGCACTTTGGGAGGCCGACATGGGCCACTTGAGGTTAGAAGTTCGAGACCAGCCTAACCAACATGGCGAAACCCTGTCTCTGCTGAAAATACAAAAATTAGTTGGGCGTGGTGGCGGGTGCCTGTAATCCCAGCTACTCGGGAGGCTGAGGCAGGAGAATCGCTTCAACCCGGGAGGCAGAGGTTTCAGTAAGCCGAGATCGTGCCACTGCATTCCAGCCTGGGAGACAGAGCAAGGTTCCATCTCAAAAAAAAAAAAAAAAAAAAAAAAGAGAGAGAATACTACTAATAAAGTAATAACGGCTAAGCGGCTATCTTTCAAGTCCCTTCTACCTGCTGCATATTGAAGGCTCGACGCATTACCTCGTTTCAATATTCACAGTGACCTTCTGTGGTAAGCACTTATAGATTAAGCCCATTTTCCAGATGAAAACAATTTAGGCACAAAGCAGCTGCTAGGCTACTGGCTCAAAGCAGCAGCGTCAGGACGCGAACCCGTGTCTTTCAGCTTTCCAGAGAGGATAGGAAGCCTTGAACGCGGGAGGGGCTGCTGCGAGGGTATTTTGGGAGGTGAGAGGTCTGGGATCAGAGGGCCAACCTCAGCCGGGAAACCAGGTCACCTAGGGACAAGCAGGAAGAGCTCTGGGCTGTCCCCACTGGACCCGGCCCCGAGTGGGCGGGGGGCGGAGCTCGCGGCTCCCACGCCCCCTCCCCCTCCGGCCCGACCCCTCCTACCATTGTCCCGAGTGGCCGCGCCTCCACCCCCGCGCATTCTTACCTCCTGACAAGGCCAAGGTCAGGGAGGCGATCACTAGGGCCAGGGGCCACATGGCTCTGGGATCGGGAGGGGAGGGCAGGGTGGGCGGGGCCTGAGGAGAAGGTGAAGGGGGTGTTGAGGGCGTGCCCGGAACCTCCGCGTCTGAAACCTCTCTGCTCCTGAATCTCTCCTCCCCTCATTCACTCTTGACAGCCCTGACCCCGGAATCTGCCCCCCACCTCCAGTTCCATCCTTGGTGGGGGTGCAGTGGCGAGGTGGGAGGAACAGCGTGCAACCCCCTGGGGCTCCGGCGTGCAGCCCCTCACCCCAGGAAGCCGTCCCTCCTCCCCTGCCCTCTGGCGAGCTGGGTGGTCGGTGCACTCTCGCCCTTTTCCTCCAGAGTCTGCCTTCCATTCTACCCCTCTGGGTCTGTCCACACGCTTGGTATTAGCCCAAGTTCTTATCTGTCCGCGCCCTTCGTTTCTCTCTAGATCTGAGACTCTAGCTTCACTCTCCCTCTCCCTGACTCAGCTGCCCTTCTGCTTTCCCCCATCCTTCCTATCCCCTCTTCTCTCCCCTTCCTGCCCTCCTCCGATCCCCGCCCCCGCCCCAGGCAGACCCTACCTGAGTGAGGGGCCTGCGAGGAGCGTCAGCCGCCAGCTGCCTAGAACTTCAGCCCCGAACCATGGCTTTTAACCCCTGAACTCCCTCCCCCAGCTCACTCAGCATTTCCTGGTCCCTGGCCTCCCCCTCTCCACCCCCAGTGGCTCAGCGGGATGTCTCCAGGCACCCCCCACCTGGGCTTGGCCCTCTGCTTGAGGCGGAGCTTCCAGGACGTGCTGGGACCTAGATCTGACCCCGCCCAAGCTGGAGTTGAACCCACTGTGAACTTTCAGGCATCAGGACCCAGAAAAGGGTAAGGGGAAAGCCCATTTCCTTCCCCCTGCCCCGCTGAGTTCCATGCCCATCCCTAACTTCAACCCATGCTGCACCCAGTTTTCTAACCTCTTCTCCAACCCCATGCATAATTCTTAATAAGCCGTCAGCCCCCAGATGGCCATGTTCTATCCGATTCCCACCTCCCTATCCATCCCTAACGATACCAAGTACTCCAGCCTGTTCCTCAACCCCAGTCCCATCTCCAACCTCATCTCAGGTTTAGCTCTCAACACATCCAGGTTCCAATTCCCAGTCTCATCTCAACCCTTTTTCTTTTGAAAGACACAAGGACACCCACAATTATCCCATCATCCTGCCTTCCTGCTCCCGCCAACCACCAGACACAAGAAGGAAATCATTAGCTGAGTGGATAGAAAATCAACTCCCTTGGACTTGGATGGGGGCAGAGATGGGACCTGAGAAAGCAACATTTTCCAGAAATGGCCTTTTAGGAGCAGGGCCAGAGGGGGTGAGGGAGTCCACGGGGACCTAGGTGGAGAGGAAAAAGCAGGAGTGGGAAAGCTTTGAAGACGTGGATTGGGGGTGGGCGAGAGGAAGGAGGAAGGGGTGGTGTTTTGGGAATGAGTAGGTGTCTCCAGGAACTATGACTGGGTGGAGCCCTGAGTTAATCCTAGGGGGTGGAGGGGACAGGATTAGGGATTAAGAAGGACTGAGGCGGGGTCAGAATTTGGAAGAAAGCCAGGGATGTGGACTAGATGAAGTTTGGAAAGAGTGAGAGAGTGGAGGTGTCACAATGAGGATAAAGAATAGAGATGGATGGGGCGAGGGCTCACATGGAAACTTGTACGGTCCTTATTGATGAAGTTCAGGTTTGGACGTGGAGATCAAATCTAGCGTCAAAGGGTAACTTTTAAAACATGGTCTTACCTTGACTCTCTGACATATATGAAATGAACATATGTCAAAGATTGTATCTTGACTCATTAATAAATGGCAAAGCCAGTAAGATATTACAAAGAGCTATATGCACACAGACAACAAGGAATGCTGAAATGAATTTACAAATAGATGCAAAACTGGCTATTCCATACTGGGAGGAGGAGGGAAATCTATTGCACTTCCACCTGGCAAAATTCATGTAAACAGTTATGGACAAGAATTATTTGCATTGCTCTTAGATATCTACAATTTAGAGTCATAAAGTAGCTCAAAGACAGTAAAGGGTACAGAGACCTCATAAAATCAGATAACCCATCTAACTTTGCATTGGGGACACCTCAATGTCCAATGTTGGGTCCATTTCAAAGTCTTTTGCTAAGAAGAAAAATATGGCTTAATATAGGAAATCAGTAGAGTCTGTGGTTAAG
Source organism: Nomascus leucogenys (assembly GCF_006542625.1). Taxonomy (NCBI): domain Eukaryota; kingdom Metazoa; phylum Chordata; class Mammalia; order Primates; family Hylobatidae; genus Nomascus; species Nomascus leucogenys. Next base: position 65,264,423 of record NC_044390.1, read on the forward strand.
GATGGGCCTCATGACAGCATTAGGAATGCAATGAGTTTGGGGAGGTGAATGAAAATTGGATGAGGATGGGTATAGAGTTGGAGGTGATAGTTGAGCTGGTTTGGGGATAGGATTAGATTGTAAGATGGGTGGTATCTAGGGATAAGTTGGTGATGGGGTACTGTTGGGTTGGGGCTGTAGATGGAACCAAGATTGAGGTTTTGGATGGGGAAATGTTGAGATGTGGTTGAGCTGGAGTTGTGGGTTGACATGGGTGATGAGGAATAGCCATGAGGTTGAGTGTCTATGATGCAGTAGGTTTTGGTGGGGGTGAGCTGGGTCATACCCCACCTCTCAAGGTGAAAGAAAGGTCACTGTCTTTCTCCACCCTGGACTTCTCCCACCTCACAGGGCAGGGTCTGAGTTGACTTTTTGAGTGGAATTGTGTTCAGGTGGTGTGGCTGGAGGTAGGATGCCAGGTTAAGTGAGGCAACCAGCTTGTGTGGGAAATCAGGATACTTGTGCCCTCTTGTGACCTGGGTCCATGCTTCCAGAGAAGCCTTTCTCACTTGGGAAAGGCTGGAGCCTGGAGTGAGGGTGGTTGGCCTTGTTATTTGCTGAGGGGTGAGTGCCAGGTCAAATTGATGTTAGGAGTTATGATTGGCCGAACGCGGGTTGGGTAGCTCTGGTTGAAGTGAGGTCATGGACCCACTGAGGGCTGGGCACCTTCCACCCCCTCACTTGATGAACAAGCCCATGGCTGAAAGTCACACACAAACTGGACCAAATCCAAGTGCACTTCTGTCACAGGTGCAGGTCTTTCCTCCACCACAGAGAATCGGGCTGGAGAAAGAAGAAGAAAGGACCTGAAAAAGAGATGGTGTTCCTAGTGATTCTGACCTCAGACTCTCGAGCTAGATAGACTGCCTGAGTTCAGGTGATGTGACCACTCTGTGCCTCAGCATCCCCATTTGTAAAATGGCACAATCAATAGCACTTGCCTTATGGAGAGGGTTAAATGGATTAATACCCAAAAATGCTTCGAAGAGAGTGTGGCATGGACCAAGGGCCACAGTGCTCCTGTGAAATAAGTAAAGCTTAAAATGGAGGCATCCGACGGTTCCGGGAGGCCCCTCCCTAGCTTGGCTTCAAAATAGGATTCTTTGTCAAGCAGGAACTGGAACTTCTGGTTGGAAGTGCTAGCTGGGATGAGAAAGTAAGCCCCACACCCAGGCCCAGAGGAGGGGCCCCAATGCAAACATGAAGGGAGGGAAAGACTGAGAGACACGAAGGGCTAAATACACAGAGACAGAAAGATGGGGCAGGTGGGAGAGGACAGAAAGAAAATTCAGAGAAGGACAGAGGCACAGAGGTAGAAAGAGAGAGATGCCCAGTGAAAAGCAGACTCTTGGTGAGAAAGAGGCACAGAGAGTTGAGAAACATGGATTCTTCTTTAGAGCTGGATCCATGTTATTCAGGATGTGGCTCCAGTCATCATGCATCCCAGGCAGCAATAACACATCACTTCCATCCATCAGGATAGCAAAAATTAGAAAGGTCGGTCTTGCCACCTACCTGCGTGCCCACATCCTCTGTCTCCTCTCCCATTTCTCTAGATGAACAGTCTGCACCTGCAACTAAGATAGACGCCTCCACTGGTGCTGGTATCCTGTCCCCTCTTGCCTTCTGGAGGGCATTGCTCCAGCCAGCAGTTCTCTGTTCTCTTTCCGGCAACATGTTTTCCTTCTTCTCCAAGGAGCAGCCCCATTAGCATGCAAATATACTACAGTTTCTCCCTTCTCTCGTTAAAATTTGAAAACCAACAAAAACTTTCTCCCCACTCTCATGTTCTCCTTCAGCTCCTGGCCCATTTTCTGCTCCGTACAACTGCAATCCTTCCCTAAAAAGTTGGCTAAGCTCACTGCCTGCAATTCCTGTCCTCCCGTCCTCCCTGGAGCCCACACTATGAAGGCTTTCTCTCCCATTGCTGCACCAACCATGCCCCTCTTTAGGGCAACAGTGACCTCCATGGTGCTGAATCCAAGGGCCGTCTCTTCAGGTTCATCTTACTTAGCAGCAGCATTTAACAAGTGGACTACTCCCTGTTTCTTTCCTTGGCTTCTGGGACACTATGCTCTCCTGGTTTTCCTCATCACTCACTGGTTGATTCTCATCCGTGTCTGGCGGTCGTTTCTTCCTGTCTCCCCAGTCTCTACATGGTGGAGCACCTCAGGCTTCGGTCCTTGGCCTTCTTCTCTCCTCTGTCTATATTCACTCCCTCGGTGATCTCATCTGGTCTCGTGGCTTTAAATACCATCTACATGCTGATGACTCCCAAATTTATGTCTCCAGCCAGGTCTGACTCTCAACCTCTCCACTTAACATCCAGCTGCCTACTCAACATCTCCATGTTCAAAACGAACTTCTTTTCTCTGCCCTTCCCATGTTCCAAACATACTTCTCTTGTGGGTCTTGGGCTTCTCAGTGGATGTTCACACCATCCTTTTCATTACCTGGTCAATACTTCAGTCTCACCCTCGAATCCCTTTTCTCACACCATACATACATTTTGTTACCAAATTCCATCAGTTCTACCTTCAGGGTGGATCCAGAATCTGACTGTTTCTTACCACCTTCCATCTTTGCTACCCTGGTCCCACTCAGCCTGCATCATCTCTCACCTGGATTACTGCAAGTTTCCTATCTGGTCTCTTTGCTTCTGCCCTTGTCCTCCTACACTCTAGTTTTAATGCAGCTACCAGAGTGACCTTTTAGAATGTAAGTCAGAGCAGATCACTTTTCTCAAAACCTTGCAGTAGCATCCACTGCACTCCAAGTGAAAGTGGCATTTCCTTATGGTTGGCATATAAGGCCCAAGACCAACTGGTCTCTGATCCTCCTCTGATGTCATCTACCATCTTCTCTTCTCTTGTCCCTCTAATGCTGGGCATGCTTCCATCTCAGGGCTTTTGTACCTGAAACCCTCTTCCCCCAGATGTCTGCATGGTCCCCTGTATTCTTGTCATCTTCTTCATGAAGGCCCTCTTGACCACTGTACTTGGGAGTCTCCAGGACAGGTTCAGTGATTCACTAGAAGGACTCATAAAACTCAGAAAAGTTGTTATAGTTTTGTTTTCTTACAGTGAAAGGACACAGATTAAAATGAGCAAAGAAAAAAGGTGCATCAGGCAGAGTCTGGGAGATACCAGGCGTGAACCTCCACCTGTCTTCTCCCAGTGGAGTTTGTGGACAGTACATAATTCCCCCAGCAATAATGTATGACAACACACTGGAGCATCGCCAGCCAGGGAAGCTCACCCAAGCCTTGGTGTCCAGGGTTTATATTGGGGGTTAGTCATATCGACATGACTGCCTGTTTGTGTGGCTGACCTTAGCTCCAGATCCTCTAGAGGTCAAATTGGTACATGTCCCCAGGTCCCCACCATAAGTCACATTGTTACAGATTATCTGGCATGGCTCAAGCTCCAGAGAAAAAAGACATTGTTACTTAGCAGGATATTCCAAGAGCATAGAGGTTATCTCCCAGAAGCCAGGCAAGGGCCAAAAGTTTCACCGTAGTGTGCAGGGTTTGGACAGTCCAAGCCTACTGGGTTGTACAACCACCCGACATAAAATTGCACCTCTCCTCTGACATTCTCTATCCTGTCACTCTGCTTTATTTTCCTCTATGCTATTTACTCCCATCTGTCAGATGTAATGTTTTCCTTATTCATTTGTTTCTGTCTGCCTCCCCTCTAGAATGTGAACTCCCTGAGGGAAGAAATGTTCAAATATTTTGCTCCTAGAACAATACCTGGTACACAATCAGATTTAATGAATATTTGCTGAATAAATAAATGAACTATGGGCATTAAATATTTACTGAATGAATAAATATGTGTTACAGGCCGAGAAAATGGGGTTCGTGACCAACTCAGTTTACCACTGGAGGCTGTATGAGCAAACAGAAAACTGTTCTGGTGAAAGCAAGATGTTGGAAAACTGACAACTGCATCTGCCACCAGAAAAGGTGCTGAGGGCAGTCACACCTCAAGCACAGTGTTCCCCGTGATTATCCAAAAGAACATCTGAAGCCTGTTGCACAAAGAAAGCAATTATATGTACCTGTGATAAATCAAACAGCTGATCAACCGTTACCTCTCCCTCCCTGCTCTTTCTACCTAACATAAATGAAGGGCTGTAGAAGCTCAAGGCTGCCTTTGCTCACCAGAAGCAAGGAGCCCCCTGACACATTCTTTCAAAACAGATCTCTTGTCTTTATTTCTGCATTTGTCCCCCTTCATTCACTGACGGTTCCTACTTCCGTAGGAACCGTCAGTGACAAATATGGATATTGTTGAAGGTGTGGAGAGGGAAGAAACCTATTTTTTTTGTTGTTTTTTTTTTTTGAGATGGAGTCTCTCTCTGTCGCCCAGGCTGGAGTGCAGTGGCACGATCTCGGCTCACTGCAACCTCAGCCTCCCGGGTTCAAGCGATTCTCCTGCCTCAGCCTCCTGAGTAGCTGGGACTACAGGCGCACACCACCACACCCAGCTAATTTTTTGTATTTTTAGTAGAGACGGGGTTTCACCGTGTTAGCCAGGATGGTCTCAATCTCCTGACCTCATGATCTGCCCGCCTTGGCCTCCCAAAATGCTGGGATTACAGGCATGAGCCACCGCACCTGGTCGAACCCTTGTTTGTTAGACAAAAACTTGCCAGTATTTGGTGAAATTGATTAAGAATAGGCCTTTAGGCCCCTTGGTCCCACTCCTGTGTGAATGGTCAAGAGGAATCTTGTATAGATATATAAGTGGCACACTCAAAGTGAAGGTAACCTAGGTGTCCATTACTGGAGGACTGGGTTACTAAACATGGTGGATGTATGCTATGCAGTGGCACTTCTCAAATCCTAACATGTGCTGAGTGCCCTCACGATCTTGTTATGTACAATGCAGATTCTGATTCAGTTGGTCTGGTTGAGATCTATGACTCCAGTTCTAATAAGTGATTCAGAAGCTGCTATTTTCTGCACCATGCTGTGTGAAGCAAGGGTAAAAACCAGAGTAGTGCTGTTCAAAGGGACTTCCAGTGATGATGGAAATAATTCTATCTATAATATATCTGTGCTGTCAATATGGCAGCCACTAGCCACATACGGTTATTGAAATGTTGTGAGTATGACTAAGGAATGGAATTTTAAGGTGCATCTAATTTTAATTAATTTTAATCAAAAATTAAATGGCCACACCACTTCTAATGGCTACCATATTGGACAACATATGTCTAGAAGACTCTGGGGCAGTTAGAAGCAATGAACTAGATGAGCAAACAGTGATGCAGGTAGATTGTTACAAGATTATTTGACGAAATCAGATGACGTATTTAATAATACAACCTGACTCCTCACCTACACTGACCTTCCTTCACACACTATTTAATTGAATGTAAAATACTGTTGATTATATTTGCACTTTATTTTGTAGACTACTCAGAAAGAAAAAGAAGTTGTCAATTAAATTATGAGGTGTAAGACATCATGCTGAATTAAGATGTAGATGCTTCCTAATTTCAGAGATGTGAAAAATATGAAAAGAATGTGTCTTTAAATCAATAAAATATAATGTTCAACCACCATAGCTGGAAATTTGAGTTGCAAATAAGATTAAAGTAGTCTAAACTATTTTTATTTAGCTTTATAGAAGGATGCAGGGTGAGAATTATAGCATGAGTTATATCATGTCACTGGGTGCCCAAATCTACCCAAGTACACAACTTCTTTTCTCTCCTTTTTCCTATAAGGCTTGTATGGCTGCTGAGTATTAAATCTACAGTGTGTGTTTATCACCTTGACACAGAAGGTGCAACCTCCACAAAGTGAGACAAGGACACTATAAGAAAAGAAAATTATAGGCCAATATCTCTGATGAATATAGATGCAAAAATCCTCAACAAAACACTAGCAAACTAAATTCAGTAGCATATTAAAAACATCATACACCATGATCAAGTGGGATTTATCCCTGGAATATAAGGATGGTTCAACATGCGCAAATCACTAAGCATGATATACCTCAACAGAATGAAGGATAAAAATTATATGATCGTCTTAATAGGTACAGAAAAATCATTTGGCAAAATACAACATCGTTTCATGATAAAGTCAACAAATTAGGTATAGAGAGAATGTACCTCACATAATAGAGGCCATATATGACAAGTCCACAGCTAACATCATACCCAATGGTGAAAACTTGAAAGCTTTTCCTCTAAGATCAGGAACAAGACAAGGATGCCCACTCTAGCCATTTCTATTCAACATTAGCACTAGAAGTCCTAGCCATAGTAAGTAGGCATGAAAAAGAATAAAAGGCATTCAGATCAGAAAGAAAGAAGTAAAATTGTCTCTGTTTGCAGATGACATAATCTTATATGTAGAAAATCCTGAAGAATCCACCAAAAAACTGTTAGAACTAATAAATGATTCAGTAAAGTTGTAAGACACAAAATTTGGTTGTGTTTCTACACCCTAACAATGAATTATCAGAAAAAAATTGAGAAAGCAACTCAATTTACAATGGCATCGGAAACAATAAAATGCTTAAAAATAAACTTAAGCAAGGAAGTAAATAATCTGTACACTGAAAACTATAAAACGTTGATAAAAAAATTGAAGACAACATAAAGAAATTGAAAGATATCCCATATTTGTGAATTGGAAGAATTAATATTTCTAAAATGTCAATGCTAACCAAAGCTGTCTACATTTTCATTTTAATCCCTATCAAAATTCCAATGGCTTTTCTTCACAGAAGTAGAAAAAAAAATCATAAATACGGAAACATGAAAGACCCTGCAATCTTGGGCAAGAAGAACAAAGCTAGAGACATCATATTGTCTGATTTCAAAACATAATACAAAGCTATAGTAAACAAAACAGCATGGTACTGGCACAAAAACAGGCATATAACCAATGGGATTGAATAGAGAGCTCAGAAATAAATCCATGCATTTACTGCCAACTGATTTTTAACCCAAAGGAAAAGGATATTCTCTTTAACAAAAGCTGTTGGAAAAACTGGATACCTGCAAGGAGAAGAATGAAATTGGACTCCTATCTCATGCCATGTACAAAAATCAACTCAAAATGGGTTAAGGATTTAAACATAAGACCTGAAACTGTAAAATGACAAGAAGAAGACATGAGGAAAAACTTCTTGACATTTGTCTGGGCAATGATATTTTAGATATAACCCCCAAAGCACAGACAACAAAAGTAAAAATAAACAAATGCGATTGCATCAAATGGAAAAGCTGCTGTGCACCAAAGGAAACAACCAACAGATAATGATCAACAGAGTGAAAAGACAGCCTAACAAATGGGAGAAACTATTTGCAAATGATGTATCTGATAGAGGGTCAATATCCAAGATACATAAGCAATGCAAAAACTCAACAGCAAGAAAACAAATAACCCAGTTAAAAAAATGGACAAAGGGCCAGGCACCATGGCTCATGCCTGAAATCCCAGCACTTTGGGAGGCTGAGGTGGGTGCATCACCTGAGGTCAGGAGTTTGAGACCAGCCTGGCCAACATGATGATACCCTGTCTGTACTAAAAATACAAAAATTAGCTGGGCATGGTGGCAGGTGCCTGTAATCCCAGCTGCTTGGGAGGCTGAGGCAGGAGAATCACTTGAAGCCAGGACGGGGAGGTTGCAGTGAGCTGAGATCACACCACTGCACTCCAGCCTGGGCAACAGGGAGAGACTCTGTCTCTGAAAAATAAAAAAGGGCAAAGGACCTGAAAAGACATTTCTCCAAAGAAAACATACAAAGGACCAACAAGTATATGAAAAGGTGCTCACTATCACTAATCATCAGGGAAACACAAATTAAAATCACAGTAAGACATCACCTCACACATTTTGGAATGACTAGAAAAGGCAAACAATAACAAATGTTGGCAAGGATGTGGGGAGAAAAAAGTGAATCCTTGTACCCTGTTGGTGGGAGTGTAAGTTGGTGCAAGGAAATGAAATTGGTATCTCAAAGTGATATCTGCACACCCGTGTTCATGGCGGCATTATTCATAATGATCAGGATATGAAAACAACCTACGTGTCTGTTGATGGATGAATGGATAAAGGAAATGTAATATATTAGTATCAGTATAATTTAATATTATTCTGCCTTATGAAAGAAAGAAATCCTGTCATTTGTGACAACATGGATGGACCAGGAGGACACTGTGTTAAGTGAAATAGGTCAGACACAGAACGACAAATACTGCATGATCTCACTTATATGTGAAATCTAAAAAACTCAAACTCTTAGAAGCAGAGAGTAGAATGGTGGTTACCAGAAGCTGGAGGATGGGGTGGGAGGATGAGGAAAAGGAGGGAGCCTCTACTTCCCAGCAATCTTTCGTGCATGTCCCAGACCTGCCACCTTAGGGTTCCCCAATACTGTGGTGTCCCCACAGAACATAAGGGGAGTACAACATTCTATTTTATCTGTAGTCTGTAGTATCCAAGCACGGAACTTTGAGAAGACAGACACTAAGATCATAAGGTCATTCCCAGGCAGACCCATCCAAGGGTGCCTGGTAAAGGTTTAGCAATGACTGTCTGGCAAAGCCCTATCTATAGTGTTTTTCAATTTCAGTGCAGTAAATACTTCTTCTTTGGCTATTGTCAAGCTACTGGTGCAGACAGAGTTGGGGAGTTGGAAATATGTGTGCAGAAACTCATCATTACAGACGTAGTACAAGAGACATACCTCACTCCCAAGCATAGGTATTAGTTGAAATAATTAGCAACAGTTGAGTTTTGAGTATTTACTGACAATTTTTTAAATCAATTATGCAATTATAAGCTTATGTAATTTAATTTTTAACAATGGCTGCATTTAGCAACCGGCTCTCGAAATTCCTGAAAATTTGCTGGTAGACTCTTGCGAGCACGTATGAACTGGCCCTGGCACACACTGGGCCTGCCGCCCAGCCCAAGTTTATTGACCTCGTTACTCACAGGGACTCTGCTTTATTTTAAAATTATGTTTATGGCTTCTTGTCTGTCATCTCCTGCTAGAATGTAAGTTCTGTGAGGGCAGGGATTCTGACTGGCTTGCTCACAGTGCTTCCTCCAGCACCCAGAACAATGCCTGGTGCATAGCAGGTGCCTAATAGACCAATGCCTGGCGCGTAGTAGGTGCTCAATAGCTGTTGATGAGTGAAAGTAAGAAAGAGAATGAGATTCCTAACACAATGGTTTCATGTAAATTAAAAACAATACACTGTGACACTGCCTTGTTTTCCAAGGATGCAGGGCATTCAAAGCCATTTATGTCGGTGCCTGTGGGGAGGGAGGGGAGCAAAGCCAGCGATGAAGAGTGGAAATAAATTAATAAAATGAGAGAAAGGCTTTGCCTGGACAGGAACTGAAGCCTGTGATTAACTCAACTCTCCTCACCTGAGATCTGATTAGGAAAAAGAGGACATCTTCATTTGCATAGAATTTTCCAGGAAACAAGGCACTTAGTTCCCTGCCCTGGACCACAGGGGCTCCAGGGAGGAGGCTGGTAGAAGGCAGTCATGCTCAAGGTCACTCTACAGGGCTGAGGTGTTTCCGTCTAGAAACCTGATACCGTGGGGTGGACGGGGAGACTCCTGAGGAAAAACACGCAAAGAGGGAGGCAGCCACTTATCAGTACACAGCTCCCGGCTGGGCATGGTGGGGCCTCTGTCTACGTGTTTCTTGAAGTCATTAATTGGATGGATAAGGCTGGGTGCGGCAGCTCACGCCTGCAATCCCGGCACTTTGGGAAACCGACGGAGGCGGCTCGCTTGGGGCCAGGTGTTCGAGACCAGCCTGATCAACACAGGGAAACCTCATCTCTACAAACAATTTAAAAAGTAGCCGGGCATGGTGACGGGCACCTGTGGTCGCAGCTACTTGGGAGGCTGAGGTAAGAGGATCACTGGAGCCCAGGAGGTCGCAGTTGCAGTGAGCCATGATTGCGTTACAGTACTCCATCCGGAGACTGAGCAAGACCGTGTCTCAGAAAATAAAAAATAAATAAATGGATGAATGAATACCATTTAGGATGATTCCATTTTTATTGCCATTATTTATTCGGTTTTTAGAGACACTGAGTGTGTTAAAAATTGTCTTCTTTGGAATCCAATGCCGGTTTAAGGGGTCTGTGCCCCTGCCCTCTGTGCCTCTGGTCTTGAGTAGTGATGGTGACACAGCAAGGGTGGGGGCATGGTGGGCAGAAAACGCCTGAAGCAACTGCTCTGGGAAAGGAGAGATCAGAGCCGGAGTAAGATCAGGATGCTGGGGCCTGGGGCTCCTGGGTCTGAGGGAGGAGGGGCTGGGGGCCTGGACTCCTGGGTCTGATGGAGGAGGGGCTGGGGCCTGGACTCCTGGGTCTGATGGAGGAGGGGCTGGGGCCTGGACTCCTGGGTCTGAGGGAGGAGGGGCTGGGGCCTGGACTCCTGGGTCTGAGGGAGGAGGGGCTGTGGCCTGGACTCCTGGGTCTGATGGAGGAGAGGCTGGGGCCTGGACTCCTGGGTCTGAGGGAGGAGGGGCTGGGCCTGGACTCCTGGGTCTGAGGGAGGAGGGGCTGGGGGCCTGGACTCCTGGGTCTGATGGAGGAGGGGCTGGGGCCTGGACTCCTGGGTCTGAGGGAGGAGGGGCTGGGCCTGGACTCCTGGGTCTGATGGAGGAGGGGCTGGGCCTGGACTTCTGGGTCTGAGGTAGGAGGGACTGGGGCCTGGACTTCTGGGTCCTGAGTGGAGACAGGAGGGCCTGGACAGCTGACGAGGTCCATCCCACCATGAAGACCATCATTTGTCCCGCATCGTTTCCTCAATCCAGCTTCGGTACTTGCACAGGTTGGTGTAGACACCGGGGTAGCCAGGTAGGGCGCAGCGCTCCATTCCCCAAGACACGAGGCCCTGGAGCTGTCCTCTGCACATCAGGGGTCCCCCAGAGTCACCCTGAGGGGGAGGAACAGAGATGGAGACACTAATGGACAGGTAGCCAGAGCCACCACGGCACAGAGAACCCAAGAAGCATAGTCAGGGAGACAGGCAGAGACACTGGGGTGGACAGTTGGGGACACAGTCCTGCCCCAGCTCTGAGGTCTCAGCCTCGGACGTCGGGGCACTTCCTTCCCTCTCCACTGGGTCTGGCTCTGTCTCTGTGTACACCTGCCTGTCCCTTGAATCTCACTGGGCCCATCTCTGTTCGCTCCATCTGTAGAACATCTGTGTGTCTCTCTTTTTCTATTTCCCCGTCTCTGCCTCTCTCAAGGATGCATTAAGATTTCTAGAAGCCTCAGCACAGCCTTTCCCGGACCCATATGAGCAGAGGCCACTCTGTGATCTTTTCCCAACCTGCCTCATCCCACTCCACCAACTACCCTAAGAGGGTTACTCCCACCTGACAGACGAGGAAACTGAGGCATGAATGCTTTGAGTCCATTACCCAGGGGGCACAGGGCTAGGAAGCAGGGTGGCCTGGCTGTCGGAATCTCTCTGTGCCTGCGGTTCACTCTCTTCTGAAGACCTCTGCAGACTTCCATGCTCCTGACATCGTTTGCCTAAATCCCAGTCCCAAATAATCCCTACCACAGCTCCCATCCTGGGCCTTACCTGACAAGAGTCCTTCCCACCCTGGGGAACTCCTGCACAGACCATACCAGGAGTGATGGCTCTAGGATAGGCCTTCTGGCACACCTCATCCAGGGAGATGTTGATGTTCACGCATTGCAGAGAGGCGGGGTACCTGGCTGGGGGGGCACTGCAGGATTGTAACTGGGTCTACCCTCCCATAAGACCCAAGTGTCCAGGCCCCCAGCTCCTCCTCCTTCCAACCCAGGAGTCCAGCCCCAGCACCCCCTCCCTCAGACCCAGGAGTCCAGGCCCCCAGTCCCTCCTCCTTCCGACCCAGGAGTCCAGGCCCCCAGTCCCTCCTCCTTCCGACCCAAGAGTCCAGGCCCCCAGTCCCTCCTCCTTCCGACCCAGGAGTCCAGGCCCCCAGCCCCTCTCCTTGAGACCCAGGAGTCCAGGCCCCCAGCCCCTATTCCCTCAGACCCAGGAGCCCCAGTCCCCCAACTCCACCTCCTGGAGACCCAGGAGCCCAGGCCCAGCCCCCTGCTTTCCAAGACGCAGGAGTCCTCACCGATGGGGCTGGATATAGTTCCCCAGCCTGACACTCGGCAGGAGGTCCCGGGGCTGGCACAGGCCTGGGCGACCTCAATGGGCCTGACTGCCCTCCCGATCCGTGCGGGTTGCTGTAGCCGCAGCAGCATGAGGTCGTTGTCGTGGGTCCGGGAGTTGTAGTTGGGGTGCGTCACCTGGCGAACCACGCGCAGCACCTGCTGGGTGGCCTCCCACCTCCTCAGGTTGTGCTTGCCCAGGGCGACCTGAAGGATCCTGGCCACGACCCCCAAGAGAAGCGCTGCTCAGGGTCGGAGCCGGAGACTCCTCCCCACCCTCCAGCCCGGTTCCCTGGCTGGGCGACGAGTCTTCCCCGAGGTCTAGCCTGCTTCTCACTAACTGCAGGCCGAGCATTCTTGGCCTCCTGTGCCCTTCCCCATGGCCAGGGCATTCTCTCGACCCAGCCCGAGCTGCCTCTCCTTCCGCTCTTGGGCTGAGCTGCAGCTCCTGGCTTGGGAAGCAGGTGATGATTGGGAGAGCTTGGCTCCATTCCAGGGTCTGTGCTGGGCTCCGTGCATTGAGTTCTAAGTGAAAGTGCATTATGACTCTAGGCTCTAAATCAGAACTGATATTCTGGAGTAGGCTCCATTCTGTTTCTAGCCTGGGCTCTGGGTTCTAGACATCTTAAACTTTTGACTCTATGCTAAGATCAGGATTCGAGATCGAACCTGGATTATGACTTGATATTTTTTGTGTGTGTGATGGAGTCTTGCTCTGTCACCTAGGCTGGAGTGTGGTGGCACGATCTCAGCTCACTGTGACTGCCACCTCCCAGTTCAAGTGATTATCCCGCCTCAGCCGCCTCAGCCTCCCGAGTAGCTGGAACTACAGGTGCCCGCCACCACACCTGGCTAATTTTTGTATTTTTTAGTAGAGACAGGGTTTCACCATATTGGCCAGACTGGTCTCTAACTCCTGACCTCAACTGATCCGCCCTCCTCGGCCTCCCAAAGTAATGGGATTATAGGCGTGAGCCACTGTGCCTGGCTATGATGTAATTTCTGGATTCTGAGGTGAGGTTTCTGTTTTAGGGTAGGCTGAGGGTTTTGTTTTGAGCAATGGGTTAAGACCTGGGCTACGGGTTCTGGACACATGGATAGCTCCAGTTTCTGGGTGGTGCTCTGGGTTCCTTACTAAGCTCTGGTTTATGAGCCGTTCTTAGACAACCGTTTGAGCTCTGTGCTCCAGATGGGGTCAGGGCTCTCGACATTGGTCTGAGCTCTTGATTCTACAGGTCTGTTTTCTTTTTTCCTTTTTTTTTTTTTTTTTTTTTTTGAGATGGACTCTTGCTCTGTCACCACCAGCTGGAGTGCAGTGGCGCGATCTCGGCTCACTGCAAGCTCCGCCTCCCGGGTTCACGCCATTCTCCTGCCTCAGCCTCCCGAGTAGCTGGGACCACAGGCACCTGCCACCACGCCTGGCTAATTTTTTGTATTTTTAGTAGAGATGGGGTTTCACCGTGTTAGCCAGGATGGTCTCGATCTCCTGACCTCATGATCCGCCCGTCTCTGCCTCCCAAAGTGCTGGGATTACAGGCGTGAGCCACCGCGCCCGGCCTCTACAGGTCTGTTTCATATTGGATTATAGGGCTCTTGGTTCTGGACTCTGGCCCTAGCCCTTGACCTCAGGTTGGGCTCTGGGTTCTAGTTGGAGCTCCAGGTTATGGCCTGGATCCAAGATTCTAGAGTCTGGTTTGCATTCTGGCCTTTATATTCTCGACTCTGGCCTGAGCTTTGATCTCTAGGTTCTAGACTGACCTGTTTATGGCATAGATATGGCTTATAGGCATTTTGTCCTCTTGGCTGGGGTCTGGGTTGTAAGTTCAGATCTAGAATTTAGGAGGGGTCTAGGTTTTACATGGGGCTTCTGATTAGGATCTGCATTCTGGGATTGATTGATTGATTGATTGATTGATTGATATGGAGTTTCGCTCTTGTTGCTCAGCCTGGAGTGCAATGGTGCGATCTCGGCTCACTGTAACCTCCACCTCCCAGGTTCAAGTGATTCTCCTGCCTCAGCCTCCCGAGTAGCTGGGATTACAGGCATGTGCCACCATGCCTGGCTAATTTTGCATTTTTAGTAGAGACAGGGTTTCTCTATGTTGGTCAGGCTGGTCTCGAACTCCCGACCTCAGGTGATCTGCCCGCCTTGGCCTCCCAAAGTGCTGGGATTACAGGCATGAGCCACCGCACCCGGCACATTCTGGGATTCAAACACTGGGTTGAAGTCTGCTCATAGTGGAGCTACAGACTAGACTCTGAACTAAACCTCGGATGTGAAACAGCCTCCAGGTTTTGCCTCTATTCTTAGAGTTGTATGTTCCAGCTGTGAGCAGGGTTCTAGTTCTGGATTTACGGCTAGACTGTAGGTCCTGAACTGGGCTCTGAGTTCTACGTAGTGTCCTGAGTTTCTGAATGTAGACGGGATCCTGAATTCAGCCACCAATCTGGAATGGGCTAAGCTTGGTCTTGATGTAATGTGTGGCCTCTGGATGAATCGCTGGATTAGATGTTTGGTTCTCAGCAGGCCCATGGGTTCCAAGCTGCCCATCTGCTTTCAGAACCTAGGCTGAGTTCGAGATTTATGGAGGAGTCCACATCCCGAGCTGCATTTTTGGTTCCAGGCTCTTCTCGAGACCTCAAACCAGGAGCCAGCTACTACATTGGGTTCTATACAGAGATCCAGGTTCTCAGCTCAGTTCTAGGGCTTTAGACTCTGGAATTCACTGGGTACAGGGACAGGGGAAGGGGTCACTTACGGGCGGCCGCAGTGGGCAGCAGTGATGACCCACTGGTCTGAAAGCAGGGCGCCTCCGCAGAGGAAGCGGCGCCTGGGACCCGCCAGCAGGGCCGCCTGCCATGGCTGGGAGCTCCGGTTGCACGTATAGCCACCAATTATCTTGTTCTCGTCCTCTTGGCTCCGTGTCGTGGCTAGGAGTGGACAGGATTGGGTGGGGAAAGGAGATGAGCAAACACTCTCCACTCCACAAGTTTGTAGGATTCCAGAACTGACAAATCCCCTTCCTTTTGGTCTAACCCCTAAACCGCCCACCTCTATCCGTCCCACCCAGGGTGAGACATGTCCAATATTGACCCCGTTATTGCCCCAACACGGAGAGCTTTCTGACTCACCTCCCAAGTCACCTCCGTAGCATCTCTTATTTCGTGCCATGGCCACCTTATCCAGGGCTTTGCTACATCTACGACTCTCAGCTCTATGCTCCCATAATTTCTGTGATCACTTCTTGACATAAGCCACATTTTCCCCCAGTGAGTCCTTCCCCAACACATTCAAGGACCTCCCTGTCTCTTCCCCAACGTTCCCACTCAGTGGGACCCCAAGGATCCGCCATCTCTTGCCCCACACTTGCCCCCATCCACCTCGCACACCCATGCCACGATCCCGCCACCCAATCGTCCTTCTCCACCTTCCCTCTGACAACAAAACATCTTTTCCACATTGTTTCTTTCCTAACACAGTCAAGTAGAGCCCTGTGATCTTTCCGTTATGACCCACTTGGGACCTAATAGTTCTCTACGATTCCTTATTTATTTTGCACCAGATCTTATAAACACCTCTCTCCCCAGCCCCACAATTTCCTAGCACCTCCACAACTAGGAATTTAGGCCTCCATCATGCTCCCCCATCATGACCCCCAAGCCACTCCCTGCTTTTTCTTATGAGGTCACCATGAGCATCCAGGGGCCCCAAGGACCCATCCCCATCTCTTCTCAGAGTCTCCAGGGGACCCCCTTGTCTCAAACCCAACCGTTCTCTTACCTATAGCCAGGACTTGAAGTGCTGTCAGCAGGAGGAACATTTTAGGGGCTGAGGGCCAGGTTCTGTCAAATGCAGAGAAAAAGTGAGAGAGTAGGAACCTTCAACAGAACCAGGGGCTGAGAGGCAGAGACAGCGGCGCCACTTACCCAGAGCCCAAGACCCTCAGCGACATGAAGACAGAGCAGAGAGGTAGGGACCAGAGACCAGGAGGGCGGGGCCTGCAGGCTCTGCGGGCAGCAGGCGGGAGGATTCGGAGCAGGGCGCAGGTCCCTCCTTGATGTCTTGATGAAGGAAGGAGGGGAGGTGTCTCTCTTCCTAGTCACACTGGCAAAGCCTTTTATCCCTGGTCAGGACAGCTGGCCCTGCCCCCACCTCCCGCCGCCCTGCTTCTGACATTTTTTTTTTTTTTTTATTGCCTAGTTCCCATTCCAAGACTCCCTGATCCTATCCCCTCCCTCCCCTCTCTGGCCAAAAAAGCAGCCACAATTGTTCATGAGAACCCGCCCAGGGAAGATGCTATAATCTAGAAGGAATCCTGGGAGGGGATCCCAGGGCAGGGTGGGCAGGGGAGGGTTCCCAGTTGCTGGAGGTGGTGGATCTAGTGGTGGAGTCAGGAAACCAGGGTGAGGAGCGTCAGAGGAAAGGGCACAAAGGGTCTGAGAGAGGGAGGAAGAGAGGCACTGAGAGAGGGAGTCACGGGAGGAGAGAGAGAGGGAGAAATAGAGAGACAGAGAGAGACAGAGAGAGAGCCAGAGAGACACACACACACAGAGAGACAGAAAGAGAGAGAGAGAGAGAGATAGGGTGACAGAGAGGGGGAGAGAGAGAGAGAGAGACACGGTGACCGGGGTGGGGGGGGGGAGAGAGAGAGACTGGGAAAATGAATAAGAAGATATGACAGTGGAGAGAGAGGAGTCCAGGAATACGAGCACCGAGGAAGATGTGCTCCTGAGAGAAGGAACTGAGGAGAGAGATGGAGAAACAGGTGGAAGCTGGATGTGACAGGGAACAGGAGAGGCAGATGGTGGGAGGAAAACAAGACAGAGGAAAAGGGAGACACAGAGATGCAGGGAGAGGGGGGTGTGGAGAAGGGGAGAGAGAAGAGCAAAAGACGGAGGGAAGAAGGTGAAGATAGAATGGAAACAGACACACAGAAAGAGAAAACAGTGGAGAGAGAGGAGAGAGGCTGGGACGCCCCTACCATGCGGCACTCAACACAAACACACACAGAACAACAGTGATGATGATGAAGGCAGTGCAGACATGAGACGTGGAAGAGAAAGAGGATGGGACAGGCAGGCCGATGGCAGAGGGGAGATGGGAAGGATGGGCACCTACAGGGGACGGGGACAATGACAAAGGAGATGGAGGCAGAGATGAGAGATGGCAGCGCCAGGGAGAGATGGAGAGGAGGGATGGGATGCAGGACGGGTAGGAGGTGGGCGGGAGATACCTGGACCTGGAGCAGAGCTGCCCACCTTGCTTTCTCACCTTTGACTCCTGAGAGGTGGGGGAGCAGAGGCCCCAGCAGGGAGCAGGAAGGTTGGTGCCAGAACTGGCATCCCCCAGCTTGGGATCTGCAGAGGTGTGGGGAAGAGCTAGGTACAGAGACAAAGTGAGAGCTGGAGATGCAAAGAGAGAGTGACAGAGACCCAGAGAGGGGGACAGAGACCCAGAGGGAGAGGGACAGAGACCCAGAAAGGGAAGGGGACAGAGATCCAGAGACAGAAGGACAGAGTCTTAACAGAAGGGGTCGGAAATTCAAAATAGGAGACGGCAGAGAGCAGGAGACAGAGTGAATGAGACGGGGAAGGATTCTGGCCAGCCTGCAGAGGGGTTCTGGAGCTGGGGGGGTTCCATCCTCATTTTGGGGGAGGGCCTACCCTCCTCAGCCCCTCCCCTAGACCCTTAAATTCCCCAGTGCTTGTGTCTGTCTCTGGGCCTGGGCAGCCTCGTACCTGGGCCACATGGTGACTCAGGAGGCTGCCTGCCTCCCTTGGCTACCCCGACTGTTTCCCAGCCTCAGCCTGACTCAGCCTCCCTCCACCTGGGCACCTGCCTAGGCTGGCTCTTTGAGCTGGTGCTTGGCCTGGGTCTGTCTCTACACCTGGGGACGCACTGTCTGTGCACCTGCGTCTGGATCCACTCACCATCTCTCCCCAGGTGCCTTTCTGTGATTCCTGAACTGTTTCTGTTTAACTATGGGCCTCCCTGCTTTGAGCTGAAGGCCTTGGAGCGCCTTCCCGGCCTCCTCTGCCATGGTTCAGCCTCTGCATCAACACAAGAACCCCCTCTTTGTTTTTAAATTTATTTTATTTATTTATTTATTTATTTTATTTTATTTCATTTCATTTTTTTTGAGACGGAGTCTCGCTCTTTAGCCCAGGCTGGAGTGAAGTGGCTCAGTCTCGGCTCACTGTAACCTCTGCCTCCTGGGTTCAAGCGATTCTCCTGCCTCAGCCTCCTGAGTAGCTGGGGCTATAGGCACCCACCACCATGCCCGGCTCATTTTTTTGTATTTTTAGTAAAGACAGGTTTTCACCATGTTGGCCAGTCTGGTCTCAAACTCCTGACCTCAAATGATCCACCCTCCTTGGCCTCCCAAAGTGCAAGGATTACAGGCATGAGCCACCACACCCGTCAAGAATCCCCTCTTTTAAGAAAGGATTCTCTTGGGACTCGGGGATGGGGTGGCAGGAGGGAGCTGCTCTGTGGTGACAAATCAGCTCTGCACTGGATGTGGCGGTGATTACACGATTCTACACATGAGATAAAGAGACACAGAAGCCCACATGCACACACACACGTGCAAAGAAATGCGTGTGAAAAATGAACGCGCAGTGTGATCTGTAGTCTCGTTAATAGTTTGGTTCCCGTGTTGATTTCCTGGTTTCCATTCTGAACGACAGTTACACAAGGTGTCGCCACGGGGAGAAGTAGGTGAGGGAGATTCCCTACACTGTGTGTGCAGCCTCCTGTGAGTCTGTAATTATCTCAAAGGAAAAAGTTAAAAATAAAACAGAATTTCCCAGTAAACAGAATGTCTCCCTGTTCCTAAAAAGAACACTACTTAAGCAGAAGGCCTTGGTCAACCCCCCAGGAGCCTGGGAGTGGCTCCTTCATGCCACTGTATCCCTGGGATCCAAGAGAATCCTTTCTTTAAAGGGTGGCAGGGGGGCAGGTGCGGTGGCTCACGCCTGTAATCCCAGCACTTTGGGAGGCCAAGGCGGGTGGATCACCTGAGGTTAGGAGTTCAAGACCAGCCTGGCCAACATGGTGAAACCCAGTCTCTACTAAAAATACAAAAAAACTGAGCCGGGCATGGTGGTGGGTGCCTGTAGCCCCAGCTACTCAGGAGGCTGAGGCAGGAGAATCGCTTGAACCTGGGAGGCAGAGGTTGCAGTGAGCTGAGATTGTGCCACTGCACTCCAGCCTGGGTGACAGAGCGAGACTCCATTGCAAAACAAACAAACAAACAAATAAATAAAGAGGGGGTTCTTGTGTTTATGCAGAGCCTGAGCCAGGGCACAGAATGCCTAGAAGACTCCCCAAGGCCTCCAGCTCAAAGGTAGGGACACAGCTGGAGATGCAGCTGATGAGGCCCGGTTCACCGCCCGTGTCTCCCAAGGACTTGCCGTCCCCAGCCCGGCCCTCAGCGCCTGCTGTGCCATGGCCGGGTTGCTGGGTCCTCTTCCCACCACGTTCTAGGTTCCCAGGGTATCCGGATCACCACTCCACCACCTGCTTGGCACGGTCTTGTTTGCTGTGCCACGGGAATCGATAAATATCTGATGAATGAATGAACACAGAGCCTCAGTCGCTGCTCCTCTGTGAACTCACGACCTGGTGAAATAGGCCAGTGGGGCAACAGGAAACTCCATCTGGTGTCACGTGTGCTCCCCTGGAGGAGGTTGAGGGGCTCTGGTGTCACGTGTGCTCCCCTGGAGGAGGTTGAAGATTCACAGCTCAGGGAGTGAGAAGCAGTTACTCCAGGGGTAGGAGTGATTGAAGAGCTAAGAGGGACACCAGGAGGGAGCAGTGTCAGGAAAGGTGAGAGCTTTTTTTTCTTTTTAAACAAGGTGTCACTCTGTTGCCCAGGCTGGAGTGTAGTGGTGCAATCACAGCTCACTGCAGCCTCGAACTCCTGGGCTCAACCATCCTCCCACCTCAGCCTCCTGAGTAGCTGGGACTACAGGCACGTGCTACCACAGTCAGTTAATTTTTGTATTTTTTTGTAGAGACAGGGTCTCACGATGTAGCCCAGGTTGGTCTCCAACTCCAGGGCTGAAGTGATTTGATCGCCTTGGCCTCCCCAAGTGCTGGGATTACAGGTGTGAGCCACTGTGCCCAGCCAGAGAGCATTTTTTAAACGAGGGAGTGGCAGGGGGGGGTCAGATGCCTCTGGAAGGAAGACAGGCGATGGGTGATTTTGGAGAGAAAGGTTTTTTGTGGTGTGGTAGGGGTGGAAGCTGGGTGGAGCAGAGGAGACCACAGGTGCGGACAGCTCTTGGGTGTGAGGGGAGGAGAAGGGTGGTTGACAGTGATGGCTGTTTATAAGAAAGGAAAACCCGGATGGCACTTGGAACAAAAACAATCCTATTCTGTGCACAGCATAGCCAGGGACTGTGATGAAACCTTGGTTGTTTTTTGTTCTTTTTTTTTTTTTAAGACGGAGTCTCACTCTGTCACCCAGGCTGGAGTGCAATGGCAGGATCTCGGCTCACTGCAACCTCCGCCTCCCAGGTTAAAGCAATTCTGGTGCCTCAGGGTCTCGAGTAGCTGGGACTATGGGCGCCCACCACCATGCCTGGCTAATTTTTGCATCTTTAGCAGAGACAGGATTTCGCCATGTTGGCCAGGCTGCTCTCAAACTCCTGACCTCAGGTGATCCACCTGCCTCAGCCTCCCAAAGTGCTGGGATTACAGGCGTGAGCCGCTGCGCCCGGCAGATGAGACCTTTTTAAAAATGTTTAAATTTTAAGAAAATTTTACAATTTTTTATTGTTGTAAAATAAACATAGCATAGGCCAGGCTCAGTGGCTCACGCCTGTAATCCCAGCACTTTGGGAGGCCGAGGCAGGTGGATTGCCTGAGCTCAGGAGTTTGAGATCAGCCTGGGCAAAACGATGAAACCCTGTCTCTACTAAAACACAAAAGAAATTAGCTGGGCGTGGTGGCACACGCCTATAGTCCCAGCTACTTGGGAGGCTGATGCAGGAGAATCGCTTGAAACCTGGAGGCAGAGGTTGCAGTGAGCCGAGATCATGCCACTGCACTCCAGCCTGGGCAAGAGAGTGAGACTCCATCTCAAAAAAAAAAAAAAGCATAAAATCTAGCATTTTAACCATTTTTAAGTACAATTCAGTGGGATTCAGCAGATTCGCATTGCTGTGTAGCTATCACTACTCTCTAACTCCCCCAGACGTTTTCACTGTCCTCAAATTCTGCACCCACTAAATGATAACTCCCTGCTTCTCCCTTCCCCAGCCCCAGCAACAATCGTTAGACTTTCTGTCTCTATGAATTTGACTACTCTAGGTCTAGGTACCTGACATGATAGGAATTGGATTTTTTTTTTTTAAGAGATAAGTCTTACTCTGTCACCCAGGCTGGAGTGCAGTGGTGCAGTCATAGCTCACTGCAGCCACAACCTCCTGGGCTCAAGCGATCCTCCCACCTCAGCCTCCTGAGTAGCTGGGACTACAGGTGCACACCACCACACCCAGCTAATTAAAAAACTTTTTTGTAGAGATGGGGTCTCACTGTGCAGCCCAGGCTGGTCTTGAACTCTTGGGCTCAAGTGATTCTCCTCCCACCTCAGCCTCTCAAAGTGCTGGAATTATAGGCGTGAGCCACTGCGCCTGGCCAAAAGGAATCATATGATATTTGTCCTCTTGTGACTGGCTTATTTCACTCAACCTATTGTTCTCAACATTCATCCATGTTGTAGCATGTGCCAGGATTTCTTTCCTTTTTTAAGGCTGAATGCTATTCCATTGTGTATATAGACCACATTCTGTTTAACCAGCCAAGTTCTTCATCTGGGTTAGTGTCTTCCCTTTCTTTTCCTCCCTCTTTCCCTTCATCCCTCCCTCTTCTCCCATCTGCCTTCCTTTTCTCCCCCACCTCTTTTCAGCAAATATTTATCAAGCACCTACTATGTACACCCTCATAGTTCTAGGGGATACAGCAATGAAAACAATAGATACCCCTTCCAAAAAAATCTTTGCCCTACTGATCTCTATATTCTGGAAGAAAAAGAAAGTAAATAAATACAATATACGACATTACAAGTTATGAGGGTCTATGAAAAGGTGGTAGCAAGGACCCCCCTGCAGTGGAGGGGTCTGTAGGTTTGGAAACTGCAAGAGGGTCAGTGAGGGGCCAAGTGGGTGAGGGGAGAATACAGAATGAGGGTAGTGAGGTCATGGAAAGTCTGGACTCCTCGGGAGAGGCACTATTTTGTCCGCATTTTACAGACAGGGAAACTGAGGCTGAGAGAGGAGGCAGCTTGTCCAAGGTCCCACAGCTGGTAGGTGCAGGAGGAAGCAGAGACTCCAGGACTGTCCGAACCTCCACTCCACACTCATAACTCTTCCTTCTGTTGTCTCCCAAGGCCACTATCAATTTCATTTGCACACCGATGTGTGTGTCCAACACGATTTGAACACATTTCACGAGAATTAACTCGCTGACACCTTCCCCTAGCCATGGGAGAGCTCGTGAGTACCTCTGGTATTGTTACTCCTGTCACTGTACAGACGGAGGAAGCCAAGACGGAGATGCTCGGCCACTCGCCAAGGTTACACAACGCTGAATGGGGGCGCCGTGATTTGAACCCAGGTGGAGAGCTCTTAACCACCTCATGAAATGTTCAAGAACAAAGGAGTGGATGGTGCAACCAGCGATGTGGTGGGATTAGCCCCAGACATGGGGAAAGACGCCTCTTCCATTGTTTCAGGAAGGAAGAAGAAAAGGGCAGGTCAGGTGCGGGTAGGGTGTGGGCCCGATGGCAGGAAGTCGAGGCTGGTCCATCCTGTGGCTTGTTTCTTCCAGGGAGTCGTCAGTCGGCTCATCTCAAGGGGCCTTGGTGGGTGGGGTTGGGAAGGCTGAGGGTGGTGGTGAAGGGGCCCAGGTGACGTTGAGGATCATATGTTTCAAGGGGCACCCTCTCAGCAGTTGGTGCATTTGTTTTTTCCTCCAACTTCCTGGATGTAGACAAAGAGAAGGCGCCTGCAGGACTGGGTGATGGTGGGAGGGATGCTGGGACTGGGGAGCTGAGGGTCGCCAGGGCAGAGGGGACTCTGGGGCTGCTCTTGAACTCCTGGGCTCAAGTGCTCCTCCTCCCGCCTCGGCCTCTCAAAGTGCTGGGATTACAGGTGTGAGCCAGTGCACCCGGCCAAAAGGAATCATATTATATTTGTCCTCTTGTGACCAGCTTATTTCACTCAACCTAAAGTTCTCAGGGGGTGGAGACAAGGGGGCTTGATGGGGAGGCTGCTTGAGGAGGGTCAGACGTCTTCGAGGTGGAAGAACAGGAATGGCGCAGACAACCATGCACGGAGGCAATGGGAGGCTGTGGTCAGGGAG
The DNA here is from genome assembly GCF_006542625.1 of Nomascus leucogenys. Taxonomy (NCBI): domain Eukaryota; kingdom Metazoa; phylum Chordata; class Mammalia; order Primates; family Hylobatidae; genus Nomascus; species Nomascus leucogenys. Next base: position 65,288,001 of record NC_044390.1, read on the forward strand.
TGGGATGTGGGATTTTGTGGTTTCAGAGGTGGAGCCCTTCCAGATGGAGATAGAGGCTGGGTGTGACTGTGGGAACGATGGCAGGGGAGGTGGTCTCTGGCCACATGGAGGTAGTGGGATGCAGAAGCTGGGGTGTCTTATCTTTGGAAGCTGGGGGTCCTCTCTCCTGAAGGTCCCCACTCCATGTGTCAGCCAGTGCCTGTCTCTCTGTCCACTTATCATAGCAATGGGGCAGGTCACCAAGGGCTTCACATACATCCTCTCACATTTAATCCTCGTGAAAGCCCTGTGGGGTGAGGGACTCTTATTAGTACCATGTTATAGATGAGGAAACTCGGCCTTAGACAAGTAAGTTGGGCAAGTGGCACAGCCAGGCCTCGAACCCAGATCATTTGGCTGTTAAACACCATGTCACTGTGTCTGCAAATCTGTTTCCATGTCAGCGAGGGTGGGGGGTTCTGTTTGCCTTGTTCCCCGATGGGTCCCCAGCTCCTAGAACAGCCTGGCGTGAGTGTGCACACGGTGAATGGTCGTGGGACGAGCGGACAGACCCCCGTCTCTGTCTCCCTCGGGTCTTGATAGGCTCTGGGTTGGCAACCTTCCTAGTGTCTACCGTGTGCCATGTCTCCCTTAATTCTCCCACCAGCCCCATGAGACACGATGACACCCATTTTACAGATGACGAAATGCAGAGAAATGAGGTCAATTGTCTAACGTGGCATGGAAGGGCTGGGATTTGAACCCCAGCCAGCCTGACTTGACGCCTCTCTGCTTCTGATCTCATGTGTGTCGTTGATGATCCAAACTCTCTCCGGGTAATCTCTCAGATGTTTCTGAGCCAGCACTGAAAACTGCTTTGTGCCAGGCGGCCTCTGTGTGCAAACCTGGGGGCCCCTGATGCTCGGCTGACGGACAGTGAACATCCCTGCCCCCCATCCCACCTCTATTACCTCCCATTTATTTCTGTTTAAGCTCCACGGTGTACCCCAACCTTCCCCCTGTGTCTCCTCTAAGTTAGTATCCTCTACCCAGGTGCTTGGGTCAAAGACGCTTGGGAGCATCTCTGATTCCTCCCTCGCTCTCACCTCCCATTTTGGCAGTTCCTGTCACTTAGCTCCAAAGTACACAGTAAAGAATCCACCCAGTTTTCTCCTCTCAGTCACCCTCTTCCAAGTCACCCTTATCTCTCACCTACGCAGGTGCAAGAGCATCCAAACTGGTCTCGCTGCTTCCAGCCTCGACCCCAACCCCTCCCTCCTTCGCCCTTCTAAGTCCATTCTCTACTCAGCAGCCAACGTCTTCTTAAAACAGTATCATGTTAAAACCTGCTTAAAACCCATCTGTGAGTCCCCACTGCAATTATAATAAAACGCAAATGCCTCCAAGGCACTTGGTGTCTGGCTTCTGTCCATCCTTCCAACCTCATCACTCCACTGTGTACTGTGCCTCTGCCCCCTTGAACTTCGTCCATCTTCTCAACATGGGAGGCGCCTTCCCAACTTAGAGTCTTGGCCTTTGCTGTTCCCTCTGCCTGGGACACGCTTCCCACCACTCTGCCTGTGATCTTCCTTCAGATTTCAGCTTAAAGGTCATCTCCTGACCACCTTCTCTGGAGCTGGCATTCCCTTCCAGTTTCTATCTCAGCTTCTTGTGGGTTTCCTTCCTACACCTTATTTCAATCTGTAATTGCTCTATCAGTTTGCTTCCTTGTTTATTATTATTGCTGGTTTTCTTCCTCTCTGTGGTGTTTATTACTGTCGGATGTCTCTCATGTTTTATTTATTTACTTTCTCACTCTTACGTCTACTCTGTGTCCCACAACTTGAATGCCAACCCTGACGGCACGGGGATTTTTATCTGCCTCTATGCCCTGGCATATAGAAGGTGTTCAGTAAACCTTTGTGGAAGGAAGGGACATCTCTTATTAGAACTGAGGCTTCATGAGGGCAGGGACCTTGTCTATCTTGTTGCTGAATCCCTGGTGCCACGTCTGCTACCCGGCATGTGGCAGGGGCTCTATGAAAACAGGCGGAAGGAGGAAGATTATCTCAGAGCCTGTTTAGAATCTCTGGTTTTCTCCAGAATCTCTGCACTCAATGTCTCCACCTCCTCAGACCTGACAGCGATCTCCAATGACCCAGACCCGGGACAGCACACAGGTGGAAGATGGGGAAGCCTGTCTTTCTGAGACTGGGCTCCAAATCCCTGCAGTGGGGAGAATGCTTCTCACCCGATGGGATGAGACGCTGGCATTTCTCTCCACTGCCACCTTTAGTTGTGTTTATGTAGAGGCTGTGTTAGCCAAGGCCACAGGCCACAGCAAAAGTCCCTTTGTCCCCATGAAGACTGGGGCTTCCTGTTTAGCTAAAGGATCGTCTGTGTTCACTTGGGCCTCTAGCCTCAGCAGCTCCCTGCCCCTGCCCTCCATATTTACTAAGCCTTCCTCCTCCAGCAAAAGAATTTCCCGGGTTTACCATGGCCACCGGCATATGTGGCAAACATCTTTTTTATTTGTTTTTATTCAGTCTGCTTGGAAGAAACGTCTCTTGGATTTACATTGCCTTTGAGTACACATAGGGCTCTTCACCCTTAGGAAACACACCCTCAGCATTGAGTAGGGTTCCCAGCTCTTGGTGAGGACTTCTTAAATGGCCCTCACATCCGTTCTCACCATCCTGACACCCTTGCCACTGCCCCAGTTTTGGCTACCAAATCCATTCCCAGACCTTTGTCCCAGCCCTCTCCCTGGCCTCCTGGCTCAGAATCTTCCCTACTCCAGTCCTTCCTGGACACAGCCCCAGAGGGATCTTTCTGACACCCAGCGCTGGCCCTGTCTGCTCTAGCCCTCCCTAGCGCCCCATCCCGGCCAGAAGAATTCCAGTGCTTTATAGAGGGCTGGCCACCCCCTCCACCATCCTGCACAGGGAGGAGCGGCAAAGCCTCATAGGGACTCGGGGCTCCCATGCCTGCAGGCCTCTGTGCCTTGCACGTTTGTCCCCATCTCGCCCTTTCCTGTGCTCATTCTTACTCATCTCCAGCTCCTAGTTTAAACATTACCTCTTTCAGGAAGCATTCCATGACGCACCACACTGAGAAGCCCCACCTCGGGCCTCCCCTGTGTCCCTCCTAAGCCCCACGGTGGCACGTATCCCTCCGGGTCTTGACTTGCCAGTATCCCTGCCCGCCTCCACTGCCACACAGGGAGCCCATTGAGGGCAGGGACCGGGGCTGACTCAGCTGCATTGCCCCGCCGCCCTGCGCAGGGCCCGCCAGCTCCAAGGAGGCGTCAGGAAATGTTTGCTGCGTGAATAAAGGGGTAATCAGTATCCCTCCTTTGCTCAAATATCTTCCATGGCTTCTGCAGTGCTTCGAACCAAAGCCAAGCCAAAGTCGCTTCTCCCTCTCACCTCTCTCCTCCACCTGCCCTCTCTCCTTTTTCCCTCTCACCTCTCTCCTCCACCTGCCCTCTCTCCTTTTTCCCTCTCACCTCTCTCCTCCACCTGCCCTCTCTCCTTTTTCCCTCTCACCTCTCTCCTCCACCTGCCCTCTCTCCTTTTTCCCTCTCACCTCTCTCCTCCACCTGCCCTCTCCTTTTTCCCTCTCACCTCTCTCCTCCACCTGCCCTCTCTCCTTTTTCCCTCTCACCTCTCTCCTCCCCCCTCTCCTTTTCCCTCTCACCTCTCTCCTCCACCTGCCCTCTCTCCTTTTTCCCTCAATCTCAGAGTTTGCACTTGCTGTTTCCTGCCAGGAACACTTACCCAGAGACCCTCCACCCCTGTGCTCTCTGCCTCACCCTGCACCTTTCCCTCAATATCTCCTCCTTGAAGTCTCCCCGTCCCTCCTACTTAAATAGAAGCGATTATCACGATCCAACAAACCATATATTTGACTTATTTTTCTCGTTTTTTGTTTTGTTTTGTTTTTGTCTCTTCCTCGAGGGCATGGTTTTCTTCTGTTCACTGCTGTCACAAATCACGTGCTCAAAAAGTATTTGTTGAGTGGATGACACAGGGGTCTTGAGGTCAAGGAGTGTCTGGTGTTTATACGGGGCCTTAAGATCTCTGCCAGCCTGTGTCTCTCACCCTTGAGGACTGGCTCAGAGACCAGCGGGCAGGTGGGCGGAGACAGCTGAGCTCCCAGTCTGGGCAGGGGAAGGGGAGACCTGGCTTTGCTGGCAATGACCACCGGATGCACAGGCGAGGTCACAGCGACCCCTTGTGGCCAGAGACGAAAAGAGCACCTTCCCCCAGCATTTTTTTTTTTTTTTTTTTTTTTTTTGAAACGGAGCCTGGCTCTGTCGCCCAGGCTGGAGTGCAGTGGCCAGATCTCGAAATCTCGGCTCACTGCAACCTCCGCCTCCAGGGTTCAAGCCTCAGCCTCCTGGGTAGCTGGGATTACAGGCACCTGCCACCCCGCCTGGCTAATTTTTGTATTTTTCGTAGAGGCAGGGTTCCGTCTCAAACTTCTGACCTCAAGTGATCTGCCTGCCTCGGCCTCCCAAAGTGCTGGGAATTCAGGCGTGAGCCACCACGCCTAGCACCCCCAGCTCTTCAGAGGCCCCCATGAGGAAGGCTGCAAGCCCAGGCTAAGAGGGACGGCGAGCACTCACTAAACGCCAGGCGCTCTTCTAAGCACTGATATGTATTATTAACAATAACCACAGGACGAAAGTACCATTCCTCCCCACACTGTACAGCCGAAGAACCTGCTCAAGGTCACACAGCTCTCCGGGCAGAGCTTGGTTCTGAACTCAGGCAGTCTGGGTCTAGGAAGCACATTGCAAACCTGCGCAGTCCCGTGGAGTGCCCACAGGTCCCCTGTGGCGGCTGAACTGTGGAGAGTCTGGATTGAGATGGGCTGAAAGTGTAACATACACACTGAATTTTGAAAACTCTATATGAAAAAACATGTATAAAACATCTCGCTTAAGTTTTAACAAACTGATTACTTATTAAAATTATAATATTTTGTATAAGTGGGTCAAATAAATTTATTAAAATGTCACTTGTGTCCCTTCTCTAAAAATACAGCTATGAAAATATTTTAAATTATACATACGGTTTGCATTTTCGATTGGAGAGTGCCTTAAACCACAAAAGAAATCTAACCCACTGCCCACCCCCCCATGCAGAGGGACAAACTCCAATGAACAGAAGGGAAAAGGTCCCTTGCCCAAAGCCATACGGTAAATCACTGGCACATCAGCAATAGGAACCTAGGTCCCCTGGCTTCCAGCAGGCAGCCCAGCAAAAGTGTCCAGAGCCCCAGCTCCTTTGCTGATTTGCTGCAGTGTGGCCCTGGGCAACTTACTTCACCTCTCTGGGCTGTAAGTTCATCCTTTATAAAATTGGTGCTGAAGGAACCAACCCAAATGCCCATCAATCAACGAGTGGATAAAGAAACTGTGGTGTATACATATACAATGGAATACTACTCAGCCATAAAAAGGAATGAATTAACAGCATTTGCAATGACCTGGATGAGAATGGAGACTATTATTCTAAGTGAAATAACTCAGGAATGGAAAACCGAACATCCTATGTTCTCACTGATATGTAGGAGCTAAGCTATGAGGGCGCAAAGGCGTAAGAATAACACAATGGACTTTGGGGACTTGGGGGGAAGAGTGGGAGGGGGACGAGGGATAAAAGACAACAAATACAGTGCAGTGTATACTGCTCAGGTGATGGGTGCACCAGGATCTCACAAATCACCACTAAAGAACTTATTCATGTAACCAAATACCACCTGTACCCCAACAACTTATGGAAAAATAAAATATTAAAAAATAAAAAATAAACTTTTAGATCCTTCTACATACCAGTTAAAAAAATTGGTGCTGAAAACCCATTCCTTATGTCACTGAGCTAATGAGGAAGGCAGGCACACTTGGCACCAGGACTGGCACACAAGCGTCATCCTATACAATTGATCTTGATCATCTTGCACCCCCTACAGCTCATTCTCCTCACAGCAGCTGGAGTAACTTTTAGAAAATGGAAATTGGACCCACTGCTGGGACTGAAGCCCTCCAAAGACCTACCATCACTCTTTAAATACAAGTCTTTCTCGCCAACAGAAGACCATGCATGGCCCATCCCTGCTTAGTGGCTCGTTTCATCTCTTGCTATTCTCCTCCTCACCCACTCTGTTCCCGCCACACTGGACTTGCTGTTCCTTGCACTTGCAAGCTGACTCCCACCCCTCTAGGCTTTTGCACCGGGAGTTCCCTGCACCGGGAAAGCTCTTCCCCCAAATGGCTCCATGCTTTGTTCTTTTGCTTCTGTAGGTCTGTGCATAACGTCACTTCCTCCAAGGCCCTTCCTTCCCTGACCCCTGTGGAAACAAGCTCTTCCTGTCTCTCTCTCATCATTTTTTTTTTAAAATTTGTAGCATTCATCACTACCTGACATTACATACTGATGTGCTTACTGTCCCTTTCTCCCAGACTGAACTTCATGAGGGCAGGAACTTGTCTCCTGTTCACTGCCATGTTCCTAGAAGCCAGAGGAGTGCCTGATGCAAAGGAGGTGCTCATACACATGTTTTGAGTGAATCATCCAGTCCTTGCCCTCCAGCCCGTTTGGATGGCCAGTGAGGACAGGACTGAGAAGCAGGGGTTTGGGAGAATACTAAGCCCTGGATTGGGTGGTGGGAGGAGAGAATTGAGAAGCCTTCTAGGAGGACCCTGGAGGATCTGAGCAGGGCGATGGGAAGAAGGGGCATTTCTGGCAAGAAGCCAGCCCAGCAAGTCCTGGAGGTGGGACTGACAGCACCATCTCCCCGGGAAGTTTGAGATTCTCACAACCTCCCCGTACCTGTACAGGACAGGAACCCTGAAACCCAGCGCCCCCTGGTGGTCAGACAGTAACATGAACGACCAAGTCCAAGTGGTCACCATTTATTGAGCACCTCAACTTCTCCGATCTTCCATTTCCTCCCAATGGTGCCTTGATGCGGGGCGGGGGGGGGGGAAGGGGGCTGATTACATTTTCAGAGGAGAAATGGGAGATGAAAGAGGCTAAGTCACCGACAGGCTCAAACAACCCTGCCTCCAGGGTCCAAGGTTTGGGGAGCCCATCCAACCCCTCTTCACCCATGACAGAAATACCAGGAGAGATTCGAGAGGGGATGGGTGGGGGAGGGCCAATTCCACGACCTGTGATATTCGAGAGCTTTGGAGGGAGCCCTTGGTGTGACCCCTTCCGACTGGGTGTCTTAGGGCCATTTACCACTTCAGGCTACAGCCAGTGAGGCCGTGGTGGAGACGAAATGAGGGTGCAGCGCGTGCTGCACACGAAGCGCTGGAAGGGAGGCATTGTGACAGCGGCTGTGAATGGCGTGTGTCCATCAAGTCACGTCACTCCGCTTACTCCACTGCGGGCAAACAGGAAACATCAGGAATCTGGTGCTCGAGGAGGGTCAGGACCATGCTGAGCGCACCCAGCACCAGCAGAGGCACTGGGCAGGAGGTCCCCAACCAACCCCCACTCTCTCAGGAATCACAAGGTGTTCAGCCCCCTCCTCCCTGGGACCCAGGAGTCCACGACCCCAGGCCCTCCTTCCTCAGCCACAGATGCCTGGGTCCCCAGCCCCACTTCCTCTAGCCCTAGACCTGGCCCTCTCCTCCCTCAGACCTAGGATGGCCCCCCAGCCCCCTCCTCCCTCAGAGCCAGAAGCCCAGTTCGAGACCCTTCTTCCCTGAGACCTCGAAGTCTGGGGTCCCAGCTTCTTCAGGGTTTCAGGTCAGTGGGCCCCCGTCTTCTTCCCAACCCGACATGGAAGGCCGGGTAAGGTAACGGGTTTATTCACAGTGTCATTTACAGGCAGCCCCCACCCCGGAGCATCAGATCCCGGCCGGAGGCCCGAAGTCGCTAGAAGGTGGGGACGGCCTTGGAGGCGGGGGGCTGCGCCGGATCCCTGGGCGTCCCCGGCGTCGCCTCCTCGTCCAGACCCCGGCGGCCCTTGCCGATGGCCAGGCGGGGCCGGCCGCGGTTCAGGCCGTCCAGGAGCGCGCAGGCCTGGCAGAGCGTGCGGCTGGCCAGCGCCCCACAGCGGGAGCAGGCGCCGGGGCGCGGGGGCCGCGCGGCCGGGGCCAGCGCCAGGCGCTCGGCCGAGTGCACGAGGTCCAGCACCGCCGACGGCCGCGCCGCCTCCAGGCGCTTGAGCAGGTCCCGGGCGTGGCCGCGGAAGGCCTCGGGCGCGTAGACGCACTCCTCGGAGAAGTAGTCGAGGCGGCGGAAGTGCGCGTACAGCACCACCTCCTTCTGCGAGGCGAACTGCAGCGGGCGGCAGCGCGGTAGGGCGCCCCCCTCGCCCGGAGAGCCCAGGCCCCCGCCCCGGGCCAGCCGCCCCGCGTCGCCCCGCAGGAAGTTCATGAGCACGGTCTCCGCCATGTCGTCGGCGTTGTGACCTGGTGGGGAGAGAAGGGAGCGGATGAGGTGGGGCGCGGAGGGCGCTGCTGGCCAGGGAGCCCCCCCGGGGAACCGAGGGTCCACCAGGACCCAGAGAGAGACTGGGAGGGGAGACCCACGGAGACCCAGGGCACAGTGGGGCCGCCAGGACCCAGAGAGAGACGGCGAGGGGGAGAGCAAGCCATGGAGACAGACCCCCAAACATGGTGCGACAGCCAGGATTCAGAGACAGGGATGGCGAGAGAGAGCCATGGAGACCCCTAGGGCACTGTGGGCAACCAGGACCCAGAGAGAGACGGGGAGGGGAAGACCGAGCCATGGAGACCCTCCGAGAACCGTGAAGCAGCCAGGTGCAGGCTGCAGGTGGACACAACAAAAAATCAAAGAGAAACATAAGTTCCCCTGGCGCAACTTGGGGGTGCCTTCATGTACCACCCGCCTATGCATAGCGGACCTTATGCTAGTTGCCCTTTCATATAAGGAGTAAAAGTGCATTATGCTGCTAATAACCTTATCAGCCTCAGTTAAAACCGTAATTCAAACTGTACACAAAAATCAGAATGGCATTAGGCATTTAACCGAGATTCTCAGGAGAGCTGATGGGGTAGGCAGGCTGCTGTCTCCCCCACCGCCTAGGGAATCCATGGCCTAATTCTGGGAACCTGTTAATATGTTTGGTTGTAGGGCAAAGGGGAATTAAGGTTGCAAGTGGAACTGGGGCTGCTAATCAGCTGCCTTTACAATAGGGACAGAATGGTGCGTTATCCAGGTGCGCTCAAGGTAATCACAAAGACCCTTAGAGTGGAGGAGGGAGGCAGAAAAGGGAGAGATAGGACCATGGAGATCTTTGAACATAGTGGGCAGCCAGGACCCAGAGAGAGATGGGGAGGGGGAGCCTGAGCCATGGAGCCCCTCTGGGCACCATAGGATAGCCAGGACCCAGAGACCGGGAGAGGGCGATGGGGCCATGGAGCCCCCCGGGCACTGTGGTGCAGCCAGGTGGTGGCTGGAGGTGGACACAGCAGGAATCGAGAGGGGGAACACACAGAAGCTCCCTGGGGAACTTGGGGATACCTCATTTGCCACCCGCCTACTGCATATGGGGGGTGTGAGGGCAGAGGCAAGGTTAGAGTGATGCAAACGGTGTAGGACTCAAACTGCCATCCTTGGCTTTGAAAATGGAGGAAGAGCTGGGCACAGTGGCTCATGCCTGTAATCCCAGCACTTTGGGAGGCCAAGGTGGGAGAATCACCTGAGGCCATGAGTTCGAGACCAGCCTGGCCAACATGGCGAAACCCCCATCTCTACTAAAAATATAAAAATTAGCAGGTCATGGTGGCAGGCATCTGTAACGCCAGCTGAGGAATGAGAATCTCTTGAACCTGGGAGGCAGAGGTTGCAGTGAGCCGAGGTCGCTCCACTGCACTCCAGCCTGGGCTCCACAGCAAGGCTCTGTCTCAAAAGAAAAAAAAAAGAAAAGAAAATGGAGGAAGGGACCGTCAGCCAGGAATGTGGGCAGCCTCCGGAAGCTGGAAAAGGCAAGGAAATGGACCGCCTTGCCCCAGAGCCTCCAGGAGCATGTTTGCTACTGCAAACGACATCTGGTTGAATGTTTATTGACTTAAAGTTGTAAACCACATTAATTAGGGGAGACCGGATTTGCCCCACACCTTGTCATTACAAACCCACTTAAGAGCGCCCAGTTTTGTAATAATTATTACAACAATTATTATACTATGCCTTTGAAAATGGAGTGTATAGGCCGGGCACGGTGGCTCAAGCCTGTAATCCCAGCACTTTGGGAGGCTGAGGTGGGTGGATCACGAGGTCAGGAGATCGAGACCATCCTGGCTAACACGGTGAAACCCCGTCTCTACTAAAAATACAAAAAAATTAGCCGGGTGTGGTGGCGGGCGCCTGTAGTCCCAGCTACTCGGGAGGCTGAGGCAGGAGAATGGCGTGAACCCGGGAGGCGGAGCTTGCAGTGAGCCGAGATCGCGCCACTGCACTCTAGCCTGGGGGACAGAGCAAGACTCAGTCTCAAAAAAAAAAAGAAAATGGAGTGTATAAACAAAGGGTAGAAATCACCTTGCAAGTCAGGGATTTTTCTGGAAGGCTTCATTACTTTTAGAAGTACAATTAATAAGTTATTCTATCAAATTAACTTTAAAACCCGAGGCAGCCTCTCATTCTTTTTTCCCCCCCCCGAGCTGGAATCTTGCTCTGTCGCCCAGGCTGGAGTACAGTGGCGTGATCTCGACTCACTGCAACCTCTGCCTCCCGGGTTCAAGCAATTCTGTCTCAGCCTCCTGAGTAGCTGGGATTACAGGCGCCCGCCAGTACACTCAGCTAATTTTTGCATTCTTAGTAGAGATGAGGTTTCACCATGTTGGCCAGGCTGGCCTCGAACTCTTGACCTTGTGATCTGCCTGCCTCAGCCTCCCAAAGTGCTGGGATTACAGGTGTGAGCCACTGTGCCCAGCCGAAGCCTTTCATTCTTTCCATACACTGTCTGCTCTTGTATGGAAAGGATTATTCTTCCCATTTTCAATCACAGAGATCTAGGGATTTCTCCAAAGTTACTCAGTAAGGAAAGGGCCACACCAGTGAATGAAGCTCAGTAAGCCTTCCCCAGAGCCAGTGGCCCTACCTAGCATGGTGGCAGATGACAGACTAAGAACTACTTTTGCCTTCATACACTTTGAGTGTGCTGATTCTCTCCAACCATCATCTCTCACCTCCATCACTGCAGCTGGCTTCCCACTGACTGGTCTCCTTGGCTTTGTCCCTGCCCCTCCAACCCAGGTTCCTCACCATGGCCTAGGTGAGCTTTTCAAAGTGGAACTCTCTTCATGTCACTTTTACTGGTTCCACCACAGCCTACAGGGTAAGGCCTGACCTCTTCCACCTCTCCAGCCTCCCCTGCCCTTGCTTTCTGGGCTCCAGCCACACTGGACCTCTTGGGGTAGCCCAAATTGGCTTTTCACAGGCCAGTAACCTCTCCCCAATTCTTACCCCCTTTCCTCTTCACTGTGAGCCTTCAGATTTCAAAACAGTTCCTTGACCCCACTCCTTCCACGTCATAGGGTTCTCTGTGTGTACACAGAGTCCATAACATGTCCATACATGGTCAATAACATGTATAATGTTTATAATTTTGTACCTGATAACCATGCGAAGGTAGGAACTTGTGCATAACTGTATTCTCAGCCCTAGCCTGACAACGATGATGATAATAGCATGTATAAAATGTGTAATCTACATTATATCATACACGTTATGTAACATAACTATAATATAGATAACGTTATACTTCTACTGACTCATCTAATTGTCATAACAAGTTTATGAGCTGGGCACCATTCATAGTCCTGCTTTAGGGATGGGGTGAAACAGAAGTACAGAGTGGTTAAGAACTTTGGTATGGCCACAGTTGGGATCCGGCATATAGCGGAAACTTAGCATCTGTTTGTTGAAGGAATGGATGAAAAAGAGAGAATAAAAAAGTTATCTTCCAGCACTTTGGGAGGCTGAGGCGGGTGGATCACGAGGTCAGGAGATCGAGATCATCCTGGCTAACATGGTGAAACCCCGTCTCTACTAAAAATACAAAAAATTAGCTGCGCGTGGTGGCAGGCGCCTGTAGCCCCAGCTACTCGGGAGACTGAGCCAGGAAAATGGCGTGAATCCGGTAGGCAGAGCTTGCAGTGAGCCGAGATCGCGCCACTGCACTCCAGCCTCGGAGACAGAGCGAGACTCTGTCTCAAAAAAAAAAAAAAAAAAAAAAAGTTTATCAAAGAGGACAGGCCAACTAAGAAAACGAATTAAGAAATGGAGATAGTTTTTAGAGTAAGAGCTGGATTCTGAAAGGTGGACCATAAGAGATCAGGCATGTTAGAAATACTTAAAAATAAGTAAAGAACCAGAGATCTAATCTCCAGAGATTTTCACCTCCCACCCCTTTGGCAATCTGTGGAGACCAAGACGGTGGCCAAGACCCAAAAACCTTTGTGATCACTGCCTGGCCCCTCTGTCTCCCCAGCGTCTTGAACCTTTAAAGGGCCCCAGCCCCAAACTGCAGCATGCGCACTTCCGCATCTCAGTACAGGGATCCTCCGGTTAAGCCACCAGGGTCTCCTCGCCGGCTTCTGGAGCATGCGCCTGAGTCCCCTTTCAGGTCCCGCCTCCTCGCCCGTGCATGCGCCCCACTGCCTCCGAGAGTGCCGCTCTGCGGCCGGTACTACGCTCACCTGTCACGATGTGCGTGGCTCCCACGCGGCGCGCCCCTTCCTCCAGCGCCCGGCGCCGCAGCACTCCACAGAAGGTGCAGCAGGAGCGGCTGCGGCCGGAGCCGGCTGTGCTGCGGGCCACGGCGTCCATCGTCCAGCCCCCGAAGAGGTCTTCGTAGGCCACGACCGTGAGCGGCAGCTCCCAGCGCGCCGCCTGGCGCCGCACGGCCGCCAGCGCCGCATCCCGGTAGCCACCGATGCCCTCATCGACGGCCACGAGCTGCAGTGAGATGCCCAGGCGCGGCGCCAGCGCGCGCAGCACGTGCGCCAGCACCGTGGAGTCCTTGCCGCCCGAGGCGCCCACGGCCACCACCGCGCCGGGCGGCAGCAGGCGGCCGGCGAGCACCGTGTGCAGCACCTCGGCCTCGAAGGCGGCGCAGAAGCAGGCACCGCACAGCGCTTGGCCCGAGAGCGGACGGCGGAGGGCGGCGCGTGCAGCATGGCAGGAGGCGCACGGCGGGGCGGGCATTGCGGGAGGGGTCGGCTTCTCCTAGACAGGGAGAGAGAGGAGGTGGGTTACACATGGATTCCGGATTGCAGGGTCCCTGCCATCGGGGAGATTGTCTGGATTGCACCTCTGCCCGGAATAGACCAGGGAGACGTGTGCACGGGTGGAGTAGCTTCTTCTAGCGCTGGGGATAGGACGGTTATAAATAGGTCCGGTGTAAGGGAGCCACTGCCTTAGGGAAGGCTTCTTGGATTGCACCCATTATGCACGAAGAAGAGAAGGAGCTTAAGAAGCTGGCTTCATGGGTAAAGAGAGGGAGCGACAAGCAGGTTATACCCAGGATTAGGTTGTGTCCTGTCCAGAGGGATGGGGGTGTATATTAAGGCCCATTTGTCACAACCTCCAGGGAGGCCACCCTTGTTACAGCCCTGATCAGGACAAGGTAGGTATCATTGGCCTGGGCCACCAGGGCTGTTAAAAGCCCTTGGGAGGTGAGGGGTTTATGACGCTAAGGGCAGAGGGAGGCCAGGGGACTGAAGCTCTGTGCGGCGGGAGGTGGAAAACAGGAAAGGCCAATTGATTTCACTTTGTAGGGTGGGATACGGTCTCCAGGAATGGGTTCTGATTGCATCCTATGAAAGGCAGGGTGATCACCTTCTCCAGGGAACACAGGCAGCCTGGATCACACCTCTCGGGAGACCAGCTGGGGCTGCACACATTTTGAGGGTGAGAAAATGGGTGGGCCTCCGAGATTGAACTCAACCCTGCTCTGGTATCAGAATGCCCCACAAGCTTCTGTGGTCTCATCAAGATATGGATCAGCCCATCTTTGACCTTCATCTGTTATCTTTCCTACCTCATCCTTCCCCACCCAGCCAAGACTCCAACCCTCCAGTCAAATCTTGGTCCTGCCTGCCTGGTGAACCCATAAAAACTCCCCAGGCTCAGTTCTCCTCCCCAAGCCACCATCACCTCCAGCCTGGACTACTGCAGTCACCTCCTTGCCATTCAGAGCAGGTCACGCTGCCTCTAGGATTAACCACAATGTGTGGAATTATTTTATGTGAATGTGTATTTACCGTCTCTAACTTCCATGCAAGTAGAGACCAGTGCCACTCAGATGTCTAATAGGCATCTCAAAACCCAAATTCCTGATTCCTCCAACCCAACGTGCTTCTCCTGGAGTACAGGGCAGCTCCATCCTTCTAGCTGCTCAGGCCAGAAGCTTTGGGGTCCAGGACCCTGGACTGCTCTTTCCCTCACTACACTTGTCACGCTCCCAGTGGGTGGCACCAAATTGCAATGCCAAGTCCGGACCTTTTCAAACTCCAGGTACCTAAATGAAATTTAGCAAATCCTGTTTGAATGTAGTTTCAAAACAGCCAAACACTTAGGACCGTCTCCACGGCAGCACCCTAGTCCGGTCTGTCTCTCTCCTGGACGGCTGCATGGGGCTCCCCACAGGTCTCCTGCTCCCGCCTTGCCTCCTCCACACACACTCGTTCACATAACAGCCAGTGGGATCGTGCCCTGAATCTTCTCAGCATCCTCCCCTGGATCCCATCTCACTGTAGTGTAATAACTGCTAATGGCCGATGAGGCCCTACATGTCTGACTGCTTGTTTCTCCAACCTCCTCTCCTTCAGCCTTGATGTCTACTCTGACACCCAAGGAATACTCCTGCTCCAGATGTTTGCACTGGCTCTCCCCTCTGCCCTGAGTACTCTTCCTGCCACTGAGCCCAAGAAGCAGCCCTCGGGACTCATCTGCAGTGACCATCAGGCACATCTGTCACAGCTGAGCAGCAACCCTTGGAATCTTTCCTCCCCCGACTTTTGACTCACTCCTTCTGTGCTCCTGGATTTCCTGCTCAATTCTCTTTTGGGGAGGCCTCTTCATGTCCTCAGGTCCTGCCTAGCACCCATCTCTTTCCATTCTTTTTAAGATTTTTAATTTTTTTTTTTTTTTTTTTTGAGATGGAGTCTGGCTCTGTGACCCAGGCTGGAGTGCAGTGGTACAATCTCGGCTCACTGTAACCTCTGCCTCCCAGGGTCAAGTGTTTCTCCTGCCTCAGCCACCCGAGTAGCTGGGAGTACAGGCGTGTACCGCCATGCCTGGCTAATTTTTTTTTTTTTTTTTTTTTTTGTATTTTTAGTAGAGACAGGGTTTCACCATGTTGGCCAGGCTGGTCTTGAACTCCTGACCTCAAGTGATCCACCCGCCTCGGCCTCCCAAAGTGCTGGGATTACAGGCGTAAGCCACTGTGCCCAGCCTCTTTCCATTCTTCTGAGCGCCTCCGAATCATGATATTCAGATGTCCCTCCTGGCTGGTCCTCCACATGGCTGGGGTACCTTTCAGATGTTCAGACCCTAAGTGCCCAGACAACATATTTCTTCCTTGAAAGGCAGAAACCTGTTCTTGCCCATCTGTTCCCTCTCTTCTGAGAGCAGCCACCACCTTTCATCCAGCACATCTGCAGGACAGGACGTAACGTCACCCTGGACTCATCTCTCCTCACCCCCTAAATCTACAGTCACCCAGTCCTGGGGGTCCACGTCCTGAGGAAGGGAGACCCTCGCAAGGGACAAGGCTGCACAAGTTAGCAGAGTCTCATAGGCCATGATGTGGAATTTTAGGTTTATTCAGGAGGAGATGGGAGCCTCGGGAGGTTTTTGAACAGGAAAGTGGTATGATCTGGCATGTTTTAAAAGGATTCCTAGACTGGTCAACATAGCGAGACCTCATCTCTAAAAAAATTAATAAATTAGCTGCACCTGGTGGCACAGGCCTGTAGTCCCAGCTACTCAGGAGGCCAAGGCGGGAGGATCACTTGAGCCCAGGAGGTCAAGGCTGCAGTGAGCCATGATCGCACCAGTGCACTCCAGCGTGGGTGATAGAGTGAGACCTTGTCTCAAATAAAAAAAAAAGTGGGATTCGTTTGGCTGCTGTGTGGGGAGGACTGTTGGTTGTCAGGGACAAGGACAGAAGGCTGGAGGTCAGCACACTAGACAGGAGTGGTGGCAGTAGAGGTGGGAAGAAGTGAAATTTTGGATCTATTTTGAAGGTGGAGCCCACAGGACTTGTATAAGACTGATTGGAGTGGGGACTGGGGCAATGACGAGAGAAAGTGATGAAGGGTAACTTTGAGGTTCTGGCCTGAGCATTGGAGGGACGGTGGGGCCATTTTGTGAGGGGAGAAGACCAGGAATTCCATTTGGACATGTCAGGTTTGACATGCATGTTAAGCGTCTTCCCTCAAAGACTTTATGGACCCTAGTCACTGAGTCGTGCGCCTCTACCAGGGCCCTCAGAGCTGCCCTGATCTGACTAGCTGTCACTGGTGACAGGTCTGTCTTTCTGCTTCTTCAAGGCAGGGACAGGGTGGGTCTGGTGCCCTTGCTCCCGCCACCTTGTGCAGAGTCGGTGCTCAGTAAATATCTGTAGGATGAGGGAATAATAAATGCTCCCAGAAGAGAGGCCGCGGACCCCAGGGATGCCTCTGGATTGCAGCCTTGTCAAAAAGACAGATAATGTGTGGCATGGGGGCGGGGACAGGCAGATAGTAACATAGGGGCGGGGGCAAGCAGATGGTCTTATCCTGTCTTGGGGAAGGGAGTGGCCCGGTAAGAGACAGACCGGACCGCAGCGTTCAAAGTGGGAATCCTGGCTACAAGTCCTCAGGGACACGGGCGCTGGGAAATCACAGAGGCCTTACGCTCGGAGAGACCCTCAACCCTCCCACGGCACCGCAACAAAGAGCCAGAGTCCACATGCCGACCCACCGCAGGAGGAAATACTCACCCGGGCAGAACTCAGTGCTGGGACGCCCACACTGCCCACCACGCGGAAGCCTGGCACGGAAGTGACTCCAAGACTACCACTCCCACAAGGTCTTGGGGCTTTCCTGCCTAGAACTCCCAGAAGCCCATGCGACACTTCCGCTGGATGCGTCCACGGCTCCGGGGTCCCGCTTGACCTACAACTCCCAGAAACACTCGCATTGCTCTTTCTGCCGCTCCCAAAATACACTGTCCCCATTTCCCCCGCGTTTACTTTCTGCGCCTGCGCGCGGGCGCAGGGAGCGGCGGAGCTGCGTGTACTGCTGTTGTCATGGCAGCGCGCTGTCACCCGGCAGGTTGCTGGATGGGCGAAGTAGTTGTATTCTGATTAACTGATTTTATGGGATTATTATAGGATTTTAAGGGATTACAGGGCCTATGATTTCTGCCCTTTGAGGCGGGGTTGCTGGTGGGAATTGAAGGTGGAACTGCAGGGGTTGGTCGCTAGTGTAAAAGGCGCAGATAGCGCATGCGCAGAGCAGACTTCGAGGATTGGAGTGGAACTCCGCGCGCATGCAGGGGCTGTGGTGATGCGCGTGCTGGAGACCCAGACTCTAAACAGAAGGATCCAAAGACCCTTCTCACCTAACCCAGGAGCGCAGAGGCTCAGAGACTCAGACCCTTGAGACTAAGGGTGTTAAAACGCAGACCCCTGGCACCAAAGCACCTGAGAGAACCAGTAGACCTGGAGACAACCGTCTGCACCCTAGACACAGGGATCTGGAGGCCTCCGCCCTCCCCACAAGGCCCAAGGGCCTTGAAGACCCCGGTGACTCAAATACCGGGGCACAAGGAGTCTAAGGACTCAGATATCTGAGACCCGGGTCCCCAAACCTAGGTCCTCAAAAAAACTGAGGCTCAAAATTCCTCTAGATGGCGCGGTGGCTTACGCCTGTAATCCCAGCACTTTGGGAGGCCGAGGCAGGTGGATCCGAGGTCAAAAGATGGAGACCATCCTGGCCAACATGGTGAAATCCCATCTCTACTAAAAATACAAAAATTAGCTGCGCGTAGTGGCACGCGCCTGTAGCCCCAGCTACTCGGGAGGCTGAGGCAGGAGAATGGCTTGAACCCAGAAGGCAGAGGTTGCAGTGAGCCGAGATCGCGCCACTGCACTCCAACCTGGCCACCGGGTGAGACTCTGTCTCAAAAAAAAAAAAAAAACCTCTAGATTAAGGGACAACCAGAGCCTTAGACTGAGATGTGGAGATGTGCAGAAAGCCCCAGGATGTGTAGGTCTACGGTGAGTGATGACGTGAGAAGGAACCCCATGCAGCCTGTAGCCCATTTTTTCCCCCATAACAGGAAACCATGATGCCTTCCTTTCAGATTAAATGAGCTCTGTGAGGTCACTGTTAAGCCTTATCATGGGCCAGTTCTGTTCATCTGTGTGCATTGGTTCATTTGTTGAATTTATTTCCTGAGGTCTCCTTGTGCCAGGCTGCCCCTGGGCTAGGTTTAGGTGACACAAATGAATCAGACTTGGTTACTGTCCTCTGAGCATCCCTCACCCCTTACACCACCACCCCATCCTCCTGGTGGGGGAGACAGGGACTTAGTCAATATGGAGTGGTAAAGCTTGACATGGAAGTGTTAAGAGCCTTGAAAGGTCAATTTCAATCACTGCCAGCCAGGGTGTCAGAAAGAAAAAAAATTCAACGAAGGCTGCTGTGTGCCATGCATCATCTCAGTTTGTTCATCTGTAAAAGGGGGCAATAATAGCCTGCCTCATAGGATTTATGCGAAGTCAAATTGAATTAACAACACCTCTAAAGAATTTAGAACAGCTTCTGGCACATAGTATGTGCTCAACAAGTGGTTATTATTCTCATCTCAATTCTCATAACATTAAGATTATATGTTACCTATGAGTTGGGTACAATTGTAATTCTTCTTTTTTTTTTTTTTTTTTTTTTTTTTGAGATGGAGTCTCACTATGTCACCCAGGCTGGAGTGCAGTGGCGCGATCTCGGCTCACTGCAACCTCCACCTTCTGGGTTCAAGTGATTCTCCTGCTTCAGCCTGCTGGGTAGCTGGAATTACAGGCATGCTACCACACCTGGCTAATTTTTGTATTTTCAGAAGAGACGGTGTTTCACCATATTGGCCAGGCTGGTCTCAAACTCCTGACCTCAAGTGATCCCAAAGTGCTGGGATTACAGGTGTGAGTCAGCATGCTCAGCCTTGTAATTCTACTTAGATGAGGATCTTGAAGCTCAGTGATGTTACTTCCCTGGACTGCCTGACTCTACAGCAGGGGTTGCAAACCTTTCCTGTAAAGGGCCAGGTAGCAAATATTTTAGGCTTTGTGGGCCATAGGGTCTTCGTGGCAACTCTGGTGTTGTATGTTGAAAGCAGCCATTGATATAAGATAAACAAGTGAGGGTGGCTGTATGCCAATAAAACTTTATTGATGGACACTGGCATTTGAATTTCATGTAATTTTCATGTGTCGGGAAATATTCTTCTTTGGAAGAATTTTGAAGATTTTACACCATTTGAAGGTGTAAAATCATTCTTAGCTTGTGGGCCATGTAAAAATAGGCAGCGGGCCAAATTCAGCTGGTGGGCTCTGGTTTGTAGCTCCTTGCTCAAAGCCTCTCTTCTTAGTCTCCAAGCTGTGCTTGCTCCTGGAAGAGGTGTGAAGTATGGCAAAGGAGGTTGAGAATTTGAGGGTTGAAATGGCCTTTTAATACAGAAGAAATCACCTGAGCAAAGAAAGATCTTGTGGCGGGAGAGCACAGTGTGCCTTTTGTTTGAATGCAATTTATGTTATCTAATCAGGTTATGCACTTAAATGCTGTAAAATGGAAACAGTGCACAGACTCTACAGTGAAGTCTTCCCGCCGTCTCCCCCCACCCACCCACTGTCTAGTTCTCCTCCTCAGAGGCAGCCTCTGTCCTGCAACAATCTGGGAGTGCATGCTGAATCAGGGTGTATAGAGCTTCCCCATTCTCCTCTATGGGACCAGGATAAGAGTGGGATGTTTGGGGCTCCAGAGATAGATGGGAAAAGAGGTGAGGTCAGCCATGAGAAGCCCTCTCACACCCAGCCCTCTGCTGTCTGGTTTCTTTCCTCTCTCCCCTAACACAATCTCCCGATCAACACCAGTGGCCTCTTCATTGACAAATAAAGGTTTAACCTGGGCTCTACCTACTTCTGAGTCTCTTTGCCCTGACCACAAAATCTACCCTCCCTGGTCCTGTCTCTGGCCAAACCATGTCAATCAACTTCCCAGGAGCCTTGTACTCCACAGCTCTGTCATTTCTCTGCAAAGTCCCCAGGTGAGCTCATCCACTCCTGCCACTCCCACAACTTCCATCTCTGCCCTGATGCCTCCCCACTTTCCTGCATATCTCCACTGCATCCTGAGACTCAGACCTGCACACTTAGCCCCTGGTGGTAGCACTGGCATGCTACAGCCTCTAGGTGAGGATCCCGAGTCACTTCGCTGACTCTTTTTCTCACCCATTGTCCCCCATGGTTCAGTGAATCTTGCCAATTTTGCTTCTTGAAAGTTTCTCAGACCATTCCCTTCATCCTTGTGGCCCCTGCCTCGGCTCAGCTCATCCTTTTTTAAAATTATTTATTTATTTATTTATTTATTTATTTATTTTTTGAGATGACATCTCACTCTGTCGCCATGGCTGGAGTGCAGTGGCATGATCTCAGCTCATTGCAACCTTCGCCTCCCAGCTTCAAGCGATTCTCGTGCTTCAGCCTCCGGAGTAGCTGGGATTACAGGTGCCTATCACCATGCCCAACTAATTTTTTTATTTTTAGTAGAGACACAGTTTCACTGTGTTAGCCAGGCTGGTCTTGAACTCCTGACCTCAAGTGGTCTGCCTGCCTCAGCCTCCCAAAGTCCCAGGATTACAGATGTGAGCCACCGCACCGGCCGTTTCTTGCTTGGACTCTCTCACCCCAACCTTGTGTCTGGACTCCCTTCCTCTAATCCCCTCATTCTTGAATCTTCCCATGCTAGCCCTAGATTTAACCTTGTCTCTCCCGTTCTTGAAACTCTTCCATGGCTCCCCATTGCCATCAGGCTTTCCATTGTCAAACCTCTGGAGATTGCAACGGAGGTGCTACATGATCTGGTTCCTGCACACCCTTCCAGCCTCAGAATGCCTTGCCCTCTCCAGGTCATCTAGCTGCCGTCCTGAGCAATCCGTGTCTGGTGGAAGAGATGGTGGCTGGGCTCAGCTGTCTCTCTTCAGCTCTGGGAGCTTTGGTTCCTGCAGCATCATTGTGCATCTCTGAGGGCCATTTCCTATATCTAGTGCTTGTTACTGGCAGCACTTGATTCCCCACCCCTCGAAGGGCTAGAAGCTTCCCTGGGTAGAATTTCTGCATGAAGAGAGTTTGTTCACCCGTGGAGTCTACTGAGGAATGGGATTTTTGTCTGTGGTTGGTTGGTTTGTCTGTTTTCATTGTAGTGTATCAAACAGTCCTTATTTTGCCCTAAGTCCAGCTCTGTCCCACTGCCTTCTTGTTAGTTTTTGCATCTCCTTACTAAATGGTAGATCTGCCTGGGTTCCCACAGCAGCGCTAATAAACTTTGTTGGCCAGAGGAGGCCCCAGGAAAGACTCTGTTGGCAACACTCTCTGAAGGGCCCTTTGTTTCTCTTTGGCCTTGTCTCTGGTTCTCCTCATCCCAGGAGCCTTTTATGTGAGTTTCCACAGCTCCTCCTCGCGCCCTCTCTTCTCTCTGTACTTCTCGTGGCTCTCCCCTGATGTCTTGCACACCATGCTGTTCATCCCAGTCTGCTCTGAGCCCCAGACAACCACATTTCCCCCCTTCTCAGTGATGGAACCACCATCACTATCCAAATTAGGATTCTAGGAGTCAGACAGATGTTTCTGTATCACCTACCACATCCTGTTTCCCTTCCTGGAATAGGCTAACTTCACCCTACCTCCAACATCCCCATGGCCTCTGCTCCTAGTCATTTCACCCTCTTCCTCTTCTGCTCAGACCTTCAGTCTGGTTTCCTCTCCAACCTCTTGGCCTCCACTCTCCTCCTTTCCCTAAAGTCTCCCTCACATCACCCCAGAGGGATGCCTTCTCCCACCAAGAGCTGACTCTGCCCCTCCCCCTTGCTCTTAATCCTTCCGTGGCTCCCCAGTGCCCTCAATATAAAGTCAAGACTTTTTTTGATATGTAAGCCTGCAAGATACAGCTTGCAACTATTCTTCCAGAGTCATCATGCCTTGATACCTACCTCTGGGGTCATTTAACTGACTATCTGCCCCACATTTGAACGTCTCTGAACATTTGTCACCTGGTAGCCCAATCCTCGAGAGGGGAGAAACAGGCCTGCCAGTCTTGCCCTTCTCCTTTATCTGTTTGTGCTGAGCTCTGGGGCCCTGGACAATGCTCCTTACTCCTCATTCCCAGGGCAAGACTCCATCTAACATGTGATAATAGGAGAAGACATTTTTGTCTATTTTGTTCAACAAGAATCATACTTGACATATAATAAACTCTCAATATATGTATTCAAAACTTAAAAAATAAAGCTGTTACTTGCGAAATCTCTGCCTGTGGCCCCAGGTCTTTGTTCTGACCCCAGCACCCTCCTAATGGCCCCGTTGTCTGTGAAGCCATTTTCAATGCTCTCCACTGTGCTAGACGGTGAGCCCATAGGGACAGAAATTGGGTCTGTTTTGACTCCCAGAGTGACTTGGTAAATATTGTTGATATAGGATAAGGCTCAGAGAAACCTCTGTCTCAGGTTGATAGATCCCAAGAAACAAAACTGGCAAGTTGGAGAATCTAGCTCCTTTACTGCCAGCAGTAAGCGAGCCTACTCTTTGTCCTGGAGGAAGACATTACCCCGTCCCTCAGGGTGGCTCCCTGCAAACACAACCTGAGAACTAGGCCAGGTAATGAGATCTCAGAGCATCATGTTTTGGGCAATACCCAACAAGATGTGTAGGAGGACAGGAGGCTCATGGAGATCTGTCCTTCCCAACAGGCTGCCCTACTCTTCTTAGATGATGTGGGAAACTGCAAAATCCTCTCATCAAATTCTCTTTTACCAACATACACAAAGATTCCATCACTTGTGATCGACGTCTTAGTCAATAAGTCTAGATCATTTTGGCTGGTTTCCAGTCAGAAAACCAGCAGGATGTGGTGAACAGAGAAACCCCAGTACTCACACTTCACAATTCTTTGCTTTCTCTCTTCATGCTTTCTTTGAAGAAGTTGAAAAATGAGATGACTGGAAGAAAGGGACATGATAGTTAAATAAAGCTTCCTTTTCTTGGTCAGACACTATAAATCTGTTGCACTTTCTCCTTTCTAACAGAAGTCAAACTTTTTTTTTTTTTTGAGACAGGGTTTTGCTCTTGTCGCCCAGGCTGGAGTGCAGTGGTGCCATCTCAACTCACTGCAACCTCCGCCTCCTGGGTTCAAGCGATTATCCTGCCTCAGCCTCCTGAGTAGCTGGGATTACAGGCGCCCGCCACCACACCCAGCTGAGTTTTGTATTTTTAATAGAGACGGGGTTTTACCATGTTGGCCAGGCTGGTCTCGAACTCCTGACCTCAGGTGATCCATCTGGCTTGGCCTCTCAAAGTGCTGGGATTACGGGCATGAGCCATGACACCCGACATTACTATTGTAAGTATTAGTTCTAAAAACTGGCTGCGCCTCCTCTGAGTCCCTGTCACTCCAGTTCTCAATCTCTCTCCATATGGCTCAATGCTCTCCTGGAATCATTGTCCCTTCAGGTCCCCATTAGGATCTTCAGTCTTAGGCCCATTTTTTCCCCCTATAGTTTTTCCTATAGTCTCATTATCCTAAGTGAACAGGAACAACAAGACATCCAGCAGAGTCCCTGAGGATGAACCGGGAAGCAGAGAGGAGGAACATAAGAGAAGCTCAGCCTGCTAATGACAGAAGCTGTTGCTCCCCAAATCCTTTTCTCTTGGGCAAGCCAGACCTTCCCACCAGCCCATGTTATATGGCTGCCCTCTTGGCTCGAGGCTTAGGTTTCATGCTCGTGGCGTCAGACACCTCTGCAGAGTCGGGTAATGCTTGAGCTCAGGAGCTGATGGTGCTGCAGTTCCATGGACAGCACTATCCCTGCTGCCTGGGGCTTACCAGGTCCACCCTGTCTTGGGGGGACAGCTATGACTTTGTGTGTGCCCCTCCTTCATCTGCATCTCGGACAAATTCGTTCAAGATAAGGTTGGAGGGAGGAGAGAGTTCACTATATCACAGCACATAACGGATCGGGGCAGATACACATTTCTAGGTCCTCACCCTACACTCCTAGGGATGTGACCTCAACTACCCTGATGTGTGATGTCTTCTGGAGCTCCTATGATCACCAGCCCAATGTTTCCTGTGGTGGTGCAGTGGGGTGGGGGGGCCAGGATTCCCAGTCCCCTGTGCCCAACAGGGGGTCCAAGGAGGGTTCAGGACTTGGGATACTTAGTGCCTGGTTCCTGGGGACCAGACTGAGGAGGGGACAAGAGGAATTCCTCAACCCACCTTCTTTGCTGTTTTGGTGACTGTAGAAGGATGCAGGGCCACCACCCCACTTCACCTACTACACCAATGTGGGAACTGTTCCATTTCTGTACCAGGCACTCCAGTTTTGTTTTTGTTTGTTTGTTAGTTTGTTTGTTTGTTTGTGACAGAGTCTTGCTCTGTCGCCCAGGCTGGAATACAGTGGCGCCATCTCGGCTCGCTGCAAGCTCTGCCTCTCGGGTTCATGCCATTCTCCTGCCTCAGCCTCCCAAGTAGCTGGGACTACAGGTGCCTGCCACCACATCCGGCTAATTTTGTTTTTGTATTTTTGGTAGAGACGGGGTTTCACCATGTTGGCCAGGATGGTCTCGATCTCCTGACCTCGTGATCCACCCGCCTCGGCCTCCCAAATTGCTGGGATTACAGGCGTGAGTCACCGTGCCCGGCTGAGACACTCCAGTCTTCTAGACATCCTTGCCTTTCAAGGAAACAGCGCAGGTAAGAATCTTCCTTCTTTGGGGCTGGTTGGGAATGGGGTCGCTGCCCACCCATAGCAGAGCTGGATTTGAGGCTCATATGATGGGAAAGATGAGATTTGACAGGAGAAGCTCTCATTCCACCACAGTCAGGCTTTTGCCCACAAACCTTCGTTTAAAAACCATAGTCAATCCAAGATCACCACCACCATTCTCTCAGACATCATAAGCTGAAGGCTTGGAAACTGAGAAATGGTAGCAACAGCACCAAATACTCAGAGGACAGATGGCGGTGGAGAATCCCAATTCTCCAGGCTTCTGTTCTGGTCCTGGAGCCTGAGACCCCTTGGGGGAAGGGGCACCTCAAACACTTGTTCTTGTGGATCAACTGTATCTCTAGTTAATAGATTACAGTGACTTTATGCAAATTCGTTAGTATAGGGAAAGAAATGCAGGCTTTAGAATAAGAGAAATGTGGATTCTATACTGGTTCCTCCACTTACTAAGAGGGTGAAAATAAGCAAGTCACTTTACCTCTCTGTGCCTCAGTTTCCTGCTTGTAACGTGAGAAATAACAAGCCCCAGCCCACAGGGATGGCATGGCACATGCCAACCACCATACCCAGGTCCTGGCACAAGGTTTGGGTTCTGTGTGTGCTGGTTTCTTACCCCTTGAATAGTAAGGTCCTGGGGTCAACTTATCCTGATGCTAGGAGTGCAAGTTCCCCAGTGCATTAAATGAATGCCCGACATTTAAATAAAAGACGAAACTTCACCAGCAATGTCAAAACCAGCAAATGAATAAAACATCGCACCACACACTTCAAAATGGGGCCAAGTAGGAAGGACACTGAAAGGTGTGGGGTGGCACTAACAACTTCCTCCCCCTGAATAGTGGGGAGGAGTCCCCAGAAGCAGCTATGGAAGAAAATTTGGGCTGAATTAACCCTGAGAATTTTCCGAGACGCCCCCGCCCCCATATGCACATGTGCCCACTCATACAAGTAGACAAAGCTGGCTAAAATAAACAAAAAGAATTTCAGAGAAGAAGCCTTACATACTACTGGGGCCATATCAGAGGATAACCAGAAGTTAACATCTTTTAACACCCTGTTTTGAGTTGAGGTTATTGAGAAATTCTACTCTAAAAAATACCCAACAAAAATGCATATACATACCAGAAGACATGTTCGTAGCAGACTCCTCATAATAGCCCCAAACTAAAAATAATCTCAAAGTCCATCTAAAAATGAAGAGTTACATAGTGTTCAGTATATGCACAGAATGGAGATCTTTCAGCAGTGAGAATGAATGAATTATTGACAGGTGAAACATCATGGACAAATTTAACAAACAGAGATTGAGCACCAGAAGCCAGATACAACGGCTGGGCGCGGTGGCTCACGCCTGTAATCCCAGCACTTTGGGAGGCCAAGGCAGGTGGATCACGAGGTCAGGAGTTTGAGACCAGACTGACTAACATAGTGAAACCCCGTCTCTACTAAAAATACAAAAACTTAGCTGGGCGTGGTGGCGGGTGCCTGTAATCCCAGCTACTTGGGAGGCTGAGGCAGGAGAATCGCTTGAACATGGGAGGCAGAGGTTGCAGTGAGCTGAGATCGTGCCACTGCACTCCAGCAGGGGGGACAATGCAAGACTACATCTCAAAAAATAAATAAATAAAAAATAAAAAGAAGAAGAAGCCGGATACAAGAGTACACACTGGCCAGGCGTGGTGGCTCATGCCTGTAATCCCAGCCCTTTGGGAGGCCAAGGTGGGCGGATCACAAGGTCAGGAGATCGAGACTATCCTGACTAACACAGTGAAACCCCGTCTCTACTAAAAATACAAAAAATTAGCCGGTCATGGTGGCAGAGGCCTGTAGTCCCAGCTACTCGGGAGGCTGAGGCAGGAGAATCGCGTGAACCCGGGAAGTGGAGCTTGCAGTGAGCTGAGATCACGCCACTGCACTCCAGCCTGGGCGACAGAGCGAGACTCCATCTCAAAAGAAAGGAGTACACGCTGAAAGTTACATAAAAACACAATACAGACAAAACTAATCCATGATAATAGGAGTTATACTGGTGACTTTGCGGGCGGGTTAATACCTAGGAATGGGAACTGGTGAGGCTCCTGGGTGTAGGTTGTTGTTACAAAAATGTATTCATTTCATAGACATTGATCAGGCATACCTTTATAATTGGAACAGCTTTCTCCATGTATGTTTTGCTTCAAAATCTTTTATTTTAAAAGACTATAAGAGGAAGCTGGACACAGTGGCTCATGCCTATAATCCCAGAAATTTGGGAGGCTGAAGTGGGAGGATCACTTGAGGCCAGGAGTTTGAGACCAGACTGGGCAACATAGTGAGATCCCCGTTTCAGAAAAAATAAAAAAAGAATTAGCCAGGTGTGAGGGTGTGCACCTGTAGTCCCAGCTACTGAGGAGGCTAATGTAGGAAGATCACTTGAGTAGGTCAAGGCTGCAGTGAGCTGTGATTGTGCCACTGCACTTCAGCCTGGGTGACAGAGCAAGACCCTATCTCAAATAAAAGACTATAAGAGAATACTTCACATATATATTTGCTAATTAATTTTAAAATTTATGTAATATAAAAAGATTATTGCAAAAATATAAATAACTGGGACTGTCTCAAGAAAAAAAAAAACCCAAATAGTTCTATTGTCTTAGTCTGTTTTGTGTTGCAGGTTAAAGGAATACCTGAGGCTGGGTCATTTATAAAGAAAAAAGGTTTATTTGGCCCATGATTCCGATGTCTGGAAAGGTTTGAGATTGGGCATCTGGTAAAGTCCTCAGGCTACTTCCAATCCTAGTGGGGGATGGTGGAAGAGGGGGCTGATGTGTGCAGAGACAACATGATAGGAGAGGAAGCAAGAGAGGGAGGGAGGTGCCAGACTCAGATTGAGCACCGACTCACTGGCAGGCAGGGGCACTTATCTATTCCTGAGGAATCCACCACCATGACCCAAGCACCTCCCACGAGGCCCCACCTCCCACACTGGGATCAACTCTCAACAGGTTTGAGGAGACAAACATCCAGACTACAGCACTGATATTCATATAGGAATTCATTCAGTAGCAAACACTGATTTCCGGGGAAGAAATTCACTGGTAAGTTCTTCTGAATATGCAAGGCAGAAATATTTCCACGTTTTCATGAGCACTTCCACACGTGGAAGTCTTTCTGCTGGCGAAAGACACATTCGCCAGCAAACTCTGAGGAGTCTTTTGCTTTCCCTGGACCTCACTGAGTTCTGCACAGCAGGGAAGAGGGGAAGGCTGATCTCAGAAAACCTCCCATCTCTGGCAGTGGTGGGTCTGACACTGCACTTGTGTGCACAATTACCATTTTGTCCAAACCCTGTGGCTTCCTGTTGGAGTTTACCTTTGTTTCTCCCAAACTATTCTTCCCGTACGGAGGGACCCTGTGACCAGACTGTCCCAGGGCAGTGCCTGGTGCTCATGGCTCAAGGCACAATTCTGCTGGGGCTGGTGCTGCTGCCATCCAGGTGGTGAGAAAGTAAGCAGACCCAGAGGGGTCCTGAGTGGGGAGCGGGGTCAGCATCTGAGCCTCTCCTTCTCTCCCCAGGGGCTTTGGCTTAGGATCCAGGAGATGGTCTTAGAGTGCAGGAGCTGGTGACGGTGCAGGAGGGAACGTGCAGGCATGTGCCCTGCGCTGTTTTCTACCCCAGGTATTACTGGGCAGGATCCGGCCTAGCTCATGGCTACCGCTACCAGGATGAAGCCACTCCTGGAAGGAACGCTCCAGTGGCTACAAACAACCCAAACAATTGCAGGAGAAGAACCAGGGCCAGTTCACCTTGTTGGTCATCCCCAGACCTACAGCTGCTCCCTGAGCCTCAGAGATGCCAATGAGGCGGATACAGGGACGTACTTCTATCAGATGGAGAGAGGTTATTACATGAAATACAGTCACGGAAATGAGAAGTTGTTCTTGCACGTGACAAGTAGAGGAAAGTCCCAGAAAAGGAGCTCTTTCTCCTCATTCGGGGTCATGGGAAGCATTCAGGGGCCCTGGGGTGGGGCTCTGGCACAGGGAGTGCCCCCACTCCCAGAAACAGGAATCAGCCCCTTTCTCTTTTTTAGTGCTGACCCAGCCACCTGAGATCCATGTCCAGAAGCTCTGCAATCAGGTGACCCTGGAAATCTGACTTGCACCATATCATGGGCCGGTGAGAAGGGAACCCCACCAAATTTCTTCTGGATAAGAGAAGCCATCAATTTTACAGTCCCCGAGACCCCTCTTCCCAACCAGTCCTCAGTTCTCAGCGTTATCCCACAGCCATGTGACCATGGCAGCAACCTCACCTGTCAGGTGAAGTTCCTCCGAGCTGGTGTGACCACGGGGAGAACCATCCAGCTCAATGTCTCTTATGAGTGGTGGATCAGGACGCCCATGCCTGGGCCCCTGAGAACAATGGGTGTCAGGAGGGAAGGGAGCTCAGAATCAGGAATTCTTTTTTTTTTTTTTTTTTTTAAGACAGAGTCTTGCTGTGTCACCCAGGCTTGAGTGCAATGGCGCAATCTCTGCTCACTGCAGGCTCCGCCTTCCAGGCTCAAGCGATCCTCCTGCCTCAGCCTCCCAAGTAGCAGGGACTACAGGTGGCACCACCATGTCCAGCTAATTTTTAAATTTTTGGCAGAGATGGGTTCTCACTGTGTCACCCAGGTTGGTGTTGAACTCTTAGGCTCAAGTGATCCTCCTGCCTTGGCCTCCCAAAATGTGCCTGGCCAGAGTATGAGTTTTTTTGTTTCTTGTTTTTTTTGTTTTGAGATGGAGTCTCGCTCTGTCACCCAGGCTGGAATGCAGTGACACGATCTCGGCTCACTGTGACCTCTGCCTCCCGAGTTCAGGTGATTCTTATGCCTCAGCCTCCAGAGTAACTGGGATTACAGGCGCCTGCCACCATGCCTGGCTCACCCTTGGCTCAGCTTTGAGCTCTGTCTCGATGCCTCTCCTACTTTCTGCCTCTTGATCCTCCTCTTATGCATGGCGTCTGTCTTCCCCCATTTACCCCATTCAGGATGCAGCACTTCCTCCAAATGTCACCCTTTTCATCCACTGTACTCATGAGCCAGTGGGTGCTGTAACTTCACTTCCTGAACAATGTCTCCCGCCATGCCCTCCTTGCTTAGTCCCCTCTCCTCCATCAGCATGACCAGGCCCTTTGCTGTCTTTTTTTTTTTTTTGAAGATGAAGTTTCGCTCTTGTCATCCAGGCTGGAGTACGGTAGCAGGATCTCAGCTCACTGCAACCTCCACCTTCTTGGTTCAAGTGATTCTCCTGCCTCAGCCTTCCGAGTAGCTGGGATTACAGGAGGGTGCCACCAGGCCTGACTAATTTTTGTACTTTTAGTAGAAACAGCGTTTCACCATGTTGGTTAGGGTGGTCTTGAACTCCTTGACCTCAGGTGATCCACCTGCCTTGGCCTCCCAAAGTGCTGGGGTTACAGATCTGAGCTGCCGCACCCAGCCTCTTTGCTGTCTTGATCATTGTTCCATGCCCCTCCCCAGCCTCCCGTCTTCCCTCCATGCTGTGCCCCTGATAGCACAAGCCCAGAAAGACCTTCCCGCACCCAGTACCAGCACCACCCCTTCCTGGCCCAGAGTCCCCTGTGACTCCTCGGCACCCTCAGTCCAAGCTCCTCAGCTGGTCATGCCCCAACACCTCCGTGTCCCCTTGGAAGACCCCAGATATATGTGCAGGTCCCTTCATCTGCCAGGCTGTTTCAGAGCCTTTGCACATCCCTCGTCCTTCACTTGTGATGCCTGTCCGTCATGCGTCAATATGACCCACTCCCCCTTCCAATCTCAGTTCAGCTTCCTTCCCTCCAGGGTCTGTCAGCTAGCGTGGACTCCGGGATTTGTGTACATAAGAGCATGAGCGGGGCCAGGCTTGGTGGCTCACGCCTGTAATCCCAGCACTTTGGGAGGCTGAGGCGGGCGGATCACGAGGTCAGGAGTTCGAGACCAGCCTGACCAACATGGTGAAATCCCGTCTCTACTAAAAATACAAAAATTAACCTGGCATGGCAGCACATGCCTGTAATCCCAGCTACTCAGGAGGCTGAGGCAGGAGAATCGCTTGAACCTGGGAGGCGGAGCTTGCAGTGAGCCGAGATCATGCCACTGCACTCCAGCCTGGGTGACAGAGCGAGACTCCATCTCAAAAAAAAAAAAAAAAAAAAAAAAAAAAAAGAGCATGAGTCAAACAGTCATGTGTCTTCTGTCTCATTCCGAATGGGAGGTAAGGGAGAAACTGACCTCTCAGCACCACCCTTCCTGCTTTCTCTGTTTTTTTTCATCTAGCCCCAAAGACGCTGAACAATGGCACATCACTGCCTGTCCTGGAGGGAGAGTCCCTGTGGTCTATGTGGCTGACAGCACCCCACCTCCCAACCCTGCCCAGCTGAGCTGGTCCTGAGAGGGAAGAACACTGAATTCCTCCCAGCTCTCAGCACCCGGGGGCCTGGAGCTGCCTCAGATAGGGGCTGGGATGGAGGAGAATTGACCTGTTGGGCTCACCACCCACTGCGATCTCAGCACATTTCCCTGAGCCTCTGTGCAGAGTGAGTTGCAGGACGGGTGCTGGGGCAGGCAGCCTAGTCAGGTGTTTGGGCTGTCAGAGGGGTGGAGGCCTGGGAACAGAATCTCACACTCTTCTACCCTTTCCCAGGAAGCCCCTCTGGCTGCAAATGTGTGAGTGAAAAGCAGGAGGGCTTCTGGCCCCTGGTTCTCACCTGATGGGGCCCTCCTGGGCACTGGCTTCCCCCCAACCCCCATGGCCTCACCTGGAGCTACTACTCCAGGTGAGCAGGCCTGCTCTTTTCTAGGGAAGCCGAGGGATTGGCCCTCGAGTTCCAGGTGGGGCTGAGCTGTCCTGTCCCGGCTGAGTTAGAATTGAAGTGGCCGATGCTAATCTGAGGCCCGTGTTGGCTCTGCAGGTGTGGAGGCCCCCAGGGGAGCAGGGCTGAGAGGCCTGACTGAGCCCCTCCTGCTCAAGACAGAACTCAGATGTGGACACCCAGCCCTGTGGGACAGATGCAGGACATCACTGTCAGCCATGGCTCAGCCCTTCTGACCACTGAGATGCTGCAACTTCCCCTCCTGGGAGGGAGTGATTGGGCAAACACTTACCCTTTGCTGGAAATCTCAAGGCACAGCGTGGGTGCTCACAATCTGAATACAGAATGAATGAAGGAATGCAGGAATGATCAAGGCACAGCATGGGTGCTCACAATCTGAATACAGAATGAATGAATGAATGAATGAATGATAAAGGCACAGCATGGGTGCTCACAATCTGAATACAGAATGAATGAACGAATGAATGAATGAATGAATGAATGAAATGTCTTTCCTCGTGTCATGTGAGAGACTTGACAGTTCTTTCACTCTCCAAGTAACACCAGCTTCCCCTGTCCCAGCCCAGTCTGTCCTGGGCAGACAAGATTAATTAAGTGGCTCCTGGGCAGACATTGGTGCAGGAGACAGGGCCCAAGAGACTTGTGTGATTTGGGCAATTCACTTCCTATCTCTGTCCATTCAGGCTGCTACAACAAAATACCATAAACTGGCCAGTTTATAAACAACAGAAATTCATTTCTCACAGTTCTGGAGGCTGAGAAGTCCAAGACCAAGGTGCCAGCAGGTTTGGTGTCTGGAGACAGTTTGCTTCCTCACAGATGGTGCCTTTTCCTTATGTTCTCATGTGGTGGAAGGGCTGTGCAAATGCCCTTGGGTCTCTCAGATGAGGGAACTAATCCCATTAGACTAATCCCAGAGTCCTCATAGCCTAATCGCCTCCCAAAACATTATACCTTCTAATACTATCACATGGGGATTCAAATTTCAACAAATGAATTTTGAGGTGACATATTCAGACCACAGCACTTGTCACTGTGGACCTTGATGTCTTCCTCTCCGAACTGTGGAAGTGGGAGTAGAGGGCTTGTCAGCTCCCCTGGGTCATACGTGGTTCACAAGTTCCTCCTTTCCACAGATTCTGTGGCTTCCTTAAGTCTCTCCTTCCCATTTTTTTTCTGATTTTAATTGTAAACTGGGGACTATGGGAAAGAGATGGGTCATGGTCTAGCCCTTCTGAGGCAGGAGGAGCATAGACAAATGAGGCAGGAGCATAGCGAATTACAAGTTGGATAAAGGGCAGAATAAGTAAAAGCAGAGAGCAGAAGCAAGGTGAGGGGATGGGTGAGCAAGAAGCAAGAGCCAGA
Organism: Nomascus leucogenys; assembly: GCF_006542625.1. Taxonomy (NCBI): domain Eukaryota; kingdom Metazoa; phylum Chordata; class Mammalia; order Primates; family Hylobatidae; genus Nomascus; species Nomascus leucogenys. Next base: position 65,321,229 of record NC_044390.1, read on the forward strand.
AGTTGAGCAGCCAAAACAAAAAGTAAGATAGAGAAGTGAGCAAGGACCCCCGTGGCCAGCAGGATCTGGACCAAACCAGTAAGGGGCAGTTCTTCAGAGCTATGCCTGTGCATTAGAGAGGAAAAGTATCCTTAACATTACCTTGTATGATAATCAGCTCATTAAAGTTTATGCATATGGACTGCATATTATACATGTACTTAAAATTATGGGATGAGTCAAAGTAACTAAGCAACATACTTAACCATCAAAAAGGCAGACACTGGCCAGGCGCAGTGGCTCATGCCTGTAATCTCAGCACTTAGGGAGGCCAAGGTGGGCGGATCACTTGAGGTCAGGAATTCGGGACCAGCCTGGCCAACCTGGTGAAACCCTGTCTCTACTAAAAATACAAAAATTAGCCAGGCATGGTGGCGGGCGCCTGTAGTCCCAGCTACTACGGAGGCTGAGGCAGAAGAATCGCTTGAACCCAGAAGGTTGGGGTTGCAGTGAGCCAAAATCGTGCCACTGCATTCGAGCTTGGGTGACAGAGTGAGACTCCGTCCCCACCTCACCGCCACCCCTTCCCTCCAAAAAAAGGCAGACACTGGCTAGAGATTTAGCAGCCTTGGGAAGCGAAGAAAAACAAGCAAACAAACAAACATACAAACAAACAAACATAAAATGACCCAAAGTAATGCTGATCTCACCTCATAGAGATCTGTTCTCTCTCCCTCTCCAAGAGTATGATACTGTGCTTCATAAACTGCTGCTGCTCGCTTTGCTGTCTGTGTGTGTCTCATCCAATTCTTTGTTTAAGACACCAAGAGCCTGGAACTGCATGGCACCATCCGGTAACACTTCTGCCCACTGAGGTGCTGCAAATGTCCTTATGGGGAGAGAGTGACTGGGCAAGGAGGGGGTGCCCAGGAGGCAGATTGGTCTGCACGATGAGATACTAGCTGCAAATGCAGGGATTGGAGGTGAGGGCGGGGAGTAGCTATGGATGCCCAAACCCAGCATCTTCCTGTCTCAATCGTCACAGCCAAATGATCTACTCTAGGTTATGGACAATTAGGGGACGATGTGGGCTGAGCAGATCAATGCAGCTGTATGGAAGAAAACAGACTGGGATTTTCTATGTATACAACGTCTTCAGGAAAACCTATGCGAAGTTAGCATTTTCAAGGCAGCGTGTGCCGATGGTAAAACTACATAGAACAGCAGGAAGACTATTATCATTAAAGTGAGGCTAGGGGCTCCTTCAGGAGGGAGCGGGGGCATGGCCAATAGGAAAGGGGAATGTAAGGGTGAATGAATGAATGAAATCTCTCTCTTCATTTCAAGGGAGAGACTTGACAATTCTTTTGTGATGTTCTAGTTCGTGAAGGGTGCTTATTTTGTGTGAATCACTGAGTTGCTTTTTAGGGGACACTTTCATGTACATGTCTTGTATTTCCCCCCCCCAAAAAAAAACTGTTTCAAGAAAAGCTGGCCTGGATCTCAGGGGGCTGCAGCTTGCAGGATTTTTCCCACTTCCTCCCAGCCCAGTCACACAGTTTAAAATAATCTTCTGTTGAAGTCGGTGCGTGTTTCTCCTCTCAGAAAATCCCGCCCATCACTGAGGATGGACGCCCCGGGGCTGGTGTCTTGGCTCCACGTCTCCTGTTCACCTGAACCCCTAGGAGCAGCTCCTGCCGGAGCAAAGCCCAGGGGCCGGCAGACCCCTCACGCTCTGCAGTAACCAGGCCTCATGAGATAGCAGTGGTGAGGAGAACCGTCCTTGTGCTCAGAGAGCTGTGAGGATGGGAGAAGTGTCTGCTCTTTTCATATTGATCCTTTCCCTTATGACTTTCCTGTCTTCCAAGCCCCCCAATACAACAATCACAGCCTCAGCTTCCCCAGCCTCCTGCAGGCTGGGCTCCCCTCCGTGTCCTTGGCGTGTATCAACAGGCAGAATCCTCACTTCCACAGCCCCATGTCTGTCCGCTCAGTCCTCCTGAGACTGAACCCCCGCCCTGAGTGACCCCACCCTGCCTGTGCCCCCCACTGAAGCTCCTGCTGTGGGGAGCTCAGATGTCAGGAGCCTCCGTGTCTCCCCACTGCACAGTGACTCCTTGGGGACAGTGTCTGGCTCTGCTGTGTTGACCTCATTGTGCAGAAAGGGGGTGCCCACCTCGTGCCTGCTGGTGGGGGGATGAGAGGCTGCCTGCTCACCCCGCCTGCACCCCTGTCTCTCATGGCCCCGAGTCCCACCTCTGAGTTACACAGACATCCACAGCCTGTGACTCAGGGGTCTGGGCAGATGGGACTTATTTTCACCCTGCAGAAAATATCACCTAAGGGGAAGGCATTGAGAGGGAGGCAGGAGGTGGGGTGGGCCCTGCATGAGGTGGGAATCTGGGTGAGTCTGTCTCCCGCTCTGGCCTCAGGGACCCAGGAGTGAACGTAGGGTGGTGGATGGTGGATCTCCCAGGGCTGACCCAGCCCTGACAGTGTCTGTGTGTGAAGTTCCTCTTCTAAGGAGGTCACTGTTGTGATCTCACCACCGACTTCCTGTGGGGCCTCATCTAAGTCTTAAGCCCTCAGTTCCTGAGAGAAGAACCCTGAGGAACAGACGTTCTCTGGCGGCCCTGGCACCTCCAACCCCAGATATGCTGCTGCTGCTGCTGCTGCTGCCCCTGCTCTGGGGGAGGGAGAGGGTGGAAGGACAGAAGAGTAACCAGAAGAATTACCCGCTGATGATGCAGAGTTCTGTGACGGTGCAGGAGGGCCTGTGTGTCCATGTGCGCTGCTCATTCTCCTACCCAGTGGACAGCCAGACTGACTCTGACCCAGTTCATGGCTACTGGTTCCGGGCAGGGGATGATATAAGCTGGAAGACTCCAGTGGCCACAAACAACCGAGCTCGGGCAGTGCGGGAAGAAACTCGGGACCGATTCCACCTCCTTGGGGACCCACAGACCAAGAATTGCACCCTGAGCATCAGAGATGCCAGAATGAGTGATGCGGGGACATACTTCTATCGTATGGAGAGAGGAAAGATAAAATGGAATTATAAATATCACCAGCTCTCTGTGCATGTGACAGGTAAGGCATGGGCTCTATGAGAGGCCAAAGGCAAATGTGATGAGGGCTTTAGGGCACGGCTGAGACGGGACACATGTCCTGGGAGGGGGCCGGGGGTGATGGACTCAGAGGAGGAGCTGGACCAGAGCCTGAGCTTCCCCAGGACCGCACCTTGGATGCCCCTCCTGATCCTGCAAGCCCCTCCCCTCACCAGCCCTGACCCACAGGCCTGACATCCTCATCCTGCTCTGACACTGGCATTGTGGCATGTGGGGCCATATGACTCCTTGTTTTGGGGCCTGTCCTGGGCATGGCAGGGGTTTAGCAGCACCCCAGGCCTCTCCCCACCAGACGCCAGAAGCACCCGCTCCACCCATGCAGTGAGACAATAACAATTATCTCCACACATTGTCAAACGTCCTCGGGGGTTAAGTCCTACCCAGTTGAGTGCTTTAGGTCTACACAACCCTGTGACTCTCTCAGGCCAGGCCAGGGAGGAACCACTTTCTGGTGCAAAGCAAGGGCAGCAGAGACACCTGAGCCTGGGCAGGGGGACTCAGCACACGGCCCCTCCATCTCTCATGCCCCAAGGTCCTCAGAAATCCACATTCAGATGCTGAAAAGACAGGAGGGAACTCCATGATGGTCCAGAGACATGGAGGGCAGGACCCACATGTCTGGTGCAGGCCCTAGTGCTCCAGGGAAGCCCAGAGGTAGGAGGTGGGACACGGTCTCTGCTCCTTCCTGGGTGGGTCTCTAAGGTCTCTGAGCTTTAGGGTTCCCTTCACTCTGTGCAGAGGGAACCAGTTCCTATAGCATATGGGTTTGCAGTTTCTCTTCTGTGCTGGGTTGAGGTCTCCAGCTCCTCTCCAGCCCCCTGTGGGTCCCACAGCCCTGCCCCTCCTCTCCCTCCCCTTTCTCTGCTCACACAGGGAGCCCAGGAACCCTCTGTCCCAGAGATGCTGTTGCCTCTCTTGTGGGCAAACGAAGAGAGGGACAGTCGGGGCTGGGCTGAGCCTCATTTCCCCACAGCGTCCCAGGCCCCGCTGTCAAGATACAGGCTGGAGGTGCCGGAGTCGGCGACGGTGCAGGAGGGCTTGTGTGTCTCTGTGCCCTGTAGTGTCCTTTAACCCTGTTACAACTGAACTGACTCTAGCCCTGTCCATGGATGCTGGTTCAAGAAAGGGATCAATATACAATGGAATAATCCAGTGGTCACAAACATCCCAAATGGAAAAGTCCAGGAGACACAGGGCTGATTCCACCTCCTTGGGGACCTGAAGACCATCAACTGCTCCCTGAGCATCAGAGATGCCAGGAAGGGGGATTTGGGGAACTACTACTTCCAGGTGGAGAGAGGACGGATAAGATGGAATTACAAAACGAAGCAGCTCTCTGTGAATGTGACAGATAAGGCACGGGCTCCAGGAGACACCACAGGGAAAGGTCATGGGGGTGGCAGGGAAAAGCTGGGATAGGGCCCCTGCCCTGGAAGAGGGCTGAGGGTGAAGCGACTTGGGCTCAGGGCAGCAGCTGAACCAGAGCCTAAGCTTTCCCCAGGGCTGTACCATGAATCCTCTGTCCTGATCCTGAGTGCCCCTCTCTTCACCAGCCTTGACCCACAGGCCCAACATCGTCATCCCCGGTACCCTGGAGTCTGGCTGCTTCCAGAATCTGACCTGCTCTGTGCCCTGGGCCTGTGAGCAGGGGACGCCTCCTATGATCTCCTGGATGGGGACCTCCCTGTCCCCCCTGCACCCCTCCACCACCCGCTCCTCAGTGCTCACCCTCATCCCACAGCCCCAGGACCACGGCACCAGCCTCACCTGTCAGGTGACCTTGCCTGGGGCCGGTGTGACCACGAACAGGACCATCCGACTCAATGTGTCCTGTGAGTGCTGAGCCAGGACGCCCTGGTCCCTGATGGGGGGGGGGCGTGACCATGAGGGCAGAGGATGGGGTCAGGGCTCGACACTGGTGCTGGGTCCCAGAATCTGGGCTGGTTGTGGGGTCAGGAGGACACTGGCTCCACCTTCCCCATTTATGCAGCTCCTGGGGAGACAGGGCCAGTGTCCGCAGCCCTCACAGTGATGCGGGTCTCCATGTCTTTCTGTCCCAGACCCTCCTCAGAACTTGACTGTGACTGTCTTCCAAGGAGAAGGCACAGGTAGGATGGAGCCCCCTCCCTGGGGCTGGGGGAGCGGGGCCTTCAGCTCAGGGCAGGGCCAGGTCCCTCCTCATCCTGGACTCATATCCTGGTGATATGAGACTCCCTTGTAGTTGAACCCAGGCCCCCTCCTCATCCTTAGCCTCTGTGGCCACCTGAGCACCTGTCCTCTTCCCCCCACTCCCCTCAGACTCCTGCACACACACCCTCCTCAACCCCGCAGCAAGGATGGGGGGAAATACACATAGCAGGAGCAGGCTTTGGGCCTCTTATCTTTCATCTCCTGAAGAGGCCACCTAACTCGTCTTTTTATTTTACCCAACAGTTTTGAGCTAGGTTCTTTTGGATACATGCTATAATCATGTGGGCAAAAATTTAAAATTCACAGCAAAATGCATCCCCAGAATCAACCAGGGTCTGTCCAGGCTGCCCTGAGCCTTGGTTTGTGCACCTGGAGGATCTCAGAGGTGGTTTGATGTCAGTAGTGAGACTGTTTGCACCCTGTTCTAGGGATGTATGTGATTCCACTGTCTGAATAGTCTCTGATTTTTTGGCATCTCCTAATGGAAGATCATGGCACTAATTTTATCCTACGGCACGAACACTGCAATGAAGAAAGTTGTATCTACTCCCACAAGGAATATCTAAGTGTATAGGATAAATTCCTAAAAGCAAAATTTACCAGTGTCATATGTTCTTTCTGATTTTGAAAGATATGGTGAAGTTGTTCTCAATTAAAGGTGGGCAAGTTTACATTCCCAACAGTGAGCGGTGGACATAAGTATGTCCCTGCACCAGCCTACATCACTGTCTGTTCCATTCCCCAGTCTCATTCTGTATCCTTCCTCCCTGTTTCAATCACTTTGTCTCTTTGACCCTCCAACTTTTTCTCTACAGCATCCACAGCTCTGGGGAACAGCTCATCTCTTTCAGTCCTAGAGGGCCAGTCTCTGCGCTTGGTCTGTGCTGTTGACAGCAATCCCCCTGCCAGGCTGAGCTGGACCTGGAGGAGCCTGACCCTGTACCCCTCACAGCCCTCAAACCCTCTGGTACTGGAGCTGCGAGTGCACCTGGGGGATGAAGGGGAATTCACCTGCCGAGCTCGGAACTCTCTGGGCTCCCAGCACTTTTCCCTGAACCTCTCCCTGCAACACGAGTACACAGGTGGGTAAAGGGAGGGGCTGGAGAACACACCTGCCCCACCCTCATGGGCCACCCACTGCCCCTGAGCTTCAAGGGGGAGCTCAGCTCTGGTCTGTGCTCAGCCGTGAGGCCTGGAACTTCCCCGCAACCCAGGGCACTGCTGTCCTCTTCCTGCCAGGAAAGGGGTATAAGGCAGGAAGAGGGGAGGAGTGGGTCTTGGAGGGGAGGAGCTGGGGCTGGACAGGTGTGTTTGGGGAGACAAGCGCCTTGCTTTCCAGTGCCTGGACTAGGGTGACACAAGCAAGGCACTCACTTTTGGGCACACAACTAAAAAACAAAAAACAACTCAGCAAGCAAGTGAAATAATATTGGATGTGATTATCTTTATTAAAAACTAAAAATTATTGCAAAATAATTTGACAGTGAATACAAATCAAAATTTCAAATACAGGCAGGCTGCGCTCACCACTTTCATGCCTCAGTGACGTCGGGAGTTGTCCCTTCCTCCTCCCTCCCATTCTTGCCCTTTGTTTCTGGGAAGGGGGATTAGGGTACCCAAGCAGGGGCCCTACAGGAAGTGGGAGGAGAAGAGACCCAGTTCTTGGAGTCGGATCCCCAAAACAATTCCAATCCATCCCCAGGCAAAATGAGGCCTGTATCAGGAGTGACGCTGGGGGCGGTCGGGGGAGCTGGAGCCACAGCCCTGGTCTTCCTGTCCTTCTGTGTCATCTTCATTGTGTGAGCACTGACCCTAGGGAGGGAGGGAGAGTCCGGGGGGAGGGCGGTCTGGGAGCAGGATCCCTGAAGCCAGAGCTGGAAGGGCCTGCATGGGTCAAGAGCTTGGGGCAAGAATGAGCTCACGGGTACACGGCAAGAATTTCAAGAGCGCCCTTGTCTGTGGGGCTCCACATCTGTGGTGAACCTTGGGCCCCACCATCCAGGAGGCAGGAGCCTCTGTTTTTAACACTGGGGTCTCTGGGACTGGACCACCCCCGTCCCATCTCAGTTACCCCTCCAGCGCCCCAATAGGAAATACAGGGCAGGGGTTGGTCTGCCCACTGCACCCCGATCTGACGACACTGAAAGGCTCTCTGGTCTCTTCACTCAGAGTGAGGTCCTACAGGAAGAAATCAGCAAGGCCAGCAGCGGGCGTGGGGGATACAGGCATGGAGGATGCAAACGCCATCAGGGGCTCGGCCTCTCAGGTGAGTGATATGGTCATCTCCACACCCAGCATCCAGCTTGGACACCTCCCACAGGATGGCCTCCAGGATTGCTCTCCTCATCATGGCCAAAATTATCTCCTCACCTCATCCTCCTTCCCACCATCCAGCTTCTCCTGCAGGATTCCCCATCTTGCTGACTGCATGACAGTCCCTCCTACCTACTTTCTCTCAGGCCAGGCATGGAGGAGGAGTTATCTCCTCTCTGTCCTCCCTTTCTTCTCTATAGCTCCACATTCACCAAATCTTGTCCATTTTTCCTCCCTAAGAATGGCTAGCATTGCTCCCACCCCCACCAATCCTAAACCCTCTCAATGCTGAGGCCTGAGGATCTCTGTCTTGGACTTCCTCACCTCCCTGCCTCTTGTGTCCCCTGCCCTGATGGGAGGAATCGTTCAGAAGCCATCACTGATCAGTTTCTTTGCATCTGGACAGCTGTTCCCACCCCCAACACTGTCTAGAGCAGAAGCCAGAAAATACTACCTGGAAAGGCCAGATAGGAAATATTTTTGGCTTTCTGGCCTACACAGTCTCATTGCAGCTCCTCAACTCTACTGATGTAGCAGGAAATCAGCTGTAGACCATGTGTAAATGAGTAGCTGGCTGTGTGCCAATAAAACTTTATTTATAAAAACAAGCAGTGGGTAGAATTTGTCCCAAGGGCTCTAGTTTGACAAGCCCTAACCTAGAGAAAAAGCCCAAACTTCATAACTGCAGCCCGGCACATTCTCATCTCTTAAACATCTACCTGTCTAGTAGGGCTGGAATTAGCGTGAGATGAGTGAGGCCCTGGCCTAGCATGCAAAATTTAAGAAGGTGCCAAAAATCTCAGTAATTGTGACAGTTTTTAAAAAAAACTCTTATTTTAGGTTTGGGGGTACATGTGCAGGTTTGTTACATACATAAACTCTGGTCAGAGGGGTTTGTGGTACAGATTATTTTGTCACCCAGGTACTAAGCCTCGTACCCCATAGTTATTTTTTTCTGTTCCTCTCTCTCCTCCCACCCTCCACCTTCAAGTGGGCCGCAGTGTCTGTTGTTTTCTTCTTTGTGTTCATGAGTTCTCATCATTTAGCTCTCACTTATAAGTGAGAACATGCAGTATTTGGTTTTCTGTTCCTGTGTTCATTTGCTAAGGATAATGGCCTCCAGCTCCATCCATGTTCCCACAAAGGACATAATCTCATTCTTTTTATGGCTGCAGAGTATTCCATGGTGTATATGTACCATATTTTCTTTATCCATTCTGTCATTGATGGGCATTTAGGTTAATTTCATGTATTTGCTATTGTGAATAGTACTACAATGAACATTTGCTTGTATGTGTCTTTATGGTAGAATGATTTTTATTACTCTGAGTATATAACCAGTAATGTGATTGCTATGTCAAATGATAGTTCTGCTTTTAGTGCTTTTAGCTCTTTAGGAAATTACCATACTGCTTTCCACAATGGTTGAACTAATTTACACTCCTACCAACAGTATAAGTGTTCCCTTTTCTCTGCAGCCTTGCCAGCCTCTGTGATTTTTTTTACTTTTTAAAAATAGCCATTCTGACTGGTGTGAGATGCTATTTCATTGTGGTTCTGATTTGCGTTTCTCTAGTGATCAGCGATAATGAGCTTTTTCTCATATGTCTGTTGGCCAAAAATGTCTGTTCATGTCCTTTGCTCACTTTTTAATGGGGTTGTTTTTCTCTTGTAAATTTGTTTAAGTTCCTTATAGATGCTGGATATTAGACCTTTGCCTAATGCATAGCTTGCAAGTATTTTCTCCCATTCTGTAGGTTGTTTACTCTGTTGATGGTTTCTTTTGCTGTGCAGGAGCTCTTAAGTTTAATTAGATCCCATTTGTCAATTTTTGCTTTTGTTGTGATTGCTTTGGCATCTTTGTCATGAAATCTTTGCCTGTTTGTCCAGAATGGTATTGCCTACATTGTCCTCCAGAGTTTTTATAGTTTTGGGTTTTACATTTAAGTTTTTAACCCATCTTGAGTTGATTTTTATATGTGGTATAAGGAAGCAGTCCCACTCAATCTTCTGCATGTGGCTAGACAGTTATCCAAGCACCATTTATTGAATCAGGAGTCCCTTCCCCATGGCTTGTTTTTGTCAGCTTTGTTGAAGATCAAATTGTTGTAGGTGTGTGGCTTTATTTCTGGGCTCTCTATTCTTTTCCATTGGTCTATATGTCTGTTTTTGTACCAGTACCATGCTGTTTTGGTTACCGTAGCCTTGTAATATAGTTTAAATTTGGGTAACGTGATGCCTCCAGCTTTTCTTTTTGCTTAGGATTGCCCTGGCTATTTGGGCACTTTTTTGGTTTCATATGAATTTTAAAATTGTTTTTTCTAGTTCTGTGAAGAATCTCATTGGTAGTTTGATAGAAATAGCATTGAATGTATAAATTTCTTTGGGCAGTATGGCCATTTTAATGATTTTGATTCTTCTTATCCATGAGCATAGTATGTTTTTCCATTTGTGTCACCTTTGATTTCTTTGAGCAGTGTTTTGTAATTCTCATTGTAGAGTTCTTTCACCTCCCTGGTTAGCTGTATTTCTAAAAATTGTATTCTTTTTGTGGCAGTTGTGAATGGGATTGTGTTCCTAATGTGACTCTTGGCTTGGTAGTTCCTGGTGTATAGAAATTCTAGTGATTTTTCTATATTGATTTTGTATCCTGAAGCTTTGCTGAAGTTATTTATCATTTAAGAAGCTTTTGGGCTGGGACTACGAGATTTTCTAGATATAGAATCATGCATCTGCAAAGAGGGATAAATTCCTTTCTTCCTATTTGGATGCTCTTTATTTTTTTCTCTTGCCTGATTGCTCTGGCCAGAATTTCCAATACTATGTTAAATAGGAGTGGTGAGAGAGGGCATCCTTGTTTTGTGCTGGCTTTCAAGGGGAATGCTTTCAGCTTTTCCATATTCCATATGATCTTGGCTGTGGGTTCGCCATAGATAGCTCTTACTATTTTGAGATATGTTCCTTCAATACCTAGTTTACTGAGAGTTTTTAACATGAAGCGATGTTGAATTTTATCAAAAGCCTTTTCTGCATCTATTGAGATAATCATCTGTTTTTGTCTTTAGTTCTGTTTGTGTGGTGAATCACATTTATTGATTTGTGTATGTTGAACCAACATGAAGCCGACTTGATCATGGTGGATTAGCCTTTTGATGTGCTGATGGATTCAGTTTGCAAGTATTTTGTTGAGGATTTTTGCATCAATGTTCATCAAGGATATTGGCCTGAAGTTTTCTTCTTTTGTTGTGTCTTTGCCAGATTTTGGTATCAGGATGATACTGGCCTTATAGAATGAGTTAGGGAAGAGTCAATCTTCTTCCGTATTTGGGAATAGTTTCAGTAGGAACAGAAGGAGGCTCAGATCTGACATTTATTGTGTGATTGAAGAGCCTTCCAGGCAGAGGGAGGAGCAAAGTGAGGCTCAGGCACAGGAAGAGGAGAGGAGAGGAGCCATGGGACATCTGTGTGATTAGACAGAGGGAGGCAGGACCAAGAGCAGGAAATGACTTTGGAGGAGTTGAGCCTATGTGTGAATCGTGTCTGATTGCACAGGCTACTGTGAGCATTTGGAGAGTTTTGAGCAGAAGGACATGATCAGACAAGATTGGGCACGTTCAGGGTGGTATGGCTGTAGACCAGAAGAACATGATCAACGTTCGTTTTAATGGGATTCCTCTGGCCACTGTGTGCAGAACAGACCGTGTGTGTGGCAGAGGAAGGGCAGAGCACAGGAGGTAGAGAGGAGGCTGGTGAACATCCCAGGAAGAAGGTGGTGTTGGCTGGAACCAAGATAGCAGCAGTGGTGGACACGACTGTCTCCCAGATGAATTCTGCAGTGGAACCTACTGGGATTTGTTAATGAATTGGAATTAGAATGTGAGCCACAGAAAGGGAGCAAGAATTACTTCCAGATTTTTGCCCGGAGCGGTGGGAAGAATGGAGGTGCCAATCAGCCAATCATTGAGGCTGAGAAGATTGCAGAAGAAATGGATTTAGGAAACAAAAGGAGGAGTTCAGATTGAATAGGTTGAGTTTTGTGTGTCTTTGGACAAGAACGCAGGGGTTTGAATTATACCACTGGATCAAAGACTATAGTCAGGAGAGAGGAGTGGGCTGGGGGTATAGATTTGGGAGTCATCAGCTTATTGATGGCATGGAGCCAACACAGTGGATGAGATCACAAGGCAAAGGTAAAGAAGAAAAGAACCTGGGTCTGCTCTGATATTTAAGGTCAGGGAGACCTGAAGCAATTGGCAAAAAGGTTGCCAAGAAGGTGAGGTGGACCCAGAAAAGCATGATGTCCTATAGTTGAGTCAAGAAGGGCTTCTGTGTAGGGAAGGTGAGCAGCTGGGTCCTCTGCTGCTGAAAAGTCCAGGAAGGAGAAGACTGCAAGGTGGACATTTAGACTCAGCCAAGTGGTAGTCACAGTGACCTTGATAGTAGCAGTGCTGAGACGTGGTATGTGTGTGAATATTAATTTGAGTAATCAAAAGAGAATCTGGCAAGCAAAATCACTGACAGTTCCATGGAGCATCTTCTGTGCAGGGGAGCAGCAGGGAAGGGCTGCGATGAAGGAGGACCCTCCCAGGCAGCCTCTGTCACCCTCTGCTGTGTGAGTCTGTTAGTTTTCTGTGGCTGCTGTGACAAATTACCATGCATTTCCTGGCTTCAAACAACACACATGGATTAAAGTTCTGAAGGTCACAACCCCAAAATGGGCGTCACTGGGCTAAAATCAAGGCATTGGCAGGCAGGGCTGGTTCCTTCTGGAGGCTCCAGGGGAGGATGCAATTTCTCACCCTTTCTGGCTTCTAGAGGCACCTGCATTCCTTGGCTCAAGTCCCTTCCTCTGTTTGCAAGGCAAGTAGCCTGGCATCTTCCAATCTTTCTATGCCCTCCTCCTTTCACTTGTAAGGACTCCTGTGATTCCACTGGGCCCACCCAAATAATCCAGTATAACCTCCCCATCTCAATATCCTTAACCTAGCTCCATCTGTAAAGTCCCTTTAGCAATGTAAAGTAACAGATTCACAGGTTTCAGGGGATTAGGGTATGGACATTTTGGGGAGCATTTATACTTCTTATCAGAGGGATATAATTTCTTTGACTGACTTGTCCTCCCCACACCACCAAACTGTGAGCTTCCTAAGAGCAGATGCCCCATCCAGATCAAGGCCCTGTAATTCTCTCTCTTAGCCTCTTCCTGTCCATCTTATAATTCACACATAGATATTCATTTGTTTGACAGTCATTTTTGCCAACTTCTCTCAATTAAAAAGTGAGCTTCAGGAGGTCAGGACCAATACCTACTGTGTCCACCACAGTCCATCCAGCACCCGGCTCAGGGCCTCACACACAGAGGGCCTCAGCAGGACTCCACGCTTTGGGGTCAGAAGGAAGGGACTGGATTGGGTCCCGGCATAACAGGGAGTTTGGGTACGCTACTTTCTTCATGGAGTTGTTGTGGGAAGTTAATAAGATTAAGAAACACCAAACAAGGTGCTCATTAAGTGTTAAATATTGCAGGAAAGTATAAATGAAGATTTCTATAAAATGAACGTGGGATAGAGGCAGGAACTCATGAAGTTTAATTCTATACAGAGCAACATACCCAAACCAGCCAATCAATCAAACAACTTGTGACTCTCCCCGCCTTATCCTATTTCCACTGCTCTGCTCTGACTCCCTTCTCTCTCTCCATTCAGGGTACCATGATTGAGTCCTGGGCAGACGACAACCCCCGACACCATGGCCTGGCTGCCCCCTCCTCAGGGGAGGAAGGAGAGATCCAGTATGCATCCGTCAGCTTTCATAAGGTGGAGCCTCAGGACCTATCAGGACAAGAGGCCACCAACAATGAGTACTCAGAGATCAAGATCCCCAAGTAAGAAAATGCAGAGGCTCAGGCTTGTTTGAGGGGTCACGACCCCTCCAGCAAAGGAGTCTGAGGCTGATTCCAGTAGAATTAGCAGCCCTCAATGCTGTGCAACAAGACATCAGAACTTATTCCTCTTGTCTAACTGAAAATGCGTGCCTGATGACCAAACTCTCCCTTTCCCCATCCAATCGGTCCACGCTCCCCGACCCGGCCTCTGGTACCCATCATTCTCCTCTCTACTTCTCTGAGGATGACTACTTTAGATTCCGAATATAGGGAGATTGTAACGTGTTTGTCTCTCTGTGCCTGGCTTATCTCACTCAACATAACATCCTCTAAGTTCATCTGTGTTGTTTCAAATGATAGAGTAATGTATTGAATAATTCACAATAGCTAAAAGAGAGGAGTTTAAATGTTGTCACCAAAAAAAAAATTTGAGCTGACAGATGTGCTAATCATGCTGACTTGATGGTTCCACGGTGCATCGAGGTGCGGGAGCCTCACTGGGGCTGCGTTCAGGTCGCTCAGGTACTCAGGGCAGGGCTGGAATTTAATCCCTTCCTGATTCTGAGGTCTCTTCTCTCACCTGGCACTGAGTGAAGCAACCACTGATTGGCACCCCTTAGCCATAAGTTCACAGCATCTCTGTTGACTCCATGGCCTCTGGTGAAGGAATCTGAGAACCTGGACACGCCGGAGCTGAGAAAGGAGGCGCCTGAAATTACAGCCCAGCTCTGCGCAAGGCCCGCCCCAGCCTGCATAGCTCTGATCAGCAGATAGAGCCTCCAATGGCCATGCTGCCCATGATTTCATCCCCAGGGCCCTGGTTGGGTCTGCAGACCTCCCCCAGGAGCCCCCATCTCTGGACCTTGGTGTGACTGGACTGGGTCCCTCTCTTGCTGGTCCCCTCCAGAGAGACCTTGGACCCTTTCCAGCCTCACAGGCCCTATGGAGACCCCAGCCCGTCTCCATCACCTTCTCCTCACCTGCTTGCCCCTCTGGTCTTGTCCTCGGGTCTGAGGACATGGAGCCTGATTTGCCCTACGGGGAGAAATCAGGGACGAAGTCACATCTCAGGTCCATAAGAAACACGGGAGAGTCCTGGGTAGAGAGAGGTGAAGGGGCCCAACTTCCCACCAAGTCCAAGCCCAAGACCTCCCCACGTGGGACCCTAGGAGGTGGAGGAGATGGTCTGGGGGCTTCACCTGTGCCCCGAGAGTCCTCAACATCCTCATACTTTTAAAGATTTCCAAGGGCACAGGAGGAAGATGCCATTGTGTGGGGGAAAGAGGCCGGGTGAAGCTGAGGAAGGAGTTGACATTGTTGGTGCAATTACCAGCGGTAACAACAATGACGGAGTTAATAATAATAATAATTTATTTCACACTGTTATGCCATAAGACGTGCCATCAACTCTGGAAATTAGGTTAGTTATTATTACTCCTGGGGGCAGGGAGAGCAGCCTGTTCATATTTTGTTATTAGAGGCCCAAGAATCAAACCAGGAGCTTGGTGAAATTTGTGGGGAGTAGAGATTTGTCATGGTCATGGAGCTATGAAAAAATCCCGTCCCATCCCTGCATCTTTCTAATTCCTCATCTTGGAGGGAGCTGAGGGGAACAGTTGAGGGCACAGGCTGTGGGTTTGGCCTGCCCGGGCTTGAATCCCACCTCTTCTGTGGGTTAGCACTGAAGCCTTGAATAAAATACTCAAACTCCATGGGGCTCAGTTTTGTCACCTGTAAAGTGGAGGTGAGGCTAATCACATTCACTTTCTCCATAGAGAGACAGTAAGGGTCAAGCAGGTTAGAATGGTGGTGGGCACATGGTAAGTGCACAGCTAATGTCCACCACCCTTACCCCTCTTATCTCCCTGCGACTCACCCTGACTCTGATCTGAGGACTCCAGAGGATTCACAGAGGAGGCAGCTTTGGACCCAAACCTCAGAGGACTGGGAGATTTCACCCAGAGGTTTGTGAGCATGTCATGGTAGGGTGGAGGTGGCGCTCCCGAAGGTGGGCACTGCCTAGCAGAGCATGGAGGCAGAGAGATGTGCAGAGTGTGAGCCTGGATGGGGAGCCGCTGCACTCACGGGGGGGCGTGGATCCTGACGTCCCTGTATATAGTCAGCTGGGCCACAGGGTTCTCCACGATGCATTGGTAAGTGCCCATCTGCTACCAGGCCAGACTCAAGAGATAAAACTTCGCATATGAGAAGTTTAGGAAGGAGTTGTGGATCCAGCAGTACTTGAGATCTGGGAAGAATAGGAGACACACTCCATTTACACCTGGGAGCTGATCTCAGCCGTCACGATGCCATTGAAGGCATCAGGATTGCTCCTCAGCAGCACATAGTCAGGCCCATCTGCAGAGACAGGGAAGGAGGCCTGGGGCTGTGTTTCTGACCCTTTGGAGTCCTGGGTACCACCTCATGAGGTCCTCCTCCAGCCAGGAGGTTCCCCACTGTGCACCCTGAGCTGACCCCTAGACCTGCCCCAGGCAAGGCAGCTGTGCCAACAACAATAACCATAATAAGAGCATCTGCCATGATCAGGGATCTACTGGGGCCAGCCCAATGGTAGCCCTTTACATCATAATAAATTCATTGGAGTAAAAGCAAACACATGGGGCCTACTGTGTGCCAGACACTGTTCTAAGCTCTGTGCCTGTCCCCACATTTGTTGAATTCCCAGAACAACTCATGTGATTGGTTCCGCTATTGATCCATTTTATAGGTGGGAAAAAAAAACAGGCTCAGAGGAGAGTATTAGCACTTTATGACTGCAACTGACACAGAAGGATTGAGCCAGTCTCAGGGCCTGGGGGCAACCGCCCTGAGCAGCTGAAGCCTCTGGATCCTGGGTCTTGGTTCCAAGCCTCTGACCTGTAAACAGCTATATGGAGGTCAGAAATCCTTCATGCTTCGACCCCAGCTTCCACGGGATGGGCGCCATAGCATGCGTATTAGGAAATCTGACACGCCACTAAAGTGGTTCCAGAAGGAGATGTAAAGGTGATTTTAGAAGTGTGATTATTTTTTTCAGGTGAAAGATGTGAAAGAGTTTGATAAATTCTGTGAACACACCTGGAACACTGGAAGAATCTAACTGTTGATGTATTTGTAAGCTCAGTAGATTAGATTTCCAAGAACTGTCTGAGAATTTGTGGGGGTCTTGTTGGGTTGTGAACTTGCCCCGGTAGGCAGCTGAAGCGCTATAAAGAAAAAAGAATGTATGGAATGCATAAGTGACTCTTTAAATCAAACTCTCTGTTTAAGGGAGCTTAGTCTGTTCAATTCCAGTAAAAGAGAGTGACAGTGACTATACTAAGTTTACAAGAAAAGAAGAAAGAAATCAACGAGTGGAATTTGAAGGGTCAAGGGGTTTGAACACTTAATAAACTGAACATCAATTTAAGAAATAATTGGCTTTAAGTAGTCCCCTATTTACACAAAAGCAGACCTCAGCAAAGGCACACTGACCATTTCTAATCTGAGAAGTGAAGACTGGGGTCCCTATTTCACACTTGAGTGCACCAGTTCTGAGTAGTGAGGGCAGCTCCCAAGTCCACAGAGCTCAAGAGCCGGAGCTGATTCCAACCCAGACCAAGCTGGCTGCAGGCTGGCCCAAGATGTCTCTGGCCTAGTCCCATTTGCAGATCCGTGGTGAGTCCCAGAGGTGGACTTGTGTAGGAAAGAGCTGAACCCTGCCAAAAAGAGGCCTGGCCTTTGCTCTCAGCTACTGGGAGGGAGCCTCTAAGCCTCTGGAATGTCTCGCCTGATTAGAGTGTCTTTGTTTACCTGAAAGCCTTGGACTTCACCAAATAGTCCAATAATATAACTAACGATAGGACTTTGGGTCACTGGTATCAGCTCTATCTGTGGAGCAGCTGAAACTAAGGTCAGCCATGTAGACAGTTATCCACATCTATGTGACAAAGCCACACCAGGACATCAAGGCTCAGGTGAGTGTCTCTGGTTGGCGATGCTCTATGCATGTTGTCACATGTCATGTCAGGAGGAATTACCACTGTCTATGATTCTACTGGGAGAGGACAACTGGAAACTCCCCATTTGGAATTCCCTGGACCCTGCCCCATGCTCTTCTCCCCTTGGCTGACTTTAATCTGTATCCTTTTGCTGTAATGAGACATCACATGAGGATAACAGCTTTCAATGAGTTCTGAGTCCTACTAGTGAACTATCAAAACTGAATGTGGTCAGGGACCCCCCAGTGTGCAGCTGGCATCAGAAGTGAAGGTGGTCTTGTGCACTGCTCCCTAACTACTCAGGACTGCTGGATTAAAGGCTGTGCAGGTCGTTTGAGGATAGAAAGGATTCCTGGCAACACTGCATGGTTTGAACCAAGCACTGCTACTTACCTTCCACGTGATCTCTCAGTTAAGTTGCCTCCCTCCCCTAAGCCTCTTTCTACACCTGTAAAATGGGGATATGAGATGTTTCCTCTTCATAGGGCTGTTGTGATGCTTAACTTCAGAAGCAAGTGGAGAATGTAAAATGTAGAATCCTTCTTAGCTAGGCTCTTGTGTCTGAGGTCCTTATTACTAAGGAAAAAGAGGGAATGAATACTGAGAAGAAACCATCAACCACGGCCACAGAGAGCATCTGATCAGCTCTATTTGGCTGCACCAACATGAAGCATTCCTTTTAGACACAGCATTGTGCCAAGTTCCTGCAGAAACATGTCCCTCCCTCCACCTAGACTGTGCACGGCCAGTGATGCCTGGTCTGAACAGTCAGGATGAAGATGGCAGAAGTGGCTTCATTCAGAGCCCATGGCATGACCCTGACTGTCTCATGCAACGAGACTCTCATGAGGACCCTGCTCTCAGGAGGTGGTTGTAGGCATGGAGGGCACCTCGACCTTCAGGGACTCACTTTCATTCTCTCAAGCAAACCCCAGAACTATACCTGGCCCATCTCATCCAGGATCCCCTATGACTTTGAGCATCTTGTCTGAAACCCTGTCTCTCCAGTCAGGAGTGGCAGCATCCAGTGCTCACCTAGAGACAGGAGGCAGCTTCGGGAGCAGCCCCCCAAAGCCCTTAATCTCTTCCTGGAGCTCAGCTTTGTACCTTCTTATCAAGAGAACAGAATGTCACAGACCCTCCCAGGGCAAAGTTTTGGTGGACGCTAATGAACAGTGACTCCTCCCTGTCTTTCAGGCTTGGAGACCACAAGGAATGTTAACCTGGGATCTTTGAGGAGCTATACACAAGGTAGATTTCTGACAGGTCCCTACCTGCGTCCTTGTGGCACTATTTGAGCAAACCCCATCACTCCAAATGCATCACACCACCAGGGGGAGCCATGGAGTTGCACGATGCATCAGCACTAATCTTCGTCTACAACCTCCTGGGGGTAGGGATAAGAAGTAGATAGAAAAGGTGAGAGGCAGGAGCCCCGAATCAGCTTCCAGAGAAGATGGAAGTGAAATGGAGAAATAATAATAATGACATTAACAATAGCAATAATATTACTAATAACTACTTCCTGTAGTTATCATTCCTGTTTGGTGAGATTGTAAATCTTGACATAGGTTAGTCTCTGAATGGGTGGGAGTCAGGTGTCAGGAAGCATTTGGGGGTCAAAGAGGGTGGAGAAGATTGGTGCAGTGATCCCTGCAACTCTCTGGGTGAGCAGCAGGGGGTGCCCTAACCATGGCAGAGACTGTTGAGTTGGTTGCACAGACATAAGCAAGTGTCATGGGGCAGTGGGAAGTCCATGGACTCTGTCTCAGAAGGAAAATTACTTGATCTCTGTGTGCCTCAGTGTCCTTATCTGCAAAGTAGACATCAGAGCTCCTACCTTTATGAGCCTGAGAACAAAAACCAGGGAGAATAAATGAACAACCACAGCAGCAACAACAAACAAAAACAAGAGCCAAAACCAAGTAGCGAGATGGGCCTTTCTATCATCTGACCCTGAAATCCAGCCACATTTAAAACCAGGTCTACCCCTCAGATTTCCCAGACAATAGAAGTCAATGCATTTTTTTCCCTTTGAAAGTGAAAAACAAACAAACTAACAAACAAAAACCAAACAAACAAAAACAGGCTGTAATATTGGAGGGAAACAATTATTATTATTTTTTTTTTGAGATGGAGTCTCTGTCGCCCAGGCTGGAGTGCAGTGGTGCGATCTCGGCTCACTGCAAGCTCTGCCTCCTGGGTTCACGCCATTCTCCTGCCTCAGCCTCCCGAGTAGCTGGGACTACAGGCACCCACCACCACACCCAGCTAATTTTTTTGTATTTTTAGTAGAGATGGGGTTTCACCATGTTAGCCAGGATGGTCTCGATCTCCTGACCTCATGATCTGCCCGCCTTGGCCTCCCAAAGTGCTGGGATTACAGGCATGAGCCACTGCGCCCGACTACAACTATGATTTTTATATGAACATTAATTCCTTTATGTGGTTCCTTGAGGTTGCCTGATGTACACATTGTGGGAGAGGCCATGAGAGGTGCTACACAGCCCTTTGGAGATGGCGATCATGAAGCCAGCAAATGGTCAAGGGCTGTGAGTCTTCAAACATCTGTCCTGATAAGTGATGATGACATCTCCACATGCAAACTTGTCTCCAAAGAAGACACATTCCCATCCACTCAATGCTGCTGATCCTCCTAAACAATTCAAATGGGCTTTTTGCCCAGTGAGAAAGGGATTTTTGTATGTACCTTCATGTTCTCTTTCTTATTCATCAGAAGTTATTTTTCTACGCACCTCACATTCTCAATGATGACTAAGAGAAATTCCTTGTTTGATTAATTCACACTCTATACTTGAACATTTGTGCATCTCACAACGGTTCCCTTCGAGCCCACCTTTCCTTTTGAGTTTAAACCTTCCTTGGAGTAATCAGAATAACTTCCAAATAGGAAAGAATGAAAGAGACTATGTTTATTCATTTTGTACACTCTTAAAACATAAATTGTATTTTTGCTAGTTGCAGCTAAGACTTTTATTTTAAAATGGGGCACTAACTTTCCTTCCTCCTACATTAAAACATTTCAGAAAAAAACTTAAAATCTTAAAAATAATTTTAAATACTGGGATAAATTTCTTTAAACATAAATTTCCAATACTTTCTAAAAAAGGTTGTATCTATTTCAGAACCCTAATATCACTAGAACCCCAGAGAACATCCCCCCAATTTTTAGGCATAAAAATATTCTCTTGTCTTTCAGCAGACACTTCATCAGTTTACCTGCATCCATAACCTTGGATATGCATTCATATGGCAGAGTCTATAAGCTGGAACATTAAATAAAAAATTGAAATTGTGGGCGGCAAGCCACCCAGGCGCCAAGGCAAGAGACCAAGGACACGAGCTGTTCCAGTATAATAAAATATAAAACAAGAATAGTCATACCAGATATAGATTTTAGATATGATTATATATGAATATCATTAATCATTAGTTGGTAGTAATTACTCTTTATCCCAATATTATAATAA
The DNA here is from genome assembly GCF_006542625.1 of Nomascus leucogenys. Taxonomy (NCBI): domain Eukaryota; kingdom Metazoa; phylum Chordata; class Mammalia; order Primates; family Hylobatidae; genus Nomascus; species Nomascus leucogenys. Next base: position 65,342,194 of record NC_044390.1, read on the forward strand.
TCCCCGCTCTATAATCATAACCTAGGAAAAACCAGGCCATACAGAGATAGGAGCTGAGGGGACATAGTGAGGTGTGACCAGAAGACAATGTGAGCCTTCTGTTATGCCTGGACAGGGCCACCAGAGGGCTCCTTGGTCTAGTGGTGATGCCAGCATCTGGGAAGATGCCCGTTGCCAGGCGGACTGTGGTCTAGCGGTAGCAAAAGGTGTCAAGGAACAACACCCGCTACTTAGCAGACCGGTAAAGGGAGTCTCCTTTCCCCGGGGGAGTTTACAGAAGACTCTGCTCCTCCACCTCTTGTGGAGGGCCTGACACCAGTCAGGCTTTCCCGCAGTTATGTGGAGGCCTAACCGTCTCCCTGTGATGCTGTGGTTCAGTGGTCACGCTCCTAGTCTGCCTTCATGTTCCATCCTGTACACCTGGCACTGCCTTCTAGATAGCAGTGGTAAATTAGTGAGAGTACTAATAGTCTCTGATATGTAGAAATGATGGCGTAAGCTGTCTTTCTCTTTGTCTTCTCTCTCTCTCTGCCTCAGCTGCCAGGCAGGGAAGGGCCCCCTGTCCAGTGGACATGTGACCCACGTGACCTTACCTATCATTGGAGAAGGCTCACATTCTTTACCCTGTCCCTTTTGCTTTGTATACAATAAATAACAGCGCAGCTAGACATTCGGGGCCACTACCGGTCTCCGCGCATTTGTGGTAGTGGTCCCCCGGGCCCAGCTGCCTTTTCTTTTATCTTTGTCTTGTGTCTTTATTTCTACACTCTCTTGTTGCCGCATGCAGGGAGAGACCCACCGACCCTGTGGGGCTGGTCCCCTACAGAAATGATTTATTTTCTTCTAGCTGTTCCAAAAATAAAGCATACAAAAAACTTTAAAGTCACAAATGTAAACTATTGTCAGAACAGAATGTTAAACATTTTTTCATTATTAGACATCATTAAATATAAATAAGTGATGAATAATATAGAAAATAATACTTATTGTTTAAGAGGCATAGATGTGTGATGGAAATAAAAAGTCTGCATTCATTTAAGTTAGGTTACATTTATTTGTGGACACAAACAGGCCCACGTATGAGAGGAGAGAAAGGCAGAGGAGGGGAGCAGCGGGGAGGATGGTGCAGACTGGGTGGGCCCTGCTGGGCACACAGGAACCTGGAGCCTTTAGGGAGAGCACAGACTAGACTGGGCTTTCACTCTAACAGAACCCCCGGCTTCCCTGGACAGAACAGGCCCAAGTGGGTCATGGTAGCCACACAGAAACTGGAAAGGTGCTTGCTGGGTCCTCCAGGAAGAGGGATAAGGGCTTGAACCAGGGAGGCAGGGGTGGCGTAAGGATGTGCTTTTGAATGTGTGTGGAAGGTCGTGCTCACAGAGTTTTCTAATGGATGTGGTCAGCAAGGGGAAGGCAAGACCAAGGATGAGGCCAGAATGTTCCCCTGAGCACCTGGAAGGAAGGAGCAGTGTCCACAGAGGACTTCAGAGGGGAGGCTTTCAGGGGCGATAATTCTGAAATCTCCCTGACATCCAAATGGGAACAGGACACAGACAGCTGAATGCAAATGCCTAGAGTTCAGGAGAGGGGTCCAAGCTGAAGATGTTTCAATGCACAGCTGGAGTAGTGATGATCACAGATGAGGTAAGGAAGGGGTGATGACAGGCCGAGAAGAGGACACACATTTGTCATTGGTGCTTTCATGACAACATATGTTATCTTCAATCTTTTTGATAATAGTCACCCTAACAGGCATGAGATGATGTCTCATTGTGGTTTCGATTTGCATTTCCCTGATGACTGGTGATGTTGATCATTTTTTCTCTGCCTGTTGACCATTTCTGTGTCTTTGGGGAACTCTCCATTCAAGTCCATCACGCCTTTTCAAATCAGATTATTGGTTTTCTTGCTGTTGAGTTGTTTGAGTTCCTTATATATTCTGGATAGTAACCTTTTACCACACGTGTGGTTTGCAAATATCTCCTCCCTTTCCATAAGTAGTCTTTTGCCATAAGTAGTCTTTTGTGATTGTTTCTTTTGCCATGCAGAAACAAACTAAAACAACTTTTTAGTTTGATGAAATTCCATTTATCTGTTATTGCCTTTGTTGCCTGTGGTTTGGTGATGTCAACTTAAACATCACACAATTACCAATTTGGAAGAAAGAGCTTTATTTCTTACAAAGGATTACAGCCTGCAAGGTGACCATCCAGACAGACTGGGAAGCAGAGCCTGCAGAAGAGGCTCAGAGAAAAGCACTTTAAGGGAGGGAGGAGAAAGGCAGGAATTTAAACCGAATGGGCTGGCCAAGTATACACATTCAACAGGTTATAGAAGGAGCTTTGAATATTCAAGAAGGGGTTTTGACCCAAGCATATTGAACAAACACGCATGTTACATATAATCCATGTTCACCTTAGGATAGAGACTTAACATGTAAATGTATTACAATTAGGCCCTATACGTCAAAAGGTCTTTTGAGGACACAGCAGCCCTCAAGTGCACAGCCTCTGTAAAACCTGCCATAACCAGTCCATGCTCCATGTTCTTATCAAGAGAAAGTTACTGAAATCAGTCTTTTGTCCAATCACAAGGGTGTGTGTGGGGTCAGTGTCTGGTGGTGAGCTGTACATTGTTTTAATATTACTTATATCGAGACCAGTGCTTACTTAGCTACCAGAGAAAAATAAACATATTGTGGCAGTTAGAACATAGTTTATTCTCTAAGTGTAGGGGTGTGTAATTTAACCCTTGCCTGGCATGGCCTTAGGTCTTGTATATGATTTGGTATCTCATTGCCACAGAGTCTGTTCTGCCAGTCTTATGACCTCCATTTTCACAATAAGGCTAATAAGTTGCTGTATCTCAACTGCAAAAGGAAGGGGCTATAATGAGGTGCGTCTGACCTCTCGTCCCATTGTAGCTGCAACTCAGTTTTTAAGATTTCTCTGGGGTCCCCTTGGCCAAGAGGGGGTCTGTTCAGTTGATTACAGGGCTTAGGATTTTATTTTTAGTTTACAGTATCTAAAAAAATCTGTGCCCAGATAATGTCAAGAAGCTTTTTTTCCTATGTTTTCTTCAAGGAGTTTTACAGTTTCAGGCCTTACATTTCCATCTTTAGTCCATATTGAGTTGATTTTGTTTACGTCTGAGATAACTGGCAATGGCAGCTTTGATGAACATGTGTGAAAGGGTAGGGGACTTGACTGGAAGCTAGTTTGGAAAATAACCAAAGAAAGGAAGGTAGGAAGAGTGACGACAAACAATCTCTTGAGGAGTTTTGCTGCAAATGTTACCCACCCTTAGCCGGGTGAGTTGGCCCTAGTGGGTCCTTTCTCTGCCCCCTGCCACTTATGCCAATAGAATGAGACCAGGATCGGCAAAGCAGAGAAGAAACTTTATTCAATTGATCAAGAAATGGAGAAAGGGAGTTCATGTGCAAAGCACCTTCTCCCAGGGGTTGGTAAAAGGAGATCTTAAGGGCCCTTAGGGCTGGTAGCTGGAGACTGAGGCGGGCAGATCTGGAAAAAGGTGGGTTCCTCCAGGAGGGGCTGAAGTGTGCACGCTCTTGTGTTTTCTTTTGCACTTGGCACCTTCTGTGCCTAGCAAGGCACAGTTCTCGCCCCTGAGTGGAGATTTTAGTATGGTAATGAAGCAAGAAATCAGGTCAAGGCCTGCACTGGGGCAGGAATCCAGGTCCAGGCAGCACTTCTGGGCTGAACTCATCCCCTGGCTGGTTCCTGTTGCTGGCTCCCAGTCTTTGTTTGTGGCAGCAAGCAGAGCTGCAAGCACAGGTTAGTTTCACAGGTTTTTGGGGCTTCCTGAGAGAACTGGGGTCATGTTGCGGAGACACAAAAAGGAACAGAGAAATGGATCTGGAGAAGAAGAATTTTCCTCAGTTCTTTCCCCATAATCTCCCAGAGGTGCTCAAATTCATAGACAAAGAAAGCAGAAAGATGGTTGCCATGGGCTGGGGGCAGGATGGAATAGGAAGTTATCATTTAGTTGGTACAGAGTTTCAATTTGGCAAGATGAAGAAATTTCTGGAGATCAATGATTAATAATTGCATAAGAGTGTGAATATACTTAGTGCCACTTACCTGTGCACTGAAAAATTGTTAAAATTATAATTTTTTAATGTATATTTTAACACAAATTTTAAAAAGCACTAAATATTTGATCAGCCTCCTTGCCAAATAAGAAAAACTGATGGCAAATAATCACATGAAAGCATTCTCAACACCATTTGCTGTTATGAAATCGCAGATTAGAACCAGAACGAGGTAGCAGTACATACCTATTAGAATGGCTACAAAACAAAACCAAAAGAAATTTTTTTTTTATCCTGATAATACCAAATGTTAATGAAAACGTAGAACAACCAGAACTCACATATTCTGCTGGTGGGAATATAAAATGGTACACCCACTTTGGAGAACAGTTTGGCAATTTCTTATAAATTCGAACTTACACATATGACCAAGCACCCGACTCCTGGGTATTTACCCAAGAGAAATAAAAAAACCAGTGTCCACACACAGAAATCTGCATGTGAATATTTATACTAGTTTTACTTTATAGTCACCAACACCTAGAAACAATATGAATGTTCACCAGCCAGTAAACGTATACAAAATGGGGATCTATGAAAACAATGAGGTATGAGTCAGCAATTTAAAAACAACAACAAATTATTGATATAAACACCCAGTCACATGGACGAGCCTCAAATGCATTAAACCAAGTGAATGAATCCAGATTTTAAAGGCTACATTTTGAATGATTCCGTTTATATGACATTCTTTAAAAGGCATATCAGTAGGGATAGAGAAGAGATTAGTGTTTTTACAGGAATTAAATAGGGAGGGACAGTTGTCTACCAAGGAACATCAGGAGGGAATGTTTTAAGTAATGGCACTTGGTAGTGTCTTGACTGTGGTTGTGCGTATATAGCTACATACATCTGTCAAACGTCAAATAATTGCATATGAGAAATACTCAATTGATGAAATTGATGGTACCTAAATTCAAAATACACTAGAGATGACACTACACTCTCACTAGAATTGTTAAAATATAAAGACTGATAATACCAAGTGTTAACACGGGTGTACAGCTACCGGAATTCTGGCGCATGGCTGGGAGTAGTGGTAAAAGTCAAAGCCATTTGGATAACAATTCTGCAATTCCTACAAAAATTAAATATGCAGGTATTATTTGAACTAAAAATTCCACATCTTTTGTATAAATAAGTATAAAAACATGTCTATAAAAAGACTTCTACCTGGATACCTATAGAAAAAACCTGGAAAATCTTAAATGTCTATCAATAGGTGAGTAAATAAAAGATAACAGTATACCCATAAGATGGAATACTACTTAGCAATAACACATTGTGAACTACAGGCATATTCAACAGCTTGGCTCAGTTTCAAAAAATGATTGCTGAGTGACAGAATACAGACAAAATTTTTTAGTATATTTCTAGGAAATTCTCAAGTAGACAAACTAACTCACCATGACAGCGGGTATATTGATGATTGCCCAGCATAAGAGATGGGAATGGTGAGCTGCAAAGAAACATGGAAAACCATTAGAGTGGAAGAAGTATTGTGTATCTTGACTGTGGCAGTCACAGCGGGGCTGCATACGCTTATGAAAACTCAGTGAAATGAACATTTCAGGCGTGTGCACTTTATTTCATGTAAATTATGCCTAATAAAGTACACTAAATACATCCAGTGAAATTCACATCTTCATATTTAACATTCTGATCCATAAATGCAATATAATTTGCTTTACTGTTAAGACCAAATTATTGCATTTCCTATTATGTGCTACATTCTTACTTTTTAAAGAACTTACAAGGTATTATGTTACCTATTAAAGACTCAATTCCTTATATATTAAGAATGCAAATGGCTCTCTACATTAGCAAGGACAAATGAACATTTATCTAGATAATACTGTTAAAAGATTTTACTAATATATGGTACCAAATATTATTATGCCCTGGATTTTGAGGATTTGCCAGATGCATACTACACAGAGTGAGATGGAAAATCATGTCACTGAACCTAAAATTCGTCTTATCTATAAACAGAATGGGCCAGGACATTTAATTGTGTGCTTGTCAGGAAGGTCATAGCTGGGTACAGTCAAATCTGTGCCACAGGATCTAGGAAGGCAGATTTCCAAATCTCAGATAAGAGATCAGCATGGCCACATTGTCTGAGTTTTTTTTTTTTTTTGAGACGGAGTCTTGCTCTGTTGCCCAGGCTGGAGTGCAGTGGTGTGATCTTGGCTCACTGCAAGCTCCGCCTCCTGGGTTCACGCCATTCTCCTGCCTCAGCCTCCTGAGTAGCTGGGACTACAGGCGCCCACCACCACACCCAGCTAATTTTTTTTGTATTTTCAGTAGAGACAGGGTTTCACTGTGTTAGCCATGATGGTCTCGATCTCCTGACCTCATGATCCACCCGCCTCGGCCTCCCAAAGTGCTGGAATTACAGGTGTGAGCCACTGCACCTGGCCTGTCTGAGACTTTTGACAAACAAGAGGGAGCAAGAGGGTTAGGAAACTTGTGAAAAACTAAATTCCAACAAGACAATTAATGCCCAAACAAGCAACTCACGAAAGAAAAAGACAAATAGTCATAAACATAAAAACTAAGCCTGAAATTTTAATTTTGTCTGTATATTCCAGTCATATTATTGGAAAATATTATGTCTTTGGGCCACATGTAACTGTGAGAAGCACATTTTTTCATGAAAGGAAATGCTAATCTCTATGATGAGGACCTTAAAAAAATCGCTCCTGCCCACACTACACTGAGAGGCAGCATTAACCAAAAAGAAGTTTCTTCTACACTGGTTCATAGAACATGCATTCTTCTTTATGTTTTACATGAAGATGCTGCATGGTTCTTATTTTGGAGGTGTCATTGAAACTGCAAATCTGTATACTATTTATCAGGGAAAAATTCTATAGTCACATTTCTTTAAAAATACCCAATATGCTACCATGACACATGGCAAACTCATCAGTGTCCGCAGCTCTAAAGCCAGACAGTGTGTGTGTGCTAAGGACGTGAGGCTATGGATGGGGAGCATCTCAAGGGTAGGGGCCAGGTCAGTGCTCTCTCTTCTTCTCTCCATCCCCACCTACACACAGATGCTCACTATATATTTGGTGAATGAATGAATGGCTGCCACCTTCACTACACCTAGGACCACTCTTCATTTTTCCAGTCCCAGACACTCCCACAGACCCTACAGAATCCTACATCCTGCAGGATTGACTATTTCACGGCTCAAAATGAGGCTGTGACTATCTGGGGCCAGAAGTGACCAGTTCCCAGATGTAAACAGTGGTGCACAGAAAAACACTTCAGAGTGAGAGGGTTTTAGACACAGGTGTCCCATGCTTCAGATGTCCCCAGAGGTCCTGGTCCAGGCTCTGGCACTGGATGGAAGACCCGAGGTGGGAGGCAGGAAGTGGTCTCTGCTCCTTCTCTGCTCCCCTCTGGGCAGGTCTCTGAGGTCACTTGGCTTTGCAGTCTCCCTCCACTCTTTGCAGAGGCGGATGACCTCTGACCACATGTGGGTTTGAGGTTCCTCTTCTGTGAACTGCCAAGATCTCGTGCTCCTCCCCACAGTCCTCTTCTCTACTCACACAGGAAGCCCAGGAAGCCTCTGCCTCAGAGATGCTGCCGCTGCTGCTGCCGCTGCCCCTGCTGTGGGCAGGTGAGTGGCCCCGGGGAGAGGGCCCGTAGGGATGAGCCCATCTGACCCTCATGTCTCCACAGGGGCCCTCGCTCAGGATGCAAGATTCTGGCTGGAGATGCCAGAGTCCGTGACAGTGCAGGAGGGTCTGTGCATCTTTGTGCACTGTTCAGTCTTCTACCTCAAGTATGGCTGGAAAGATTCTACCCCTGCTTATGGCTACTGGTTCCGGGAAGGGGTTAGTGTAGACCAGGAGACTCCAGTGGCCACAAACAACTCAACTCAAAAAGTGCAGAAGGAGACCCAGGGCCGATTCCACTTGCTCGGTGATCCCTCAAGGAACAACTGTTCCCTGAGCATCAGAGACACCAGGAGGAGGGACAATGGTTCATACTTCTTTCGGGTGGTGAGAGGAAGAATAAAATTTAGTTACAAATATTCCCAGCTCTCTGTGCATGTAACAGGTAAGGCACGGGCTCCAGGAGTGGCACAAGGGGAAGGTTATGGGGGCCACTGGGAAGGGCTCAGATGGGACTCGTGTCCTGGAACGGGGATGGGAATAAAACATGTCAGGCTCAGGGGAAGAACTGGACCAGAGCCTGAGATTCCCACAGGGCTGCACCTTGGATCCCCCTCCTGATCCTGCATCCACACCTCTGTCCTCAACAGCCCTGACCCACAGGCCCGACATCCTCATCCCGGAGTTCCTAAAGTCTGGCCATCCCAGCAATCTGACCTGCTCTGTGCCCTGGGCCTGTGAGCAGGGAACGCCCCCCATCTTCTCCTGGATGTCAGCTGTCCCCACCTCCCTGGGCCCCAGGACCCTCCACTCCTCAGTGCTCACGATCATCCCACGGCCCCAGGACCACGGCACCAACCTCACCTGTCAGGTGATGTTCCCCGGAGCTGGTGTGACCACGGAGAGAACCATCCAGCTCAGTGTCTCTTGTGAGTGATGGGGCCAGGATGCCTGGGTCCCTGAGGGTGTGATGGGGAGAGGACCAGGAGAGAGGAGGTCCAGGACTGGGGCCACTTGGTGGCTGTGTCTTGGAGGCCTTGCTGAGTAGGGGAACTAGAAGGACCCAAGCTGTCAATTGACATTTCTGCGGGCTTCTAGAGGAGCGCCTACCTTCATCTCACTCCCACCCCAACTAAATGAGAAATCCTCTCTTGCTGGCTTAGATCCTCTAATGAACCCAGTGACTGAAGCCTCCCTGGAAGACGGCACAGGTAGGACAGAGCCCCCATCTGGAGGCTGGAGGAGCAGGGCCTTCAGCTCAGGGAAGAGCCAGGCTCCTGCCTCATCCTGACTCACCATGGTAACCAGAGACTCCTTGTTGGCCAACTCAGGGACTCTCCCTATCCTCAGCTCCCATGGACACCTGAGCACCTGTCTGCAGGGACCAGCCCCACAGGGTTGGTAGGTTTTTCTCCCCATGTGCGGAGACAAGAGATTGTAGAAATAAAGACACAAGACAAAGAGATAAAAGAAAAGACAGCTGGGCCCAGGGGACCACTACCACCAAGATGCAGAGACCGGTAGCGGCCCTGAATGCCTGGCTGTGCTGTTATTTATTGGATACAAAGCAAAGGGGGCATGGTAAAGAGTGTGAGTCATTTCCAATGATTGATAAGGTCACGTGAGTCACGTGTCCACTGGACAGGGGGCCCCTTCCCTGTCTGGCAGCTGAGACAGAGAGTGAGAGAGAGACAGCTTATGCCATTATTTCTGCATATCGGAGACTTTTAGTACTTTCACTAATTTTGCTACTGCTATCTAAAAGGCAGAGCCAGGTGTACAGGATGGAACATGAAAGCAGACTAGGAGCATGACCACTGAAGCACAGCATCACAGGGAGATGGTTAGGCCTCCACATAACTGTGGGTGGGCCTGACTCATGTCAGGCCCTCCACAAGAGGTGGAGGAGTAGAGTCTTCTCTAAACTCCTCCGGGGAAAGGGAGACTCCCTTTCCTGGTCTGCTAAGTAGCGGGTGTTTTTCCTTGGCACTGATGCTCCTGCTAGACCACGGTCTGCTTGGCAACGGGTGTCTTCCCAGATGCTGGCGTTACCACTAGACCAAGGAGCCCTCTAGTGGCCCTTTCTGGGTGTGACAGAAGGCTCACACTCTTGTCTTCTGGTCACTTCTCACTATGTCCCTTCAGCTCCTATCTCTGTATGGCCTGGTTTTTCCTAGGTTATAATTGTAGAGCGAGGATTATCATAATATTGGAATAAGGAATAATTGCTACAAACTAATGATTAATGATATTCATGTATAATCATGTCTATGATCTTGATCTAGTATAACTCTTGTTGTTTTATATATTTTATTACACTGGAACAGCTCATGCCCTCGGTCTCTTGCCTCGGCACCGTGGTGGCTTGCCACCCACACCTGTCCGCAGACTCCTCCACAGACTCCTCCAAACACGCACCCCTTGGCCCCACAATAAGGACTGAGTGATATTCACACAGCAGGACTAGCCTTTGAGCCCCTTATCATCTACCTCCTGAATACTCTTCCAGCCTTAACTTTTAATTTTTCCCAGTAGTTTAATGTACTTCTGGACAGGTGATCTAATCGCATGGGCAAAAATGCTAAATCCACAGCAGAGTCTGTCCTCAGATGCTTGTCCTCCTCCCCAGAATCAACCAGTGTTCATCCTGGCTGCTCTGAGCCCTGGTGTATTCCCTGGAAGGATCTCAGAGGTCGTTTGGTATCATCAGCACAGACTGTCCTCACTCTCAGACTGTGTAGTGTTCCATTGAAGAGTTGGATCCTAATTCTGTATATATCTTCTTGAAATGGAATATCATGTTTCTACCAACAGAAACAATGGATTGAACAGTCCTCTATCTACTTTGCCAGTGTATCTCTATGTCTGCGGAATCAGTTCCTTAAAGCAAAATAGCTGGGTCTTATGTTCTTTCTGATTTTGAGAGATATGGCCAAATTGTTCTCAATCAATGGTGGACATGTTTACATTCCCAACAGCATGGGGTGACAGTGTTTTCTTTTCTTTCTTCCTTTTTTTTTTTTTTTTTGAGAATCTCACTCTGTCGCCCAGGCTGGAGTGCAGTGGCGTTGTCTCAGCTCACTGCAACTTCCGCCTCATGGGTTCAAGCAATTCTCGTGCCTCAGCCACCCGAGTAGCTGGTAGACTACAGGTGCCTGCCACCATGCCCGGCTAATTTTTTGTATTTTAGTAGAGATGGGTTTCACCATGTTGCCCAGGGTGGTCTCCAACTCCTGAGCTCAGGCAATCTGTCCACCTCAGCCTTCCAAAGTGCTTAGATTACAGGCATAAGCCACCGCACCCAGCCGAAAGTGTGTTTTCCTCAACCCAACGTGGAATGAAACCTTTTGCTTTTTGCCAGTATTAGGTGAAAATTGGTATCTCCATATAATTTTATTTATATGTACTTTTTAATTGACATAAAATTCACATAACATTAAATTCACAATTTTAGTCATTTTAAATTGTACGGTAAACTAGCTTTTAGTCACATATTGTACAACCATAACCACGATCTAATGCCAGAACATTTTCTTTACTCCAAAAATCCACTCTGTACCCATTAAGCGTCACTTCCCATTATCCCCTCCTCTGGCAAGCACTAATCTGCCTTCTGTCTCTACAGATTTGCCTATTTCTGACATTTCATATAAGTGGAATCACACAAAAAACAGCCTCTTGTGTCTGATTTTTTTTTCACATAACGTAATGCTGTCAAGATTCACCCCAGTACTATGCATGAATACTTCATTCTTTTTGAAACCTAATATCCCATTGTATGGAGAGACCATGTTTTGCTCATTCATTGTTCAGTTGATGGACATTAGAGCTGTTCACACTTTTTGGCTGTTACTGATAATGCTGCCAGGAACATTCATGTACAACTTTTTGTTGGAACCTATGTTTTTATTTCTCTTGAGCATAGCCCTAGGAGTGGAATTTTTAGGTCATATTGTAATTCTGTGTCTAACTTTTTGAGGAAATGCCAGACTGTTATCCAGTGTCAGCACCACTTTACATTGCACCAGCAATGTACAAAGTTGCAAATTCTCCATTTTCCTTTTTTTAAAGAACTACGGCCTTCTAGTGCATGTGAAGTAGTAACTCCTTGTGGCTTCAATAGGCATTAACATACTGATAAATGGTATTGAACATATTTTCACAGACTAATTGATATTTGTATCTTTTTGGAGAAGTTTTCACTCAAGTTCTTTGTCTACTTTTTAATAGATTAATTTGGGTTGTTTGTAATTTGAGTGGTTTGTAAATTACATGCCCTTTATATATGCTGGATACTACGCCCTTATCAGATCTGTGCTTTACAAATGTATTTTCCCATTCTGTGGGTTGTCCATTCACTTTCTTGATAGTGCCAATCAATGCAAAATAGTTTTTAATTCTGATAAAGTCCAAATTATGTCTCATTTCTTCTTCCAACTGCTGGACAGTCAGGGAACAGTTTAGGGTGAGCCCTGGGCTGATGTGATATAACCAAGGATGCAGGAAGGATCTGAAGAACCAATGTCCAAGTTGTCTTGGGAGAGGAAGGACATGGATTGTGGTTTAGCAGGTGAATGGGCCTCATCCCACCTTTTTGCAGGGAAATCAGGAACCGTGGCAGAGGTGGTTGTTTTGGCCATGGGAGTAGTGGCTGTGAAGATCCTGCTTCTCTGCCCCTGCCTCATCATCCTCAGGTGAGCACTGCCTGAAGACCAAGGGCAGGCATGGGGAGGGCACAGGACATGATGCTGAATCCCAGAATCTCAGTTCTGAGGGTATGCAGACAGTTTACGTAGTCCTGGGGCCAGGATGGAGGCTGAATTGGTGGTGAGAATTACACATGGGCCATTTGTGGTCAGTTTGTGTCTGTCCCAACTGAGGGCCAAATGCCAGGATGGGGAGCTTCCTGCTGTCATCAAGGAGGTCTAGACCTGCTCTTCCTCCCCGTGATCCCTCCAGCCTCTTAACAGGGCACAGGAAGGCGAGTTGGCTGCCCTTTGCTCCCCTCATGTGGCCACACTTACAGGTCCTTATCTCTTCACTCAGTGTCAGTTTCCTCAAGAAGAAAGCGGTGAGGGCAGTGGAGGTTGAGGAGAATGTATACGCTGTCATGGGTTAATCTCTCAGGTGAGTGATGTGGGCCTCTCATCCTTCAACATCCTGCTGTACACCTCCTCCACAATGGCCTTCAGGATTGCTCTGCCCATCATGGCCAAAGTTAAGCCAACTGTCTTCCTCCTCTAACCCACTTTTCCTGGGATGTGGGTTCTTCATCCTGCAGATGACACAGAGACCTCATCTCTAAAGTCAGAACCAGGGTGTGGGTCTCCATCTTGACCCCCCTCCCTTCTCCAGATCCCATAAATTACTAGCTCTTGTCCCTCCTTCTCCTAAGCAGGGCTCATCTTGATACCCTTTTCTCCATCCTGACCCTGGTCATTTTTGCGGCCTCACCTCTTCCCTGGTCACTGAACCCTTTTCACCTCCTGCCTCCATCTCTCCCCAACACAGGCCTCCAGACTGTGCTTCCAGATGTCTCCTCATCCAGTTCCTCCACAGTCTGAATGGCCATGATTCCTCTTCATTGCTGGAGAATGAAGTGCAAATGCCACCGCCTGGACTGAAGGCCTTTCACAATCTGTCTTCCGCTGGACTCTGCTCCTGATCCCCCTTCTCCTTGCATCACCCAAAGTCTCCCCACACCCACCAGGCCAAGCCCTCTGTGATTCTGAGACTTTGCATGTGTAGTTCCTTCTTCTGAAATGGCCTTCCTCCCCATTCCTGCCAATCCAGGTCCTTATCATCCTTCAGGTTGTCTTAAATGTCACCCACGTGTGTGTATTTTTGTGTAATTCTTGTATGATATTAAGTGGAGATGTGGCATTTGTTCATTAATTTGTAGACATATTCAGTAACTATAGTGAATATATATAATTACTATGTGCCAGCATTTCTGTATGTGCAAGAAGTTCATCAATAGATATAGACTCAAAGATCTCTGTCATCGAGCTGTTGTTCTGAAGAGCAGAAGGATACAAATAAAAAGAAATAAGTAAAATATTTTTTCTCATGTTAGACAGAAATATTTGTTTAGAGAAAAATAACACAAGGAAATAAGCACAGACTATACTGGGAAACAGTTTCTATATCTGATAGTGGAAAGAGGTGACATTTAGGCAAAGACATGGAGGTGCTGAAGAGGCAGGCTGAGTCTGAATAAGAGAAAAGCATCCCAGGAAAAGGATAAGGGGAAGAGCAAGTGCATTGCTCAGAGGCAGCAGCAGGCCTGGGGATTGTGGACTCAACCAGAGCCCCATGTCTTAGAGCAGAGGAAGGGTAAGGAGGGGAGCAGCAGGAAGGATGCTGCAGACTGTGTGGGGTGTTGCAGTGCATACAGGAACCTGGAGCCTTTGGGAAGGGCAGAGACACAACTGGACTCTCACTTTGACCTCAAATGCCTGGGTCAGAGCAGGCCCAAGTGGGTCACGGCAGCCACAGGGAGACTGGGAAGGCACTGCTGGGTCCTCCAGGAGGAGGGATGAGGGCTGAGCCAGCGAGGCAGGGTGGGGTGAGGACATGTTTTTGGATGTGTGTGGAAGATCAAGCTAATAAGGATCACAGGCTAACGACGTGTTCAGTGAGGGGAAGGCAATACCAATGACGAGGCCAGAATGTTCCCCTGGGCACCTGGAAGGAAGGAGCTGTGTCCATAGAGGACTGAAGAGGGAAGGACTTTCTTAGGGAATGATTAATTCTGAGAATCCACCTGACATCAGAATGGGAATAGGAGGGAGACAGCTGGATGTAATTGTCAGGAGCTCAAGAGAGGGGTCCAGATTGGAAATGTTACAATGCACATTCAACAACTTGGTTCAGTTTCCAAAAATATTACTGCTGAGAGGACAGAATACAGACACAAATGAGTACATTTCTAGGAAATTCTCATGTGGACAAAAGTAACTCACCATGAGAGAGAGCATATCAATGGTTACCCAGCACAGGAGGTGAGAATGGTGAGCTGCAAAGAGGCTTAGAAAAAGCAGAGTTATGTGGGATATGAGAACTGAGCACAGGTGGGTAGGAAATGTAGGAAATGAAGTTGGAGAGACATGGAGGCTACAAATATTGCAGTGTCCTGAGTCCATTATACTTATTTATGCATTTGAGCAAAAGAGTGAGATGAAATGACACTTACTTTAGTAGGGTCACTCAGGCTGCAGTGTAAGAAAGTATAGACCAGAGGAGACCAGATTAGTGGATACAGAGATAATCCAGTGAAGAGATGATGCAGACACAGTCCTGGGTAAGAATGATGAATCTCATGTGGAGAAGTTGGGTTCTGGACACATCTTGAGGATGAAGCCAATAGTATTTGCGAATGGAGTGACGGAGTGCACGTAGGATAAGAGCAAAGATAGCTCACAGCCTCTGCTTGATAGGTGCCACAGATGTCACAGGTGAGTCCACAGATATCATAGATGTCATGGATATCCATGAAGACATCCATGACCTCAATAATATCATGGAGAGTCTGATTACACCTCCATAGATGTCACAGATGCCCACAGGTGCCAAAGATGATGGCCATGTGGTTACCCAGAATTGAGACTTAAATAATTTAACTGCCAACAACTAAAATTGCCAACCCTCAGGAGGAGAATATTCTCAAGTGTAAATCAAATATTGTTTTGGTTGCTGTAATTTGGAGGTGGTTCTGAGCCACCCATGTAGGGATCGTAGGTAGAAGGCAGGAGTCTGAAGCTCAGGAAAGGGGTCCAGGTGGGAGACACACAGGTTTGGGAGCCTCCACATTAAGGTTTGATGGCGGATGAACCCACAAAGAGGAGAAGGGTTCCACAGACAAAGCCACGGGACCCTCCAGCATTTAGTGTCAGGGAGAAGAGGTGGAAACAGCAAGAAGACTGTATAGAGCAGCCACTGAGGAGAAATGAGTGACCAGAAGAGTGCAAGTTCAGGTGCTGGTGGCCAACGGGGGCTGGAGTTTCAAGGAGAGACTGGTCATTTGTTTCAAATGCTGGTAAGTCTGGTAAGATAGGGTTTGAGAAACGACTATTTGAATTTAGCTAAGTGGTATCACAACTGGTATTGACAAAAGCAGATCTGGCCGCCTAGTAGAGGAAGATCTCTTGACTAGAAAGAGTTCAAGAGAGAATGGAAGGAGAGGAGGCAGAAACTGTCAGTGCCAAGTACTATTTGGAGAAACACTGCACCAAATCTAGAACCAAGAAATGGGTCTGCAGCAGAATATGGTCGTGCCCTGTAGACTCGCCATTTCTGGCAGCATCTGCTCTTGTGTCTCTCATGATACCATGTTCCGTTTGTGTAGGGCTTTTCACCCCTTGAGCTAACTGCATTCCCATGGCTTCCCCTACCACACTGTGAGCTCCACAAGGTCAAGGTTGGATCTAATTAGGCCTCCATCATTCTACTCTCTCCTATTCAGCTGCACACCGTCAAAATTTACAATTACCTGTATGTTTCTGTCTTCATCCCCTGAAGTACTGGAAGTCACAGCCCCCACCCCTGCTCTGGTCTGCTTTGCTCCCTCCTGAGGATCCAGTGTCCAGCACATAGGAGGTCCCAGAGATCTGGGGTTCAGCTCAGGTTCAACAGATGTATGACCTTGGTAAGTACCAAGTATCAACCGGTAAGTGTTACCTGTGTTGCTTAACTGAGTAAGTGAAGCCTTAATTCAGAAACATTTGATGAAAAAAAAAATGGAAGAGTAAACAAACATCCTGTCAGATCCAAATTTTCTTAATGGACTCTCTTTGCTTACTCTCCAGCCACCTCCCCACTGTCCTGCTCGGAACTTCTTTTCTCTCCACATGGAACATCAGAAGAGGTCCAAGTTACATGGCTCCTCTGACCTCTGAAGCTCTTCAGGGGCTGCCCCCACCATGGGGTGAGGAGCTGCATTATGCTTCCTTCAGCTTTCATGGGATGAATCCTTCCAAGGGCACCTCCACTGAATACTCACAGGTCAGGACCCAGTGAGGAACTCACAAGAGCATCAGGCTCAGCCAGAAGATCCAGATCCTCTATAGGCAGGGGGCCAAAGGCTGATTATTGGAGATTTAATACCCCACAGGCAATGGGTTTATAGACATTATGGAACTTTCCTGCTATATTAACATCATCTTAGACTTTGCAAGCAGGGAGTCCTGGAATCAAATCTGTGCTCTTTCATTTGCTAAGTGTATGATATCATGCAAGCTCCTTAACGTTCCATGTCTCCATTTTGTGCTCTGTAGAATGGGTGCAAGACGTCCTACCTCACAGAAATATTGTGAGAATTAAATAAAGCTACACATGAAAAACACCACTCCTGGTGCATAGTGACAGTTTGGTGCATAACGGTTCCTTCTCCCTTGAACAGAAGGCGTTAGTGACATTTGGTCCAGAGTCATGGTGGTCTCATCCCTAAAACTGTATCAGCAACATGTCTGTCTCACTCGATGCTCAAAACCCCACCAGAGATGTCTTCCCTGACTTGCCCTCTAACATCATCTCTCTCTACTCCTGAATCTTTTCTTTCCATCTCACCTGTCTGCTGTCAAATTTTCTGTCTCCTTTAGGTCCTGCTACAGGCAAAGCCAGGTATTAGCACTTCGGGAATTTTCTAAAACTCAGGGCTGAACATAGTCAAAATAGTTACCTAGCTCCTCAACCCACAAGAATAATCTGAAGCTTCTCAACGTGAAATTCTAAGTAAGGGATCAGCAAACCTCATTTGTAAAAGGCCAGATAGTAGATATTTTCAGCTTTGCAAGTCATAAGGTCTCTGTTGCAACTATTCAACTCTGCCATTGTAGCACCAAAGCAGCCACAGACAATCTGCAAATGAATTGTATGGCCGTGTTCTAGCAAAATGATATTTACTAAAACAGGCACTCCACGGGCTGTAGTGTGCTGGCCTCTACTCTAGGTTCCTCTGAATCTCACCCAGTCTACTTCTCAATGGCACATCCTACACTCAAGCCATGCTCTGTGGACCCCATTCAGATGCATCTCTCCCTGTTGGTGTGCATCCACGTCCCTCCTCCACGAAGAGCTGTCGCCATGCCATCATCAGACTAACACCTTCTTATTTTTCAAAACGACCTCAAAAGTGGATGTCTACATTAAGAAGACAGAGGGAAGCAGAAGCTCTAACCACCTTCCTAAAAAGCCTAAGTGAAATAATAAAAATCATTTTAAGAAAAACAGCCCCAACTTTACCAGCAGCACCCAAACCATGACGGGGTGAACACATTATGCCATAAGTTCATAATGACCCTTAAATAAACAGATGGAAGATTCTGGTGTTGCTTTAAAAAGCCATGATGCAAAAACCTCACTCCCTTATCCCCCAAAGGGACAGCTGAGTCACATGTCTTTCTATGATAACGGCTGGCTGGTGATAGGGATCAATCTGTCCGCTAAAACATTAAAAGTTAACAATTAGATTTCCGGTCCAGACTAGATGACATCAGCCCATTTTGTCCCTGCTCCAACTCTCTAGGCAAAACTATAAATCTGGTAGATGGTTCAAGAGACACCAAAGGAGAACTCTGAAGAGTGATAAGAAGAAGCTGATCTGGTTTAAGACCCCATGACTGGAGGAACAACACAGAGGCCAGGGATCTTGCATCTCCCCCAACCTGAGGGAGGACACCCCACCATTTCACAGCCCCTGACCCAGCAGCAGAAGGCAGCTAGGCGAGCTCCTAAGGTTCATCCTCTCCTGGGTGGAAGGGGAGCCCCCCACCAACATCAGGAGAGTCCCACATCACTGGAAAAGGGGATCAATGTGAGCCAGAAACAAGTGGCCATGAAGCGCTATCATTCTCCATCAGGCCTGAGACTCTCCTTTTCAGCCCAGAGATACTGGGACCAGTGAGCAGAACTGGAAAAAGAGATCCAGTCATAGTGTCTAATATTCCTGACCCTTGGTTTGCTCCTTTATCAATTGTAAAGTCTAGTCTCTTACTTTCAGAAGTGTGTGTGTGTGTGTGTGTGTGTGTGTTTGTGACACAGAGAGAGAGAGAGAGAGACTGGTATAAAGCAAGATATTTAAAAAGCAGTACAGAGGTAAGTAAACAGAGGAGCTTACCAAGCCTCCTCCTTCCCTGTGGCTCAGCCAGGTGGCATGGACAGACATTGTCCACAGGAGGGACACTGCTTGTGAGTTAACTGGAGCAGTGGGAAAAGGGGCCAGAGAGAAGAGCCCAGCACCACCCAGTCCTGATTGTCTGCCCCACCCCTGACTCCATCCATCCCTCTCAAGCAGGCCTGGACACTTCTCACCCCTCTACCCTTCTGGGCTAGGACTAGGACCCTAGCCTCTGGGTTCAAGACCTTCTGCAGAGTTGGGAAGTATCTGAGCTCAAATTGTCACAGACAGTGACAGCTCCCCTGCCTGGGTCTTCCCAGGGGCCAGAATGTCTCCTAGTGGGTGGAGCATCATTCCTGGAAGCTGTGAGGCAGAACCTTGATCAGACTCCAGTGCAAAGGTGGCAGGAGCCCAGGGAAGAGTCCGGTGACTTCCTAGGTTAATGAAGCTGGTCAGGGGTAACTGAGACCCTCCAGGGTGTGCTTTCATCCTCAGACTTGGGCTCCTTACTCCCTATGGGTATTCACTAGGGATTGGTGTAGTTCCGGGAAAAGGATAGAATACATGAGTATCCCCAGTAATTAGATGGGAATAATAAAGCTGATCTTGGGTATCACCGGTAGGAAAGTGTTAATCACTCAAGATTCTTAGGATATTTTACAGCTATTACAAGACCTTGGGAAACAAACTTTCCTTGTGATGTTGCAGCTGTCCTCCCACTAGGCCTGAATAACTGCAAGGCTGCTACTTCTCTTTCTCCATCTGAGCAGATTTTCACTTTTTCATTCTGTGAAAAGATTTTCCTCTTTCTGTGTTTTCTGGCATTTGTGTCTGAAGCCTTCTGTTCTCTCTCCGTGTGTGATCTCAGACACTCCAGGGCTCTCACCCCTGATTTCTCCCTAGACACTTCCTGCAGCTTCTGTCTAGCTCAGGCTGTCCTGATCCCCAGAGTCATGAAGTGGCAGGAGGTCTGGGCCCTGTTGATAGGGCCCTGAGACCTACAGAGAAGAACTTCATGCCCTTGCAACATTCCCCTATGTGTGCCTTTCTGAGGGCTCAGGGGTGCCCATGCAGGGGCCTGGCTTCCTCCACATCTGTGGCCTTTCCAGGATCTACTACACCAGGTGATCACACTCTCCCCAAGGTAATCCCTTATCTAACCTTATCTAAGTCTCCCAAATCCTACAACAGGACTCGCCAGCTGGTCCTCCCCAGAGCTAGCCTTTTTTTTTTTTGAGACGGAGTCTCACACTGTCGCCAGGCTGCAGTGCATTGGTGTGATCTCAGCTCACTGCAACCTCAGCCTCCAGAGTAGCTGGAACTACAGGTGCGTGCCACCATATCCGGCTAATTTTTCTATTTTTGGTAGAGGCGGGGTTTCACCATGTTGGCCAGGATGGTCTCAATCTCTTGACCTTGTGATCTCCCCACTTTGGCCTCCCAAAGTGCTGGGATTACAGGCATGAGCCACTGCGCCCGGCCCACAGCCAGCCTTTTCAGGCATCTGACATCACTACTGTTTTTTTCCTGGCAGGGTTGGAGACCTCTAGAGAAGGAAGGTGAGAAATATTTGAGTTCCTTTCTCAGGACAGAGGAAGATCCTGGACATGGGAGCCCAAAGGGAAGGTCCAGACATGGAGACTGCATGATCATTAGCTCCCAAACCTCTCTCTTCTCTCCTAACCCGCCTTTGCACATCAGAGAAGCTCTTTGCTGATTTGGCCCTGCCATACACAGAAAAACCAAAGGACTTCTATTCACTCTTATATCTGGCTTCCAAAACTATTCCCTATAGTTGTGAATAAGCAAAGCAGGGAGAAGGAAGACATATATATTTTTATAATGCTTTATTTACCAAAATTAAAGAAGTACTTTATGCAAGATTGTGCTACTTGTGTGTTTACCTTTCTGTAGATTTGGTAAGCCTGCCAATCAACACATATTTATCACCTACTGCGCGCAAAGCAAGTCCACAGTGCTTTTGAAAGTTGTACGTCTTTGCCTTCAGGGACTCACTTTCCACAGTGGGACTTCAGTACGCAGTGAGGAAACTTATCCTCTCACCTGCTCCCTGCCCACCTCCAATCTGTTCTCCACAGGGAAGACAGAGTAAATTCTAAAAATCCACTTTTCTGCTCCCTTCAGTGGCTTCCCATCACCCAAATGGGAACAGCAGAAATTCTTAAGATGAGTCCAAGGTGTCACATGCAGTATCATATATATGATATACATATATGTATACACATATATGTACATAGTATGTGTGTGTGTGCATATATATATATATATATACACATATATACATATATATACACATATATACACACTATGCAGCCACAGAAAGGAATAAAATCATTTCCCCCAGCAACATGGATGTAGCTAGAGGACATTATCCTAAGCAAATTAACACAAATAGAAAACCAAATATTGCATGTTCTCATTTATAAGTGAGAGCTAAACATTGGTTATACACAGACATTAAAACGGGAAAAATAGACACTGGGGACTCCAAAAGGGGAAAGCAAGGGAGACAGGCAAGTGTTGAAAAAATTCCTATTAGTCACTATGCTCTCACTATTTGGGTGACAAGATCAATACAAGCCCAAACCTCAGTATCACACAATACACCCTTGTAACAAACCTGCACATGTACCCCCTGAATCTAAAATAAAATTTTTAAAAATGCTAGATTCAGATAATCACAGAAGGGTGTTCTCCAGAAATTACAAAATTTTCTATTGGAGACACCAGGAATCTTATTTTCCTTATTCTAAATTCCTTACAATTCTTAAAGTAAGTATGAGTATTTAATGAGCACCTAGTATGTACCAATCAGTTTTCTAAGAAGGGTGGATTTGGCAGTAAATGGAAGAGATACAATACTCTTTATGGAGCTTACATTTTAATGGTGGGATAGTCAGGTATAAGGAATAATTAAGTAGATTATAAGTTGTATTGATTGATGATAAGAAGTTTGGAGCCTTTTGGCTATAATTGCCACCTTCCAGCAATGCCAAAAGAAAAAGAGGAGAGGCACCTGATATATGTTCTGTAAGCATTTTAGATAAAATGGAATTGTTCCTTTGGCCACATAGATGCTAACCTATAAGAAAGGTGATGTAGACATCAAAGGAATGGGTGCTGCTCAAAAATGAATGCCCCACAAATGTTACCATGCCAAAACTGGAAGACTCTGCGATATTACCCAGCATGGTGTTGGCATTGTTGTAAACAAACAAGCTAAGGGCAAGATTCTTGCCAAGAGAATTCATGTGCGTCTTGAGTATATCAGGCACCCTTAAGAATTGAGATAGCAGCCGGGCATGGTAGCTCACACCTATAATCCCAGCACTTTGGGAGGCCAAGGCAGGTGGATCACGAGGTCAGGAGATCGAGACCATCCTGGCTAACACGGTGAAACCCTGTCTCTACTAAAAAATACAAAAAATTAGCCGGGTGTGGTGGCGGGCGCCTGTAGTCCCAGCTACTCGGGGAGAATGGCGTGAACCTGGGAGGCAGAGCTTGCAGTGAGCCGAGATCATGCCACTACACTCCAGCCTGGGCAACAGAACAAGACTCCGTCTCAAAAAAAAAAAAAGAATCGAGATAACTTCCTGAAACACGTGAAGGAAAATGATCAGAAAGAGACAGGGAGGGGGACGGGGACGAGGACGAGGACAAGGATGAGGATGTGAAGATGGAGTTGGAGATTTAGTGAAGATGGGCAAACCTGGATTTCCTCGGACCGTGGAGCAGAGAGGATGAAGAACGTGTTTGAGGCCAAAGGGGTCAAGCGGTGGGTAGGGGTGGGGGGCTGCAGCCAATCACTGACTGGCTTATGGATGATTGACATAAAGGCTGGGTTTCCAGGGAGCCCAGTAACTCACAGCGTGAACCCGATTAACTGGTCTACACAGGCGGTAACCGATTAACTGGTCTACACAGGCGGTAACCGTGTGACTAACGACTGAGTGCCTTACAGGCGATGACCTCCTAAGAGGCTGACTGGCAGGAGCCCAGGTAACTGCCGGCCAGGGCAGGCCATGGGGGCGCGTTACCTGGTTGTCTGAGGAACTGGCTGGCGAGGGGACTGACGCTGACTCTCAGGGCGCTGCCCTGGTCACGGCCTCAGCTCCTCACGGGCCGCCTCACTGGGGCGATGGCCACTGGCTGCCCTCGGGCTGAGCAGGTGACTGGCGTGGTGGAGGCGGAGGAATGCGCAGCGGGCGCCTGGTGACCTCTTGAGGGTCCGCGGTCTTGCCTCGTGACTGATCCAGAATTGGGCTTGGACCCCACAAGGGGCTCGGGGGCCTGAGGGTGACACTGGCGGCCTCACGGGCCTGGGCTGCCCCACGCTCCAAGGGTCAGCTGACTGAGGGACGCCCCGCTCTTCTGGAAGCCCATTTTGCACAGCCGGGATACAGGTCCCGCAGCCAAGGACTGCCAGGGACGCCCACAGGCCAGGCACTGCTGTGAGGCCAGGAATCCTCCGTCAGCCGCGGAGAAAGCGGTGTGAAGGCTCTGCTGTCGCCCTGGGCCCAGCCCGCGCGCCTCGCACGTTGTGCGTCTACCCCACAGCCAATCAGTGGCTGCACAGGCCTCTTTAGTAGCCAATCAGCAGCTTCAGGTGCCTATTGCGCAGCAGATCTGCGAGGCAGATGGAGCTTTCCCCCACCGACACTTGCCTCTGGGAGCTGACGCACAGCCAGTCAGGAGCTGAAAGTGCAAGTCCCTCCCCGCACCTTCAGGCCCAGAGGAATCCTACTGGCTTGAGTCAATCAGCAGCCGCGGGCGGTGCCAGGAACCTTTGGACGCCAATTTTCTTCTCAGCAAGTCCTTTCCTGACCAGGTTATTGAAACTACGCTCCTCTCCACCTAGCCCTGAGGACTCCGTTCCTCTTGATGAAATCTGCTTTATTTTCTCACACTTTACCCACTGCACACTTTCGAAACACTTCTTGCTACTCAATATTTTTGTGGCCGCCCCGCTAGGATACAGGCTCACTGCAGGCAGAGTTTTTGCCATTTTTTTTCTCACCGCTGTTTCCCCCACAGCCTTTGGCTGCGCCCTGCTCGCTGCTCTGGGATGAACTTGCCTTTCAGGCAGCCCTGCCCATGTCTCACCTCCCAGCTCACCTGTCCCACCTGCCCGCGGATCCTCGCCCTCTCCGCTGGGCTCCCACAGCCTCGTCCTCCCCTCTGGCTCAGCCCGGACCCCGCCAGGCTGTGCCCGCCTCTGTCTCCCCTGCCCGTGGCGGGTGCCCCTCCAGGCTCCGCCTCGCCCAGCCCAGACGCCCAGGTGGCTCCGCCCCATAGATGGGAGGCAACTGCCCAGGGTGCAGAGGCAGCGAGGGGCTGCTGCTGAGAGCCCTGCCCGGTCCTGGGGAGGAAGGGTGAGTGTGGATGGAGGGGGCAGCCCTGCAGGTGTCAGAGGCAGGGCGGCAGCAGCACAGGTTTCCTCTGGTGACAGCCCTTCCCTTCCCTCTTCTCCTTCCATCCTCTGAGCAACCCCATGTTACAGGCTGTCCCAGACCCCTGTGGGACTCTGCATCCACCGCGGTTCACACCAGGCTGTGCTCAAAGGAACACATCGAATCCTCTCGACCACTCCATGTACTCTCTTGCCAGGGCTGCCTTGAGAAAGGAACACAGACCGAGTGGCTTCAACAACGCCTTTGTTTTCCCACCCTTCTAGAGGCTGGAAGTCTGAGACCAAGCTGTGGTCAGCGTTGCTTCTTTCTGAGGCCTCTCCGTGGCTTGCAGGTGGCGTCTTCTCCCTGTGTCCCACGTGGTCTTTCTTCTGAGCATGTCTCTGTCCTAATCACTAATCACTCCTTTTTTTTTTTTTTTTTTTTTTTTTTTTGAGACAGAGCCTTGCCTTGTCTGCCAGGCTGGAGTGCAGTGGCGCAATTTCGGCTCTGTAGCCTCTGTCTCCCCGATTCAAGCGATTCTCCTGACTCAGCCTCTCGAGTAGCTGGGATCACAGGCATGCGCCACCATGTCCGGCTAATTTTTGTGTTTTTAGTAGAGACGGGGTTTCCCCATGTTGGCCAGGCTGGTCTCCAACTCCTGACCTCAAGTCATCTGCCCGTCTCAGCCTCCCGAAGCACTGGGATTACAGGCCTGAGCCACCAGGCTCTGCCCCGAATCACCCCCTCTAATAAAGACATAGCTCATGAAGGATGACAGCCCACCCTAACAACTTCATTTTAACTTAGTCACCTTTTTATAAGTCCCTGTCTCTAAATATGGTCGCATTCTGAAGTGCTGGGGGTTAGGACTTCAGCATAGGAATTTGCGGGGGACACAGTTCATCCCTGACACCCCATAAGTGTGGACATCTGACGATGCACAGAGCGGGCAAGCCCCTTCCCAAGACAGAACCATGGGTTTTACAGAGCCCAGCTCAAGCCAGCAGCCATCCAGCTACAGAGCCTTTACCCCTGAACTCTCTCTGCGAGGCCTCAGCTGAGGAAGCCGCAGGGCACTGTGGACCACCAGAAGCTCCTTACTGAGGGCAGGACTCTGAGTGACCCCTGAGGATGGTTAGGGCCAGACACGTGGATGCTCAGGGCCTGCCCAGGGACACAGAGCACATTGGCCACGCCTGAGTCTGCAGAGAATGTCGCTTCCTCGTGCTGGGTTCTCCCTCAGGCTGAGGGGTGGGTGCTGTGATCCCTCCAGGGGACAGATTAGGAGACTGAGACTTGGAGGGAGAGGGCCCAGGACCCTCACACTCCAGAGCCAGGGCCTCCCCTAGCATCTTGGGCTCAGCCTTGCTCCCCATGCTGGGCTCACAGGGCCAGGGCTGTGCAGTCACCACCAGGCATGCTGGGCAGGGGGCACTGAGAAGGTTAGGAAGGCTGGGAACCACCTGTGGGGCCACATGCTCACAGCACCTCAGAGTCCTGGTCCCGTCCACTCTGCCCGTGTATACCTGAGACCACACCTTCTAGCTGCACAGGGCCCTTGGGGTTCCACAAACTCTGCCTGTGTTTCCAGCATCACAGCCCTTACTAACAGGAGCTGGGGTGGCCCAGGGCTCCTCTGCCCCCTCGTTCATTAGGGATCTTCCCAAGGAAGGAGACAGAGTCTGTCACACTCTCCTCTTTGCCTCCACCCCCCTGAAGGGAGGAGACACTCCTGGTGTGGTTGTTGTGCTCATTCGTTAAACATCACCTCCCCCGCCTCAGGGGACCCCTCCCCATCTCTCATGCCTCGTGGTTCCTCCGCCAGCCCCTCCTGAGTCCCAGCCCTGGCAGGACTGACCCTCCCGAGCACCTAGAAGCTGTAATGGCCAGACAGTGCCTGCTTCCCTGGTGTGGACAGTGCTACGGGAGGGAAAGGCTGTGGGCAGAGAACCTGCAGCTGTGGGTCGGGGCCTCCCTGCTGTGTGCAGTCCACACTGAAGAATCATCTGGAAAGTAGAATCGGCCACTCCCCAAGAGCCCTGACAGCTCTGGCAGCGTCGGGGCCAAGGTCCTCTTTCGTGGTCAGTTATTTTTCTGATCTTACCCACAGGCTTCCTGTGGGGCCCTTCTGGGGCCCTGCGACACCAAGGCTCATCCTAAAGAAGCTCACGCTGCAGTAGCTGCTGCCCCTGCTGTGGGCAGGAGAGTGGGCCTCGGGGAGAGGAACCATGGGGCTGGGCTGGGCTCATTTACCATGGGCTGACCCTCATTTACCCACAGGGGCTCTGGCTCAGGATATGAGATCTTGGCGGGAAGCCCCAGAGTTTGTGCAGGTGCAGGAGGGTCTCTGTGACTACGCACTGCTCCATCTTCCACCCCCGTGGGTCCCTGTATGACTCCAGCCCTGTCCAAAGCTACTGTCCCAGAAAGGGGACATTTCCATCAGGATCCTCAAGTGGCCGGAAGCGTTCCCCTGGCAGCCTCTCGTCTACAGGACCATGGACAGCGCAGGCTCCGGGACCTGGGGCTCCGGGGTGGCGCCTGCGCTGCGGGTGGAGCGCCCACTGGGGGAGGCATCCTGAACTTCAGGACAGCCCGGGGTAGGTGGAACCCGGGACCAGGTCCTGAGCCCAAAGGATCCAAAGACTCTGGTCAGGGAAGGTCCAGATCCCCTTTCTCCCGACAAAGCCTCCTCGGCTCCCTCGAGGTCTCAGCTGCAGCCACTCCTGGGCTCTCCATCCTCGCCAGGACCCTGGCACTCACCTCTCCCTCCTCAGGATGCGGTCAAGCTCACACGGTTTTCTAATGGATGTGATCAGAGAGGGGAAAGGAATAGGAAGGATGGGGCCAGAATGTTCCCCTGAGCACCTGGAAGGAAGGAGCTGTGTCCATGGAGGACTGGAGAGGGGAGGCTTTCAGGGGTGATGATAATTCTGAGAATAGGCCTGACATCCGAATGAGGATTGGCGGGAGACAGCTGCATGCAAATGTCCGGAGCTCAGGAGAGGGGTCCAAGTTGGAGATGTTTCAATGCACAGTTGGAGTAAAGTGATGATCACAGATGAGGAGAGAAAAAGGGGTGATAAGAGACGGAGAATAGGACACACTTGTCATTGGTGATGTTGATAACAGCAGGGTTTTGTTTCTTGTTTACTAATTCTAATCATTTATGTAGATTCCCTTGGAGTTTTTAAAACCATGTTTTGTGCTGTATTGAGATATAATTGACAAATAAAAATTGTATATATTTACAGTGTACGTAATTTTCTGTGGACACTAACCTCTGCACTTTATTATTATTATCATCATTTACTTGACAGACAAAAATTGTATGTATTCATGGTGTACAACATCATGTTTTGAAATACTCTATGTATACATGGTGGAAGGCCAAGTCTAGCTAAATAACAGATGCATTACCTCACACATTTATGAACACCTCTGCACTTTGAACTGACATCCTGTAGTCATCTGAGATTCCTTTTGTAAACAAAAAATAAAATCCTAAGCACCCCCACTGACTGAACTGACCTCTTGGCCGAGGGGACCCCAGAGAAACCTTAAAAACAGATTTCCCAGGCATGATAGGACAGGAGGTCAGATGCGCTTTGTTTTACCCCCACCCCTTTTGTGGTTTAGACACAACAGCCAGCATTAATATTAAAATGGAGATCATAAGACTGACAGTACAGACTCTTTGTGGCAAAGAGCAAATTATATACAAGACCTAAGACCATGACAGGCAAGGGTTAAATCATGCACCCTTATGCTTAAAGAATAAATTATGTTCTAGCTTCTGCAAGGTTTCTCTTTTTCTCTAGCAGCTAAGCAAGCACTGGCCTTGAGAGAACCACTTGAGATGGCCACTTGTATATCTTCTTTTGAGAAATATCTGTTTGGGTTGTTAGCTCTCTTTTTAATAGAGTTATTTGCTTTCTTGATATTGAGTTGTTTTTAGTTTCTTTTATATCTTGGATACTGTCTTAGTCCATTTGTTTTTCTATATTGGAATACCTGAGGCTGGATAATTTATAAAGAAAACAGGTTTATTTGGCTCTTGGTTCTACAGGCTGTACAAGAAACATACAACAGCATCTGCTTCTGGTGAGGGCCTCGGGCTGCTTCCACTCATGTCAGAAGGCGAAGGGGAGCCAGGGTGTGCAGAGATCACATGGCAAGTAAGAGAGAGAGAGGAGACAAGAGGGAGGTGCCACGCTCTTTCAAACAACCAGCTCTCACAGGAATTATAGAGAAAGAACTCACTCATTACCATGAGGATGACACTATGACCCAAATATCCCACTGGACCCCGCCTCCACCACTGGGGATAAAATTTCAACATGAGACATGGAGGGGTCAAATTTTCAAACCCATAGCAGATAATTGCCTCTTATCTGATGTACGGTCTGCAATTTTTTTGCTTACTTTGTAGGTTAGCTCTTCACTCGGTTGACTGATTCCTTTCCTATGCATAAGCTTTTTATTTTGATGCAATCTCATTTGTCCATTTCAGCTTTTATTGCCTGTGCTTTTGGGGTCATATCCAAAAAAAAATTATCCAGGTCACTGTCCTGGAGCTATTCCCTGATGCTTTCCTCTAGAAGTTTTACAGTTTCAGGTCTTGTATTTAAGTCTTTCATACATTTTGAATTGATTTTCTATATGGTGTGAGACAACTGACAGCAGTAGTTTTTTTTTTTATTATTTGAGACAGGATGTCACTCTGTCATCCCAGCTGGAGTGTGGTGGCACAATCATGGCTCACTGAAGCCTCAACCCCCTGGGCTCAGGCGAACCTCCTGCATCAGCCTCTTGAGTAGTTGGGACCACAGGCATGCGCCACCATGTCTGGCTAATTTTTTATTATTATTTGTAGAGATGCAGGTCTCACTATGTTGCCCAGGCTGGTTTCAAACTCCTGAGCTCAAGGAGGAGCTGACTCTCCTGCTTCAGCCTCCCAAAATACTGGGATTGCCACCATGTACGGCTTACAACAGCAGTTTTATTGGAGTGGTGGGAGATGGTCTGAAGACTTAATTGGAGAAAGTTCAGAAAGCAATCAAAGGAAGGGTGGTGGGAGGAATGAATACAAATAGCCTTTTGAGGAGTTTTGCTGCAAAAAGAATCTGAGAAATGGATGTGAAGAAGGAGGGGTTTTGTCAGTTCCTTCACTGCGATCTCCCAGAGGTGCTCAATGAATTCAACCCGGTGTTAGTCTCCTATGGCCTCCAGGGTGATTTACCACAAACTTGATGTTTTTTTTTTGTTTTGTTTTTTGAGATGGAGTCTCGCTCTGTCGCCCTGGCTGGAGTGCAGTGGCGCAATCTCGGCTCACTGCAAGCTCCGCCTCCCGGGTTCACGCCATTCTCCTGCCTCAGCCTCTCCAAGTAGCTGGGACTACAGGCGCCCGCCACCACGCCCGGCTAATTTTTTTTTGTATTTTTAGTAGAGACGGAGTTTCACCGTGGTCTCGATCTCCTGACCTCGTGATCCGCCCGCCTCGGCCTCCCAAAGTGCTGGGATTACAAGCGTGAGCCACCACGCCCAGCCAACTTGATGTTTTAAAACATAAGATATTGGCCAGGTGCAGTGACTCACGCCTGTAATATCATCACTTTGGGAGGCCAAGGCAGGTGGATCACCTGAGTTCAGGAGTTTGGGACCAGCCTGACCAACATGGTGAAACCTCATCTCTACTGAAAATACAAAATGATCCGGGTGTGGTGGTGCATGCTTGTAATCCCAGCTACTCAGGAGGCTGAGGCAGGAGAATCGCTTGAATCTGGGAGACGGAGGTTGCAGTGAGCCGAGATAGTGCCCCTGCACTCCAGCCTGGGCAATAAGAATGAAAACTCTGTCCAAAAAAAAAAAAAAAAGCAAAACAAAATAAAAATAAGATATTGTTCTCTCACAGTTCTAGAAGCCAGAAATTTGAAATCAGTAAGGCTGGGCAGAAACCCTCCAAGATTCAAAAGAATCCATCCCTCATTTCTTCCAGATTATTGCAGCTGGTGTCATTCCTTGGCTTCCAGCTGGACCACTCCTATCTCTGTCTCTGGGATCATGTAGCCTCACACCATTTTGTGTGTCACATCTCTATCTGCCTCTTTCTTATTAGGATGCTTGTGATTAGCTTTGGGAGTCAACTGCATAATCCAGGAAGATCTCCACTCGTCAAGATCCTTAAATTAATTAAATCTGTAGACACTTTACTCATAAGGTAACATTTATAGGTTCTAATAACTAGATTTCTTGGGGCAGGGGGCATTATACAGCTTACTGAGCTGTCCATGAGATCTTTCCCCCCGTTAGGATGCCCCCATCTGCCCTCCAGACCTTGACCTTTTATCTTCTTTGCTCTGTTCCTCCACATCCTGACACACTAGTGGGTTGCCTCCTATGTGATGCATATTTAGGAAGATAGGGACCTGTGATTCTAAAAAAAAAAAAGCAAACAAACAAAAACCACACACACAAAAAAAACCTTACAGACTGGAAGAAAATATCTGAAAATAAGGATCTGATGAATGACTTCTAACTGCTGTTGGTGGGGCCGGCTCAGGTTCTTGACTTTGCTGCACAAAAGAATTTGTGAGCGAGTCCAAAGTAAGAGTAGGCAAATAAGTTTACTGCAAAGTGAAAGTACACTCTAAGAGGCAGAGTATGCTGCTCAAAGCTAGAGACATCCCCTAGTGCCTTAAGGGAAATCTCTTTATGGGAGTTGTACATGCATATTCATAAAGTACCTGTGAGGTCAAGTATGCAAAGGTGGACCTGTGGTTGGTGCATGCACTCAGCATCTACATGCTCCAACTCTCATTGCATGTATCATTAGTATATAAAATATCTATGTAGGAGTGTGTTTTTAACTATTAAAATGAGGAAAATTTCATTATAAGCTAAACCTTGAACCCAGCTGCACATGTAGGACACTGGAGAAGTTCCTAGTCTCCCCACCCAAGGCAGGAATTTGTAGCTAATAGCTTCTTGGGCTTTTGGTACTGATTGGCTAGAGACTGGGGAAGTTACAACATGAAGAAGTGGTTTTTGTTCTCATTCCCATGCCATATTGGGTATTAGGAACTTGTAACCATCTGGTGGTGGGCCAGTATCCTGTAGGGCTGCTTATCTTGCAAAAGAGGGGCTGATGCACAAGGGTGAGAGCCAAAGGAGCCTGCTGTGAAAGGGGCCTGTGCAGCTTCACACAGAGGAACAAGTCAGTATGGCCTCTGAACCCTACTTATCCTGCCTCATATCTGAAATATATCAAGAACTGGATGGTCGTGGTGGCTCACATCTGTAATCCTAGCACTTTGGGAGGCCGAGGCGGGCAGATCACTTCAGGTCAGGAGTTAGAGACCAGCCTGGCCAACATGGTGAAACCCCATCTCTACTAAAAATATGAAAAATTAGCCGGGTGTGCTGGCACACACCTGTAATCCCAGCTACCGGGGAGGCTGAGACAGGAGAATTGCTTGAACACAGGAGACAGAAGCTGCAGTGAGCTGAGATGGTGCCATGGCACTCCAGCCTGGGTGACAGAGTGGGACTTCATATATGTAAATCACGCCTGGCAGCAGAGCAAGACTCCATCTCAACAGCCACAACAACAACAAAAGTCTATAAAAAGACTTACACCTGAGTACCATTAGTGAAAAATGGGGAAATCTCAAATGCCTATCAATAGATGAATAAATATAGGACTATAGTATATTCATACAATGGGATAGAACTTAGCAATATCACACTGTGAAAACTATAGGCACAAACAACTTGGTTCAGTTTCAAAAAATATGCTGAGTGACAGAATACGACACAGATGAGTAGATTCCTTCCTAGGAAATTTTGAAATAGGCAAAATGACACACTATGATAGAGAGCATCTCAGTGGTTGCCTGGCACAAGAAGTGGGAATGATGAACTGCAAAGAGGTTAGGCAAAGCCCTTGGTGTAGTGGAAATGTTGTATATCTTGATTGTGGCAGTCACAACAGGGCTGTGTGCACTTGTCAAAACTCACGGAAATGAACACTTCAAGTGGGTGCACATCATCTCATGTAAATTACACCTAGTTAAGTTCATTAAAGAAACACAATAAGACACATTTTCGTATGTATCCTTCTACTCCATGAACGTGGTATGATTTTTTTACTGTTAAAAGTAAATATACTGAATATTATATTATGTGCATATACTATCTTCTAAAATAACTTATAGCAAGATATTGTTTTATCTATTGAGGACTCACTTCCTTATATTTAAAAAGAGGATGGAAATACCTCTCTATGGAAGGTAGGATGAATGAAAATTTTTATAGATACTACTGTGTAGAGAGATTTTACCTGTATATGGTTGCAAATACTATTATGTCTTAGGCATTGAGGATCGGCCAGGTGTGTCCCACAAAGAGTAAAATAAAACACCATATGAGCTGAAGCTAAATTTTAAGTTTTTCTGTACATTCAACTCATATTGTCTGGAAATATTATGTCTTTGGGCCTCATTTAATTATCAGAAATGTATTTTTACATGAAAGAAAATGCTAATCTCTATGGTGAGCCCCATAAAAAAATTGCTGCTGTCCCCTCTGCAGGGAATGGCAACACTAATGGAAAAGAAATTTCTTCTGGACTTGTTCATAGAAGCTTTCGTTTTACATGAAAATACTACATGTTTCTTATTTTAGAGATGTCGCTGAAACATTGCAAATCAGTGTACTAACTGCCAGGGGAAAAAATCCATAGTCATATTTCTTAAAAATACCTCATATGATACCATGACATATGGCAAAGTCACCAGCATCCATAGTTGAAAAGCCAGACAGTATTTGTGTGTGGTGAACATAAGGCTATGGATGGGGAGTATCTAAAGGGTAGGGACAGGTCAGTGGCATCCCTTCTTGTCTCCAGCCTCATTGGCACATAGATGCTCAGTATAGCTTGGGTGAGTGAATGAATGAATGAATTGAATGAATGAATGACTGCCACCTTCACCACATCTAAGACCCTTCTTCATTTCTTCTGCCCCAGACACTTACATGAACCCTACAGAAACCTATATCCTGCAGGACAAACCACCCCACAGGTCAAGAAGAGGACGTGACTCAGGCCAGGCCTGGAGTGACCAGCTGCCTGGTGTAAACAGTTGTGCACAGAAAAGCACCTCAGAGTGGAAGGACTTTAGACATGGGGTTTGCATGTCTCAGATGGCCCCAAAGGTACTGATCCAGGCTCTGGTGCTCCTGGGAGGCAGGACTCAGATTCTGCTCCATCTCCTCCCCTCTCTGGGCGGGTCTCTGGCATCTCTGGCCCATGAGAGTCAAGCTGTGTGGAGGCGACAAGCTCTGAGCACGTGTGGGTCTGAGGTTCCTCTTCCACGCAGGGCTGAGGTCTCCTGCTCCTCCCCAGCTTCCTGTCCGGCCCTGTAGCTCTTCCCCTCCACTCCCTTCCTCTTGTCGGCTCACACAGGGAGCCCAGGAAGCCTCTGCCTCAGACATGCTGCTGCTGCTACTGCTTCCTCTGCTGTGGGCAGGTGAGTGGCTGCGGGGAGAGGGGTTGTCGGGCTGGGCCGAGCTGACCCTCGTTTCCCTGGCTATGGATCCAAAAATCTGGCTGCAAGTGCAGGAGTCAGTGACGGTACAGGAGGGTTTGTGCGTCCTCGTGCCCTGCACTTTCTCCCATCCCGTACCCCACTACGACAGGAATTCCCCAGTTCATGGTTACTGGTTCCAGGAAGGAGCCATTGTATCCTGGGACTCTCCAGTGGCCACAAACAAGCTAGATCAAGAAGTACAGCAGGGGATTCAGGGCCGATTCCGCCTCCTTGGGGATCCCAGTAGGAACAACTGTTCCCTGAGCATCATGGATGCCAGGAGGAGGGATAATGGTTCATACTTCTTTTGGATGGAGAGAGGAAGTACCAAACACAGTTACAAATCTCCCCAGCTCTCTGTGCATGTGACAGGTGAGGCACGGGCTTCAGAAGCAGCCACAAGGGAAGGTCAAAGGGACCTCAGGACAGGGCTTGGGATGGGACCCATGTCCTGGAAGGGGGTTGGGAATGAAGCCTGTCAGACTCAGGGGAGTACCCGGACCAGAACCTGAGCTTCCCTCAGAGCTGTACCACAGACACCCCTTCCTGATCATGCATCCTCGTTTCCTCACCAGTCCTGACCCACAGGCCCAACATCCTCATCCCGAGGACCCTGGAATCTGGCCACCCCAGGAAGCTGACCTGCTCTGTGCCCTGGGCCTGTGAGCAGGGGACGCCCCCCATCTTCTCCTGGATGTCAGCTGCCCCCATCTCCCTGGGCCCCAGGACCCTCCACTCCTCAGTGCTCACGATCATCCCACGGCCCCAGGACCACGGCACCAACCTCACCTGTCAAGTGACGTTCCCCGGAGCTGGTGTGACCACAGAGAGAACCATCCAACTCAGTGTCTCCTGTGAGTGCTGGGCCAGGACGCCTGGGTCCCTGAGGGTGTGATGGGGGGAGGACTAGGAAAGAGGAGGTCCAGGACTGGGGCCACTGGTGGTTGTGTCCTAGACGCCTGGCTGAGTAGAAGACCTAGGACACAAGCCCTGTCTCTCTACATTTCTGTGGCTTCTGGGGTAGGGAAGGAGTGCCGCCCTTATCTCACCCTCACCCCAACTGAATGGGAAATCCTCTCTTGTTGTCCTAGATGCTCTAGGGAACCTAAAGATTGGTGTCTCCCTAGGAGAAGGCACAGGTAGGATAGAAACTCCCTCCTTGGGAAGAGGAGACCTTCAGCTCAGGGCAGGGGTGGGCCTCTCCTCATCCTGACCTCACCTCATCCTGGTGATCTGACACCCTTTTGTGGGTGAACCAAGGCCCCATTCCCATCCTCAGCCCCCATGGCCACCTGAACACTTGTCCCCATCGCCCCCTCACTCCCCTCAGACCCCACACACAACCCCCTCAACCCCACAACAAGGGCAGGGTGACATTCACACACAGACCCAGCCTTTCAGGTTCCCTACATTTATCACCTGAACACGCCTCCTGCCTCCTCTTTCTATTTCCCCCTGTAGTTCTGACCTAAGTGCTTCTGGACAGGTGATACAGTCTCATGGGCAAAAACTTAACAATGCACAGCAGAGTCTGTCCTCAGATGCCTGTCCTCCTCCCCAGAATTGACCAGTGTCCACCCTGGCTGCTCTGAGCCTTGCGGTGTTCACCTGAAGGATCTCAGAAGTCATTTGGCATCAACAGCATAGACTGTTCTTATCCTCCTGTAGGACGCCTGTGGTATTCCATTGCATGAATAAAAATTCTGTATAAATCTTCTGCTCCTGGAAAAGCATGGCATTGATTCTGTTCTACCAACAGACACACTACAATGAATAATCTTGTATCTGCTTCAGCAAGTGTATGCCTATGTATGTGGGATCTCTTCCTAAACGCAAAATAGCTAGCTTATACGTTCTTTTTAATATTGTGAAATATGGCAAAATGTTTCTCAATCAAGAGTGGGCAAGCTGACATTCCCAAAAGTAAGGGGTCAAAGTGCTTGTTTTCATCAACCCAGTGTGGAAGGAGACCTTCTGATTTTTGCCAATGTCAGGTGAAAATTGTTGTGTCCGTATAGTTTTTATTAGATAAAAATTCACATAACATTAAATTCACCATTTTAATCATTTTAAATTGTATGATAAAGTGGCTTTTAGAATGCTCACAATGTTCTTTAACCATCCCACTATCTAATTTCAGAACATTTTAATCACTCAAAAAAAACCTCTGTAACTTTTTGAGGAGATACCAGACTGTTGTCCACAGTGTCAGCACCACTGTGTGTTGCACCACCAATGGCTTTGGGTTGCAATTTCTCCATATTCTTGCAAAAATTCTCATTTTTCTTTTCTTTTCTTTTTTTTTTGTTTTTGTTTTTGTTTTGTTTTTTGTTTTCTGAGATTGAAGTCTCACTCTGTCGTCCAGGCCGGAGCACAGTGACACAGTCTCGGTCCACTGCAACCTCCACCTCCCGGGTCCAAGTAATTCTCGTGCCTCAGCCTCCCAAGTAGCTGAGATTACAGGCACCCACCACAATGCCCAGGTATTTTTTTTTTCTTCAGTAGAGATGGGGTTTCCCCATGTTGGGTAGGCTGGTATCAAATTCCTGACCTCAAGTAATCTGCCTGCCTCGGCCTCCCAAATTGCTGGGATTACAGGCGTGAGCCACTGCACCAAGCCTCATTTTTCTTTTTCTTCCCCTCCCCCTTTTTTTTTTTTTTTTTTTTTTTGATACAGGGTCTCGCTCCGTCACCCAGGCTGGACTGCAGTGGCGCAGTCTCACCTCACTGCAACCTCCACCTCCCAGATTCAAGCAATTCTCCTGCCTCAGCCTCCTGAGTAGCTGGGATTACAGGCATGTACCACCACGCCTGGATAATTTTTGTATTTTTAGTAGAAACGGGGTTTCACCATGTCGTCCAGACTGGTCTCAAACTCCTGACCTCAGGTGATCCACCCACCTCGGCCTCCCAAAGTGCTGTGCTGGGATTACAGGCATGAGCCACCATGCCTGTCCTCATTTTTCTTTTTCTTTTTTTTTTCTTTTCCTTCTTTTTTTTTTTTTTTTTAAGATGGAGTCTCACTCTGTCACCCAGGCTGGAGTGCAATGGCGTGATCTCAGCTTACTGCAACCTCTGCCTCCGGGTTCAAGCGATTCTCCTGCCTCAGCCTCCTGAGTAGCTGGGATTACAGGTGCATGCCACCACGCCCAGCTATTTTTTGTATTTTTAGTAGAGACAGGGTTTCATCATGTTGGTGAGGCTGGTCTCGAATTTCTGACCTCGTGATCTGCCCACCTTGGCCTCCCAAAGTGCTGGGATTACAGGCATGAGCCACCATGCCATGCCTCGTTTTTCTTTTTTAAAAGATGTACAGTCTAATAGTGAGTGTAAGGTACATCATTGTAGATTTAATATGCATTAACATAATGATGAATGATGTTGAGCATATTTTCATGGTCTTATTGATTATTTATATCTTTTTGGTAAAAGTTTTATTTAAGTCCTTTGTCCATTTTTTCATTGGGTAATTTGGGTTGTTTGTAATTTGAGTTGTAAGTGCTCTTTATATATGTTGGATACTAGACCCTTACCAAATCCATGATTTGCTAATATATGCTCCCATTTTGTGAGCTATCATTTCACTTTTCTGATAGTGTCAATCACTAAACAGAGCTTTTAATTTTGATAAAGTCCAACTTACATATCATTTCTCTATCCAGCCATTGGACAGTCAGGGCATGGTTTATGGTAAGCCCTGGGCTCATGTGATCTCACATCCAGGGATGCCTGAAGGGTCTGGAGAACCTTCCTC
The DNA here is from genome assembly GCF_006542625.1 of Nomascus leucogenys. Taxonomy (NCBI): domain Eukaryota; kingdom Metazoa; phylum Chordata; class Mammalia; order Primates; family Hylobatidae; genus Nomascus; species Nomascus leucogenys. Next base: position 65,379,808 of record NC_044390.1, read on the forward strand.
TTCTTATGTTCAATATGGACACAGATCGTGGTTTGTCAAGTGAATCAACCTCATCCCACTTTTTTGTAGGGAAATCAAGGCCTGTGACAAAGGTGGTTCTGGTGGCCATTGGGGAGGCAGCTGTGAAGATCCTGCTTCTCCTTCCTCACCTTCCTCAGGTGAGCACTGCCCCAGGGGAAGTGTGTGGAGGGCAGGAGACATGATGCTGAATCCCAGAATCTCAATCATGGAGATACTCAAATACCTTAAGAGCACCTAGGACCAGGCAAGGAGCTCAACTGGTGGTGAGAATTCCACATGGTTCATTTGTAGTCAGGCCTGTGTCTGTCCAAACCCTAGGCCAAATGCCGGGGTGGAGAGGTTTCTGTTCTCATAAAGAAGATCTTGAGGGCTAGGCCTGCTCTCTCCACCACATTTTCTATCAGCCCCTTTGCAGCGCACAGGGAGGTGAGTCTGCAGCCCTCTGCACCCCAATCTGGCCACACTTATATGCCTTGATCTCTTCACTCAGTGTGAGGTCCTGCAGGAGGAAGGTGGCAAAGGCAGCAGCAGCCATGGAGGCTGAAAACACTGCCATGGGCTAATCTCTCAGGTAAGTGTTGTGGACGTCTCACCCTCCAATATCGTGCTGGATGACTTCTTTCAATGGCCCCCAGGATAGCTGCACTCAGCATGGCCGAAGTTGAACCTCCCATGTCCGTCCCCAAACCCACTTCTCTGCAGCCCCATCTCTAAAGTCAGAACCAACGTGTGGGTCTCCACCTTGACCTCCCCACCTTCTCCAGATCCCATAAATCACTCACTCTTGTCCCTCCTTCTCCCAAGCAGAGCTCATTTGGTGCCCTTTTCTCCATCCTGACCCTGGTCATGCCTGGGCCCTCACCTCTTCCCTGGTCACTGAACCATCCTCACCTTTTGTCTCCCTGTCTCCCCAGCATAGGCCTCCAGACTCTGCTTCCAGATGCCTCCTCGTCCAGTGCCTCCACAGTCTGAACGGACTTGTCTCCTTGTTTCCTCTCCATTGCTGGAGAACACCACCGTGGACTGAAGGCCTTGCACGGTCCATCCTCCACTGGACTCTCCTGATCCCTCCTTTCTCTGTGTCACCCAAAGTCTCCCCACACCCACTGGGCCAAGCCCTCTATGACTCTGAGACTTTGCATGTGTAGTTCCGTTTCCTGAAATGCCCTTCCCTCCCATTTCTGCCAAATCCAGGTCCTGATTGTCCTTCAGGCTCAGTCTTAAATGTCACGTGTGTGTGTGTGTGTGTGTGTGTGTGTTTCCTGTATGATATTGAGGGAAGGGTACATTTATTCATTAATCTATAGACTCTTTGGTAACTATACTGAACACCTACTATGTGCCAGTATTGTTGTAGGTGCCAGGGGTTCATTGGTAGACATAGCATCAGAAATCTCAGTATTAAGAAGATGTTCTGGGCTGGGCATGGTGGCTCACACCTGTAATCCCAGCACTTTGGGAGGCTGAGGCAGTGGATCACCTGAGATCAGGAGTTCGAGACCAGCCTGACCAACAAGGTGAAACCCCATCTCTACTAAAAATCAAAAATTAGGCGGGCGTGGTGGCATGTGCCTGTAGTCTCAGCTACTCGGGAGGCTGAGACAGGAGAATTGCTTGAACCTGGGAGGCCGAGGTTGCAGTGCGAGACTCCGTCTCAGAAAAAAAAAAAAGAAAAAAAAGAAATTCTGAAGACAAGATGGACATAAAAAAAGGAATAAGCAATAAAAAACATTTAACTATATAGGATGGCAATATATGTTTAGAGAAAAATCATGCAGGGAAAGAAGCTAAGATATAGTGGGGAACCATCTCTGTACCTGATGTTGGAAAGAGATTATATTTGGGCTAACACATGAAGGTGGTGAGGAAGCAGGCTCTGTGTATATATAAGCAAAAGCATCCCAGGAAGAAGGAAAAGGGGGAAGAGCAAATGCATTGCTCAGAGGCAGCAGTAGGCCTGGGTGTTGCAAACACACCCAGTAACCCATGTCTAAGAGCAGAGGGAGGCAGAGGAGTCAAGCAGTGGAAAGGACACTGCCGACCACCAGGTGCCCTGCAGGCCACACAGGAACCTAGAGCCTTTGTGGAGAGGAGAAACTCGACTGGACTGTCACTCTAACAGGATCCCTTGGCTCCCTGGTGACAGCAGGCCTGAGCGGGTCGAAGCACCCACAGATAGACTGGGAATGAGGATCGTTGTGGGTATATAATTATATACAACTCTCAAACCATATCAAAATTGCATATGATAAAGAGTTAATTCAACTGTATCTAACTTTAAATGAATTAAAAAATTTAAAACACAGGATGCCACTATGCTCTCACTAGAATTGTTCAAATATAAAGCAGGACAATATCACATGTCGACAAGGGTGTGGAGCTACTGGAATTCTGGCACATGGCTAGGAGGAGTGGTAAAAGTCAAAACCATTTTGGACAACAGTTTGGCAATTCCTACTAAGGTTAAACTTACAAGTAGTCATTAGTCTGACTATTTATCTTCTTGTGTATACCAATTAGTATAAAACCATGTATGTAAAAAGACTTGTACCTGAATACCTGTAGGCAGAAAACTAGAAAAGCCTTGTCTATCAATAGGTGAGAAATAAAACATTATAGTATACACATAAATGGAATACTACTTAGCAATATCACATTTTGAAATACAGACACAAACAACTTGGTTCAGTTTCAAAAAATATTATGCTAGGTCGTAGGATACAGACACAAATTAACACATCTCTAGGAAATTTTCAAATAGACTAACTCACAATGAAAGAGGACATATCAGTGGTGGCCCAGCATAGAAGGTGGGAAGAAAAGCCCTTGGCATACTAGAAATGCTGTATATCTGCAGTGTGGTGAGTATACAGGCTGTACATGCTCGTCAAATCTCATGGAAATGTGAACTTCAAGTAGGTGTGCTTTATTTCATGTAAATTATACCTAATTAAATTCATTAAAGAAACACAGTAAGACTCACATATTCATATTTGATCTTCTGGTCCATGAACATAGTATGACTTTATTGTTAAAACTAAATGTGGCTGGGCACAGTGCCTCATGCCCATAGTCAAAGCACTTTGAAGGCCGAGGTGGGAGGATTGCTTGAACCCAGGAGTTCAAGACCAGCCTGGGGGAATGTAGCAAGACCCCAGCTCTCCTAAAAATAAAAACAAAAAATTACTCCAGCCTGGTGGTATGAGCCTGTGATCCCAGCTACCAGGGAGGATGAGGTGGGAGAGTCACTTGAGTCTGGGAGGTCAAGGAGACAGTGAACTGGGATCATCCCAGTGCACTCCAGCCTGGGCAACAGAACAAGACCCTGTCTTAAAAAAAAAAAAAAAGCACTAAATGTATTGAATTTTCTATTACGTGTCACATGCTAAATATTTAAATAACTTACAACAGATATTATTTACTGGAGACTTAATTTGTTGTATATCAAACGAGGATGCAGCTACCTCTCTATTAATAATGATGAATGAAGAGTTATCTAGATACTACCGTGTGTAGAGATTTGACAAAGGTATGGTGGCAAGTACTAATATGTCCCAGGGATCAAGGGTTTGCTGGATGCATACTACACACAGTGATATGGAAAACCATGTAGCTGGACCTAAAGTTTAATTTTGTCTGTACATTCCACTCATGTTGTCTGGAACTATTCTGTCTTTGGGCCATATTTAACTGTGAGAAGCAGATTTTTACATGAAAGAAAATGTTCATCCATATGATGAGCCTCTAAAAAAACTTGCTTCTGCCCACACTGCACCAAATGGCAGCATGAATGGAAAAGAAGTTTTTTCTGCACTGGTTCATAGAACACGTGTTCTCCCTTTTGTTTTACAGGGAGATGCTGCGTGGTTCTTATTTTGGAGATGTCATTGACACTGTGTAAATCAGTGTACTAGCTGCCAGGGGAACATTCTATAGTCATATTTCTTTTAAAATTTCCAATATGCTACCATGATACATGGCAAGTTCCCAACTTTTCACAGCTCTAAAGCCGGACAGTATGTGTGTGTGTGGTGAGGACATGAGGCTATGGATGGGGAGTATCTCAAGGGCAGGAATCAGGTCAGTGGCATGTCTTCTCAAGCCCTACCTACACACAAGGCTTACTGTAAGAATTAAAGAAAGAGGAAAGAAACATGAATGGTGGCTCGCCAGTCAAGACAGGTTTTAGAGAAAACAAACCTGAGAGGAATTTCTGGCTGAGTTAGGTCAGAGGCACACTCTCTTACAGACTACGAGCTTTTAAGCATTTAGGGTGGGAGAGTTTATCAGAGACTTGGACTGCTTCTGAGTCTCTTTGTTGTGCTTGTCTGGGAGGGAGAGGTGTGTGTCTGTACCCATACATCTTTCTGCAGCTACAGGCATACCCACCGAGTCTGCTTTTAGCTTCCCTATCTTAGTGCACCTGAATGGAAAGGAATGTGCTTATTAAGGCCCACTGTTTTACTAGGGCCCATTGTATGAGGGTGAAGTTTGGCAGTAACTCAAGAGACTCTCCCCCCACCTCCCTCTGTGCCCGAGCTGTCTTATCTGTGTTTCACTGTCTGCTCTTTCTGGTTGCTTGTAGTTAGCAGAGAAGTGATTTCCTTGAAATGCATGAGGCTAGAAAGGGAATTGGAACTTAAAGTGGCAGTGTTAGTCCGAGATGGCGGTGCTCCTGCTCTGTCACTCACTATATCTTTAGTGAATGAATGAATAAATGAATGGCTGCCACCTTCACTTTACCTAGGACTCTTCTTTGTTTCTCTGCCCTGGACACTCACACGGACCCTATAGAATCCTATATCCTGCTGGACTAATCACCCCATAGATCTAGGTGAGGCTGTGACTCGGGCCAGGCCAGCAGTGATCAGCCCTGGTGTAAACAGTTGTGCACAGAAAAGCACCTCAGAGTGGAAGGACTTTAGACATGGGGTTCGCATGTCTCAGATGGCCCCGAAGGTACTGATCCAGGCTCTGGTGCTCCTGGAAGGCAGGACTCAGATTCTGCTCCATCTCCTCCCCTCTCTGGGTGGGTCTCTGGCATCTCTGGCCCATGAGGGTCAATCTGTGTGGAGGCGACAAGCTCTGAGCACGTGTGGGTCTAAGGTTCCTCTTCCATGCAGGGCTGAGGTCTCCTGCTCCTCCCCAGCTTCCTGTCGGGCCCTGTAGCTCTTCCCCTCCACTCCCTTCCTCTTCTCGGCTCACACGGGGAGCCCAGGAAGCCTCTGCCTCAGACATGCTGCTGCTGCTACTGCTGCCCCTGCTGTGGGCAGGTGAGTGGCTGCGGGGAGAGGGGTTGTCGGGCTGGGCCGAGCTGACCCTCGTTTCCCCACAGGGGCCCTGGCTATGGATCCAAAAATCTGGCTGCAAGTGCAGGAGTCAGTGACAGTACAGGAGGGTTTGTGCGTCCTCGTGCCCTGCACTTTCTCCCATCCCATACCCCACTACGACAGGAATTCCCCAGTTCATGGTTACTGGTTCCGGGAAGGAGCCATTGTATCCTGGGACTCTCCAGTGGCCACAAACAAGCTAGATCAAGAAGTACAGCAGGAGACTCAAGGCCGATTCCACCTCCTTGGGGATCTCAGTAGGAACAACTGCTCCCTGAGCATCATGGATGCCAGGAGGAGGGATAATGGTTCATACTTCTTTCGGATGGAGAGAGGAAGAACAAAATACAGTTACAAATCTCCCCAGCTCTCTGTGCATGTGACAGGTGAGGCACGGGCTTCAGAAGTGGCCACAAGGGAAGTTCATGGGTACTGCAGAGCAGGGCTGGGATGGGACCCTGGTACTGGGAGGGGTTTAGGGGTAAAGCCTGTCGTGCTTAGCGGGGAAGCTTGACCGGAGGTTGATCTTCTCTCAGGCCCTCACCTGGACCCTCCCTCCTGATTCTGCATCCCCCCTTTCTCCTCACTAGACTTGACCAACAGGCCCAAAATCCTCATCCCTGGCGCCCTAGACCCCGGCCACTCCAAAAACCTGACCTGCTCTGTGCCCTGGGCCTGTGAGCAGGGAACACCCCCGATCTTCTCCTGGTTGTCAGCTGCCCCCACCTCCCTGGGCCCCAGGACTACTCACTCCTCGGTGCTCATGATCACCGCCCGGCCCCAGGACCACGGCACCAACCTGACCTGTCAGGTGAAGTTCCCTGGAGCTGGTGTGACTACGGAGAGAACCATCCAGCTCAATGTCACCTGTAAGTGCTGAGCCAGGATGCTAGGGTCCCTGAGGATGTAGGGGAGACAGGATGGGCTGGTTCTGGGGACATTTAGTGTCCTGGAGGCCTGGCTGAGTTCGGGAGCCAGAAGGACATGAGCCCTGTTCCTTCTGCATTTCTGTGGTTTCTGGCAGGAGAAGGGGAAATGCCTACCCTTATCTCATCTCTACCCCCAACTGAAGGAAATCCTCTCTTCCTCTCCTAGATGCTCCACAGAACCCAACAACTGGTATCTTTCTAGGAGATGGCTCAGGTAGGAAGGAGCCTCCCCGCCTGGGGCTGTTACTGACACTGAGTCTGTGTCAGGTTTGGTCAGATCTGGACTTTCAGAGTCAAATATTCAGAGGCAAGGCCTGCAGTTAGACACGGGTAGACATCAGGCACCTTGGAAAAGGATATTTGGGGATGACTAGCAACTTCCTCCTTGCCCATACAAATAATGCTCTTTGTCTCCCTGCTGTTGCTGAATGTCTTGTGGTATTTTATTTTTAATTGATATGTAATAATAGTACATATTTATGGATGGCATAGTGATGTTTCCAGACTAATAATGTATAGTAATCAGATCAGGGTAATTTATTATTTCATTTATTCTTTCATTGTTGTTTTATTTCATTATTTCATTATTATTTCATTTATTATTTCATTGTTGTTGGGAACATTCGATACCCCCTTTCTAGCTATTTGAAACCATCTATTATTGTTAACCATAGTCATCCTACAGTGGTATAGAATACCAGAACTTATTCTTCCTTTCCAGGTGTAATCTTGTATCCTTCAACAAATCTCTCTCCTTATCACTGTTCCCCTAACCTTCCCAGCCCTTATTATTCTGTTCTACTTTTTACTTCCATGAAATCAACTTCTTGTAGCTTCCACTTATGAGTGAGAACATGTGGTATTAAACTTTCTGTTCCTAGCTTATTCATTTAACATAATGTCCTCTAGTTCAATCTATGTTATACTGAATAACAAGATTTCATTATTTTTTATGACTGAATGATAATCCATTGTGTATATATGCCACATTTCCTTTATTTATTCATCTGTTGTTGGACACTTAGGTTTATTTCATATCTTCCTATTGTGGATAATGCTGCAAAAAACACTGAGGTGCAGATGTTTCTTCAATATACTGATTTCCTTTCCTTTCTATAAATGCCCAGTAGTGGGGTTGCTGGATCATATGGTAGTTTTATTTGTAGTTTTTTGAGAAACTTCCATACTCTTCTCCATAGTGGTTATACTAGTTTACATTCTGGTCAAAAGTTTATAAGAGTTCCCTCTTCTCTACATCCTCACCATCATTTGTTAATTTTCATCTTTTTTTTATCATAGTCCTCCCAACTGGAGTGATGTTACCTCATTGTGGTTATGATTTGCATTTCCCTGGTGATTGGTGATGTTGAGCATTTTTCATATACACTTGTTGGCCATCTGTATATCTTTTCTTGAGAAATGTCTACTCAGATAATTTGCCCATTTTTAAATGAGATTGGGTTTCTTTGCCATTGAGATGTATGAGTTCCTCATATATTCTGGATATGAATCACTTGTCAGATGAATAGCTGACAAATATTTTCTCCTATTCTGTAGGTTGCCTTTTCACTCTGTTGGTTGTTTCCTTTCTGCATAGAAGCCTTTTAGCTTGATATCATCTCATTTATTTACTTTTGCTTTTGTTGCTTGTGCTAGTGAGGTCTTAGTCATAAAATATTTTTCCAGACCAATGTCCTAAAGCATTTCCCCAATGTTTTATTCTAGTATTTTAAAAATTTTTGTGTCTTATATTCAGGTCTTTGATCCATTTTGAATTGATTTTTGTATAGGATGAGAGGTGTGAGTCTAGTGTCATTCTTCTGCATATGGCACCAGTTTTCCCAGCATCATTTATTAAAGAAACTGCTCTTTCCTCAATGAGTGTTCTTCATGCATTTGTCAAAATTCAGTTGGCTGTAGATAGTGGGTTAATTTCGGTGTTCTCTATTATGTAGTGTTGGTGTATGTTTCTGCTTTTATGCCAATATCATGCTGTTTTGGTTATTGCAGCTTTGTAGTTTTGAAATCTTTAAATTTTTGAAATTTTGAAATTTTCTAGTTTTGAAATTTTGAAATCTTGTAGTGTGATACCTCCAGCTTTGTTCTTTTTGCTTAGGATTGCTTTGACTATTCAGGCTATTTTTGGTTCCATATGAATTTTAAGATTGTTTCTTCTAATTCTGTGAAGAATGACATTGATATTTTGATAGAGCCAGGTTTGAATCTGTAGATTTCTTTGGGTAGTATAATCATTTTAGCAATATTAATTCATCTGATGAGTAAGGAATGTCTTCCCATTTGTCTGTATCCTCTTCAGTTTATTTCCTCAGTGTTTTGTAGTTTTTCTTATTGAGGTCTGTCACCTCCTTGGTTAAATTTATTCCTAGGTATACTTCATTCTCTTATAGCTATTGTAAATGTGATTGCCTTCTTGATTTATTTTCAGCTAATTCATTGTGTATAGAAATGCTACTGACTTTTGTGCATTGATTTTGTATCCTGAAAATTTACTAAATTCATTTATCAGTTCTGAGAGTTTTTTTGTTAGAGTCTTTAGGTTTTTTTGTTTTGTTTTGTTTTTGAGATGGAATTTCACCATGTTGGCCAGGCTGGTCTTGAACTCCTGGCCTTAAACAATCTGCCCACCTTGGCCTCCCAAAGTGCTGGAATTACAGGCATGAGCCACCATGCCTGGCCAAGTCTTTAGGTTTTTGTATGTTATTTGCAGAGACAATTTGACTTCCTCCTTTCCGATTTGGATGGTTTTTATTTCTTTCTCTTGCTTAATTGCTCTGGCTAGGACTTTCAGTACTATGTTAAATAAGAGTTGTAACAGTGGACATCCAGTTCCTAGAGGAGAAGATTTCAGCTTTTCTCCATTCAGTATGATGTTAGCCATGGGTTTGTCATATATGGCCTTTTTTGTGTTGAGGTACTTTCCTTCTATACCTAATTTATTGAGAGTTTCTGTCATGAAGCAATATTGAATTTTAACACATGTTTTTTATTCTGCAACTATTTAGGTGATCATATGGTTTATGTCCTTCATTCTGTTGACATATGTATAACATTTATTGGTTTGCATATGTTGAATCATTCTTGCCTTTCTGGGATTAATCCTACTTCATCATGGTATATTATCTTTTTGATGTATTGTTGGATTTGATTTGCTACTATTTTGTTGGATATTTTTGCATCTATGTTCATCAGGGATATTGGCCTCTAGTTTTCTTTTTTCATTGTCTCCTTTCTGATTTTGGTGTCATGGTTATGCTGGCCTTGTAGAATGAGTTAGGAAGAGTTGCCTCCACTTCAATTTCTTGGAATAGTTTGAGAAGAGTTGGTATAATTTTTTTCTTTAAAGGTTCAGTAAAGTTCAGCACTGAAGCCATCCAGCCCTGGAATTTTCTTTGTTGGGAGGCCTTTTATTATTCATTCAATCTCATTACTTGTTGTTTGTCTGTTGAGGTTTTCTATTTCTTCTTGATCAATCTTGGTAGATTATATGTGTCCAGGAACTTATCTGTTTCTTCTAGACTTTCAAATCTGTTGGCATGTTGTTCATAGTAGTGTCTAAGATCCTGTGTATTTCTGTGGTAACCATTGTGACATCTTCTTTTTATTTATGATTTTATTAATTTATGTCTTCTGTCTCTTTCTTAGTCCAGCTAATGATTGTCAATTTTATTTATTTTTTCAAAAAGCCAACTTGTTCATTGATTTTTTTTTCAATTTCATTTATTTCTGCTCTGATCTTTATGATTTCTTTCATTCTGCTGATTTTGGATTTGGTTTGTTCTTGCTTTCTAGTTTCTTGGAATGCAGTTAAATGGTTTACTTGAAATTTGTCTAATTGTTTGATGTAGGCATTTATTTCTCTCAAGTTGTTTCTTAAAACTGTTTTTGCTGTGTCCCATAGGTTTTGGTATATTTTATTTCTATTTTTATTTATTTTGAGGAATTTTTAAATATCATTCTTAATTTCTTCCTTCACTATTGGTCATTTAGAATCATTTTGTTTCATTTCTGTGTATTTGTATAGTTTGGAATGTTTCTCTTGGTATTGATTTTTAGTTTTACTCAATTGTAGTCAAATAAGATACTTGATACAATTTTGATTGTTTAAAATTTTTGGCACTTGTTTTGTGTTCTAACATACGGTCAATCCTTGGGAATGTTGCACGTGCTGATGAAACCAATGTGTATTCTGCAGCTGTCGGTTGAAATGTTCTGTAAATATCTTAGGTTCATTTGGCATATGGTGCAGTTTAAATCCAATGTTTATTTGTTAATCTTGTCTAGATGATTTGTTCAATGCTGAGAGTGGGGCATTGAAGTCCTCAACTATTACTGTATTGGAGTCTATCTCTCCCTTTATATCTAATAATATTTGCTTTACATATCTGGTGCTCTGGTGTTGTGTGCATATATATTTACAGTTGTTATATTACAGTGCTGAACTGATCCCTTTATAATAATATAATGTCCTTCTTTGTCTCTTTACAGCTTTTGACTTGTAGTCTGTTTTGTCTGAGATAAGTATAGCTATTCCTGCTTCCTTTCATTTCCACTTGGGTAGAATGTCTTTTTCCATCTCTTCCTTTTCAGTCTATGTATGTCTTATAGGTGAGATAAGTTTCTTGTAAGCAGTATATAGCTGTGTTGGTAGAAGGGCCGAGGCAGGGCTTGCTTGTCTGACATAATGTAAAAGAGTCTTGGAACATGTCCTGGGTCCAGGGTCTCAAACCCCTCGTGGCCTATGGAACACCAAGTTCTGTGCCTAAGGGTGGAAGGCTGCCGTGCTGCACTACAATCTAAGCCCAGGGCATAAAACTCCTCGTGGCTTGGAAAGAATCCAGGGCTCTGGGCATAAAACCCCTCATGGCCTCTGGAATGTGTCCAGACTTGCTAGCCCCTTGCTTCTTGCTCTCCCAGGATCATAAATTGATTGTATCTTGAGTGAAAAGAACTTGTTCTCCATTATTTCAAGTAGCAGAGCATATGCTAAACCTTCACAGCTATGCTTGATGCACTGCTACCTTTCTACCCCAACGTCCTCATGTTCTCATTTGTCCATCCCCACTTCCACACGTCCTCACCACCTGCTTCTTTGTTTGATTGCCAATAAATAGTGTGGGCTCCCAGAGCTCGGGGCCTTCACAGCCTCCATACTAGTGTCGGCCCCCTGGACTCACTTTATGTACTATTAACTTGTCTTGTCTCATTCCTTTGACTCCGCTGGACTTCGTGGCCCCCATGGCCTGGTGTTGGGTCCGATCACCCCAAAAAACTGAGTCTAGATTTTCTTTTCATTCAGGCAGTCTATATATTTTAAATGGGACGATTTAATCCATTTACATACACATTATTATTAATAGGTTATTTTCATTTCATTGATTGTTTTCTGATTGTTTTATATATTCCTGGATCCTTACTTCCCCTCCTATTGTTTCTTTTTGTGGTTGGCTGACTTTTTTTTTTTTTGTAGTGATAAGATTTGATTCCTTTCTCTTTCTTCTTTATGTATGGGCTGTCAGTGAGTTTTAATTTCACATGGTTTTGCCTTTTCACTTCCAGATGTAAGACTCCTTTGAGCATTTCTTTTCTTTTTCTTCTCTTATTTATTTTTATTTTTGAGAAAGTGTCTCGCTCTGTCGCCCAGGCGGGAGTGCAGTGGCATGATCACGGCTCACTATAGTCTCGACCTCCTGGGTTTAAGCAATCTGCCTGCCTTAACCTCCCAAGTAGCTGGGACTACAGGCATGTGCCACCACGCCCAGCTAATTTGTGTATTTCTTGTAGAGGTAGGGTGCTGCCATTTGCCTAAGCTGGTCTCAAATTACGGAGCTCAAGTGATCCACCTGCCTGCCTTCACCTCTTGATGTGCTGGGAATATAGGCATGAGCCACACCGTGCCTGGCCCCTTGAGCACTTCTTGTAAGGCCAGTCTAAGAGTGATTAGAATTCCCTTAGTTTTTGCTTATCTATGAAATATTTTATTTCTCCTTCTTTTCTGAAAGATAGCTTTTCTGGGTATAGTATTTTTGACTGGTAAGTTTTTTATCTTTCAGTACTTTGAGTATGTCATCCCATTCTCTCCTGGCCTATAATGTTACTGCTGAGAAACTCACTGTTAGTCTAATAAGGATAATCCTATATGTGACTAGATACTTTTACTTTGCTGTTTTTAGAATTCTTTACTTGACTTTTGACAATTTGGCATAATGAGCTTTGGAGAGGACTTGCTTGGGTTGAATATTTTGAGAGTACTTTGAGCTTCCTGGACCTGGATGTCCTTCTAGTTCCCAAGGCTTGGGAAGTTTTCACCTATTATTGGATTAAATACGTTTTCTACACCTTTTCCATTCTCTTCTCCTCCTAGAAATCCCATAATGTGAATATTTGCTTGACTGCATCCCATGAGTCCTGTAGGTTTCCTTCATTCTATTTTATTCTCTTAGTTTTACCTACCTGTGTTATTTCAGAAGATCTGTCTTCAAGTTCAGAAATTATTTTTTCTTCTTGGCCTAGTCTGTTCTTGAAGCTCTCAATTGCAGTTTTTTATTTCATTTACTGAGTTCTCAGCTGTAGGAGTTCTGCTTCGTTCTTTTATATAATATCTATCTCTCTGTTAAATTTCTCTTTCAAGTCATGAATTAAAACAATGGGACATAGGTGCCCAACTACTTGGCTGACCTGGGGGCATATCTGCTGGAGGTGCCAACATGGCTGTTTTGCAGGGCTGAGATGAAGCTGAATGACTCTTGGCTGGCCTAGGTGTATTTTTGCCAGGAGTAGCACTCACAGCTTTATCTAGGGTTTGGGATGTGAGTGTAAGGCTGCTCAGCTGGCCTAGGGGGTATACCAGCCAGTGGTAGCCCATGGGGCTGTTTCTCAGGCCTGGAATGCAAGCACACAGCTGCTCAATCTGCCTGGGGTCATGTCTAAAAGGTTTGGCTCACAAGGCTGTTTCTCAGGCCCTAATTGTGGGAGAGTGGCCTTTGGGCAGGCCAGTGGCATGCCACAGAAGGGGGCTGGGCACCATAAGGCTGTTTTTCAGGGCCTGTGTGTGAGCACATAACCACTTCCCCAGCCTGGGGATGTATCAGCTTTTTGTTGGCTCAGAGGTCTCTCCCATTCAGGTGAGCGTGCACAGTAGTTTGGCCAACTCAGTTGTGTGTTCGCCCTGAGTGGGACTATAAGACTTTTCCTCCAGCTGGAAGTACAGGCAGCAGGGGTTGGTTTCTCTGCTGCTCAGGGCCAGAGTCCCAGCCAATCCTGGGCCCAGGCTCCATGCAGCTCTAATTGTGGTATTCAGCCACTACTGCAGGCTTAGTGGAATGAAGATGGAGTTACAATGATAAAGAGGTGCATGGCCACTGGCCCCCAGAGGAGGGTGCACTCCAGAGATGGCTGTGGTCTCAAGATGGTGCTGTGTTGTAGCAGCTTGCCCACAGGGGCTGGTTAGGGAGTTGGGAGTGCACACCAAGTGCTCCTAATCCAGAACCATGCAGCTGTGTGAATTCCTGGTAGCTCTTCCAACTGTGCTCAGAGCTTGTGAGGACTGTAAGATTAACCTGTAGTAAGGTTAATCCTTACTACACTAAGTCACCCCTCTCTACATGCTGGAGAGGAGGATACACATACCTGTTTATCCAGATTAGAGTTCACCCCGTCTTTTTTGTCTGCAGGGAAACAAGAGACCAGAGCAGGAGTGGTTCATGGGGCCATCGGAGGAGCCGGTATTACTGCCCTGCTCGCTCTTTGTCTCTGCCTCATCTTCTTCATGTGAGCATTTTCTCTGGGTCAGGCATGGGCCAGAGGTGAAGAGGATAGACCTGGTGTAGAAGGGTCCAGGAGGGGCTGTGAGGGCTGGAGAAAGGGCAGGGGGCGTGATGATGTACAGAATCCAGCCTGTAGCCACTGGGCTAGGCATGGGTCTATTCTAGGGCCCTGATCTCAGATGTCCAAGGAGTGGGAGGTAGAGGGAGACCTTGTTACTAAGTCTTGTTTGAGGGCTCCTGGATTAATCCCACCCTTTACCTGCCAAAGTCCCTCATTCCAGGCTCATAACAATGGCCACACAGCCTGAGAAAACCAGGCTCAAAGACCCTGGTGTCTCCCATCAGAGTGAAGACCCACAGGAAGAAAGCAGCCAGGACAGCAGTGGGCAGGAATGACACCCACCCTGCCACAGGGCCAGCCTCCCCGGTGAGTGATGGGGCATCCTGGCATCCAGTCTGCCCTGTAGACATCTCCTCCCAACGTGGCCCACAGTCATGCCCCACTCAGCATTTCCAGAACTGAGCTTATTGTCTTTCCTCCTGTTTAACAGCGTAGGTTTTAATATTTTTCAGGTATGTTGAGGCCAACAGATCAGGAGATGATGGCCATTGAAAAGATAGTTTCTTGGCCGGGCGCAGTGTTTCACACCTGTAATCCCAGCACTTTTGGAGGCCAAGGTGGGTGGATCACGAGGTCAGGAGATCGAGACCATCCTGGCTAGCACAGTGAAACCCCGTCTCTACTAAAACTACAAAAAAATTAGCCGGGCATGGTGGCAGGCACCTGTAGTCCCAGCTACTTGGGAGGCTGAGGCAGGAAAATGGTGTGAACCCAGGAGGTGGAGCTTGTAGTGAGCCGAGATAGCACCACTGCACTCCAGCCTGGGCGACAGAGCGAGACTCTGGCCCAAAAAGAAAAAAAAAAAGTTTCTTATTCACCGTTCCCGAGAGGGCACACCACACCATGCAAGGCCATATGGAGAAGCACCAGGGTCAGTCAGGAAGCAGAGGGAGCAAGGAGAAAATGGGACAAGAGCCTTCACTGTGACTTTCATGGAAAATAATGGGCAAGACAGGGTAAGCAAGCTAGGCAGGTTTAGGATTGGCTACTTAAAACAATTTCAGCAGACTCTGGGGTGTAGGAGTTGTCTCTAGTTGTCTGGTACGTGGCCCTGGGTTTATTAAGGAGGATTGTGGCCTGGAGTATAAGAGCTCAATAAAAGATCCAGCTGGTAGTGTGGGCTTTAGATTGACTGGTTTGCACATGAAAGGTGCACTTGTATGCAAGTCCTTTATTAGCTCTAGAAATCTACTATCCTTGGGAGAGGCAGTCTCTCAAGGGTCAGCAATGCCCCAGATGTCAAAACATCAGAAACACTTGGTTGACACACCCCTAAACATACTTCTTCTGATGGGTTCTCCATCTCACTAATGGCACTCTTGTCCCCATTACCCAACCGGAGACATGGCCCCCTCCTGCCCCAGTCCTCCATATCTTCTTCTTGTGTCAGTATGCTACGATGCATGTCTGAGCTTCCTCTGAACACGGCTTAACACAACCACTCCTTCTGAGCCGAGAGCCCCTCTTACTCGTTATTCTGCTGCAGCCTCACCTCCCATTTCTCCTCTCCAGAACATTAGCATTACCTCCCTAAAAGGTAATTGTCCCATCATTCTCAAGTTTGAAATGCACTGCTTCTCTACACTCCTGAAAGATTGGCATTCCAACAACTTGGTCTGGCATTTGGAGCAGGAAAACCAGAGTCCCCTTCAGCGCTATGCTCCCCCAACATTAGCCACTCAATCACCTCAAGCAGGGCAAGCTTTTTCATCTCAGAATCTTTTCTGGGCTGTCCCCTTCTCCTCATATGCCTAATAGCTACCTACCCAACTCCAGTGCATCCTTCAAGCTCTGATTTTTTTTTTTAATTTATTTAACTCTGACTAAAGTGAACACCACAGTAATGTTTTTGAACACAGGGTCAACCAGCACCCATTCATTCTGCAAATATCTATATAATCCCATTTGCCAATTGTTCTAGGTCCTTGTGCCATTCTGTATTTTTATAAACACATAGTTTACAAATATAAAATATTCCTCCTATCAGGGCTTAACATTTATTGGGGAAAGGGATGAAAATAATGAACAAATAAGTAGTGCAAATATACATGAAATAGGCATGAAATAAGTGCTATGGCAGGAAATGAAATGGGAGAATGGATTGGACAGTCCTGGGGGCCAAAGAGTGGCCTTTGGGCAAACACCTACAGAAAGAAAGTGAGTACAGTATAAGCAGCAGAGAATCATCGAGGAAGCAGCAAGTACCATGGCTCTGAGGCTGGAGCACGTCTGATGTTTTAGAGAAACAAAGTAGGACAGTGTGGATAAGGCAGAGTTGCATGTTGGGGGTGGAGTGTGGACTGAACAATGGTAGGTAGGAAATGAAGTTGAAGAGACATAGGAGCTGCAAATATTGCAGGATCCTAAGTCCATCATAGTTATTGATGCGTTTAGAGCAGAAGAGTGACATGAGCTGACACTCATTTTAGTGGGAGTCACTCTGGCTGCTCTGTAAGAAACTCTAGCACGTAGTATAGAAGAGAAGATACCAGAATAGAGGATGCACAGATAATCAAGCCAAGAGATGACTGACTCAGACTTAGTCCCAAGTAAAAATAATGAATCTGATGTGGAGAAATTGGGTCCCGGATACATCTTGAAGGTGGAGTCAACAGTATTTCCAAATGGAGTGACGGAGGGCATGCAAGGCATGAGCAAAGATAGCTAACGGGCTCTGCTTGATAAGTGTCTCAGATGTCGTAGGTGGTTCCACAGATATCATAGATGTCATGGATGTCCAAAAAGACCCCATAGATGTCATAGATGTCTATAGATGCCAATGATGATGTTCATGTGGTTTACTCAGAATTCAAACTTAAAAAATCAAATTGCCAATGATTAAAATTGCCGTCCTTGAAGGAGAAGTATATTTTCAAGTGTATATCAAACATTATTTTGGTTACTGTAAGTTCGAGGTGCCTCTGAGACACCCATGTGGAGATGACAAGTAGCGGCAAGTGTCTAGAGCTCAGAAGAGGGATCCATGTGGGAGACACAGAGGTTGGGGGCTTCCATATCAACATCCAATAATTGATGAATCTACAAAGAAGAGAAGGGGTCCACAGACACAGCCCTGGAACCCTCCAGCACTTACTGTTAGGGAGATGAGGTGTAAATGGTGAGAAAGCTGAGAATGAATAGGAGCCAATGACCAGGAAATTGCAGGCTGTAGTGTTGGTGGCCAAGGGAAGATGGGGCTTCATGGAGGAGAGGCTAAGTGGTATGACAGCAAAGCAGATCTGATTTTCTGCTGGAGGAAGATCTCTTGACTAGAGAGAGTTCAAGAGATAATGGGAAGAGAAGAGGCAGAAACTGTGAGTTGAAGGACTCTTTTGAGAAACACTGCACCAAATCTAGAACCAAGAAATGGTCCTGCACCAGCAAATGGTTGTACCCTGTAGACTTGCCATTTCTCCAGCATCTGCTCCTGTGTCTCTCATGATACCATGTTCCCTGTTTGTGTAGGGCTTTGCACCACTTGAACTAACTGCATTCCCATAGCTTCCCCTACCACACCATGAGCTCCACAAGGAAAAGGCTGGGTTTTATTAGACCTCCATCATTCTACTCTCTCCTGTTGATCCGCACACTGTCACAATTTGCAATTACCAGTCTGTTTCTGTCTTCGTCCCCTGCAGTACTGGAAATCACAGGGCCCCTGCTCTGCTCTGCTCTGCTCCCTCCTGAGGATCCAGTGCCCAGCACACAGGAGGTCCCAGAGACCTGGGGCTGAGTTCAGTGTCAACAGATGTGTGACTTTGGAAATTACCTAAGCTCTCTGAGACCTAGTTTCCTGGTCTGTAAAATACATAATTTTTATATAAAAATTAATTATAAAAAATTATAAAAAAATAAAAATGTATATTTTTATATAAAATATAAAATAATAGATGCCAAAGATGATGTCAGTGTAGCTGCCCAGAATTTTTCCACATTAGTCTCTGTGAGTATTCAAGAGAATTGGGAATCAATCAATACATGCTACATATGTTAGATAACGAATAAGTAGAGCCTTAATTAATTAACACTTGATGAAAGAATGAAAGAGTGAATAAATGTTCTGTCAGAGTCAAATTTACTTCATTGACCCTCTTTGCCTTCTCCCGGTCCCCCTCCTCACTGCCCTGTTCTAACCCCCTTCTTTCCTCTCCATAAGAAACACCAGAAGAAGTCCAAGTTACATGGCCCCACTGAAACCTCAAGCTGTTCAGGTGCCGCCCCTACTGTGGAGATAGATGAGGAGCTGCATTATGCTTCTCTCAACTTTCATGGGATGAATCCTTCCAAGGACACCTCCACCGAATACTCAGAGGTCAGGACCCAGTGAGGAAGCTACAAGAGCATCGGGTTCAGCTAGAAGATCCACATCCTCTACAGGTCGGGGACCAAAGGCTGATTCTTGGAGATTTAACACCCCACAGGCAATGGGTTTATAGACATTATGTGAGTTTCCTGCTATATTAACATCATTTTAGACTTTGCAAGCAGAGAGTCGTGGAATCAAATCTGTGCTCTTTCATTTGCTAAGTGTATGATGTCACACAAGCTCCTTAACCTTCCATGTCTCCATTTTCTTCTCTGTGAAGTAGGTATAAGAAGTCCTATCTCATAGGGATGCTGTGAGCATTAAATAAAGGTACACATAGAAAACGCCAGTCCTGGTGCAGTGAGAGTTTGGTGCATACTGGTTCCTTCCCCCTTGAACAGAAGTCATTAGTGATATTTGATCCCTGGAACTATATCAGCAACATGTCCATCTCACTTGCTGCCCAAAACCCCACCATATATATCTTCTCTGACTTGCCCTCCAACATCATCTCTCTCCACTCCTGAATCTTCCCTTTTCATCCCACCTGTCCCCTACTCGGATTTCTGCTTTCCTTATGTCCTGCTACGGGGAAAATCACATATTAGCATTTGGGGAATTTTCTAAAACTCAGAGCTGTCCACAGTCAAAATAGTTCCCTAGATCCCCAACCCACAAGAATAAATTGAAGCTTCTCATTGTGACATTCTAAGTCAGAGATGGTCAACCAGGATTAGCAAAGGGCCAGATAGTAAACATGTTCAGTTTTGCAAGCTATATGGTCTCTCTTGCAACTATTTAATTCTGCCATTGTAGCACCAAAGCAGCCACAGACAGTCTGAAAATGAATTATATGGCCATGTTCCAACAAAATGCTATTTATCAGAACAGGCAGCCCATGGGCTGTGGTGTGCTGACCTCTATTCTATGTTGCTCTGAATCTCGCTCAGTCTACTCTTCGACTGCCACATCCTACACTCTGTGGACCCCATTCTGATGCATTCCTCCCTGTCTGTTTGAATCCACATCCCTCTTCCAAGAAGGGCTGTCACCATGTCATCATCAGGCACCATCTTTTTATCCTTCCAAATGACCTCAAAAGTAGATGTCTAAATTGAGATGGCAGAAAGAAGGTCACAATCATCCTCCCAAAAAGCCTAATTAAAATGATAAAAATCAGTTTAAGAAAACCAGCCCCAAATTCATCAGCAGCACCCAAAACATTACAGGGGGTGAAAGCATTATGCCATAAGCTCATAATACCCTTTAGATAAACAAATGGAAGATTCTGGTGTTGCAGTGGCTCACGCCTGCAATCCCAACACTTTGGGAGGCCAAGCCCGGACCCCGCCAGGCTGTGCCCACCTCTGCCTCCCCTGCACATGGGAGTGGCGGGTGCCCCCCAGCGTCCACCTCACCCAGCCCAGACCCCCAGGTGGCTCCGCCCCATAGATGGGAGGCAACTGCCCAGGGTGCAGGGGCAGTGAGGGCGCTGCTTGCTGAGGCACCTGCCCCATCCTGGGGAGGGAGGGTGAGTGTGTCAGGGAGGGGACAGCCCTGCAGATGTCAGAGGTGGGGCTGGAGCAGCACAGGTTTCCTCTGGTTACAAACCACTCCTAGGTGCATACCCAACAGAAATGCATACAAATGTTCCTCAAATATACAGAAGAATGTTCATAGCAGCACTAATTGTAATGGCTGAAAATAAAACCTACCCAATACCAATCAACAGTAATACAGATAAATAAATTATGGATTATTTCTGCAATGGAAGAAGCAAATAATGACTCCAGACAACATGCATGAATCTTAGAAATATGATGTTGAGTGAAAGAACCCAGATACAAAAAGTACATACTATGTGATGTACTTGATATAAGGTTTAGAAACACACACAACTAATCTTTGGTTTTCAAAGTCCAGATACTGGTGACTAGTGGGGCAGAGGTCAGGGGCTGGTGGTTAGTAACGACTAGAAGGGGGCATTAGGGAGTTCTGGGAGATTCTGGTAAGGATCTGTTCTTTGGGGGTTTTTGTTTGTTTGTGTTTTGTTTTTGAGACAGAATCTCTCTGTCACCCAGGCTGGAGTGCAGTGGTGCCATCATGACTCCCTGGCTCAAGCCATCTTTCCATGGCAGCCTCCAGAGTAGCTGGGACTACAGGCATGCACCATCACGCCCAACTAATTTTTTTAGTTTTGTGTAGAGACACGGTCTCACCATGTTGGCCAGGCTGGTTTTGAACTTCTGAGCTCAAGCAATCCTCCTGCCTCAGCCTCCCAGAGTGCTGGAACTATAGGCATGAGCCACTGCACCTAGCCCAGGATCTTTTTTTTTGATCTAGCTACTAATTGCTCAGATGTCATCACTCCGTGAAAAATTTTTTAATAAAACACTTGTGATGTGTTCCCTTTTCTATATGAATGTTACTCTTCAATCAAATTTATATTAATATTTTATACTCTTCAAATTTATATTATTATATTATAAAATATAATATTTTTATAATATTTTATAATATATTGATTTTATAAAATTAATATAAATTTATAAATTTATATTAATATTTTTAGTAAAACACTTGTGATGTGCTCCCTTTTCTATATGAGTGTTACTCCAATCAAATTTATATTAATATTTTATATATATTTATATTTTATAAAATATAAAAATTTTATAATATTTTATATTAATATTTTTATATTATATTAATATAAGATAATATTAGTATCTAGTTCTGATCGCCAAACTGTCAGCTTCCCCAGGTCAGGAACTGTACTATGTCCAGCCCTGTATTTTTAGAGTCCAGCCTTGGACACAGCACATGAAGTGTACTCAGTAAATCTTTGAAATGACCTGAACTCAATCCAGGTGGGAACCACAAGGTTGGACTCTGATGAGGCCTCACAAGTTACATTTCCAGCCCAGGCCTCTCTCCTAAGCTCTAATCTCCTATATTCTCCTGCACATATCTCCCCCAATGACCTACAGGCTCCATGCTTTTAATGCACCCCAAACTGGACTCATCTTTCCTTAAGCCTGGTTGTCTTCCAGGTTTCCCATCCAGAGGTGCGAGGATTCCCATATGCAGTCACGGCACCTGGTACTCAATGCCTGGGTGTCTTAGTTTGTTTGGGTTACTATAGCCAACTACCATAAACTGGGTGGCTTACAAACAATAGAAATTTATTTCTCACAGTTCTAGAGGCTAGAAAGTCCAAGATCAAGGGACCTGCAGATTCCACGTCTGATGAGGGCTCATTTTCTGATTCATAGACAATGCCTTCTCGCTGTGTCCTCACATGGTGGAAAGGCAGGGAAGGGAGCTCTCTGAGGTCACTTTTATAAGGACGCTAATCCCATTCATGGGGGCTCCACCCTCATGACTTAATCACCTACCAAAAGCCCCAGCTTCAAATACCATCACACTAGTGATTAGGCTTCAACATATGAATATGGGGGGACATAAGCATTCAGTCTATCTCAATGAGCAAGGAAAGCATAACACCCCTGTGCCTAGTTCTAACCTCCCACCAAGACACAATTTCTGGCCTACATTCATGGTTTCTTGTGAAACAGGCCTCCTTCCCTTCCCTAATCTCTCAGATCCCAATTTAGGTTCCTCTCTGCCTGTTCCTCTAAAAGGCCACTGTTTGAACCACTTCCTGAATCTGGTGAGTTTATACCTTCTCCTCCTCCTCCTCCCTTCTCCTGGCTCCCTCTCCTCTGGGGACTGTGAGCTCCACTGGTCACAATATGAAATACCTCAAGGCCCAAGTACAAGGTCTTCTCCAGCATGAAGCATCCTTCAACTTCGCACTACTCTGGGACAAATCTGGAACTCCCCCCTCTGGGATCCCACAGGCTCCCATCCATCTCTCCACCACAGCTATACTCCCAGGATCTAGAATCTGTTAAAATTGTCTTAACGAAGGCAGTGGAAGGCAGCAATTAAAATTTTCACTTCCTTCACAGTAGCCAAAAATTGGAAGCAACCCAAAAGTCCATCAACTAATGAAGGAATAAACAAAATCTGGTACATTCCTGCAATGCGTATCATTCAGACATAAAGAAGGACCGACGTATGGATACATGCTACAACATGTATGAACTTCGAAAACATCACACCAAGTGAAAGAAGCCAGACACTAAAGATCACGTATCATATGATTCCATTGATATGAAATGTCTAGAATAGGAAATATATTTCTGGAGGCAGAAAGCAGATTGGTGGTTGCCAGGGGCTTCGAGGAGGGCAGTGACTGCTTAGTAAGTACACGCTTTCCTTTTGGGGTAATGAAAATGTTTAGAACCAAATAGAGGTTGTGGTTACACAACATTGTGCATGTACTAAATGCCACTGAGTTGTTCACTTTAACATGGTTCATTGTATGTAATGTGATTTTACTTCAATAAAAAGAAATAACAATTTAAGCTTTCAAGTCAGATCTCCAGCATCTGAACACCTGCCTCACCACTGAACCTCCTGCTACTTCCATTTGCTTATCTGTTAAATGGGGATAATAGAACCACTTAGTTCACTGGTTCATCCTGAGGATTCAATGAATCAATGCTTGACAGAGTGGCTGGTGCATGCCAAGCCCCCAGCTCTTGGGGGCTGGTCAAAGTGAACTCAGCCACTAGCCAAATTCTTCAAGGTAATGATTCGATTCACTGAATGACCTGCAGGTGTCCAGCTATATCCTTGTGGCACCAGGCTTTTCACTTGCACCTTGATTACATGGCTGACCCTGTGGTCATGGGGAAAACTGATGTGCAAGATAGTAAAAGTGATGTATAAAGTCTACTTTTTTTTTTTTTTGAGATGGAGTTTTGCTCTTGTTGCCCAGGCTGGCATGCAATGGCACGATCTCAGCTCACTGCAACCTCCTCCTCCTGGATTCAAGCAATTCTCCTGCCTCAGCCTCCCAAGTAGCTGGGATTACAGGCGCCTGCCACCACACCCAGCTAATTTTTTGTATTTTTAGTAGAGACAGGGTTTCACCATGTTGGCCAGGCTGGTCTTGAACTCCTGACCTCAGGTGATCCACCCACCTCAGCCTCTCAGAGTGCCAGGACTACAGGCGTGAGTCACCGCGCCCGGCCATATAAAGCCTATTTTAAGTCTCCATGGCCAGAGTTTTGTTTCACTTCTCCCTTCCTCTCTTCACCCATTCCTGTAAGTCACCAAGTTCCTGGCCTGTCCCCTTCCCCTTACTCTCAGATCCAGGTCCCATCTTGACCTCTCTTCCACAGAACATGGCAGAAGCCTCCTTCCCAGCCTCTGGGCTCCAGGATCACCCCAACCAGCCCATCACCAAAACTATCAGCAATGGGAGCTTTCTAATACTCACCTCTAACCCTGTATCTTTCTTGCTAAATATCCTCCCATGCCTGCCCCTTTGCCTCAAGATGACGTTCTGACTCTAGTGAGAGTTATTCAAGACTTTTCCCAGGCCAGGAACAGTGGCTCATGCCTGTAATCCTAGCACTTTGGGAGGCTGAGGCAAGAGGATTGCTTGAGGTCAGGAGTTAACACCAGCCTGAGCAACATAGAGAGACCCTGTTTCTACAAAAGCAAAGAACAATTAGGTGTGGTGGCATGCACTTACAGTCCTGGCTACTTGGGAGGCTGAAGTGGGAGGATCCCCTGAGCCAGGCGTTCAAGGTTATAGTGAGCTAGATCACGCCACTGCACTCCAGCCTGGGTAACAGAGACCTTGTCTAAAAAAAAAAAAAAAAAAAAAAAAGGCTGGGTGTGGTGGCTCACGCCTGTAATCCCAGCACTTTGGGAGGCTGAGGCAGGGAGATCATAAGGTCAGGAGTTTGAGACCAGGCTGGCCAACATGGTGAAACTCCATCTCTACTAAAAATACAAAAATTAGCTAGGCGTGGTGGCACGCACCTGTAGTCCTAGCTACGTGGGAGGCTGAGGCAGGAGAATCACTTGAACCCGGGAGGCAGGGGTTGCAGTGAGCTAAGATCGCACCATTGCACTCCAGCCTGGGCAACAGATCAAGACTCCTTCTAAAAAAAAAAAAAGCAACTTTTTACAATCTCACCCTCAGCCACCACCCCTCACACATCTCAGCCACATCCTAGAGAGCGCATGTCCCTCTGTGCCTCTCCATGCTTCATTCATGTGGTTCTGTCTCATTGCAATATTGTCCCCTGCCCTCCTTCTTTGCAGCACACACTCATCCTTTGAGAGCCGGTTCAAACATCACCTCCTCAGACAAGCTGCATTCCCCACGCTGTCCCCTCTCCCAGCCCCTGTACTTTCCCACAGCTTGGATTATAGCAGAGTTTATCAACTGTTGTTGGTGGGCCAGTTCAGGTTCTTGACTTTGCGGCACAAAAGAATTTGAGAGCGAGTCCAAAGTAAGAGTAGGCAAAGAAGTTTATTGCAAAGCGAAAGTACACCCTGAGAGGCAGAGGGAGGGAGAGACAGCCCCTAGCGTCTCAAGGTAATTCCTTTCATGGGAGCTATACATACATATTCATAAAATATTGCTGAGTCCAGCATGAAAAGTATGCACTCAGCATCTACGTGCTCTAACACGCATTGCATGTATCATTAGCATATAAAATCTCCACCTAGGGGTGTATTTTCTATTATTCAAATGAGGAAAAGTTCACTATAAGCTAAACCTTGAACCTAGCTTGCACATGCAGAACCCTGGAGAAGTTCCCAGCTCCCCCAAGGCAGGAATTTGTAGCTCACAGCTTCTTGGGTTTTTGGTGTTGATTGGCTGGAGACTGGGGAAATACATCATGAATAAGTGGCTTTTGTTCTCTTTCCCAGGTCATATTGAGTAACAGGAACTTGCAACCATCTGGTGGTCTGCTGGTATCCTGTAGGACTGTTTATCTTGCAAAAGAGTTAGGTGCTGACTCACGAGAGTGCAAGCCAAAGAATCTACTTCGAAAGGGATCCATGGGGCTTCGCACAAGGAGACAAGTCAGTATGGCCTCCTAACCTTACTTATCCTGCCTCACAACCTTGATGCTATTCATATTCTGGCATTTGGGGCTGGATAATTCTTTCGTGGTGGTGGTTAGGGGAGGGTGTGGCAGGCCAGGTCTCCCTAACCGCTGAACAGGAAGGCCTTCGTAACAATTGTCTCAGCACTGATTGCTGATTGAGTGGTTAAGTTAAATATTAAAAGCTGACAGAGCCAGTGCCCTCATACAAAGGCTGGAATGTAACAAAAACCCACCAAGAGTTTTGCCCAGGCCTTTTCTGGGCCTTGAGCATGACAAGATAGTGAAGAAATTATTAACAGGATCCGTGTAGAATTAAACAAGTTTTATTGGAGGTCTGAAGAAACTCCTCAAGCCTCCACAAACAAGTTTATTGGGGGTCTGAAGGAACTCCCCAAACCTCCATGATTTAGCAGGAGACAAGATAAGGGTAATCGCCCCAGCACCTGGACCCATTTAGATTAAGTAAATTTACTGAGGCTACAGAGGAAGACCTTCAGGACTGAGATCTTAGTTATAGATGGGAAGAATTTAATCGCTTAAGTCTTTAGATGAATGCACTCTTACATGTAGACAAATAGCTTAGAAGGTATATGAGCTCTGGAAAACTTTGTAATTTTGAGTTGGTCTGGCAATATTTTCCAGATCTTCTCCCTGTGCCCAGTTACAGAAATAAACTCGCTTCTCTCCCAGTTCACCTACATCTTGTCATTGGGCTAAGAGAATAAGCAGCCTGACCCTTGGTTTGGTCCAGGAACAAGGGTGCAATGTCAGATGTTGAACAGCATCTCTAGGTTGTACACACAAGATGTCAGTAGCTCCCCTAGTCCAGTTTTGACAACCAAAAAGGACTCCAGATATTGTCAGGTGTCTATCAGGGTGCAAAAAAGCACCCAATTGAGAAACGCTGAACTAGAGCCCTCCTCCTCTGTATTACATAGATACTTGAACAAAATTAACTTTCTCTAGTTCTTCTTTTCAAGGTCACTACAAAAACCACTATGTTGCCCAATTTCTTTTTTTTTTTTCTTTTTTTCTTTTTTTTGAGACGGAGTCTGGCTCCATCACCCAGGCTGGAGTGCACTGGCGTGATCTTGGCTCACTGCAACCTCCACCTCCCGGGTTCAAGCAATTCTCCTGTCACAGCCTCCCAAGTAGCTGGGACTACAGGTGCCTGCCACCACGCCCGGCTAATTTTTGCATTTTTAGTAGAGATGGGGTTTCACCTTGTTGATCAGGCTGGTCTTGAACTCCTGACCTCAGGTGATCCACCCGCCTTGGCCTCCCAAATTGTTGGGATTACAGGCGTGAGCCACCGCGTCCAGCCGTTGCCCAGTTTCAAAACAATTTAGTGCATTCGAAGAAGTTTATTGCAAAGCAAAATTACACCCTGAGAGGCAGAGGGAGGGAGAGACAGCCCCTGGCGTCTCAAGGGTCTCAAGACCCCCAGTAAAACTTGTTTAATCCTAAACGGGTCCTGTTAAGAATTCCTTCGTTATCACATTTATGAAGAAGGTCTTGAGAAATCCCGAGGTTCTAATTTCTTTGTTTTCCAAACTTTTCCTGCATGCCTACTACATGCTACACCGATACAGGAGTTAAGAAAGAATTACTTAGGCCCAGAGCAAGGGCATGGGAGTCCTTGGTAAGGCTTTTCTTTTTAATGAAAAGCAGCCCCAAATCAGTTTCTAACAAAGAGCAGCCTGCAACCTGGGAACTTGCATGAGTGAATGACGGCAGGAACTAAGGACTAGACATTTTTAAGATGGCCGCTCCATCGTCCCTTCTCTATCACGTGTGCTGTAAGGAGCAGACAAGACGGCACCGATCAACTGGAAAGTCCATTTGCATGAGAAGATTAGGGTGGGGTTACCAGCCTTCCTTTTGCGCTATTTAAACATTATACCTGATCAAACCAATCTATGAGCCTTATGTGAATCAGACACCACCTCCTCAAACCGGACTATAAAATTCGCAGCATTCACCACCAGGTGGTATTTTTTTCTGTTCCAAGACCCCCTTCCTCTATAGAGGAAGCAGTTTCTCTTTCTCTTCTCTTCTACCTATTAAACCTCCACTCCTAAAATCCTCGTGTGTTTCCATGTCCTAAATTTTCCTGGCATGTGCCAGTGGAACCCCAGGTTTATACCCCAGGTAACCTAGCTGCTTCAGCTCCCCCAGGAACATCAAAAGGAAGAAGATACAGTCCCTGGCTCATATGAAAATATAAACTTAGACACATTAAAATTTTAAAGGGTTTATTTGAGCTGACATTCATGAATCCAGAAGTGCCAGACCACCCAGTGGGCACACAAGGAAAACTTTTATAAAGGTATTCCGGAAATCAAAACAAAGAAAATAGTTTCATTTGGTTAAAGGGAAACAGTAGCCTTAAAGTTTGTAATTAGAGGTCAACTGGCGGCTTCTGATTGGTGAAGTCTCTACTTAGAGTTTAGTAGGTAGTTTCGATTGGTTAAGCCTAAGTTTCATTTTTCTAGGATATGACCATTCACTTTGAGTTAGGTTTCAATTTGCTTACTTGGAAACAAAGGCCTTGGAACCATCTCAGCCTAACGGCTTCCCAATTAGTTATTCTGACAATTGGGAGAGCTCAAGTTCATGGGGTAAGGTTTGGGAAAGGGACAGAAACAGGTAACTTACTAAAACACAGTATGATAAGGTTCCTATAAAGATGGCAAAGGATATAAATTATGAGGATAATTATGGCCTAGGGTCTGAGGAGCCAAGGGCGAGAGCTTTCAGGGATGGGAAAGAAGTTAGAAAAGGCTTCACAGAGGAAGCTCCTTTCTAACTGCACCTTGAAGGGAAAGCAAGAGCTGGCCAAGCAGAGAAGCAAGGAAAAGCAGTTTTTTTTTTTTTTTTTTGAGACGGAGTCTCGCTCTGTCGCCCAGGCTGGAGTGCACTGACGCAATCTCGGCTCACTGCAAGCTCCGCCTCCCGGGTCCATGCCATTCTCCTGCCTCAGCCTCTCAGAGTAGCTGGGACTACAGGCGCCTGCCACCACGCCCAGCTAAATTTTTTGTATTTTTAGTAGAGACGGGGTTTCACTGTGGGCTCGATCTCCTGACCTCGTGATCCGCCTGCCTCGGCCTCCCAAAGTGCTGGGATTACAAGCGTGAGCCACCGCGCCCGCCCGGAAAAGCAGTTTAAGTACTGATAATATCAATTACAAAGCAAGGAGGTAGAAGAGGGGCTGGCAGATGTTTGGGTAATAGCAGTCAGTCTGCCACAGCTAGGGTAAAGGGAGCAAAGTCAGGTCCTCTCTCGGGAAGTCTATCTGGGGCCTGCTCTGCAAGCTGCAAGGGCCATGGAGTAAGTCCCTGGAGGATGACCATCATCCTTCAGTCTGTCACATTAAAAAAAAAAAAATCTGCACATAAATAAGGCAAGATTTTATCCAAAACAATTATTCCAATAAAGGGAGAAGAACCTTTGCAGGAGTGGAAGGTGAACTGCTGCAACAGGGAGGTGGAGACTGTTGTAATAGGGAGTGGAGGTCTCCCACGTACCACAAAACAACACCAAAAAGTGAGCTTCTATTCTAGTGGCACAGTCAAACCATAAACAAAAATATCATTAGCAAATGTGTTAGGTAACAGGGGTACCTTAATGGCGCCGGTTCCAGGTTCTTCTCCCCTCCTTGACCGGGCACTGTCTGAACCCGCCAAAGGAGGGCCAATCAGAAAGAAGCATCTCCCGCCTTCCCTTGGGCCTGCCCCACGTAGGCCCAAGGGATATAAAACCCAGCACACCAGCAGCTCTCTCTCTCTCTCTCCTCTTCTCTTCTCTCTCTTCTCTTCTCTCTCTCCCCCGCGCGACCTGACCTCTACCTCTCCAATAAAGATCTCTTGGCTGCCACCGGTGTCGTCTCTGACTAGCCTGTCGCCCTTCATTTTGGTGCCATGACTCGGATCAGGATTCCCCACCTTTAGGTGGGACCCCAATCCCCTTCCCAGGCTCAGTCTAGAACTCCGGCCAGCCTTCACCCATTTTCCTGTTCCCCGAGCTCTTCGCCCAACACCGGCCTCATCTCGGTAAGTTTTCCCCTCCCGGGCCTACCTCTCGGGCCAATCGCCAGACCCTAGCAGCTCCCGTGACGGACACATTTTGCCCGACGCCCTTACGGCAGTGGTAGGCCCGTATCATTCACTTCTGCCTCGGCCTGCAGGGAACGGAGTTTTCTCCCTCTCCTCCTCGCGTCTCCGGCCTGGGCCCCTCTCCTTCGCTTGTTAAAATCCTGGTACCAGGTGACCCACGGCCTCCCGCCTCTCAGAGGCTCCTCAGTCCTTCCGTTTCCGTGACGATCCATCCGGAGGCTCTGACTCGCTCCGCGGCAAGCAGCCAGCAGGGGGCGCCCTGCCTAGCTGGTCGCCGTCTATTCCTTCCTCTCATTATGGGAGGCTCTGCATCCCTGCCGGCCGACTCACTCAAAACTGGCCCACCTATTCCCTAGACAACCAAAACAAATGGCCTCCTTATGGCTGTCTCGATCCTGATCTTCTTCGGGATCTCTACAACTATTGCGTGCGAACAGGAAAATGGGTAGAGACCCCATATATTCACGGCTTCTTCCTCCTACGGGACACACCTAACCTCTGCCTCCCTTGCGAACCCCAACAGCTCCTTGCCGCTCTTAAACTGCCAACCCCTCCCTCTGCCCCCGACTTCGACCCAGCCGACGAGCCCCCCCCTCATACCACCACCCTCCACCCCGCCTTCCGGCCTCCGGCCCAGATCAACCAGACGCCCCTCCCAGCGGCGCCTGCCCACCCCCACCAACTGCACCTACACCACTGCTCCTCCAAACTTCCCAGCCCCCGAAGGCTGGTGCAATGGCTCCCTACACAAGTCTATCAACTCTTCCACTGGTGGCCCCTGTGTTCCCGTCACTCTCTTTCCCCAACTCACCCTATTACCCTTCTCTGCTCATCAGCACACCGACACAAGAGAGCAGTTTTCCTACCATTCATTTTCGGGCTATCCCTCACCACCTCCCTACTAGGCTCAGGACTAGGGGCTGCCTCCCTAGGTTACAGCGTGTCTCAGTTTTCCGATCTCAAGATTCCGCTTTACAACGTCAAATCACATCCCCAGCAGGGGTAACACTTCAAACCGCCGAGCTCCAGATTTACTCACCGCTGAAAAAGGCGGTACTTGCATCTTCTTACAAACATTAAAACTTACATAACATTAGGAGGAAACTAATAGGGGCCAAGTCGTCCCCATCATTGTGGGACACCCTGAAGACCCCCTCCTAGCCTGGATCCTCCCATTTCTAGGCCCTCTCATGGGTCCTCTTGTGCTCTCCTTCCGTGCCTTCTCAAATCCATGAGACAGCAAGTCTCATCCATCTCTAACCAAACCTTTAACCAGCGTCTCCTTAGACATCATCTACTCCTAGCAATCAAGCGAAGCACCGGCTGACTCCAGA
This sequence comes from Nomascus leucogenys, assembly GCF_006542625.1. NCBI lineage: Eukaryota > Metazoa > Chordata > Mammalia > Primates > Hylobatidae > Nomascus > Nomascus leucogenys. The sequence continues at coordinate 65,410,734 of NC_044390.1, forward strand.
GACAGACTCCGAGCGCCTTGTCTCAGTTCCACCAGTTCCTAGACGATCTCCGCAAAGACTGCTGGCTCATCACAGACCCCTCCCTGCCCCTTGGCTGGCTACAAGGAACATTCATGGACTTCACAACCGAGGAGGTGTTCGCATACAGCGCCCTACTGCTTGGCCTTATCCTCCTGCTGTGCCCCGTACACAACCCCCACAGTCCTGCCATACCCCTCCCCCACGACGCCCCCACTCAGCAGGAAGTACTCAGACGAACTACAAGGCCCATTTCCCCACTTCTTAAGAAAGAAAAAAGGGAGGAATGTTAGGTAACGGGGGTACCTTAATGGCGCCAGTTCCAGGTTCTTCTCCCCTCCTTGACTGGGCACTGTCTGAACCCGCCAAAGGAGGGCCAATCAGAAAGAAGCATCTCCCGCCTTCCCTTGGGCCCGCCCCACATAGGCCCAAGGGATATAAAACCCAGCACACCAGCAGCTCTCTCTCTCTTCTCTTCTCTTCTCTCTCTCTTCTCTCTCTCCCCCGCACGACCTGACCTCTACCTCTCCAATAAAGATCTCTTGGCTGCCACCGGTGTCATCTCTGACTAGCCTGTCGCCCTTCAAAATGATATTTAGCACAAAGTGTTTTTGTTACAGGAAAGGGGTTCTGATCCAGACCCCAAGAGAGGATTCTTGGATCTCATGCAAGAAAGAATTCAGGGCTATTCCATAGAGTAACGTGAAAGCAAGTTCATTAAGAAAGTAAAAGAATAAAAGAATGATTACTCCATAGAGCAGCCCCGAGGGCTGCTGGTCGCCCATTTTTATGGTTATTTCTTGATGACATGCTAAACAAGGGGTGGATTATTCATGCCTCCCCCTTTTAGACCATATAGTGTAACTTCCTGACATTGCCATGGCATTTGTGAACCGTCATGGTGCTGGTAGGAGTGTAGCAGTGAGGATGACCAGAGGTCACTCTCATTGTCATCTTGGTTTTGATGGGATTTGGCTGGCTTCTTTTTTTTTTTTTTTTTCCTTTTGAGTCAGAGTCTCACTCTGTTGCCCAGGCTGGAGTGCAGTGGTGCGATCTCAGCTCACTGCAACCTCCACCTCCTGGGTTCAAGCGATTCTCCTGCCTCAACCTCCCAAGTAGCTGGGGTTACAGGTACCTGCCACCACGCCCAGCAAATTTTTGTATTTTTAGTAGACAAGGTTTCGCCATGTTGGCAGGCTGGTCTCAAACTCCTGACCTCAGGTAATCTGCCCACCTCAGCCTCCCAAAGTGCTGGGATTACAGGCGTGAGTCACCGCGTCCAGCCTTGGCTGGCTTCTTTACTGCAACCCGTTTTATCAGCAAGGTCTTTATGGCCTATATCATCCTGTAACTTAGAATGCCTTAGCCCTCTGGGAATGCAGCCCAGTAGGTCTCAGCCTCATTTTACACAGCGCCTATTCAAAACGGAGTTGCTCTGGCTCAAATGCCTCTGTCATTTTGAAAGTGTAACGGGTAAGAAAGTGCGTGACGGATAAAGTGTGAGAAAAAATAAACAGGGTTAAACAAGAGGAACGGAGTCCTCAGGGTTGGAGAGGAGCGTGGTTTCATCAGCACGGGCTGGAAAGGCCTTGCTGGGAAGAAAATTGGCCCACAAACTACCCTGGCACCGCCCCCGGCTGCGGATTGGCTTAAGCCCTCAAGATCCAATTGGGCACAAAGGTTGGAGGAGGGAGTTGCAGTTGCAGTTCCTGATTGACTCTGGCAGCTGTGCATCAACTCCCAGGGGCACACGCCTGTGGGCACAATGCTTCTTCTGCCTCATTGATTGGCTGTAGAATAACCTCAGCAGCCTCTGATTGGCTGTAAAATAAGCCCATGCAGCCTCTGATTGGCTGTAACATAAGCCCATGCAGCCTCTCATTGGTTGTAAAATAAGCACATGCAGCCTCTGATTGGCTGTGTAAAGTAAGCCCATGCAGCTGCTGATTGGCTGCGGGGTGGATGCACTCACCTAAGGATACGAGCTAGCAGGTCTTGCAGCGGCTATCTCTGTGCAGCCGACTGAGGATCCCTGGTCGCACAAGGCTGTGCCTGGCCTGTTGGCGTCCCTGGCAGTTGTTGGGTTCTGGCGGTTGTTGGGTCCCTGGCAGTTGTTGGCGGTTGTTGGGTTCCTTCATTGAACCTGCACTAACTGGCCTTCCAGTCAGCGTCAATCGGCGGATCCTTGGGCCGTGGGGCAGCCGCAGGTCGGTTAGGCCACCAGGGCGGCTCTCGTGCCAGTGAGGCCCCTGAGAGCCGTTTGGTCAGACAGAGGCTAAATGTGAACAGTCAGGCGGTGAGATATAGTCAGGGGGTTCGCCAGGAGCCAGCGTTCCCCAGCCTCCACCACATCAGTCACCTGGTCAGCCAGAGGGCAGCAGGGGCGACATCCATCTACCAAGAAGGTAAGCAAGCGGCTTGTGGGTTCACAATCAGGTCAGTGCCCTTATGAGTCAACGGTTAGTCCCCTTGAAAACCAGTTAATGAGAAAATCCACTCCCTTCAGAACCTGCCCTGTTCATTGGTTAATTAGGCTCCCGCTAAGTCGGTCTGTTGGTAAGTTACACCCCTGCAAGGCACCCAATCATTACTCACACAGTTATCCCATGCGTGTCTATCAGTTTCATTGTTAGTTATCCTGGCTTTCCCTAGAAAATCGTTTTCCTCACCGTAAATAGGTCAGTCATTAGTAAGTCAGCCCTTCCCTTAGAAAGCCGAACACCTTTGCATCACTCACACCCTGCTAAGGAAATACACAGATGGAAGTGTGCTGAGAACAGAGAATATCCTGGAGCCCTTTGGAACAAGAGACAGAAGGAAAATTGAGAGACGTGATGGTCAAGGAAAATAGGCCCGGCGCAGTGGCTCACATCTGTAATCCCAGCACTTTGGGAGGCTGAGGCCGGCGATCACTTGAGGTCAGGAGTTCGAGACCAGCCTGGCCAACATGGTGAAACCCCGTCTCTTCCAAAAATACAAAAATTAGACGGGCATGGTGGCCCGTGCCTGTAGTCCCATCTACTTGGGAGGCTGAAGCAGGAGAATCACTTGAACCCCAGAGGCAGAGGTTGCAGTGAGCCAAGATTGTGCCACTGCACTCCAGCCTGGGCAACAGAACGAGACTCTGTCTCAAGAAAAAAAAAAGAGAAAGAAAGAAAGAGAGAAAGAGAGAGAGAGAGAGGGAGAGAGAGAGAGAAAGAGAGAAAGAAAGGAAAGAAAGAAAGAAAGAAAGAAAGAAAGAAAGAAAGAAAGAAAGAAAGAAAGAAAGAGAAAAGAAAAAGAAAATATAATGGGTGCATGGGGAGTCATCACATGTATGCTCTAAAGCTGATGGAGAGAAGAAAGAAGAAATCAGAATTTTGTAGTTAAATGGATCATTACATCTCCAGCAGTAAAACCCACTCATGTTACACATGAGGAAATAAGAGGAAGGAAAAATACTTGACCACAGTTATTCAGTGTTTTACTGGCAAATCCTGGGCCAGGACTTAGACAAGGCTCATTCCGACCATCTAACATGGGCTTTTAAATGGAAGAAAGGGGAAGGAAAAAAAAATTGACAATGCAAAAAGAAAGGGGATATGTGGCGTGAATGAGAGAGGCATTTAACGACCTGGAAACTTGGGCAATATCTTTTTTATGTGAGAAGGAAAAAGGGCAATCAGTCTGGAGGCTAAGGGTTGGGATCACAGACCACTCAGAGAGGTCTGGTAAAACATGCAGAAATATGGAATAGGAAAGGACAGGGCTGGTTCCAGAACTCTGGGAAGGGATTAGGGGTGGTCAAGAGTGGTCCCAGGCTGAGTGTGTTGGCTCACGGCTGTAATTCGAGCTCTTTGGGAGGCTGAGGTGAGACTATTGCTTGAGTCCAGGAGTTCGAGACCAGCCTGGGTAACATAGTGAGACTCTGTCTCTACAAAAAAAAATTTTCAATTAGCTGGACGTGGTGGCTTGTGCCTATAGTCCCAGCTACTCTGGAGGCTGAGGTGGGAGGATCACTTGAGCCTGGAAAGTTGAGGCTGCAGTGAGCCGTGTTAGTGCCACTGCACTCCAGACCCTGTGTAAAAAAAAAAAAAAATGGGGGTTCCAAGTTAAATGCTGATAGGAGCTAAGCAGGGAACCTAATACATAGTAACTAACCTTTTTTGAGTGCTTACCAAATGTGAGGTTCTGTTCTACTGACTCATTTAATCTTAACAACAACCCTAAGATGGGTGCTATTATTATACATGATTTTAAAATGAGCAAATAGGCCTAGAGAGAGGTGAAGCCACTTGCACACTATAAAACAGCTAACCTTCATATCTAGGCTTGAATTTAAAATATCTTGACTTGAATTTAAAATAAAAAAAAGATATTTAAAATACCTTGACTTGAATTTAAAATAAAAAAAGAGAGAGAGAAGCTGGTTGTTTGAATTTTTTGTGAAGTGCCCTGATTATTAAATGTTATCCCATTTTAAAAGTTAATTTTAAAAAGTAAGCATTTGTAGGCCAAACAAAACTCATTTATGATTCTTTTTAGCCTCTGAAGCAGGCTGACAGTGAGGGAAGTGACTTACCCAGAATCACCCAGGAAGTAGCGACAAAGATTAGGTCTTCGGACTTCTGGTCCACTTCCAGGAAAAATCTAAGTATACTGTGTGTCACATCAGGGCTAGCTGATTTATTCTTATATTTTATTCATGAGGAAATGAACTTGGAAAGGAGAATGAACTTCACCATGCCTATATAGCAGTTTTTAAGGCAAAATAGAATCATGAAAAAGACACCACATTCGTAGTCAAAGGCTGAGTCTGAAATCCATCAACCTAACGGCTACATGTCTTGGGGCCAGTCACAGTACTTTTCTGGATCTCTGCCTTCCTCTTTGAAGTGTTGATAATGAGATGTACCTCACAGAGTTGTTGAGACTAAGATAAAAGTTAGATAAAATTTCTACGTCTCTGGAGTTGTAAATGGCAACCACAGTTTCTCAATAGGTGTTAACCAAAAAAGTAGTTAGCAGTCATAGCATGATTTAGTCATTCAGAATTGATTCACAGCAGGGCACAGTGGCTCATGACTGTAATCCTAGCACTTTGGGAGGCTGAGGCGGGAGAATTGCTTGAGCCCAGGAGTTCAAAACCAGCCTGGGCAGTATAGCAAGACTCGACTCTCTGTCTGCAGAAAATATTTTTTTTAAATTAACTGGGTCTAGTGGTGCGCCCTTAAAGTCCCAACTACTCGAGAGACTGATGTGGGAGGACTACTTGAGCTCAGGAGTTCAAGGTTGTAGAGAGCTGTGATTGTACCACTGTACACCAGCCAGGGTGACAGGGTGAGACTCCATTTCTTTAAAAAAAAAAAAAAAAGGATTGATTCACAGTAGCCAAATAGTAGAAACAACCCAAATGCCATCAACTGATGAATGGATAAACAAAATGTGGTCTATCCATACAGTGGAATATTATTCAATGATAACAACGAAAGGAGTACTGATATCTGGTACAACATGAATTAGCCTTGAAAGCATGCTAAATGAAAGAAGCCAGACACAAAAGACCACATATTATATCATTTCATTTATATACAATGTCCAGAATAGGCAAATTTATAATTACGGAAAATAGATTAGTGGTTGCCTACAACTAGGGGGTGGAGTTGGGGTTTGGGGAAACGGGGAGTAAATGTTAATGGATATTGGTGTTTTTAGAGAGGTGATGAAAGTGCTCTGGAATTAGGTAATGGTGATGTCTGCATATCTTTATGGATATACTAAAACTCCTAAATTGTGTGCACTTTAAAATGGCGAATTTATGTTATATGGATTATATCTCAATAAAAAATGAATTATAAAAAGGTTAGCTACCTGTAGACCCATGGCTAAATAAAACCCTGAGAATTTTAGGGAAAACTAGATATCCACGTGGAAATTGGACACTTACTTTATACCAAATACAAAAATAAACTCAAAATGGGTTAAAGACTTAAATATAGCCAGGCGCAGTGGCTCACGCCTGTAATCCCAACACTTTGGGAGGCCAAGGAGGGTGGATCATTTGAGGCCAGGAGTTCGAGACCAGCCTGACCAATATGGTGCAACCCCATCTCTGCTAAAAATACAAAAATTAGCCAGGCATGGTGGAGCACGCCTGTAATCCCAGCTACTCAGGAGGCTGAGGCACAAGTATCGCTTGTACCCAGGAGATGGAGGTTGCAGTGAGCGGAGATCATGCCACTGCACTCCAGCCTGGGCAACAGAGTGGGACCCTGTCTCAAGAAAAAAAAAATGACTTAAATATAAGACCAGAGATTGTAAAACTACTAAAAGAAAGCATCGGAGAAAACTTCTGTATATTTACATGTAATACACAATAAAAATTATTGGTTTGGGAAATAATTTTTTGGATATTTCTGCAAAAACACAGGCAACAAAAGCAAAAATTGATATGCAAGATTGCACCAAAGTAGTTTCTGAACAGCAAAGGGAACAATCAACAGAGTGAAGAGACAACCTACAGAATGGGAGAAAATATTTGCAAAGCATCCACCTAGTAAGGGGCTAATACCCACTCGATAGCAAAAAAATCAAATAACCCAATTAAAAAAATGGGTGAGGACCTGAATAGGCATTTCATAAAAGAAGACATACCAAAATGGCCAACAGGTATATAAAAAAAAATGCCTGATGTCACTAATCATCAGAGAAATGCAAATTAAAACCACAGATATCACCTTATACCTATTAGACGGCTATATCAATAAGGCAAAAGATAGCAAGTGTTGATGAGGATGTGGGCAAAAGTAAACCTTGTTCGTACACTGTTGGTGGAAATGTAAATTGGTATAACCACTATGGAAAATAGTATGGCGTATCCTTAAAAAATTAAAAATAGAACTACCATATGATTCAGCAATCCCACTTCTAGGCATATATTTGACAGAAATGAACTCAGTATCTTGAAGAGATATCTGCATTCCTGTGTTGATTACAGGATTATTCACAATAGCCCAGATGTGGAATCAACCTAAGTGTCCATTAATAGATGAGTAAAGAAAATATTATATATGTATACATGCATGCGCACGTGCACACACACACACACCATTCAAATAATGTCATTTTGTTCAACATTGTCTAATCATAAGAGAAAAAAATCAATTCCCCGCCAGGACCAGTATCTGTGTGGAGTTTGCATGTTCTTATACATGGTAAAATTGGTTTCATTTTACATCATTTCACTTAAACTAGGAGTTTCCAAGAACTGAATGATGATGGTGAGGATTTATTGTACACACACACACACACACACACACACACACAGTGGAAGTTATTCAGCCTTAAAAAAGGACATCTTGCCATTTGCAACAATGTACATAAACCTGAAAGACGTTATGCTATGTGAAACAAGTTAGACACAGAAAGACAAGTACTGCATGATCTCACTTATATGTAGAATCTAAGAAAGTCAAACGCATAAAAACAAAGTATAGAATGGTGGTTGCCAGGGCTGAGGGCTAAGGGAAATGAGATATTGGTCAAGGGGTACAAAGTTTCAGCTAGGCAGAATGAGTAAGTTCTGGAGGTTTCATGTGCACCATGGTGACTATAGTAAATGATACTGTACTGTATACTTGAAATTTTATGACAGTAAACATTAAGTGTTCTCACCACCAAAAAAACGGTAACTGTGAAGTGATGATTATGTTAATTCACTGGATTGTGGTAATCATTCCACAGTGCATACATACATCAAAACATCATGTCGTACACCTTAAGTATATACAATTTTTATTTGTCAGTTATACCTCAATAAAGCTGGAATTAAAAAACTGAAAATTCTATAATCTCATCTGTGATCACTGCTCTATCCATAGGTAAGCACTGGTATCAAATTATACATCATTCTAGATCTTTATTTTACTCATTCATGTATGTATAGTTATGAGTGTATTATATATGAATATGTAAATATATCTTTACATATTATATATATAAAGCTTTTATATAAATGACAAATAATCCAGTTTTCATTTAAAGATTGTGAAGTATTTCAGACATATAGAAAGATATAAATATGGTATAATGAGCATACACCCACCACCAGCTTAACATTGAAAACACTGGCTGGGCACGGTAGCTCACACCTGTAATCCCAGCATTTTAGGAAGCCCAGGCGGGAGGATTGCTTGAGCCTAGGAGTTCAAGACCAGCCTGGGCAACATAACAAGATCCCATCTCTACATAAATTAAAAAATTAGTCAGGCATGGTGGCACATGCCTGTAATCCCAGCTACTTGGGAGGCTGAGGTGGGAAGATTGCTTGAGCCTGGGAGGTCAAGCCTGCAGTGAACTGTGAATGCTCTGTTGCACTCCATCCAGCCTGGGTGACAGAGCAAGAACCTGTCTCAAAAAAAAAAAAAGAAAGAAAGAAAAGAAAGAAAGAAAGAAAGAAAGAAAGAAAAAACACTACCCCTGGTATACCCCCTTCCCCAAACACATCTCCCACTCTCAAACATAGAGATAACTGCTATTACGAATTTGACATTTTATTCTGTGTACTAAGGAACTTAACCTTGCCTGAAGAGAGGGCTGGCCTTTGCCCTTGGCTTCTGGAAGACACTCCCTAGCTCTTAGAATGTCACACCTCATATGGGGTGTCTTTGTTTGCCCAGGGACCTTGCATCACACTGAATATTCTAGAAATGTGATTTAGGGTGAGGGCTGGCCACACCAGATAATGTCAACAAGGTGATTTAGAGTGGAAGCAATACCAGATAGTCTAACAATGTGATTTAGAATAGGGGCTTTGGATCAAATGGTATCAGCTCAACTTCAGGAGGAGCTGGATGCTAAGATCCACCATGAGGGAAGTCACCATGTTACACGATGGAGGCCCAATAAAAACACTGGACACAAGGCTTGGGTGAGCTTCTTTAGTTGACAATACTATGCATATTGTCCCACATTATCACCAGGAAAGTTAAGTTACGCTGTCCGTGACTCCACAAGGAGAGGATAACTAGAAGCTTTGTGTGGGGAACTTCTGGCCTCTGCCCTGTGTGTCTTCCTTTGGCTGATTTTAATCTCTATCCTTTAGTTGTAGTACACAGTAATCATGAGTATAACAGCTTTCAGTGAATTCTGTGAGTACTTCTAGTGAATTACCAAACCTAAGGGTAGTCTTGGGGTTCCAAAACCTTGCAAATGATTTGAGAACTGAGGGTAATCAGTTGGTGTCAGAAATGAGGGAATCTTGTGGACCATTCCCTAACTTTTCAGTTGTATCAGAAATGTATCACTAGAACAGCCTTGACTCACTGAAACATGTGGTTTGAGAAGAGGAAGGATGTGAAGTCAAGATGATAAGCCTTTGATTCCTGGGCTGCCCTGCGGTCACCCGTGGGTATAGAAATGCAGCTGTTCTGCAAACAGTTACAGGAGGTAAAAGTTACCATTGCTTTTTCAATACAATGGATCCAACCCCCAAGGAGCTGACCCACTGGATGCATAAGGAAACAAACTAAATAGGCAATCCCTTTGCTATTTTCATCTGTAATCGTTAAAATGAAAGTGGCTGAGGCGGATCCTGATGCTGGCCCAATCTTGGGCTCTGGCCAGCCTGAGCTACAGCTGCTAGCCTCAGGGCTGCTGCTAAAGGGAAAAGTTAGGCTGAAATGACAGATGGCAAAGAAAATTAGAGTGGTTCACCAGAGAGTGAGAAAAGACGAACATTTCTAAGAGGGTGGAAATCTTTAAACAGTTATTAAGAAATGAGATGAGTTAAGCGGACATTGAGGGAGTCAAAACAAAGAAGGTCTCAATGGAGCACTCTTTGAAATTAGGTGGGGCGGTGAGAACCCAGACGGGCCTCCAGTGTTGAAGGGCCCCCATCAAGTCTGCTATATTTACCCTGGTTTGGAGGAATTTTAAAAGCCAGAAGGCAAACATGACAATGCGAAATCTGACCTCAGATCTCCTGCAGGAACTAACATGTTATCTAATCAAGATAAACGACAAAAGGGCCTGGGTTGTTTGGCCTGACCCCTAACTGAGGATCCAAAGTCATATGCACATTAGTGGTAAAATAGTCAGGGGATGGATAAGAGATATTCCTGGGACTCACGTGGGAGCCTTATACACTGCGATTCCAAAAAGGTTGGTGAAATTCTAATAGCATCTATGGTTAGATTGCAAAGACATAGGATTGCAAAAGTGGATGAGATTCAGGTGAAACTTTGGATGACAACTGGAGTGTTTGGAGAGACTGTGTGAATATGTTATGTGAATGTATTTACCTAAATGTATTATAAGGAAAGATATTGTGTCCAACTAGGGAAGAGTTCCCCTACGTACTGTTATGAAACAGAAGGCATGTAAATCTTCCCTTCAACCAATATTGATTGAATATGCTAAATAGGAACCAATAAGATTGCCCAAGCCCACACTAATTGTTAATTTGAAACAGTACAGGATATCTGGTGGACAAAACATGTTAGAAGCTTAATGTTTGCTTTATTTAGGCGGACTGGAGCTAAGGCCGGTGAGCACCACCCAGTGGTGAATGCTGGGATTTGGGGCCAGAAAATGTCCAATTGAATGACAAGTAGCTGCCTATTGGGCTTTGGGTCTGCCCCATCATTGAAGGACATAATAATCCTGACACCTGAAATCCTCACCATGTGTTTGTAATGTTGGAAAAACACTGTAGTAAGGAAGGCCATGCCCAAAAGAGTCTCATAATAAAATGGAAATTGTTTATATAGGAACATGCTACCAGGGAAATGCAAGGAGGTACTCGTTATATTTATGAACAGGTGGCCTTTTTCCCTACTGAAGAGCTGCGAGATCCTATTATTACTTGGATGATGTCTGTTAATAGCTCTTGATTGACCAGCTAAGAGCTGTTTGATTTATGGATGGCAATTCCAAAGTGAATTAATAACATCCTATTTGGAAGACTAGCACTCATACTGAGGAAGGTAAAAACAAGTCACTTCAGTGGGCTGAACTGCCTCTACATTTGGGTTTTTACCAATTCATGGGCAGTGGCCAATGGCCTGGCCATATGGTCAGGCAGATGGGCAATGGGAGACTGTACTATTAAAAGGATGCCTATATAGGGTACAGCCTTATGGAATTCACTATAGCCAGTATCTCAAAAGACCTGTTCATACCCCCTACAAATGATAAAATAAACAGAGAAACAGACCTCCTTCCTCCCAAAAAGGCAGTTAATATCCTACCTTTTATGCTGGACATTTCTTGGCAACTTTTAAAGGATTTTTACTACTTGTGCGTGCATTCTTAAACACTTGATTTTGCCCAGTTTTTTTCAAATTTTTAAGAAATGCTGCCATACATTATTACTTACTTGTGTCTGGCTTTGTTCATTCTATATTTTATTCATAAGAATGGTCCATGTTGTTGCATCTAGCATTAGCTCATAGGTTTTTGTTGCTGTGTAGTATCTCATTTTTTAAAATTCTGTGTTTACTGCCATTTGGATTGTTTAACTTTTTAGCTATTTTTAAATAATACCACTGTAAACATTTTTGCATTGCTTTTTGGCATACATATTCACAAACATTTCTATAAAGTATATATCTGGGAGTGGAATTGAGGGTCATAGAGTATGTATATGTATCTTCTGCTTTGATAAATAACTTTGTTGCCCCGATTTATATTTCCACCAATAGTGTGTGAAAGTTGAGTACAACATTCTCACCAAGATTTGATATATTTTCTTGGATATGTACTGGTATCTGATGGTTTTAACACGCATTTTGCTGGTTATTAATGAGATTTTAAATATTTTCGTGGAAATTTTGTTCAGATTTGTCTTATGATCGAGCTATGGTCAATTTCTGTAAATGTTCTCTGTGTGCCTACAAAGACATCGTATTCTGCAGTTATTGACTGCAGTATTCTCTACACATTTTTGGTCAAATTTGCTGATGAAGTTGTTGAAATCTTTATATATTCCAATAGTCTGTTTGTTCTATCAGTTTCTGAGAGAACAGTGATTAAAATGTCACACTACTATTGTGGATGTCTGTTTCTTTTTATTTTTGTAGATTTTTTGCTGTATATGTTTTTGGACTATGTTAGTAGGCAAACACAAATTTTAAATATATACTTTATCCCTGTTAATGTCATCTTATCATTAGGAGATATGCCATTCTATCTTTGGTAATGCCTTTTGCTCAAAGTCTGCTTTATGGGATGTTAATGTAGGTATGTCTACATTACCTGGCTTTCTGGTTGGTATTTGCTTGGTATATGTTTTCATTCTTTGTTTTTTTTTTTTTTTTTTTTTTTTTTTTTTTGAGATGGAGTCTTGATCTGTCGCCCAGGCTGGAGTGCAGTGGCGTGATCTCAGCTCACTGCAAGCTCTGCCTCCCAGGTTCACACCATTCTCCTGCCTCAGCCTCCCGAGTAGCTGGGATTACAGGTGCCCCCCCACCACACCCGACTAATTTTTTGTATTTTTAGTAGAGATGGGGTTTCACCGTGTTAGCCAGGATGGTGTCGATCTCCTGACCTCGTGATCCGTCTGTCTCGGCCTCCCAAAGTGCTGGGATTACAGGCATGAGCCACCGCGCCCAGCTTATTCTTTGGTTCTTTAACTGTCCTTTACACTTATGCTTTGGTTGTGTCTTTTGTAAACAGCATAGAGTTTGGCTTTGCTTCTTTTTTCCAATATGATGATCTTAGATTCATAACTGGATAATTTAAGCCATTTATATTTAGTTTAATCACTGATGTATTGGAGTTTAAATCTAACATCTAGGTACATGATTTCTACTTGTCCCAACCATTCTATATTCTCTTTTGTATCCTTTCTGTTTGTTTCTCTGTCTTTATTTTCAAACAAGCTTTTAAATCAAAGTACAATTTTATACAGATAAATATTAATACAGATAGTAAGTATACAACTCAAATTATCACAAAGGGAGCAGACCAGTGTAACCACCACTGACGTCAAGAAATAGAGCATTAACAACACCCCAAACACTCCACTCATGTACTACACCATTCATTACCCTCTTTATCCTTGCTATGTTCTGGATGCAAGCACATTGTATGTGTTGCAAGTATGTTCTCCAGCCCTGTAACTTGCATTTGTCCTCTTTCATGGTATCTTTTGATGCAGAAATTAATTCTGATACAGTCCATTTCATCCATATTTCCTCATAGCTAGTGCTTTTTGGCCCTTTTAAAGAAATATTTGCTTACCTAAAACTTACCAAGATACTCTCCTATATTGTATTCAAGAATTCTGCTGACCAATATGGTAGCTACTAATTACATATGGCTATTGAACCCTTATATTGTGGCTAGGCTGAATTGAAGTGTGCTGTAAGCGTAAAATATATACAAGATTTTGAAGAGTGTATAAAGAATGTACCAGATCTTAACAATTTTGTGTTGGTTGCATGTTGAAATATTGGGTTAGGTTCAATATGAATAACCTAGTGAATGGCCTAGGTTTCTTTCACTAGGTTAAATGAAACATCATTAAAATTAATTTTAACCATTTCTTCCTTTTTAATGTGGCTACTAGAAAATTTAAAATTATACATGTAGTCCACATTTATAGCTCACATTATATTTCTTCACACAGCACTGTTCTAGAAAAAAAGTCTAAGGACTTTCCCAATGTCCCTAGAAGTTATTTTTATGTATGACATGAGGTAGGGGGTCTTATTTCCTTTTGCTCCATGCCTATCCAGTTATTCTGACACAATTTATTCAAAGGAGAGTCCTTTAACTTCTATGCAGTGCCATATTTATCCTAAACCAAGTGATCACGTATGTATAGGTATTTTTCTCAACCATATAGCCTGTCCCATTGGTATTTTTATTTATCCTTGTGTCAATACCATACTCTCTGAATTATTATGTATGTATGTATGTATTTTATTTATTTACTTACTTATTTTGAGATAGAGTCTTCCTCTGTTGCCCAAGCTACAGTGCAGTGGTGTGATCACGGCTGACTGCAGCCTTGACCTCCCCACCTCAGGTGATCCGCTCACCTTAACCTTTCAAGTAGCTGGGACTACAGGTGCATACCACCACACCCAGATAATTTTTGTATTTTTTGTAGAAACAGGGTTTTATCATGTTGCCCAAGCTGGAATTACTATGGACTTTTAAGTCATGATATCTAGTAGGAATTGGAATTGGCCATTTTTTTGAGACAGGGTCTCGTGCTGTCTCTTTTTTTTAATAGAAATTTACTGAAAACAAATTTATTAAATAAATATCTACATGGGATATCAAAGGGAACATTGTGCCATGCTATACAACATTACTTACACCATTCATTTCAAATTTTATGGCAAAACAATTATACTGTGGTGGGGAGATGTTGTTTTACACTTCTCACCAAAATAAACATTATCATATTTTTCCTGAGAGAATGTCAACACTTTTCTATCTTAAGTGATCACACCACTGCAATCCAGACTGGGTGACAGAGAGAGAGAAAGACCCTGTCTCAAAAACAAAAACAAACCGGGCATCGTGGCTTATGCCTGTAATCTCAGCTCTTTGGGAGGCCAAGGCAGGTCAGGTGTTTGAGACCAGCCTGGCCAACATGGTGAAACCTCATCTCTATTAAAACTACAAAAATTAATTGGCCATGGTGGTGAATACCTGTAATTCCAGCTACTCTGGAGGCTAAGGCAGAAGAGTTGCTTGAACATGGGAGACGGAGATTGCAGTGAGCCGAGATCGAGCCACTGCACTCCAGCCTGGGCGACAGAGTAAGATCCCGTCTCAAAAAACAAAAATAAAACAAAGAATAAAGGAGACATGACACCGAGGCTTCACAAACGATCTTAGTTGCCTCCCTGTCCCTACATGCTCATGAGCGTCTCATCCCATATAATTCCTGCTTCTCCAAGTGAACAGGCCTTCACGATGACCAGAGACAGAAGCCCCTGACTTGGCTAAAGATACTTTCTGCTCTCCCTATCCCCACATCCTCTTTCAGTTACCCATCACCTCCCTCCTTCTGAACCACATGGTTCTGATGTCAGAGCCAGCGTACTAAAGAGCTTCTGCTGTTCCTGAGAACTGTTGCTGCTGCAAGTGATGCTTCCACTGCTACAGCTGGGTAAGTAAGGTGAGAAGCAGCACTGGAGGTGTGTTTGGAAGCCAAGACTCCAGGGCCTGGGTGTTGGCAGGGCAGAGGATGGGCTATGGAGGCATGGAGAAAGAGGACATACGGGCATAAGTACCAAATAATCAACGTGAATTAGACATCTTCTGTGTGTCAGATTTTGACAGGGCTGGGGTGTCTGAAGCAAATAGCAAATTGGGAAGGGAGAGGGATGGAGAGTGCGGGTGCTATGAAGGCATGATGGCACTAAGAGCTGTTTAAGACATTACTGGAAGTCCTGAAGTTAAGTTTTTCAGCGTTTCCATGGGCACACTTTGCCAGATGGAAAAGACAATTCAAAGAACAGCCATAGAGGGGGCCGTATATGAGAGTGCCCCGCAAATTCCTCAACAGCGCCCCGCAAGTGACTCAGGTAAAGAGACCGAGATTAGGAGCTACTGGTTAGGGGAAAACTACCCCTTTCTTCCAGTAACCTCAAAAAACTTCAATGAAAAAGTGTGTGTCAACACTGAAGACAGATTCCTCACTATTAGAGACCTTGATGAATGTGACTGTTCCCTCCTAATCAATGCTATTCATCAAATGGCCACCATGTCCTATCTGTTCTAAATAGACCGAGGCAGTTTCCAACATTCTTACACAGAAGACGCCATAGTACATTTGGCTTCCAGTGAATGTTCCACCAAAGGCCACTTGGGACCGGGAAGAAGGAAATTAAGAAAGGTGTTCTGTTTATTGAATGGGTAATACTTCACTGTGCACTGAGCTGGGTGCACTGCAAATCTTGGGGCATTCATTCTTATAACAATGATAATATGAGATAGGTTCAGCAAATATCCAGATTTTCCAGGCTAGGAAACAGCAATGATAAGGGGAGTGACTTGCCCAGCAGCATCCAGACAGTAAGTGATGGAGGGAGAATTGATTGTAGAACCTAAGAGGAACATTGCAGGTGGGAAGAAGAGAAGCAGAGTAGGAGCTGGCTTGGACTTCTAGCCTTGCGAGGTAGGTAAGGGATCACAGACAACATAGAGCCTCAGAAAATTTACTTGCCACCCCTCAAGAAGGTCTAGCGATCAGGTTCAGGCCAGATGAGTGGAGAAGATAGAGGGGAACTGGTCTGTGAGGCCTGAATCCTGTGGGCTTCCAGAAAGTCCTTCTGAAGCTCCTTGTGAATAGCACATAAAGAGAAGGCTGCATCCTGGAGAAACTGGAAGAGGGAAGTCAGGATGCCTTGCTGACTCCTGACCCTTCCTCCCCACAGTACCTGCTAAGCTGGTCAACTCCTCTTGCTCCTTGGAGAAGACACTGCAGTGCAGCTGTTCCTTCCATGGGATTCCCACACCCTCTGTGCAGTGGTGGATGGGAGGAGTCCCCGTGGGTGTGGATGGCATGGATGGCAGCCTCCAAGTGACTTCCACCATGCTTGGCCCCTGGGCTAACAGCACCATCAGCCTAACTGAAGAGCCAGAAATGGGCATGAGACTTCTCTGTGAGGGGAAGAACCAAAACGGAACCCACGCTTTGAGCATCCTACTGATGTCAAGTGAGGGTGGAGGGGGCTCGGTGACTGGGTGAGGACAATAAGCGGGATGGGGACAGTCACTGGGGCTAGAGAGTGGAGCAGAGTTTTGGCTCCAATGCCAAACTTCTCACATGCTCTCTGCTTCCAGGAAAGAGTTCTGTGGCTTCCCAGGCCTTCGTGAAAGGGCTGATCCAGGGTGCTATCTATGCGGGAATTGTAATTGTGCTGCTCTTCCTCTGCCTCCTCCCTCTCATGTGAGTACTAGGGTTAAAATTCACCTGCAAGCCTACTACCCGGCAGGCCCTGGCTGCAACCCAAGAAGGGGCTTGGCAGCCCTGGAGAAGGCAGCAGCGAGTTCCCGGGGTGCTGTCTGTGGTGGGCCTGCAGGGCTCAGTACTCATTAGCTTGGTGGAAAGTATTAACAGTACAGGTTGAGTATCTAATCCAAAAATCCAAAATCCAAAATGCTCCAAACTCCGGAAGTTCTCGAGGCACCGACATAATGCCACAAGTAGAAAATTCCACACCTGACCTCCTGTGATAGTTCAATGCACACAAACTTTATTTCATGCATAAAATAATTTTAAATATTATATAAAATTACCTTCAGGCCATGTGTATAAGGTATATATGAAACATAAATGAATTTTGTTTTTATACTTGGCTCCTATCCCCAAGATATGTCATTATGTATAAACAAATATTCCAAAATCTAAGAAAAAAAAATTGAAATCTGAAACACTTCTGGTCCCAGGCATTTCAGATAAGGGATACCAAACCTTTGTATGCAGATGCCCAGAGGCATGTTTGAGGCATTTCCAGTGTCTTTGTATAGTGTCAGGTGCATTGAGAGTGCCAGGTAATGGCTAAAAATGAGGTTGAAAGACATCGTTGGTGTTGGTTCACAGGGTGTTAAAACTTAGCTGTACATATTAGCTAGAAGCATGGAGTGAGAAGGGCTGAGTTGCAGGAAGTCAGGCCAGAGAGTCGGGCAGGGGAGCCTGTCCAGACAGCTTCGACTGAATCCTCAGTTCGGAGCACTCTTAGGAAGAGTGCTAAGCTGTGAAGGAAAGCTTGAGCTTGGGGTGGGACACAGATTAGAGAAAGTGACAGCCAGAAGGTCAGAGGCCAGGCAGGAAGCTGGTACAGGGGACTAGGCAGGAAGCTGGTACAGGGGACTAGGCAGGAAGCTGGTACAGGGGACTAGGCAGGAAATAGTAGGCCTGACCTGGGGCAAGTGATGAGGGGCAGCCAGAGAGGTGGGACTTGGGCATGGCCAGCTATGGGGAGACCAAGATGAGGAGTGAGGTGTCAGGGCAAACTGAGGAGCTATTTTCAAAGTATAATCAACTGGACTTGAAGACCAGTAACAATCTCTCTGCCAGTTGCAAGGCCCTTTCGTAGCTGACCTCATCTGAGCCCCACAGCCTAATAAGCAGGGTATCCCCATTATTCAGAGTGTGAAACTAATTCCCAGAGAGGATGTGTGGCTTGCCCTAGGTCATACAGCAAGCTGGTACTGTTGTTGAGGCTCTAAATCAGAAGTTCTGGTCAAGATAGAGCCCATTTGGGGATTCAGGGAGATGGAGAGCCAGAACCAATCCAAGGCTTATTTCCTTAGAGTGAAACATATCAGAAAGAAGAAGGCGAAGAAAGCTGCAGCGATCAGAGCAAAAAAGAGCTCGAAAGTCAGAGCAAGCCAAGAACTCGAGATGTCTCTGAAGCCTGAGGAACCAGGAAAACCCATAGTCGCCACATTTTCTGAGAGCCGCATATTGGTATGTACCTATTGCATCTGGAATCTAGTCTATCAGAATACTGATAATCAGACCCACAGGGAAAGGAGACACAGTGTTTTGAAGGTGTTCTCATCCTCAATCCTGCAGGATACCTAATGCTAGAGTGTGCTTTCAGGTCATTTTATAAATAGGAAGCTAAGGCCCAGAGAGGGGAAGGATGAAAGTTAAGAAAAACAATTTAAAGAACAATTAAAATCAATTTACACACACACACCGTACATTGAATCCCCACTGAAAAGGCAGTTGGGGAAAATCCTAATAGCAGTTGTAGCATCAGAGTGGAAACCAAGGATTTGGCCTCTGAGTGTATGGCCGGCAGCAGTCAGCTTGGTGTAGATGCCACAGGCCAAGTCAGCCTGAAGTGGTTAGAGATTAGGCCAAGCCCAGGTTACTCCTTCATTCACCCTGTACCCCACATCCTCAGCAGGGCTTGGAAGATACAGTGTCCAAGGTTGCTAGGCCTCACTGTTGTTTACCCATTTATGATTTTCTAGAATCAGAATTGTCCTGCTGCCCTCCTAACACCCTGCATGAACAGTTAGTGTCCTTTTGTGGATAAACCATGTGTTAAATTCTGCCAATATTTCCTGCAATGTCTCCTAATCTTTGTGCTGGGCAATGCTGGGGTCTCAGAAATGGGCCAAACCTAGGCCTTGTCCTCAGAGAGCAACTAGACTGGTGGAGAAGGCACCTGCACCTTAGGGGATGCTGAGCTAGGGAGTTATGGTGGTGCAGAAGAGGGAGGGACCAAACCTACCTGAGGAAGTTAGGCAAAATTCCCTGAGGAGTCTGGGGAACAGTCAGTGTTACTGGTACTGAAGATGTGCAGAGAGGAACCAGAGGCAGAAGACCGAATTGCAGGCTCCAACCATGGGGTTGTGAGGAAGGGCTAAGCCAGGGCTCACTCCACGTTGCCTTAATTCTGTGCACAAGGGGGTGTCTTTTTAAGATTTGGATACCTCACCTCTAGACCTGTTCCCACATTCTTTTTTCTTTGTCCTATTTTGCACCTCGCTTTTAGGAAAAGCAAGATAAATGAGCCAGCTAAGCCTGTGGAATGTGCATCATACCTGGAGTCACCATTATCCCTGGAATTACAAAAGTCTGCAAAATGTATAGAGCCCACAGAAACCTTAGAGGCTATAATAAACCTGGAGCCCCCTGGACTCTTCTCAGCTCACAAAACCCTCTCAATTCCCACACATCTCTTACGCTCATTCTCCATGAACAAGTGGTTACTCTTAGACCTAGTTTTAGAACCTCTGAAGACAAACTTTGTAATTTGTTGTTTGGCTAAACCAGAAGAAATCTGCACCACCCTGGGAAGGTGTCAAAAGAAGGAAAAATACATGTGACGATATGAATCAAGTCCATCAGCAAGTTGCTTTTGAGCGCCTACTGTGTGTCAGTGCCTGAGATACACCTACAAGAGCGCCAGGCTTTCAAGCCTTCATACCTGGATAGAATCCCAACGTCAGTGCTTGGTGGCTGTCTATCTTTGGACAAGATCTTTCATTCCCCAACCCTTGAACACCACATGACCCATACCTGGCTGGAGAGTGGGTGAAAAGTACTGTTCAGAGATGCAGGTGAGAAAAAACATGGTGATGGGCCCTGAATGCCAAGATTCATTGGAACTTTGGAGCTTTATCTTGTAGGACCTTAACCTGACTCCCTTAGAATGTAAGTTCCAAGAGAACAGGGACTTTGTCTGCCTTGTTTTCTACTTTTATCACCAGCACCCAGAATGATGCCTAAAATACAATAAGATCTCAAGAATGTTTGTCAAATGATTTAATTAATTAATTAATTATAAGCTGTTGTAAGGTTTGAAGCAAGCAAGTAGAGTGACCAGATATATACAGAAAAATCATTTCCCTACCCTGACCCCACATATGACATATTTGGAATGGGTAAGGCTGGAGGTAAAGATGCTAGTTAGGAGGTTATCGCAACAGTTCTTGGCCAGATTGAAACGCAGGCATGCAAGGAATGGGAAAGGGATTCTGGCATTAGAATGAACCACAACTGTGTATTGTTCCTCTCAGAATGGATGACAACCTCCTTTCTAGCCAGATGCTAGTAGATTTTTTTTTTTTTGAGACGGAGTTTCACTCTTGTTGCCCAAGCTGGAGTACAATGGTGCAATCTCAGCTCACTGAAACCTCTGCCTCCCGGGTTCAAGCGATTCTCCTGCCTCAGCCTCCCAAGTAGCTGAGATTACAGGCACACACCACCACACCCAGCTAATTTTTTATAGTTTTAGCAGAGACAGGGTTTCACCATGTTGGCCAGGCTGGTCTTGAATTCCTGACCTCAGGTGATCTGCCCACCCCGGCCGCCCAAAGTGCTGGGATTACGGGCGTGAGCCACCGCGCCTGGCCAGATGCTAGTAGTTTTCACTGAGTGGAAAGAGGGTCATCTCTTCCCTGGGGCAATATTTGGGAGTAAATACAGTGATCCTGTAGCACCAGCTAGATGGTCATCTTATACTCAGGGTGGACGTTTATGTTAGCCCCCACATGTATAAGCACCTCTCACAGGAAGTTCACATTTCACAGAAATATCAGATGTGCCACCATGTGCCAGATAATGAGGGGAAGAAGAAAGACACTGGCCCTGCCTCCATGGAGTCATGGTCTACGTAGATAGACAATGAAGAAATGCAGACGAATTTATAGCTTAAAATGTTGATAAGTGCTAGAAAGAAAAAAGGATAGAATACTACGAAAAAGCACAGGAAAGGAAGCTAGGTTGGATTACAGAGTCAGAGAAGGCCTCTCAGAGAAAGTGACACTTGCCTTGAGATTTATTGGATTCTTAGGAGCTGGCTAGACAGAGGGAGCAGTAGATCCTAGGCTCTGACATGAGAGCAGTTTGGTGAGTTCAGGAGCCCAGAGCAGGCCGCTGTGACTGGAATTGACTGAGGGATGAGCTCCTGAACGGCCAGAACTTGCAGGGCTTCAGGGGCTCTAGTGAGAAGTTTAGGTTTTGTCCTCACTTGTGAAGGGTTATTTCCTCTTATGCTTTGTAATTCTGGAAAGTGCAGATTGTATGAGAATCATATTCAGTGGAGCTGTATGAGAATCCTGTGCAGCAGAGGTTTTGAGTTGAGGATAGAAGCCTCTACATAACAGGTATGGTGTTTGCTTCTACTAAAGATACATCCTCTGTTTGGGAGGGAGAGGCAGACAAGGCTGGGGAGAGGGAGAGTGCCAGCGTTGGGAAAGAAGAGAATAAAATGTAGAAGAGGAATGGGAGAGGCCGGGCGCAGTGGCTCACGCTTGTAATCCCAGCACTTTGGGAGGCCGAGGCGGGCGGATCACGAGATCAGGAGATCGAGACCACGGTGAAACCCCGTCTTTACTAAAAATCCAAAAATATTAGCCGGGCATGGTGGCGGGCGCCTGTAGTCCCAGCTACTCCGAGAGGCTGAGGCAGGAGAATGGCGTGAACCCGGGAGGCGGAGCTTGCAGTGAGCCGAGATCGTGCCACTGCACTCCAGCCTGGGCGACAGAGCGAGACCCCGTCTCAAAAAAAAAAAAAAAAAAGGAATGGGAGAGAGGATGAGGATCGGGTTGGAGATAGGTCAGAGATGGGTTTGGGAATGGGAATAGAGAGGCTGGGCTTCATCGTGTGTCTTGTTTTCTTGGTGATAGGGGCCTCGGGTGCAGGACAGGAAACAAGGAGTACACAGGGTGCCTTCTGACCAGCCCTGGGGGTCCAGCACTGGGTATTTTGTTCCTTAGTCAATGCCTTGACCTCCCGCACGTACTAGGTTGAGAGAGGAACGTCCCTTAGCAACTGATTAGCCTGGAGTCTAGAGTACTGGTGGGGGTCTGTAACCACCTGCCCAAGGAAAAACGATTCTCTCAGTGACCGGGGGACCCAGTAGCGACTGTTGCTTCTGACTAGCTCAGGTTCTGGAGACCCGCGCGCTCCCTTATGCGGCTGCGCATCCCAGCAGCTCCCGCGAGAAGGGTCAGGCGCTGATTGGCTCTGGACAAACTCGCGTGAGCTTGCGGGGCGGGGCTTCACGGGGTTGGTATCCCCGTGCAAGGAGGTTGGCGAGGCCTCGGGGGACTCCCAGTTCAGCGAATCGGTTAGCCTTCTTCTACCTTAGTCACTTCCCCGTGAGGCACTCCGTGTTTGTGTACACGGTTATTCCACGTGTCAGTCAGTTCATCGGGTGCATCTGGAGTCATTGAAAACAGTAATAGGAAGTCACACAAACCCGCTTGATGCAAAAATTCAGGAGGACATTCGGTTTTTAAGGAAATAGTGCTGACGAAGGACCAGGCTGGAGCTCTTTGGAACCTGAGACTGGGAGGTAAATATGGAAAAAGAAATGATAATTTAGGGGGAGGGAAAAGAGATCACCTGTGAAGACAACTCACGCACACACCAGGGCCTGGAGAAGGAAGTGAGACTGGAAAGAGATCAGAATTTTATTTTTATTTCATTATTTTATTCATCTATTTAATTTGAGACAGTGTCTTGCTCTGTCACCCAGGCTGGAGTTCAGTGGCACAATCTCAGCTCACTGCAGCCTCGACCTCCCAGGCTCAAGCAGTCCTCCCACCTCAGCTTCCAGAGTAGCTGCACCCACGATGCCAGGCTAATTTTTTAAATTGTTTTGTAGAGACAGGGTGTCGCTATGTTGCCCAGGCTGGTCTCAAACTTCTGGGCTCAAGCGATCCTCCCACCTCAGCCTCCCAAAGTGCTGGGATTACAGATGTGAGAGATCAGAGTTTTTGAATATGAAGGACTCTTACATAGTCTGCAGTAACCCTCCCATTTTACCGAGGAGGAAAAGGAAGGGGAAGCAGAAAGGGGACAGAACTTGCCCAGAGCTATCCAACAAGTTACTGGCAAAGCCCCTGCTGGAACCAGCCCAGAGCTCTTCCCAACCTTTGATTCGAGGTTGTAAATTAAAGGAGGAGGAGGAGGAAGGATTTTGATAGTGAAAAAAAAAGCAAAAGTGGGTTATGATGCAGAGATAGGATTTGTTATCTGGAAGCCTGAGTAGCATCTTGGTGTAAGGAGGGAGTCGTTTTTTAAGAGAGACAGAAATCAGAATGGAAAAGCAGAGGGCTGGTTCTTGAATCAAAACATCACTGAGAAAAGAGATGAGTAAAGAGCGGTCACAATTTAAATGCTGAGGGAACCAGGCAGGTGATGTGAATGATAAACACTTGCCTAGCACTTATTTTGTGCTGGGGTCTGTTCTGAGAGTTTTACATGCATTCATTCATTTAATCCTCCCAACAATTCTGCCAGATGAATCCTGTTAAAATCTACCTGTTATAAGTGAGGAAACTGGGGAAACCCAGAGACGGGAGGTAATTTGCCCACAGTCACACAGCTGGCAAATGGTGGAGCCAGACTTAAACTCAGGCAGGCTGACTCAGCACACGGTCTTAACCACTGTGTTATATGCACCTCCCAGGTGGGTGCAGCAGGGAGAGCAGGGGCAGAAATGGACTGGAGAACAATTGTCCAATATTAAAGGGAAAAGTTAGTATCTGCCATGTGTTGTCAGATCTAATTTATTAAAAAGTAGCTGCAAGTTCAGACTTTTATGTGAGGATCCTGATTTTTAAACATTGCAACTAATTAAAGGAAGTCTGTATGCAGGTTTCTTAATGCAGGCTAAATAAAACCCCCTGCATTTTAACTGCCTCACAAAGCCACTAATTTGCAAACTCTAGACTATCTTTTAAACGAGGAAGCAGTTCCCTAGTGAGGGAAGGGCCTGGCCCAGAAACACCCAGAAAATGGGAGGCAAAGCCTTTGGACTGCTGGCTGTCCATTCACAGAAGAATCTAGAACCCTTCCTTTGAACTGGCTTCACATCCAAGTTGTATGGGTTTCCTGTTGCTTTCATAAGAATTACCACAACTTTAGCAGCTTTTTTGTTGTTTGTTTTGAGACCAAGTCTCGCTGTGTCACCCAGACTGGAGTGCAGTGGTGCAATCTCGGCTCACTGCAACCTCTGTCTCGTGGGTTCAAGCTATTCTTATTCCTCAGCCTCCCAAGTACCACCACGCCTGGCTAATTTTTAAAACATATTTTTAGTAGAAACAGGGTTTTGCCATGTTGTCCAGGCTGGCCTGGAACTCCTGGCCTCATGTGATCCACCTGCCTTGGCCTTCCAAAGTGCTGGGATTATAGGCATGAGCCACTGGGCCCAGCCCAACTTTAGCAGCTTTTAAAGTAACACTCATGTATGGTCTCACAGAAGGTCAAAAGTTCTGGTGTAGCGTGGTTCCCTTGGTTTTCTGCTCCAGCTTTCACAAGGCCTGAATCACAGTGTTGGCAGGGCTGTGTTGCTTTCTCCAGTCTCTTTGGATAAACCCATTTCCAAACACATTCAGAATCAGTTCCATGCTTTGTAGTAGTGAGGTCTGCATTCCCTTGCTAGCTGCCTGCTGGGGTCATTGTCAGCTTCTAGGAGCTGCCCTCATGGGCTCGTGGGTTCGTTCCTTCATCTTCAAAGCAAACAATGGTGAGTCGAATCCTTCTTATGCTTCACATCTCTCTGACCTCCACTTCTGGCTCATCTACGCCCTTTCTTTCTCCTGAATCTCTCTGACTTTTCTGCTTTGCAAGTTTCACGTGATTACATTCCATTCACTCAGTGCGGGATGATCTCCTCAATTTAAGATCAGCAGATTAGTCACCTTCACTCTATCAGCAAAGTCCCTTCACTCCATCAGCAAAGTCCCTTCACTGAAGCATGTAGATTAATGTTTAATTGAATAACCAGGGCACAGGAATCTTGGAATGGGAGACATCTTTAGAATTTTGCCTACCACACAAGCCCAGGGGGAAGACATTTGTAACTCACATGGTGCATAACTATATGCTTTTCCCACTGTCTTTCTCGAACCTTGTGAGGTGGACAGGACAGTTTGATTTATTCCCATATTTTATACATGAAGCATGGGACTCAGAGAGGAGAAGAGGTTTCAACCATGATGCCCAGCAGTTCTGAAGGCAGCCTGGCATACCGGAAAGAACACTGGGTTCGCAGTCCAGGGACCTACATTATGACTTCAGGGTGTCAATTTCTTGGCCCTGTGAACCTGACCAGTTCCTATCCTATTCTGGGCCTCAGTTTCCTTATCTGTGAAGTGATGCAGTGCTGTTGTGAGGTTAAGAATGATAAAGTATGTGAATCTCCAGTGCACAGCACATGGGCCACCATGATTGTTTAGTATTTATTTATTTATTTAAGATATCTGCAGAGCCACAGCTAGAACCCAGATTTATTTATTTATTTATTTATTTATCTCTGTCTCTTTCTCTCCATCTCTCTCTCTTTCTCTCTCTCTCTCCCAAGCTGGAGTGCAGTGGTGCCATCTCTGCTCACTGCAGCCTCTGCCTCCTGGGTTCAAGTGATTCTCATACCTCAGCCTCCCGAGTGGTTGGGACTACAGGTGCATGTCACCACGCCTGGCTAGTTTTTGCATTTTAAGTAGAGAAGGGGTTTTGCCATGTTAGCTAGGCTGGTCTCGAACTCCTGGCCTCAAGTGATATGCCCCCCTTGGCCTCCCAAAGTGCTGGGATTATAGGTGTGAGCCACCGCGCCTGGCCAAAATCCCAAATTCCTTGGTTCCAAATCTTCTTTCATTTGATAAAGCTTTATTATGCACCAGCTGTATTCCAGATTGTGTATTGGGTACTAGAGACACAAAAGTGACTCAGACTTGACTTTGAAAGGTGGACTCCATTATGTCACACAAAAGTACCTTCGGCATGACACACAAAGGCCACCCAGAAGTGGTACACAAAGGTGATTCCAACATGACACCCGAAAGATATCTGGATATGACTAACTTTCTCAAGGAACTCACGTTCTGGTCAGAATAGATACAGAGTGACTTCCCTGCGTACTGTGAAGGGGCAGAAGCTGCCCAAGGAGAGAAAAGAGAAACAGAGGGGAAGTAGGGTTGGTAGTATTTCTAGCAGTCTGCTAATAATCTGTCAAAGTTTGGAGTTTATTTTGACAGTAAAGTGAAGCCAACAGATGGTAATTAACAGGGAACTGACATGATTGATTTATAATGTAAAAGGATGCCATGTGGATGTGGAAATGTGAAGGGGCAATGGTGGAAATATCACTGGAACAATGGAGTAATGGGAATGCCACTGTCCTTCCTCAGGGGCAGAGCCCCCTGTGGAGTCTCCTTGTCATCTTCCTCTAAAAGTTTTCTAGAAGTCCCCGAAGAGTCTCCTACGTCTTCACAAACAGGCCCCATTCATCTGGTACCTGCAAGCATGGAAGCTTTACTTTTTTTTGTGGCGGGGATGGAGTCTTGCTGTGTCATCCAGGCTGGAGTGCAGTGGCGCGATCTCGGCTCACTGCAACCTCTGCCTCCCCAATTCAAGCAATTCTCCCACCTCAGCCTCCCGAGTAGCTGGGACTACAGGTACGTGCCATCACGCCAGGCTAATTTTTGTATTTTTAGTAGAGATGGGGTTTCTCCATGTTGCCCAGGCTGGCCTCAAACTCCTAGGCTCCAGCAATCTGCCCGCCTCGGCCTCCCAAAATGCTGGGATTCCAGGCGTGAGCCACTGCGCCTGGCCTAGAAGTTCACTTTTGGCTAGATTCCCTGGTAAGGCATCTTATCAGTTTCCCAACTAGCACGACAATCAAATGGAGAAGAGATACGGCAGTGGGCTGTGTGGGGTTGTTGCAACAGCTCCACAAGGTCATCAGAAAACCAGGCTCCCCATCTTGTTGTCGGCAACATCCCCAGATCTCTAGCTTTCATCCTCACAGTTGTCTCATAGACGGCTGCACCATCTCCAGCATCACATTCATCTTCCAGGAAGGAAGAAGAGGAAGGTGAGGAGGAGGAAATGATGGTGCCAGTGTCAGAAAAGCAGAACTCCCAAAACTCTCCAGCAGATAGCCTCTGAAGTTTGGTATTTTAAGTAGACAAGTCTGTCAAAATGTGTGCTCGGTAGTAAATCTAGCGGAGTTAAAGGTTTTTATTTATTTATTTGTTTATTTATTTTTGAGATGGAGTTTCACTCTTGTTGCCCAGGCTGGAGTGCAATGGTGCAATCTCAGCTCACTGCAACCTCTGCCTCCCAGGTTCAAGCGATTCTTCTGCCTCAGCCTCCCCAGTCGCTGGGATTACAGGCGCTTGCCACCACCCCCTATATATATATATATATATATATTTGTATTTTTAGTAGAGACGGGGTTTCACCAGGCTGATCTCAAACTCCTGACCTCAGGTGATCCACCTGCCTCAGCCTCCCAAAGTGCTGGGATTACAGGCATGAGCCACCGTGCCTGGCCAGGTTTTTATTTTTATTTTTTGCATTGTTCATGAGAGGTAGAGTACAGTCCTACAGATTGGTATACAATTTAGGAAAACAGAGATGTCAATTACAATGTTATTATTACCAGAGCAAGAAATCATCAAATAAGACAACCCGTCAGAATTCCATTTTATTTGGGGATCATTTTCATAAGACATGGAATAATTTCTAACATCTTTGTAGTCTCATAAGACCATTTTGTTTAAGTTATTCTTCCAAGAGCAGATTCGTATTAACAAAGACTAGAACAAGTCAGCAACCGTCATGAATATTCATACAAAACTGTATATTGAAGAGGAGAACATAAATGATATTCTTATAAACAGTCTCAGTTTTGCACAACATCAAATCAAATTCCTTGAACCATTTTATAACACAGAACAATATCTTTTGATTTATTGCTGCAGGGGCAGGAAACATGTCCTTCAACTCTTTCTGAGAGTCATGTACTTTATAATGAAAACTTATGTTTTTAAAACCAAGCCCTGGAATTTTATTAGCTAGTATTACATGGAAAAAAAAAATACCCTTGGGAGCTCAGTTGGGATGGCAAAAAAAAAAAAAAAAAAAAAAAAGGAGAAAAGCTGAGTAGGGTTTTATTCACTGATAGTGATTTGATAACATTTTTCTTCTCCTTGGCTCACTGGCCAGAACTCTGCCATATGGCCACCCCAGATGAAAATGAGACAAGAAAATAGAGATATTGTTTTTCAAATTGGTGGCTTGATCACCTGAACAAATTTGAAATAATAAGGAGGAAACAGAGGTTGGATATGAGGTAAGCAACTCTCAGGGTCTACCTGAGATACTGCCCTAGAGGAGATGGATAGCTAGGGCTGCTGAAGAGAGTCTGAGAGAGGAGGCTTCTTTCTGGATGTGAGATCCAGGAGAGAACTTCCAGGAGGAGGTTACATTTGACCTGGACTTGGAGAGAGAGGGAGGGTTTGAATGTGCGCAAAGGACAGAGCTGCAGAAGGACGCCATGACACGGGGAGTGGCCTGAGTAAACAGGCAGAGGAAGGATGTGTAGAGCATCTGTAGAAAGGATCCCCATTTCGGCTGGTGCATTGGCTCCCGCCTGTAATCCCAGCACTTTGGGAGGCCAAGGTGGGCAGATCACCCAAGGTTAGGAGTTTGAGACCAGCCTGGCCAACGTGGCGAAACCCTGTCTCTACCAAAAATACAAAAATTAGCTGGCCGTGCTGGCAGGCACCTTTAGTCCCAGCTACTCAGGAGGCTGAGGCAGGAGAATTGCTTGAACCCGGGAGGCAGAGGTTGCAGTGAGCTGAGATCGTGCCATTGCACTCCAGCCTGGGTGGCAGAGCAAGACTCTGTCTCAAAAAAGAAAAAAAAAAAAAAAAAAAAAAAAAAAAAAAAAAATATATATATATATATATATATATATATTTGGTATGGAAAGAATGATGGTGCAGGCATGGGGGCTATCAAGGTAAGGGAAAAGCGGGGCAAAATCAGGGAGAGCTCAAATGAAAGGCAGGGGAGTTTGGAATGTATCCTATCAGCCACTGAAATGTTGTTTATTTCGCAAATATCTCTCTTAAATATGTCACCTTCTCTTTGTCCCCCATAGCTATTGTTCCAGCTCAGACTTCATCCTCTTTCTCCTGGACTGTTGCTTCCTCCTCATTGCAGACCCAGAGGGACCTTTAGAACACCCAAACCCGTTCTCCCATGGTTCAAAACCATTCCATAATTTCCATGACTTCCCCCATTGACGTGGGAGGGAGTCCGAGCTCCTCAGCTTGGCATTTGAGGCTCTTTGAAGAGGCAATGGAGTGGGAATGCAGACTAGAGAGAGGAAAGCAGTCATGGTGTTGAGGCTTCACAAAGAGCGTGGGGACAACCCCTGTTCTTTTGTTTTTGAGGCAGGGTCTCGCTCTGTTGCCCAGGCTGGAGTACAGTGTTGTGACCACAGCTCACTACAGCCTCAACCTCCCAGGCACAAGAGATCCTCCCACCTCAGCTTCCTAAGTAGCTGGAACTACAGGCATGTACCATTATACCCGACTAATTTTTTTTTAACAATTTGTAGGGAGAGGGTCTCCCTACATTGCCCAGTCTGAAACTCTTGGACTCAAGTAGTCCTCCCACCTCAGCCTCTCAAAATGCTGGGATTACAGGCGTGAGCCGCTGCGCCCAGCCCAACCTCTGTTCTTGAAGATCCCCAGCATCTGGTCCCATCAGGCCCCTAATTCACAAGATTAACAGACCTTAGCGGTGGATTGAAAAGACAAGAGCCCCTAGAAAGTGGTGGACTTCTTTCTAGCCTCACCCCATGCTTCTTACTGCTGCCCCTCTCCTCATCCATTCCAAATCCTGCCCTCCAGGACAGACCAATCTGAGGTCAGAGTTAGCAGCAGGATACATCCTGGTCCTCTCTTGCCCCTGAGATCTCGCTGGGGCTGATGGCACTGCCACTGCTATGGTTGGGTAAGTAGAAGGAGAGGCAGCATGGAGGCGTCTTGGGGAGGTAAGGGTGGGTGGGGGTGGAAGGCAGACAGGGCTGAGGTAGGATGAAGGCCGAGGTAAGATGAAGTACCTAAAAAATGAGGTACTTGGCCAAGCACAGTGGCTCATGCCTGTAATCCCAGCACTCTGGGAGGCCAAGTTGGGCAGATCTCCTGAGGTCAGGAGTTGGAGACCAGCCTAGCCAACATGGTAATACCCTGTCTCTACTAAAAGTAGAAAAATTAGCCAGGTATGGTGGTGGGAACCCGTAATCCCAGCTACTGGGGAGGCTGAGTTGGGAGAATCACATGAACCGAGGAGCAGGTGTTGCGGTGAGCCAAGATCGTGCCACTGCACTTCACCCTGGGTGACAGCAAGACTCTGTCTAAAAAAAAAAAAAAAAAAAAAAAGTAGAATCTTTATTCTACAATATAGATCCTCAAAAAACCCTCAGTCTTTGAAGACTAGAGTTCAGGTTCAAGCTCTACCACCTTCAGTAATTCTCTTCAGTTTGCTCACCTAGACAATGGGGTGTTCCCCTTCTACAGAGCGAAAGGAAATTTATTTGTGGAAACCATTCAACCACAACAATTCTAGTTTTCACAAGGCTGTTGGGGAGGGGAGGGGGTTCCAAATGAGCTAATGGTTGGTGAGCACAATTATTCACTAACTGTTCACTATGACATGGTCTCTTGTAATGTAATGTGACTGAAGTCACAGTCTGCAATTATCATTACAGGGGGCCACGTGCCTCTGTAGTTATGGTCCTTAATTATCACAATACTGTGGCATCATTAGTATTATCATACCCGTTTCTCTGATTGAGAAACTGAGATTCAGAAATGATGCAACATGGCCAAGATCACAAGATACAGTTAATACCAACAAGAAGAGCAATAAAAAATCCAGCAGACTAGATTGGAGTGGTGCAGTTTAGGAGTCCCCAAGATGCCTCTGATTCAGTGATCCACAAGAAGGACTCAAAACTCAGCAGAACTGTTTTACTCTTGATTGCAGTTGATTCTAGCAAAAGAATACAGATGAAAATCAGTACAGGGAGGAGGTGCATAGGGCAGGGTTCAGGAGAGAGCAGGCATGAGCTTTCAGCTGACCTCTCCCAGTGGTGTTGCACCAACAGAGCTTACTTCTTTCAGCAACAATGTGTGGTGACATGCACAGACGTGCCAAGAAGAGAAGTGCACCCAATCCTTGGTGTCCAGGGTTTTTATTGTGGGTCTGGTCACTGACTTAGCTTAGTCTTCAGCCCCTCCAGAGATCAAGCTGATGCCCCAGGATCCAGGGCTCCCACCATAAATCATAGAGTTAGCATCAACTGATGAAGTCCAAGGTCCCAGGTAAACAAAGACACTTATCAGGCAGGATATCCCAAGGGTTTAGAGATCACCTCATAGGAGCTGGACAAGTGTCAAGCCTTTCTTAGGTAAGGTGACTCTTTCAATGCACAGATATAATACAGGAGTATGCTAGGTGGGTCTGTTTTTCAACTTGGATCTCTCCTTACAGGGTTACTTTCTCATGTTTTGATGGAAGTCAAGAAGATACCAGTGGAAGAGGGGCTGTGGACTACAATCCCTTGTGCATTTGAATTTCCCAAAGAACCCCCAAGCAATTCCGTGATCATGTGCTACTGGCTCAACAAAAACATCAGCTCCCTGGTAGCTACAAATAAACCCAGTGCTACCGTTGGTGATAACACCAAGGACAAATTTTACATGACTGGGAATCTTGCTGAAGAAGGCTGTACCCTACTCATCCACATTATACTCAAAGGGAACAGCATAACATATTTATTCTACGCAGATCTAGGAGAACAAAAAAGTGCTTTCCTGGGGGAGAATATCAAACTCTTTGTGTCAGGTGATGTTCAATATCATCCAATAAGTGGTTTGGAAAGAAGGAAATCCAAAAGTGGTTCTGGTGATTATGTGGTTTTTACCTGATGGGCACTGGGCTTTACAAAACCTTAGGTATTTGAGTTTTACAATGATGCAATGAGATCAGTATAATAGGTACCTTTACTTTTCTAAATAGAAATGGCAAAGAGAGAAGCAACTCGCCCTGTATCATCCAACCAGTACAAAATAGAGAGGAAATGATCACAGATTGGGCTGGGAAGGGGCAGAGTCTAAGGGGAGAACTGGTCTGGAAAAGGGAGGCAGAGTAGGAGCTGCCACTAGCACATGTAGTCTGGGACTCAGGTAAGGGGTCAGAATGTAGAATCCTCATTCTACAAGGTAGATCCTCAGAAAACTACTCACCCTCAGTCTTTGAAGACCAGAGTTCAGGTTCAAGCTCTACCACCTTGAGTAGTTCTCTTCAGTTTGATCACCTGGACGCTGGGCTGTTCCCCTTCCATGCAGAGAGAGGAAATCTATTTGTGAAAAACCATTAAACCCCAACAATCCCAGGTTTCACAAGGCTGCTGGGGAGGTGAGGGGGTTGCAAATGAGCTAATGGGTGGGGAGCACTTTGTAACCTGGAAACACTGCATCAGTGAAGTGTCCATGAGGGTCCCTTTTCCCCCAAGGTTTGGGTCTACTTCTCTCTTCTCTAGAGCTAACCCAAAAGCCAGAGCTTCACATCCCAGAGATTCTTTTGGCTGAGAAGCCTGTGACCTTGAACTGTACCCTCAAAGGCACCTGCAAAGAAACCAAAGCCCTCTTCCACTCCCGGAAGAACTCGGCCGTCTCCAGCAGCTCCTCCCCAGTGCTGCACTTCACCCTGAGGCCTGGGGACCATGGCAACACCGTTGGATGTCACTTGAACTTCTCCCTAGCCAATGTGACCAAAAACAGCTTGGTCAATCTCCAAGTGGTCTGTGAGTGCTGGTGGGCACAGGCAGGATCCTGAGAAATAGTGGGCTGAAGAAAAGGGAAAGAAATCTTAGGAGCTGTCACATCTTCCCCCTGACATTTGGGGCTGAAAGGCCAGAGGTAGGAGCTGAGCCCGAGTCTGAGGCAGATGTGGAGAGAGGATGAAAGGGGACTGTATTGAGTCCCAGCCCCACTCTGGGTTGCCAGAAAGTCTTTCTGAAGCTCCTTGTGAATAGCGAGTAAAGAGAAGACTGGGTCTTAGGGGAAGTAGAGAAGCAAAGTCAGGACATCTTGATGATCCCTGATTCTTCCTCTGCACAGCACCTGCCAGGCTGTTCAATTCCTCTTGTTCCTTGGAGAAGACAGTTCTGTGCAGCTGTTCCTTCCACGGGATCCCCACGCCGTCCATGCAGTGGTGGATGGGAGGTGTCCCTGTGGATGTGAACAGCATGGATAACATCCTCCAGGTGACTTCTTCCACACGTGCCCCCTGGGCCAACAGCACCATCAACCTCATCGGGGAGCCAGAAATAGTCATGAGACTTCGCTGTGAGGGGAAGAACCAATATGGAATTCACACTTCCAGCATCTTCCTGATGCCAAGTGAGTATCCAGGGACTTATGACTGAGCTGGAAAGAACACCTAAAGACCAGATGCGGATGGGCACAGGGCCGGAGGAAAGGGTAGAGCGTCTTAGCTCAGACTTCAAAGCCTTTGGAGAAAAGTGAATCTCACTTTCCTCCAATTCCAGATAAGAAAGCAGTTTCCAGTGTGTTCGTGAAAGGATTAATCCAGGGCATTGTATATGGAGCCATTGCATTCTCATTGCTCTTCTTCTGCCTCGTCCTCTTGTCGTGAGTATCAAAGTTCCAATTCATCAGCAGCCTTTCCCAAAGCCTACTACCTTGATTTATGTTCTCCATTTCCTTCCTCATACTTTCTTCTAATTTATTTTGCTTTGTCTTTTTTTTTTTTTTTTTTTTTGAGACAGGGTCTCCCTCTCTCACCCAGGCTGGAGTACAGTGGCTCAATCACAGCTCACTGTAGCCTCCACCTCCCTGGGCTCATATGATCCTCCCACCTCAGCCTCCTCAGTAGCTGGGACTACAAGTGTGTGCCACCACACCTGGCTAATTTTTGTATTTTTTGTAGAAATAGGATTTCACCATGTTGCCCAGGCAAGTTTCCAACTCCTGGGCTCAAGTGATCGACCCACCTTGGCCTCCCAAAGTGCTGTTGGGATTACTAGGCATGGCCCACCGCCCCTGGCCTTGTCTACCTTTTAAAAATGGTATCGTTAACTTTCTTATATCGTTAACTTTCAGCTACTCTTCTTTTTCAATATTTGTATTTAGGGCTATAAGTTTCACTCTAAGTGTGACTTTAGCTGCATCTCACAAATTTTAATATAAATATTTCATTATCATTTGGTTAAAATATTTCCAATTTCCATTATGATTTTTTGACCCATGAGTATTTTTTGTTTGTTTGTTTTTTGTTTGGTTTGGTTTGGTTTGGTTTTGAGACAGAGTTTTGCTCTTGTTGCCCAGGCTGGAGTACAATGGTGCGATCTCGGCTCACCACAACCTCCGCCTCCCAGGTTCAAGTGATTCTCCTGCCTCAGCCAACCAAGTAGCTGGGATTACAGGCATGTGCCACCACACCCGGCTAATTTTTTGGTATTTTTAGTAGAGATGGGGTTTCTCCATTTTGGTCAGGCTGGTCTTGACCTCCCAACCTCAGGTGATCCACCTGCCTCGGCCTCCCGAAGTGCTGGGATTACAGGCGTGAGCCACCTACCACCCCTGGCCGGACCCTTGAGTTTCTTAGGCACATTACTCTCTTTTTAAATGTTTAGCTTAAACTGAATAAGGTCAGAAAATATACTATGCATGATTTCAATTCTTTATTTTCGTTGTAACACATTTTTTGTTTAGTTTTTATAAATATTCCATGTGAACTTGAAAAGAATGTATATTCTATGCCTGTTGAATGCGGTATATATGTCTCTGTGTGTGAGTCTGTGTGTGTGTACACAATCACATACATATACATATATACCCTTTAAATCAAATTCATTAATCATGTTTAAATCTTCTCTACTTGTACTGACTTAATTGCCTGCCTGCTCTAATGATAAGAGATATGTGTTTTTAAATCTCCCACAGTGATTGTGGATTTGTTTGTTTCTTCTTGAAATTCTGTCAGTTTTTGCTTTATAAATCTTGAGGCCATGTCATTAGCTTCAAGTCTATTTTAAAATGTGCATACAAGGCCGAGCATGGTGGCTCACACCTGTAATCCCAGCACTTTGGGAGGCCAAGGCAGGTGGGTCACTTGAGGTCAGGAGTTTGAGACCAGCCTGGCCAACATGGTGAAACCTCGTCTGTACTAAAAATAAAAAATTAGCCGGGCATGGTGGCGTGTGCCTGTATTCCCAGCTACTTGGGAGATTGAGGCAGGAGAATGGCTTGAACCCAGGAAGTGGAGGCTGCAGTGGGCCAAGATCATGCTGCTGCACTCCAGCCTGGGCAACAGAGTGAGAGACTCTGTCTCAAAAAAAAAAAAAGTGCATACAAGTATCTTCCTTATATCAGACACCATTTTTCTTCTTCACCTTTGTATTAAAGCCTATTCTGTCAGATATTAGTATAGCTCCACCAGCTCCTTTTTTTACACCTACTCTCAATCTGTGATCTTAAGGTTTAGATATGTGTTTCATAATCAGCATATGATTTTGACTTTTTTTAGTCTTGTAATTTTTAAATTGGATTTAAATTAATTTACTTGATGTAATTACTGGTGCATTTAAATACTGATGGTATTTCAATGTACCATCCTAGTTTGTTCCATATGTTTCTTTTTTCCCTTTACTTGTCTTCATTTGGATTGGCTGGGTATTTTTATCAATCCATTCTTTTCTTTCTACTAGTTGAAAATTATGCGATTATATGTTTTTAAATATTCTTTTACTGGTTACCCAGAAATCACAACATCTATACTTCAGTTATCAAAGTATATATTTGATA
This sequence comes from Nomascus leucogenys, assembly GCF_006542625.1. Classification (NCBI taxonomy): domain Eukaryota; kingdom Metazoa; phylum Chordata; class Mammalia; order Primates; family Hylobatidae; genus Nomascus; species Nomascus leucogenys. Next base: position 65,446,863 of record NC_044390.1, read on the forward strand.
ATTTCAAAGTATAAAACCTTTACCCTCCTCCAGATAATATAAAGACCTTAGAACAGTTGAACTCTAGTTTTCCTCCTCACAACTTACATGCTATTTTTATAACATGCTTTGTGGATTTTATCAATTCCAATATACATGTTATTTCACATTCAAACATCTCTGAAATAGAGATATGTCTTCAACTGATGGTGATTTACAGTTGCTGTTGGTCCCAGGTGGCAGTCCTGATAAAGTTGTCATTGCCTGCAGGTGCATGAACTCTGTCATTGCTGTTCATATTATCACTTTAATTGAATTATTTATTCATTGATACATGTTTACTTTATTGCCTTTTCAAACATTTGCAAAAGTATTACATTATTAGCTGGTACTGAAACAAAGTTATTGTGTATACAGAAGGGCACAGAAGTAAAAGAGTAAGCATACCTTTCATTCTGTGACACCTGTAACATTTGTTTGAGAAATGACCAGAATTCCATATTTTTTTGTAAAGCAACAATCTGGTGCTTTATAGAACCTAGGAAAGAGAGATACCCACATGTGGATGAAGCCATGTTACTTTTTCTTGTAAGATAAAAAGCAAAAGGGTAATTTATCTCATAAACTGTCAATGCAAATGAAATCAGAAGAAATTGCTTAATCCTTCAGAAGACATTTTTAAAATTTAAATTAACACGACATGGGATGATTCATGTGCTGTTCAGGACTGTGTTAGTTCTTAATAGTTTAACTGGCAACATTTTTTTTCCCTTAGTGATATATAAATTATGCATCTTACTATTAGTGGCATTTTATTATGAATGAAATACCGATTCTATATTTTTGAGCCCCCAAAGATATCACCATCATCTTTGGTTTTATTTTGTACATTCACTGCTCATTTTGATTTACATACATATTTACCATACTCTCTATTCTTTATTCCTTACATTCTGTTAGTATTCTGAGGTCTTCCATCCAGAATCTTTTTTCCTGAAATATATTCTCCTGGGCTCAAGTGATCGACCCACCTTGGCCTCCCAAAGTGCTGTTGGGATTACTAGGCATGGCCCACCGCCCCTGGCCTTGTCTACCTTTTAAAAATGGTATCGTTAACTTTCTTATATCGTTAACTTTCAGCTACTCTTCTTTTTCAATATTTGTATTTAGGGCTATAAGTTTTGCTCTAAGTGTGACTTTAGCTGCATCTCACAAATTTTAATATAAATATTTCATTATCATTTGGTTAAAATATTTCCAATTTCCATTATGATTTTTTGACCCATGAGTATTTTTTGTTTGTTTGTTTTTTGTTTGGTTTGGTTTGGTTTGGTTTTGAGACAGAGTTTTGCTCTTGTTGCCCAGAAAGCCCTTTAGAATTGGTTTTCTGGTAGCAAACATTCTTGGTTTCTTCTCTCACTCTCTCTCTCTCTGTCTACCCCCACTCCCCACTCTCTTTCCCTCTCCCTTCATAGTTGAAAGATATTTTGGCCAGACGTGGTGGCTCACGTCTGTAATACCAGCACTTTGGGAGGCCAAGGTGGGTGGATCACTTGAGGCCAGAAGTTTTAGACCAGCCAAGCCAACATGGTGAAACCCTGTCTCTACTGAAAATACAAAAAACAAAAATAGCCAGATTTGGTATTGTCCACCTGTAATCCCAGCTACTCAAGAGGCTGAGGGAGGAGAATCGCCTGAACCCTGGAGGCAGAGGCTGCAGTGAGCTGAGATTGTGCCACTGCACTCCAGTCTGGACCACAGAGTGAGACTCTGTCTCAAAAAAAAAAAAAAAAAGGTGTATTTGCCAAGTTTGGAATGCTGCACTGCAGGCATTTTCTTTCAGTATCTTGAACTATTCCATGTTCCACTATATCTTGCTTCTATTATCACAGGAGAAAAGTCAGCTGTGACTCTCATCTGCTGCTCCTTTGAAAATGATCTCTCCTTATCTGTCTCTGCCTTTAAGACCTCTTTGTCTCTGACATTTCTGATTTGGCCTCACACTTTACACTTTCATAACACCAACTTGCCTATTTGTCTGTGACACATGCGTTTCTTGCCCTGCAGCTTTGCTGACAGTGTGGCTTCTGCCCAATACTCCCCCTCATCTGCATTTCATCTTCTACCCCTGCTCCCCTCTCACACCTGGCTGACATTTACTCATCATTTAGGACTTAGCCTACACCCCTTCCATCACACGCTCTGGAAAACTTCCCCCGGCCTCTCTCCAGGGCCAGGTGTCTTTTCAGGACTCCTGTAGGTCTCCTGGACTTTTGGGTATTAGCACTAACACTTCTACTTTGATGTGACTGAGTGTGGATATCATTTTTTTAGATTTGTCTTTATTTATATTTATTTGGCCTCTTCAATCTATGCTTTGGTGTCTTTCATCAGTTCTGGAAAGATTCTTAACCACTGTTTATATGCCTCTGCTCTTTGTTTTCATTATAGGGCTCTTATCTGATGTTTGTAAAGCTTTATCTGTTTCCCCTCTTACCCTGTGTCCTGTATTTTCCAGAGAGAGGGAGTCAAGTAAACAAGTAATAGGTTAGAGGTCTGTATGAGGGAGATGCTAAGAGAACCCTACTCTTTCACTGTCTCTATCCTTGGAGCAGAGGTAGGGGATCAGTATTGCCCAGATATCCTTTAGCTTGCCTCTAATCAACCCCCTCCAACTTCACAACTCTGTCAATATGCCAGGTGTTTCTCTCTTTCCCCCAATCTCTTATCCTGTCATGTTCAACAATAAGGTTTACCTACTTTCAAGGAAAAAATCAACTCCCCAACACATACAACGTTATTACCGTTGACATTGAGTGATGTACTCCCTGCCTTTTTTAGGGAAAGAGACTTCCTTCCTCCCGTCCAAGGTAAGCCTCACCTCCTCTGCTTGGGAATCCTTCTCCTCCACTGCCTTAGGAGCTGTACTCCACCAGTCATCCCTTCTGGCTCTTAAATTTTCAATCATTCTTTCTTTGCTGGCACAAATCTCTCCTGCCTCAGCCCCACAGGCTTCCTCTATGTACTATCCAATATTCTTTTGAGAAAGTATCTTACACCACTTCCTGATTCTCATCACTCTTCCACTTGTTCCCCAGCACCAGGCCACTGACACGACATTGTCTAAAGCAACCAGTTATCCTTATTCTCAACGTTATTCTCAAAATTCAGTGGTAGGTGTTCTTTCTCTTGTTCACCTTTAGGCAGAATTTAGGACTGGGGTTGGTGGGGTGAGGCCCTCCCACCCAGTGGCTTATTTTCATAGCAAGGGAAGCATGGCAAGGCTGTCTGCTGAAAATGAGATGGGTGGGAGCATGGGGGATCCGTGGGGGATTGAGAAGAGGCGTGATGTGTTAGGGTGGTTGGAATAGCCACTGGGGAGAATGAGCAGGATCTGTATAAGGACAAGGAGAGCAACCACTGAGCAGTAGCAAAGGCCCAATGGTTACTGGAGATTAGTAATCATTAATGGTGGCAAGCGTCATTGCTATGTGACATCTCCTCCCAGCAGTGGTCATTGGAAGATGTCTTAGTCCATTCAGGCTGCTGTAACAGAATGCATAGACTGGGTGGCTTATGAACAAAAGGAATTTACTTCTCACAGTTCTGAAGGCTGGGAAGTTCAGGATCAAGGCACCAGAAGATTCGGTGTCTGGTGAGGGCCTGCTTCTTGGTTCACAGACGGCACCTTCTGGTTGTGTCCTCACATGGTGTACCGGGAAAGGGAGTTATCTGGGGTCCCTTTATAAGGGCACCGCAATCCCATTCATGAGGGCTACACACTCCCAACCTAATCACTCCCCAAAGGCCCCAGCTCCAAATACCAGAACACTGGAGATTATGTTTCAACAGAAGAATTTTGGAGGAACACAAACATTCAGACTATAGCAGAAAAAAAGGAGTAGATGATGGCATTGGTCTAGGTTTGAGTATTCACGGACAAGACGCCAGGAAGGGTGATGGAGTGCGGAGGTGGGAGACGGGCAAGCGAGGAGGCTGGAAGGAGAGAGAGAGCACTTTAACTGGGGAGCCATTGTACCTAGTGGGGTGGGGAGGGAAAGAAAGGAAGAGAAACAGAGAGTCTTCATAGACTCTAGAAAATACAGTGTCTTGGAATTGAAGCTTCCACCTGTGACATCATATAATGGGAACAGTTGGAAGGGGAGCACCAAAAAACTGGATGGATAGAAGAACTAGGCAGATCATGAGGTATTGGAATTTACATTTTCATAAGTGGAAAAGTTTTGGGAGATAATGAACCCTTGGTAGTTAAAGGAAACAGTTGCATTCATCAGTTCTCTTCCAGTTGTGAGTTATGAGGGCTGTATTCAACAAGCTCAAAGAGAAAGGGAACACTTCTGGTCATCTGTTGCTATGTCTCTACCCCTGTCTTAGTCCCTCTGGGCTGCTACAACACAATGCCATAGATTGGGTGTTTTGTGCATAACAGAGATTTATTTCTCACAGTTCTGGAAGCCAGGAAGTCCAAGGTCAGGGTGCCAGCAGGTTCAGTGTCTGGTGAGGGCTCTCTTCCTTAGAAATGACATCTTCTCACTGTGTCCTCACTTGGTGGAAGGGACTGGGGGTCTCGCTGAGGTCTCTTTTATAAAGGGTCTTGTCTCATTCAGGAGGGTTCCGTCCTCATGAACTAATCACCTCCCAAAGGCCCCACCTCCAAATACAGTCACCTTGAGGGTTAGGATTTCAACATGTGAATTTGAGCGGGGGGTGTAAACATTCAGACCATAGCAATCCCCCAAAATACAGTGGCTTCAGACAATAATCATTTTAGTATTTTTCATGATTTCCTAGATTAGGAATTTGGGCAGGGCCCAGCTGGCTGATTCTTCTGCTCCCTGTGGTGTCACTTGAGGTCACTTGCATTGGGCTAGCATGGAGAATCCAAAATGCTTTCATTCACAAACCAGGCATTTTGGTGTGGACAGCCAGAAGGCGAGGCTCAGCTGGGCCCCTCTTTCTTTCCACGTGGGCTCCGAGTCTCTCCGTGCGCTCTCTTCCAAAGCAGAAGCTGCCAGTCCTCTTAAAGGACAGGCCCAGAATCAACAGCACATCACTTCCACAACATTCTCTTAGAGCAAGTCACAGCCTGGCCAAAATTCAAAGGGAGAAGAAATAGACTCCACCTCTCCTTAGGAAAACTGTCCAAGGATTTGCCACCATTTTTAATCTGCTGTAGGAACAGATTGACTGTTAAGTCTAAAGGTATGCATTAGTTTGCAGGAGCTGCCATAACAAAATACCACAGACTAAGTGGCTTAAACAACAGAAATTTGAGGCCAGGCATGGTGGCTCATGCCTGTAATCTCAGCACTTTGGGAGGCTGAGGCAGGCCGATCATCTGAGGTCGGGAGTTCGAGACCAGCCTGACCAACATGGAGAAACCCTGTCTCTACTAAAAATACAAAATTAGCCAGGCGTGATGGCGCATGCCTGTAATCCCAGCTACTCGGGAGGCTGAGGCAGAATCACTTGAACCTGGGAGGTGGAGGTTGCAGTGAGCTGAGATCTCACCATTGCACTCCAGCCTGGGCAACAAGAGCGAAACTCCATCTCAACAAACAAACAAACAAACAAACGAAAAACAGAAATTTGTCCTCCCAGCATTCTGGAGGCTGGAAGTCCATGATCAAGGTGTCAGCAGTGTTGGTTTCTCCTGAGGCCTCTGTCCTCACTCTCTTACTGCCTCTTCTCATGGTCATACCTCTGTGCACACACCCCTTGTCTCTCCCTCTTCTTGTAAGGTGCTATGGTCTGAATGTCTGTATGCCCCCTACCCCTGCTAATTCATTTGTTGGAATCCTAACCCCCAAGATGATGGTGTTTGGAGGTGGGGCCTTGGGAGGTGATTAGGTCATAAAGGTGGAGTCCTCATGGATAGGATTTGTGCCCTAATAAAAGAGCCCCCAGAGAGCCATCTCCTCCCTTTCACCACATGAGGACACAGCTAGAATTTGCTATCCATGAACCAGGAAGCAAGCCTTGCCCAGACATCAAATATACCAGCGCCTTGATCTTGGGCTTTACAGCCTCTAGAACTACGAGAAATAAATTTCTGTTGCTTATAAGCCACCCAGTCTATGGCACCTTGTGATAGCAGCACAGACAATCTAAGACATAAGGACACCAGTCATATAGCATCAAGGCCCCACCTGAACAGCCTTCATTTGACTTGAGGCGCTATTTCCAAATACAGTCACATAGACTATGGCCTACCCATAACGATCTCATTTAACCTTAGTAACCCCTTAAAAGGCCCTATCTCCAAACACGGTTACATTCTGAGCTACTGAGGGTTGGGACTTCAACATATATATCTGTGGGGACACAATTCCGCCCGTGACAGGCAGATCTACACTTCAGGCATGTCTGAATCCAGGCATGCAGATGGCTTCACCAAGAGTCTGTCTTGACCCCACCCCATGGCTCTGCTTCCTTCTGGTTAATATGAGCTCTGGAGGCTCTCTTCACCTTACAGGCAAGATGGCCAGCCCCAGATTCACGTCCTCCTCTCTTAGCTAACTCCAGCTGACAGAGAACTTGTCTTCTCATGGTGATTTAGCAATCCCAGGGAAGACTGATTGGCCCTGCCTGAGTCAAGGGTTGATGCTGCCTCTAACAGCCCATCCCAGCTGGCTCCCCCAGGAAGGGATTCCAGCCATCGCCACCAACAAAAAGGAACCGGCCTCAGGAGCTCTGGGAGCTGACGTGTCGGGGTGACAGTTGGGTCTGTCCATGGGAATGCCAAAGGCACCCAAAATGATGACAGGAATCTGGGGAGAGAAAGACTGTGAGTCAAGCATAAAAATCCTCTGGGAATACAGAGGCCTGGCCTAGGGGGTTGCCAGTGACAGAAATGAGGAGAGGAAGGGGATGTTCTGGCCCAATAGCCAGAGGCTCAAAGTAGCAGAGGGAGACTCTTTCTTCGGAGGATGAGGGTTCTAAAACAGAAGAACACAGGTGTGGGCCCCAGGCCTCCTGGAGAATCAGGCCAGAGGCAGGGTCGCTCTCACTGGGGAGAGGACTTCGGAGGTGGTGTCCTGGGGAAGGAGAAGGAAGGGATCTGGGAAGAGTGGGGTGCAGGGGGTAGGTAGGGGCCAAACACAGCAGAAGATAGGTGGAGAGTCCAGGACAGGAGAGTGGGGTGGTGGTGCCCCAGCCAGAGGGCTGAGCAGGAGGCATGGGGGCAGTAGATTGGGCCACAGGTGTGGAGGTGTCCCCTGCAGGCGGGCTGGTGGCTCTGGAGCTGAGCTGTGCCAAGTTCCCTCAGGAGGCAGACACTGGGGGCCTTGGGAGGGCAGGAGGAGAGTCACAGTGTGTCCAAGCAAATCCAGTACAAGCATAGGAGCGGGTTGTGAATGGGAGGAAAACCTACAATAAAACAAAATGGCTTCCAGACGCAGTGGCTCATGCCTGTAACCCCAGCACTTTGGGAGGCCAAGGCGGGCAAATCGCGAGGTCAGGAGTTCGAGACCAGCCTGGCCAACATGGTGAAACCCGTCTCTACTAAAAATACAAAAATTAGCCAGGCGTGGTGGCATGTGCCTGTAATCCCAGCTACTTGGTAGCCTGAGGCAGGAGAATCACTTGAACCCAGCAGGTGGGGGTTGCAGTGAGCCAAGATTGTGCCACTGCACTCCAGCCTGGGCAACAGAGCAAGACTCCATCTAAAAGAAAAAAAAAATGGGGCTGGGTGCATTGACTCATGCCTGTATTCCTAGCACTTTGGGAGCCCAAGGCAGGAGGATCGCTTGAGCCCAGGAGTTTGAGACCAGCCTGGGAAACATAATGAGACCCCATCTCTACAAAAAAATACAAAAATTAGCTGAACGCAGTGGCGCATGCATATAGTCCCAGCTGCTCAGGAGGCTGAGGTGGGAGGATGGCTTGAGCCCAGGAGGGAGAGGCTGCAATGAGCTGTGATCACACCACTGCACTTCAGCCTGGATGACACAGTGAGACCCTGTCTCTCAAAAAAAGAAAAGAAAAGAAACAATATTTGCAATAATAGTCTTGAATTCAAACCATCTCACAAGGCTGTTTCAATATTTTGCTATTTTCCTGCATGTCTGGATTTGTATGCTTTGGCCTCATTCATAATTATTTAGACTGTGCAAAACATGAAAATGGCCTTTATAACAGTGCACATGCTGCACACTGATGCAACAGAGATGTGTGATGCAAAGCCTTTCTCCATGCCTTAACTCAACAGAAATTTACTCAGCAAATTCTACATGCCAGGTCATACTGTTACAGGAAAGGGATCTGGATCCAGACCCCAAGAGAAGGTTCTTGGATCTCGCACAAGAAGGAATTCAGGGAGAGTCTGTAAAGTGAAAGCAAGTTTATTAAGAAAGTAAAGGAATAAAAGAATGACTACTCTTTTTTAGACAGAGCAATGACAGAGCCGTCCGGAGGCCTGCTGGTTGCCCATTTTTATGGTTATTTCCTGATATGCTAAACAAGGGGTGGATTATTCCTGCCTCCCCTTTTTAGACCATATAGGGTAACTTCCTGATGTTGCCATGGCATCTATAACCTGTCATGGTGCTGGCGGGAGTGTAGCAGTGAGGATGACCAGAGGTCACTCTCGTCGCCATCTTAGTTTTGGTGGGTTTTGGCTGGCTTCTTTACTGCAACCTGTTTTATCAGCAAGGTCTTTATGACCTGTATTTTGTGCCGACCTCCTATCTCATCCTGTGACTTAGAATGCCTTCACTGTCTGGGAATGCAGCCAAGTAGGTCTCAGCCTTATTCTACCCAGCCCCTGTTCAAGATGGAGTAACTCTGGTTCAAATACCTCTGACAATATCGTAGAGCAAACCAGGCCTCAGGGAGGTGGACACTGCACGATGACATAAACAGATGTGTAGGGACAAATGTTGGGAAGTGCCTGGAGGAAAACGGGGAGCTGGGAGAGAGTGTGGCAAGGGGAGGGGGCAGGGAGCAGCCTTCAGGTACTTGCTCTGAGGCCTAAAGGAGTGTGGGGAGCTGCCCAGAACGAGGGATCCACAGTTCTAGGCTCTGAGATTGCAAAGGTTTATCGAGTTCAAGAGCCCAGCAGGGCCAGATGAGCTCAGAGCTTCGGGAGAGCTTGGGAGAGGCTAACCTGCGGGCAGAGCCTCAAGGGCTCTGGTGAGAAGTTTGGGTTTATCTTCTCTCGTGGAGGGCTATTTCCTCTCATGCTTGGTCATCCTGGAAGGTGAGCTGCTCTTCAGTGGGGACTTTACCTGCAAGAAGTATATGCGGACAATGCGGTGGGCAAGTCCCTCCGAAATGAGTTTCGTGTGAGTTGCCCAACAGCGTAACAAACCGGGGGCTATTTGTGTTCATTGCTCACATTGTCGCTCTCTGATGCAGATCTCTGTAAATGGAGGCCTCAGCTTCTAAGAGAAATAAAAAACAGTTTTTTTGCAACCCAAAGCCCAGGCGGAAATAGACACGCTTCCTTGTCATTCCTTTGACCAACGACTAGATTTTTTTTTTTTCTAGTGCCCCCTTGAGGTGGGGGTGTTATATCCAGGTCCCTACCTACTATGGACCCAAGGCCTTGTTGTCTGCTGTCACTGGGCCATTTAAACCAAGTCCCTTGGTTATTATAACAGCAAGCCCCCGCTTCCCCACAACCCAGCGGTGTGCAGCCAGCCCTCAGTTGATGCGTGGCCTCTGATCTTCAGTCCCCAAAGTCCTTACGACCTCAGCCCCATCGGTGTTTTCGGATGTTTTTGTAGAGCAAGAGTTTGCAGACAGGAAATGGACGTTTGAATCTTATTGTCTGAATGCAGAAAGAAACAATGGAAGGATCTCCATCTGGGGAGGAACAGATCGGGTCTTTAAAGCTTGCTTAGGCTGCTCTGCAGGGGACACGGGGCAGAAGGACAGAGCCGCCAGCCAGGGACCAGCAGGTGGCTCCTGCAGCTGCCAGAGCAAGAAAGGAAGGGGAACAGTTATATAATCCATGGGACATCCACACAACAGAACAACACAGCTGTCAGAAAGAGCAAGGCGGTGTGCCGGGCACGGACACGCACACATGAGCCAGAAATATTCGGAGGAGGAAGAAAGGTGCAAAATAAAAAAGACCTGTCCAAAACTAAAAAGTATATATGGAGACATCACAGGGCAGCAAGAGAAGCAGGAATGGACCAGACACTAAGGGCCACCAGGCTGAAGGGCTGGGCTCTGTCTTGGGGGAACTGGGAAGCCATGGGAGGGCTGTGAGCAGGAGAGGAGCCAGGCAGCTCTGGGGGACAGAGTGAATTCCAGGAGTCCCAGAAAGAGGCTTGGGAGAGGGTTCACTCCAAGAGAATAGAGGTTCTTATCCCCATTTGACGGGCAGGGGTGGGGCTGTGCTGGTTGCAGAACCAGCAAGCGGAGGAAGCTGGTGTTCTGGGCCCAGCCTAGGGCTCCTTCTGGGAACTGGGCGGGGCAGGGACTGAGCACAGCATTCACCACGGGGCTTCCTGCCTTAGAATGAAGATGCTTACCTGGTGGGAGGAGCATCAGAGTCCCAAGACCAAAGAAGTCCTGCCCCTTAAGAAACCAGAGCTGCTGGAGGAAACATAAGTACCCGAAATGCCTGAAGCTGACACCCCACCAGACCGGGCTGGAGGTAAGTCCCTGGGACAGTCACAGGCAGGCCGTCAAGCAACAGGGCCACAGGCCAGGGCCCCCACCCCATCACCTGGCAGAACCACTGGGAGGCACTTGTTCAGGACGCAGAGTCCCAGGCCCCCTCGCCCCACACACCAGATGCTACATTTGCCAAAACAAAGCCCCGCAGACTGGGTGGCTTGAATGGCAGATACGGATTTTCTCCCCCTCTGGAGGCTGGAAATCCCAGGTCAAGGTGCCAACAGCAGAGCTTCCTTCCGAGGCCTCTCACCTTGGCCCGTAGATGCCGCCTTCTCCCTGTGTCCTCACTGGGTCGTCCCTCTGCGTGTGCCTGGGTCCTAATTTCCTTCCCTTGTAAGGACACCAGTCATTGAATTCAGGCCCACCATGTGACATCATTTAACCTTAATCACCTATGTTAAGACCTGTCTCCAGTACAGTCACATTCTGAGTCACTGGGGGTTAGGATGTCAACATATGAATGATGGGGGTGGGGTGGATTCACACTTCCGCCCATAACAGAGGCTTAAAGAGGCTGCTTGGATTCCCCCGTGTTGGGTACTTAGAGAGGGGATCGGGCTTGCCCAAGGCAGCGGAGCAACCGCGTCTGGTTCTCCCAAAGTCTAGGGCTCTGGAGAGAAAGAGGAGTGTAGACTCCGAGATGGATCATGGCACGCGGCCCAGGCCGTGGAAACCTGGCCCAGGCAGGGGTGCAACTCCATCCTAGACTCCAGACCCAGAGGCCGACGCCCGGCTCTCACCCATTTCCTCGGGAAACATGCCCCGGGGCCTCCCCAGCGCCAGCCCTCATGTTAGCCAATGTAGGGGACACGCCTAACACCTGACACCTGCCCGAGGGACACACCACCCCAGCAGCCAGGCTGGCAGGAGCAGAAACAAAACACACAGGGACACGCCAGGCGGGCAGCACCAGGAAACAGGCTGCTGCCGCCACAGGGGCCGCTGTGAGCCCCGAGTGGATCCAATCCAGCCTCAGCCTTCTTCAGAGAGAGAAACTGAAGCATGCTCAGCACGATGGGAAGTGGCTGAAACCCTGAAGAACCCCCAAGAGCACATCCACGGGGACACTGGGAACCATGAGGCCCCGTCCTCTGCACATCTGCATTGCAAACAGAGAAACTGAGGCTCACCGTGCCTCGGGCCACGCTGCAAGGCTGTGCGCTGCTCAGGACTCCGGAACCCCGGACCCTTCCCCCGCGCTGCAGCGACTGACCCTGTCCTGAACATTTTCTCCTGACTTTATGAGACTCTAGTGCAGAGGTTGCCAACTCAAATGCTCACAGCCACCAGGCAGGGAACAAGAGGGGCACAGCTGGCCTAATGGGGGCCGTGTCTGTCTTGAAAGCAGCCGCCCCTCCTGAAGGCGGCGGCTCACAGTGGCGGAACTCCCTCTAACTCCTCCCCACCCCCTCCCCACAGGTCAGGAACACGGGGTGACCACAGCTAGCTCTTCATATTTTTTTTTGTTTGTCTTTTGAGGAGAATCCAGAGATCTCTATTTCAGTGTGAAATGTCTTGATTCCAGCACATTAGCAATTGAGAACATGTTTTTAAAAGGCAGCGCCGCGTGGGTCAAAGAAAAGCACTGGTGAGGCCTCTCATTTGCAAACTCAGATCAGAGGCCTAGATGTGGAGGGGACTCCTGCTCCCTGAACACCCTGCCCACAGCAGGCGGGGTTATTCAGAACGCAGACGCTTTGCCAAGGGCAACAGGAATCCCCACGTTCTGGGAGGAAGCTTGGGTGTGGAAGAGTAAGGAGGGATTTCTAGGTAGAGAAAACATTCCAGGTGTTCACTCATGTGGCCACAAATCCCTGGAGGCCTCCTGTGTGCCAGGCCGCGGGCTGGGGACAAAGAGGAGTCAGACCCAGGTCCTGCCCATAAGACCTCCAGGTTGTTACAGCCCTTCGAGCAGGGCCAGGGGTGTGTCCCAAGAAGCATGGGGAGAGGGGAGGGGAGGAGGAGCTGGCGTTGAGGGAGGGAGGGCTTGACCCCTCTTGGGGAGCTGAGTGTTGCTATCTGAGCCCAGCAGGCATGCAGGGAGAGGTGACGGCACCGCCAGGCACAGAAAGCTGCAAGATTGAAGGCAGGAGGCATGGTGCTAGGGGTCAGAGCACTCCAGCAAGGGCAGAGCAAGCAGCATTTCTAGGGCAGGAGGCGGACGACGGTGAGAACTGAGCCAGGCAAGGGACCACAGGCTGGGCCTGGGTAAAGCTCCCTGCAAACAGGCCTCAACTGTCGCCCCACTCACCCTCAGGAGAAGCAAGGGAGGAGCTGATACCTGGGGGGATCAGCTTCCGCCTCTCTCTGAAGGACATGCACAGTGGTGACAATGTCCCTGAGTTTGACTTCAGTCCTGATCCCCCACCAATTGAAGAGTCGTGAGGACTAGGAGGGTGACTTCAGGAAAAATGTGGCATCCCTATGGGTGGGCTGAGGGGTGAGCGCAGCAGGGGCCCAGCAGCTCCACAGATAAAGGTGAGATTGGAAAGTGGAATCATCTCCCAAGAAGTGGATATTGGGCTAAACTCTTTCCCCAGAGTCAAGGGAAAGACACAAGAGGGCACTCCAGGTCAGACAGACAGATGGGCTCTAATACCAGGCTGTGTGTCCCCGTCTAGGCTGAGGTCACTGCTGGCTCCTCGAGATTTCCCATAGGGACCAGAGGGGGCTGAGTCCATGGGGTAAACTGCTAATTGGCCAGTGGTCAGTTGTGTGCCATTTGTACATCTACAAGGAGAGGTTGCAAGGAGGAGGCCATGGTAGGTGGCTCTGTACAAACCACTGTTCCCTCAGGAGATGACGGAAGCAACCGTGATCACTGTCCTGGCCAGGACTGAGGGTGACCCAAACCCTCACAGGCCTTCATTCACTTAAGCCAGAGACCCTGTGGAATCGGTCCCATTACCATGCCCATTTTACAGAGGAGGAAACTGAGGCCCAGAGAGGCTCAGAAGCCTCCCTAAGGTTACATTCCTACCTTCTGAGACAGATGCTATCCCCCTGCCCTTACCCACAAGGAAGTTGAAGTTCAGAAAGGAGAGGGTCCTTCCAGAATCTCACAGCCTTGGGACAAAGCCAGATCTGAGGTGCCCCTGCCCTCTTCTGCCTGCTCCTAGGAGCAAGGCCCATCGGGATCACATCAGGCTGACTTCTCCCCACTCCAGAGTGCAGACTGTGGAAGGGAACTGTCTGGGCCATGCAGCCACTTCAGGCTTTGCTGGCTCCGGGAGCAGGTCTAGGCTGTCCTTCCAATTGACCCTCAAAGTCTAGTTTCTCTGTCTCTGTTTCTCTCTCTCTCTCAATTCCATGCACAGATGGTTAACTCTCTGTGTGCCCTGTACCCTGCTAGATTTGGAGAATGGCTGTGGATAGGGCTGCCACCATCCCTTCCTCTCCCAGGTGCAGATCCCCCCAACCACGGGACACTGCAGAGGGTGGGGTCCATGGGATCATGAACATCTGCGGTGGCCACTTGGACAACAGAGCTGAGCCACCTGTGTTTAGATCCCAGCTCTGGCCCTGAGTGTGGGCCACTCCCATGTTCCCTAACCCCAGCTTTCATCTGCAAAATGGGGGCATAGCAGACTATGGATCACTGCGAGGCACAGATGAGTTAATGTTTATTCAGTAACCAGCTCGGGGTTAAGGGCACGGTGACGGCAGCCTGTGTCTGTTGCACACTGTGTCTGTGCCAGGCCATGTTCTAAGCACATTACATGGGTCCTCTTGTTTGTATCCACCAGGGAAACAGAACGAGTAGCCGATCCTTATACAAAGGCTTATTGCATGGAAGTGGCGTATGTGATTCTGAGAGCTGGCTAGGCAGGTGCTATGGGCTGGATGTCTGGGTCTTGCCAACATTTCTATGTTGAAACTTAACCCCCACTATGATGGGGTCTGGAAGCCTCGGTGTGGACTGCTACAACAAAATACCATACACTGGGTGGCTTATAAACACAAGAAATTCATTTCTCACAGTTCAGGAAGCTGGGAAGTCTAAGACTTCTTATTTCTTCTCCTGGGAAACCTCCATTCTGCTCTTAAGGCCTTTTGGGGATGTGATTAGGTTATGTAGGTGGAACCTTCTTGAATGGGATTCATGCCCTAAGATGGCCGGGCACGGTGGCTCACGCCTGTAATCCCAGCACTTTGGGAGGCTGAGGCAGGAGGATAACTTTAGCTCAGGAGTTTGAGACCAGTGTGAGCAACATGGTGAAACCCCATCTCTACTAAAACTACAAAAATTAGCCAGGCATGATGGCACATGCCTTAGGTCCCAGCTACTCGGAGGATGAGGTGGGAGGATCACTTGAGTCTGGGAGGTGGAGGTTGTACTACTGTACTCCAACCTGGGCGACAGCCAAACCCTGCCAAAAAAAAAAGGCCTAAGAGGCCAGACGTTTCCTCTTCTACCATGTGAAGACGTAGCATAAGGCATCATCTGTGAACCAGGATGCTGGCCCTCACCAGATACTAAACATGCTGGTGCCTGGATCTTGGACTTCCCAGCTCTCAGAACTGTGAGAATTGAATTTCTTGTGTTTATAAGCCACCCAGTCTGCGGTATTTTGTTGTAGCAGTCCACACCGAGCAAGACAGCAGGTCTGAAGTCTGTAGGGCAGGCAGGAGGGGCAGGCTGGAAACTCCAGCAGCAGCTGAAGCGAAATTCTTTCTTTTCCCGGGAAACCCCCATTCTGCTTTTAAGGCCTTTCAACTGATTGAATCAGACCCATCTACATTATTGAGGATAATCTCCTTCACTTAAAGTCAACTGATTAAAGCAACAACAACAACAACAACAAAAAGGTAACTATGAGATGTGACAGATATGTTAATTTGCTTGACAGTAGTAATCATCTGATTATGTGTGTGTATATATATATATATATCAAAACCACGTTGTATACCTTAAATATATACAACACAGTCAACTGATTAGAGACGTCAGTCACAGCTACAAAATCCTTCCACAGCGACACGTCTTGGTGTTTGATTGAGCAGCTGGGGTCTGTAGCACAGCCAGGTCGGCATATAAACAGACCATGGCACTGCTGGTCCCCACCATGGCCCTGTGAGGTGGGTTCTGAGATTATCCCCATCCTGTAGAAAAGGATGAGGAGACTCAGAGAGGATAAGGAACCTGCCTGACTGAACGAACGGCCGAGACACCTGAGCCAGAGCTGGGAACGCCCCTTCCTCACCCCCCGCAGCACGTCACCGTCACCACGTCCCATCCAACCTTGCTCAGGGAATGTCTTCAGCTGCTATTATTAGCACCAAGCACGGCTCCAGGGACATGGCACAAAAAAGGAAAGTACGTCTCAAAGTGGGTAACCATACCTGACCTTGTCCTAGGAAACAGAGTCAGGGAGGGAAGTCTTTGAAGATGAGAAGAATTCAGTCAATGAAAGGGATAGGAACTAATTTATTCTCTCAAAAATATACTGAGGGCCAGGCGCGGTGGCTCATGCCTGTAATCCCAGCGCTCTGGGAGGCCAAGGTAGGCGGATCGCTTGAAGTCAACGTGGTGAAACCTTGTCTCTACTGAAAATACAAAAAGTTAGCTAGCTGGGTATGGTGGAGTGCACCTGTAGTCCCAGCCACTCCGGAGGCTGAGGCAGGAGAATTGCTTGAGCCTGGGAGGTGGAGATTGCAGTGAGCCGAGATCGTGTCACTACACTCCAGCCTGGGTGACAGAGCAAGACTCCCTTTAAATATATACTGAGGCTGGCTATGATGGTATGTGCCTGTAGTCCCAGCTACTCAGGAAGCCAAGGCAGGAGGATTATTTGAGGCCAGGAGTTTGAGACCAACGTGGACAACATAGCAAGACCCCATCTCTACAAAAAATAAAAATAATAGCTAGGCATGGTGGCATACACCTATAGTCCCAGCTACTTGGGAGGCTGAGACAAGAGGATAGCTTGAGGCCAAGCACAGTGGCTCACACCTGTAATCCCAGCACTTTGGGAAGCTGAGACAGGAGGATCACTTGAGCCCAGGAGTTTGAAACCAGCCTGGGGAATATAGTGACACCCCACCTCTATAAAAAGTTTTTAAAATTGGCATGCAGCCAGGCACAGTGGCTCAGGCAGCACTTTGGGAGTCTGAGGCGGATGGATCACCTGAAGTCAGGAGTTCAAGACCAGCCTGGCCAACATGGCAAAACCCCACCTCTACTAAAAATATAAAAATCAGCCCTGCATGGCGGCGGGCACCTGTAATCCCAGCTACAGGGGAAGCTAAGGCAGGAGGATCGCTTGAACCTGGGAGGCAGAGGTTGCAGTGAGCCGAGATTGTGCCACTGCACTCCAGCCTGGGTGACAAGAGTGAAATTCCATCTCAAAAAAAAAAAAAAAATTAAAATTTTAGAAAAGAATTAATTATTTTGGAAAGGTTTTGCATGAATAAGGCATGAATCTTTGCACACCCCTGAGCTTTCTAAGCATTGTATTCAGTGGGCTTCAGGCCTTGACTCATGCCCTGCAAAGCCCCCTAGCTGAATGGAACGCTGTCAATGAATGAAGATAAAAGCCAATGATGGTGCTAGGTCATGAGGTCCTGGCCTGAAAGAGACAGCCCCCCAGTGGGATTTCTTAAACAGACTGTCTAATAAAGGTACCGTTTGCAGAGGTGCGAGCAGGGTTAGGGATGTAAGGATGGTAAGGATCTCTCAGGTGCCAGCAATGGGAGGAAAGGGTTCCTGCCAGATTCTGCTGAGTCCTGGAGGAACAAGGGGAGGAATGGTGTGACCCGAGGCCTTTGTGAGAACTGGGATCATGGAGGAGGGGCTCCTGATGGCATTGAGGCTCCCGAGGTGGGCAGCAGGCAGGGAGGAAAGGATCCTCCAGCCCCCTCCAGTATTCTGCCTGTGCCTCCCTTTGACCAAACCCACCTGGAAGTTGAAGGGCAGGGGAGCTTGCTGATGGGGTCAGTAGAGGTCAGCCTCATAGGCAGAGGGGATGGAGGAGGGATGGTGTGGTGGACTGAATGATGGCCCTCAGAGACATCAGTCCTAACGCCTGGACCTAATGCCTGTGCATGCTACCTGATAAGGAGAAAGGGTCATTGCAGATGTGATGAAGTTAAGGCTCTTGAGATGAGATTACCCTGGTTTATCCAGCTGGTCCCTAAATGCAATCACAAGTGTCCTTTTCTTTTCTTTTCTTTTCTTTTCTTTCCTTTCTTTCTTTCTTTCTTTCTTTCTTTCTTTCTCTCTCTCTCTCTCTCTTTCTTTCTTTCTCTTTCTCTTTCTTTCTCTCTCTCTCTCTTTTTCTCTTTCTTTCTTTCTTTTCTTTTCTTTCTTTTTTTTGAAACAGGGTCTCACTCTGTCACCCAGACTGGAGTGCAATGGCAGGATCTCAGCTCACTGCACTGCAACCTCTGCCTGGGTTCAAATGATTTTCCAGCTTCAGCCTCCCGTGTAGCTGGGACTACAGGCACAAGCCACCAATGCCCAGCTAATATTTGTCTTTTTTGTAGAGACAGGGTTTCACCATGTTGGCCAAGCTGGTCTCGAACTCCTGGGCTCAAGCTCTCCTCCCACTTAGGCCTCCCAAAGTGCTGGGATTACAGGTATGAGACACATTGCCCGGCTCACAGGTATCCTTATAAGAGGGAGTCAGGCCGGACGCAGTGGCTCATGCCTATAATCTCAACACTTTGGGTAGCAGAGGCAGGAGGATTTCTTGAGCCTGGGAGGTCAAGGCTGCAGTCAGCTATGATCATGCATAGCTATAGCTCTGTCCATTCAACTACCATCCAGACCAAGAAGTAGGACATGCCCACTACAGAAGTCTCCCTTCCATGAACCTCCTGCTGGATCTCCACGACATGTCTCCTCCCGGACTCTCCCCAACCAGAGTAATTACAATTCTTACATCTGTTGCCATGAATCATTTTTGCCAGGTATGAGACTTCATATAAATGGAATCATACAGTATGTAATCTCTTGTATCTGGCACTTTTCACTCCACATTATGCCTGTGAGTTTCCACCATGTTTTAGCATGTATCAATAGCTCATTCCATTTTATTAATGAATTGTATTCCATGGTATGAGTCTATATTAATTCATTTACACATTCACCTGTTGCTGGATTTTTTAGTTATCTTCAGTTTGAGACTTGCATAAATGAAGCTGCAGTGAATATTCATTTGCCAGTCTTTGTGGACATGTTTTTATTTCTCATGGATAACTACCTGGGGTGAAATTGCTGGATCATAGGAATGCTCAGCTTTAGTAGACACTGACAAAACCTTCCCCAAAGTAATGGTGCCCATTTACACTCCCACCAATGATACAAGAGAGTTCCAGGTGCTCCACATCCTCACCAACACTTATTATTGTCCATCCTTTTCATTTTAGTCATTCTGGCAGCAGAGTAAGAGTATCTCCTCATGGTTTTGATTTGATCTCCCTGATAACTGATGCTGAATTCTTTTTCATGTGATTATTATTACTATTATTTTTTGGTCTAGAGTCTTGCTTTTTCACCCAGGCTGGAATGCAGTGGTGCAATCTTGGCTCACTGCAGCCTCTGCCTCCTGGGTTCAAGTGATTCTCCTGCCTCAGCCTCCTGAGTTGCTGGGACTACAGGCATGTGCCACTACACCTGGCTAATTTTTGTATTTTTAGTAGAGACAGAGTTTCACCATGTTGGCCCAGCTGGTCTCAAACTCCTGACCTCAGGTGATCCACCCCCTTGGCCTTCCAAAATGCTGGAACCACAGGTGTGAGTCACTGCACCCAGCCTGAATATCCTTTTTTTTGTAAAGTGCTTGTTCATGTCTTTTGCCCATTTTAAAAATCAAGATGTCTCCTTTTTGTTGATTTTTGAGAGTTCTTTATATATTCTGGATACAAGTTCATTATCAGGTCCACGTATGGCAGATATCTTCTGTCATATTCTGAGGATATAGGAAGAAAACTAAAATTTTTGGCTTACTGCAACCTCACCTCCTGGGTTCAAACAATTGTCCCATCTCAGCCTGCCGAGTGGCTGGGATTACAGGTGTGCGCCACCACACCTGGCTAATTTTTGTATCTTTAGTAGAGATGGAATTTTGCCATGTTGGCCAGGCTGGTCTCAAACTCCTGGCTTCAAGTGATCCGCCCACCTTGGCTTCCTGAAGTGCTGGGTAGAGCTGCCAGGCTCTCAGCAGGTGCACCACCCTCCAGGAACCTCCATGTGTTCAGCTATCCAGAAGCTCTCTGAACCCAGTCGCTTTGGGTTTTTAAGGAGGCTTCATTACAGAGGCATGGCTAATTAAAGCATTGGCCACTGGTGATGAACTTAACCTTCAGCCACTCCCTCCTTCTGAGAAATTGGGAGGTGGGCTGAAAGTCCCAACCCTATAATCCTGCCTTGACCTTTCTTGTGACCAGACCCTATCCTGAAGCTACCAGCCATTAGTCAATTCATTAGCATACAGAAGACATCACTTTGGAGGTTCCAAGCATTTAGGAGTTGTATGTCAGGAAAGGGGCAGGAGGAATGAAGACCAAATATATATTTCACACTATCACACGATTCACCCCTGGTCTTTGGACATGGTCCCCTTATACCAAAAGAATATACAGAATAAGAGAAGCTGGCTTACTGCACTCATGAAGTTTTGGAAGTTTTGGGCAGCAAACCAAAATTGTAGCATGTTACCAGAAAGCATTTTTTACAGTAATTAAAAAAAATGTAATGGAAGAATCCTATCATCATATAGCACAGAAAACAGGCAATCTGACCTGTTGTTACATGTATTTTAGTTTCAGCAAAAGAGTATCATGTCAAAGTATATGAATTCTGCTAACTCAAATTTTGTTGGTTTTGTTCTATGTAAATTTGTACATTTGTTTTGGCTTATAGTTGCATGAAAACTAAAGACATAGGAAGTTTATGTCTGGTTTTATGTTTGTATATCTGTAAGACACATAATAAAGATAATTTATGCCTAAAAAAAAATACAACTCAAAAGATACTGCCACATTACTAGAATCCCATTCAATCATGGCTAATTGGTTCAGTCCATCATATTGAATGAGTGTCTCCCAGAGTGAGACCACTCAGGTTTGCAGCCTTCCATTCCATCTTGTCAGGTTCTAAAAGCAGGAGTGGTCTCTGCACACATACAGTTTCACCCTCTCAGGCATCTGGTGTAATTGAGCTAAGAGACAATATCATCCCACGTTCTGAGCATCTTTCAAGGTGTTCATAATATTAGATTTCCTTCATTACATAACCCATTTATTCATTCCTTTACCTTCAGCTACCATTCTTCCTTCTCTTCATTTATATCCAAACTTTTCCACCTTTGCAAGGAACACTGTGCTTGTCTAGACTGCAGGCAGCAATACTAGTCTAGCAAGTACCTGCCCCCAATCCACTCCCATTCAGACTAGGTAAGGTTACACAGGTGCAGAACTAGTGGGCTGGTTTCACTACCAGACAATATAGCTGCATCCACTATTAGCCCCAGTTTTGCCACATAGGTTGGAGGTACAATCTGCCTCTATCAGGCCTTTAGGGAATTCTGACAAAAAAGGGATATGAACAGATTTGTTAAAGGATACAAAATCACAGCTAGATAGGAGGAATGAGTTCTGGTGTTCTATAGCACTGTAGGATGACTCCAGTTAACAATAATGTATAGCTTCAAATAGCTGGAAGGGGGACAGTGAATGTTCCCAACACAAAGAAATGAAACATTTTTGAGATGATGGATATGCGAATTACCCTGATTCGATCACTATACATTGTGTGTATCGAAATATCACTATGTACCCTGTAAATATATACGATTATTATATGTCAAGTACAAAAAAAAATAACCAACAAACGAAATAACATAGCTGAATTTTGTTGCTTAGGAACCATCCCTGCTTCCAGCACTTGTAGTTTCAAGACCTAGTTCTCGTCCTAGTGTTACCAACGTGCCAGGGGTTTAGTCTAGTTCCCATTGCTAGATGCATAGAAAACCAACCCCTGAGACAATAAGGGTTGCTGGGGAAGATTTTAATAGGGTGCTGAAGCCAAGGAGAATGGGAAATCAGTCTCAAATCTCTGCCTCAAAAAAACAAAACAGTAATACCACTTCTATGGGGCAATTGGGTTGGTTTTACTAGGACCACTGCATCAGGTAGGAGAAAAAAATGAGATTATATCTGGAAGAAAGAAAAACATATATAGTCAGTATAGCAACTTGGCAAGAATTGCATAGCCACACCAGCATTCTCCCCACCCCCACTTTCCCAGGTCAACCAGAAAACAGGAAAGTCTAGTGGTGATGCTCCTCTAGTCCCATCAGACTGAGTGTGAACACACACTCAGGAGGGTGTGTGTAAGCCAAATCTTCCTGTTTTATTTTTATTTTTATTTTTATTTTTATGGTACATTAAAAAAATTTATGGGTACATCCTTCATGCTTTTATCTCCCCTGTTTTAGACAACCAATGTTTTAATTGCTCATTCCACTTCTTGATCAAATTGTTACCCAAAGGAGGACAGCTCTCTGCCCATTGCTGGACATTATGGGCTGGACAGTGTGTTCCTTGGTCGGAAGAAATGACAGCAGCCTGTGCAAATGTGTGTAATATATTCTGTTCTGATTCTTTTACAGCACTCTGAGCATTTGCATCTTCCACCGGGTAAGCAAAGGCCAGCCCAGAGTCAGCATCTATTCCTGTCAAGACCCATCTGTAGCCCCCCAGGACTACCAGCATCAGCCTCACTTGCCAGCTGTGCTTGGGACCTTCCCACCAGGGAATCTGCCCATAGCCAAATGCAGTTTCTGTCTCTCTTGCTGGCAGACAGAACAGTTCTTATTCGCATAATGTGCCTGAGAGGGTGCAATAGAAACATGCTTAGGTTCAGCCTATCTCTGCACTGCTGCAGTGCCCTCATATCCTCTCATTTCATGGACCCAGGTGGCCACCTTAAGTGAGCACACAGGGATATCTGCTTGTCGATTTCAATCACCTTCCAGACCTAGAAGAGAGCTCTTCTGATGGGGATTGACATGTCCTACTTTAAAGAACTCTCAAATTTCCAAAGGGCCATGTGTGTCCCATATGGGCATCCCTTTAATCGACTAGGTTTCCATTATCCACCTGCTTGACTATATGGCCAAGCCATTGGCCACCACCTGTGAGTCAGTAAAAACCCACACAGAGGGGCTTTTACTACTGTTTAATTCTTCAGCATGCAATTCAGCTCACCAAACGGATTTGTTTTTATCTTCTTTGATCAGAATGGCATCCTTCTAAATAGGACGTGGTCTTTTCATCTTGGCACTGTCATCTGCACACCAAGCAGCTCTTTGTTGGTTAGTTGAGAGCTGTTTATAGGGCACTGTCCAAGTGGCAGTAGGATCCAGCTGCTCCCCATACGGTCCCAGAGTCAGTCCGAGGGAGAAAGAGGCTCCTTTTTCATTAGTATCTCCTCCTTGCATTCCCTAGGTAGCATGATCCTGTATAAATCATTTCTAATTTATTAGGGGACTCTTCTGGGCATTTTAATCTCCATTAGAGTGTTTTTAAACATAATCCAAGATACTATTGGTATTTCAGGCTTCAAGATCATTTTATGTCCTCAGTCATAGGGGTAGCTTGAATTAATATCCCATAGAAAGTAGTATTATGCTCTTCAAATTGAAATTCTCTAGTCCAGAGTCCCAGTAGTTGTCACTGGAAGGTGTTTATAGGCTGTTCCCATAGGCCCCAGTCTAGGTTCTGTACAGGGCTCTGTCTCAGAGAATTCGTCCATAGCATCACTCCGTCTTCTATTCTATATTCTGTGGGCTCCAAAGATCTGACTGGTTCCTATTTAGCACGTCCAATTAATATTGATCAAAGGCAGATTTACATGGCTTTTGTTTCATAATGCTAGGTATGGGAAACATTTCCCAGTCTGCTACAACGTCCATCCCCACAATATAATCAGGTAAAATCACTTCAGAGAAAATGTGTTCAAATATACCAACT
This sequence comes from Nomascus leucogenys, assembly GCF_006542625.1. NCBI lineage: Eukaryota > Metazoa > Chordata > Mammalia > Primates > Hylobatidae > Nomascus > Nomascus leucogenys. The sequence continues at coordinate 65,470,473 of NC_044390.1, forward strand.
CTCCTATAAAGTTTTGTCTTAATTCCACCAACCCTCACTTTCTTAACTGTAGCCTCTATTAGAACTTTATTAATGGGTTTTGGTTTTACAATACTACAATCCTTAAATTTTTATGTTCTCTCAATCTAATCCCAAGTCAGGACTTCACCAATGGATGTTGGTACCATAGTCAGTGGACCTCCCATATCAAGGAGTCCCAAGAATTTCTCTTCACCATCCCTGATCATTTTGTCCACTTGTGTACATAAGGCTTTAGGTCCCCATCAGGGCATTGAGCAAAGGAACTCTTGCTTGTTGGTTAATCTTTATCTTGATTAAACTGCCAGACTATTGCCCCAGAAAATTTCAGATCAGATGTCTTATTTTAATCTTTGCTTTCTGACTTTTAAAATTTCTCCAAACTAAGGTAAATATAGCAAACTTTTTTGGAACCCTTTAATGTTAGGGAAACAACAAGTACTCCCTTTGGCCCACCCAACCTTAAATAGTATTAAGACTTTTGTTCTAACTCCACCAATTTCTATTTTACTCATCCCACTTCTGACACCAAATCTGAGGCTATAGGGAAGACAACCAAAGTGTTTTTTCTATTCTCTCACTCAACAATCGACACTTCTCTGTTGATTGGTGTCACCGAGAATTGTGTAGGGATTTCTCCCCACCAGCAACCAATTAATCAGTTCTGCAGTGGACACCAGTTGGGTGTACTCCAATTCAATCCTCATACATCTACCTGGACTTCACAGCAGATCTCACAAGTTGAGGGCTTGGTCCCACAAGACTGTCCCCCACTTCCAATGCCAATTGTAGGCTCCAGGTTCTTTACCTGTGCTTCTGACTGACCAGCTATAAATTGAGGTTCTCATAACACCTTTCTCTTCAATTAATTTTTTAGAGTAGCTCAAAGAACTTAGAAAAACACTTATGTTTACCGGTTTATTATAAAGGATATTACAAAGGATACAGGTGAAGAGACGCACAGAATGAGGTGCAGGGGAAGGAGAATGGAGTTGCCATGCCCTCTCCAGGCATGCCACCTTCCAGGAACCTCCATGTGTTCAACTGTCCAGAAGCCCCCTAAACCCAGTCTTTTGGGGTTTTTTAATGGAACATTCATTACATAGGCATGATTGATTAAATCATTGCCCATTGGTGCTCCACTTAACTTTCATTCCCTCTCCTCTCCACAGAGGTTGGGAGATGAGCTGAAAGTCCCAACCCTTTAATCATGCCTTGTTCTTTCCTGTGACCAACCCCCATACTGAAGCTACCTGGGGCTTGCCAGTGGAAGTAGGGGGAGTGTTATGAAGACCAAATATATATTTCACAGTATCACACATTTATAGCTCTTGGGATGTAAAAAATTCCCCATGTCTCTTTTTCCTCACCTGTGAAATAGGGATAAAGATCAGTTCTGCCTCAGAAGCGTGTCGTGATGCTTCAGGGAGATAATATGTACAAAGTGCTTAGAAAGATCCCTACACCGAATAAGCACTCATATTGTTAGGAGGCATGGGATGGGCCATTTCAGGAAGAGGGAGCTCCTGTTCTCATCCTAAGTCTGAACGGTCCAGAATTCAAAGAGGATCAAAACATGGCCTTTCACCAGGATCACAATGGATTTTGTAGAGTGGTGGGCTGGCAAGCTGATTCAGTGTTCACCATTGCTGTGGTGTAAATCCTCCCAACATGGCCAGTTTCAAGCTAATAATGGTTTAACACCTGGCTTGCACAATTTCTGAAAATTTAATAATCAGCTCTTTTGAGCCAGTGCAAGCCACCTCCAGAACACCATTAGCTTTTGCATCACCCAGTTTTGTGAACGCAGTCAGGTCTCCTCCTCCCTCTGTATCTTATTTCCCTCCATCTCTCCAAACAGAGCTAAGCCATCCAACTCATTCATGCAGTACATATTTGAGTACACACTACATGTCAGTCACTAGGTTGGGCTCTGGAAATGCAGCCTTGAACAAAAGCAGACCAAAACAAAAACAAAAAACTCTGTGAAGCTTACATTCTGGAAGTGGGAGTAGGGGGAGAGCAACTAAAAATAACAGTGAAAGAAGAAAATCGGCCGGGCGCAGTGGCTCACGCCTATAATCCCAGCACTTTGGGAGGCCGAGGCGGGCAGATCGCCTGAGATCAGGAGTTCAAGACCAGCCTGACCAGCATGGAGAAACCCCCATCTCCATGGGGTTTAATAGGGTTTAACACTATTAAAAATACAAAATTAGCCGACTGTGATGGTGCGTGCCTATAATCCCAGCTACTCAGGAGGCTGAGGCAGGAGAATCACTTGAACCCAGGAGGCTGAGGTTGTGGTGAGCCGAGAGCATGCCATTGTACTCCAGCCTAGGCAAGAAGAGCAAAACTCTGTCAAAAAAAAAAAAAAAGAAAGAAAGAAAAGAAAAGAAAAGGAAAAGGAAAAACAAAATTGTTAGTGCTATGAAGAGGTATGACATAGAGTTGTTGTGTTGGGAGTAGCAGCTGCTTTGGAAACTATGATCAATGAAGGCTTCTTAAAGAGGAGAAGGTGAGCCTTAAATAAGAAAGTCATCTGCCAGTGTGGTAGGAAGAGCATTCCAGCAGAAAGAATGGCAAGTGCAAAGACCCTGGGGCTGGAATTGTTTGGTTTGTTTAAGGAATGGAAAGAAGGTCACAGTGGGCCAAGTGATTGAGGCAGGGGGTGGCCCCAGCTGGTCCAGGTGTTTAGTGGTGGTTGTTCTGAAGGTGGAGGCAAAGGTAGAGGCCAAGAGAGTAGAGCATAGGCTGCTACAGCCAGAGTCCTATGGGGAGAGGTGGTGAAAGCTCAGACCAGGATGGGAGAATAAGAAAAGGACAAAGCAGAGATTTGTTTTGGAGGCAGAGCCAGCAGTTCTTGCAGACAAATTGGATGTGAGTGGAGGGGGAAGGAATTGAGGGTGGATATGTTTCTGAGGCAGAACAGCCCCTACTGGGTAACTTCAAAAGCTCCTGCCTTGAACTGCTACAGAAATAACATAGGCTCAGAGATGATTTTGCTCCCGCCTATGCCAAGGGGACAGGAACAGGAGGGTGGAATACACCTAGTAAACAGATGCAAAGTGGAAAGGGGAGGGAGAAACTCACTACAGGTTGTTGAGGTGCTGGGTGGAGCCAGGATCTGCTCCAAGATCTCTCATTCTTCTCAATAACCTTGGGCAGTAGGGAATTTTCCACCTTGCAGGGGAAGACGCTGAGGTTCTGGGAAAAGAAATGGCTTGTCCAAGGTCACACAGCCAAGTCAGTGAAAGAACAGGGAGCCAGGATGTTTTGCACCTAAACCCTGGATTATGGTTTCCTCCCCACCTGCTCCCCCAAGATAAGTCCCCCAATCCCTTTCCATTGCCTTATTATACTGGGGATGAGGGTTGGGGTGGAGGGAAAAAGCAAATTTCACTCCAAAAGTCAGTGTTTTCGTTATCCATGAAAATAGATGGAAAAGCTGAACTGTGGCCCACAGGAAGAGGGGTCTGGGGGCCCGGACTCCGGGGTCTGAGGGAGGAGGGGCTGGGGGCCTGGACTCCAGGGTCTGAGGGAGGAGGAACTGGGGACCTGGACTCCTGGGTCTGAGGGAGGAGGGGCTGGGGGCCTGGACTCCAGGGTCTGAGGGAGGAGGAACTGGGGACCTGGACCCCTGGGTCTGAGGGAGGAGGGGCTGGGGGCCTGGACTCCAGGGTCTGAGGGAGGAGGAACTGGGGACCTGGACTCCTGAGTCTGAGGGAGGAGGGGCTGGGGGCCTGGACTCCTGAGTCTGAGAGAGGAGGGACTGGGGCTAGTCTCCTAGGTCCAAGGGAGGATGAGATTGGGACTTGAAGGAGGAGGGAGCTGGGTTTTAGGAAGTATCCCAGACTCCGTGTTCTGCGGATGTGGTGGAAAGACGTGGGGACGCCTGGGGCGGGAGGGGGTAGGGGCCGGGCCGCAGTAACAAAGGCCTCTCCCTCCAACAAGCAACCCCCCCTCGACCCCGCCTCCCCGGCCCCCCACCTCTCCTGATTGGCCGGTCTCCCTGCCCGTCAGCGCCGCCCCCCTCCCCGGGTCTGCAGCAGCTCCGGCCGCCTCGTCGCGCCCCCCCAGCCCCCTCCCCCCGCCCCCGCCGCCCCCCGGGCCGGTGCAGCCGCAGGCGGGGTCCCCCTCCCCCTCCCCCCTCTCCCCCCCGGCCTCGCGCGCCCCGGACCGGCCCCCCCTTTCCCCTCCCCCTCCGCGCCGCCTGTGCCGCGATGCCCCCCCTGCGCCCGGGGCCCGGCTCCGGCTTCTCGCCGCCGCCGCCCTGGCCGGCTTGGCCGTCATCAGCCGAGGTACCGCAGCGCCGGGGGCGGGGGGCTCGGCCGGGACGCCAGGGTCTTGGGTGGGTTATCGGGGGATCGGGGTGGGGGTCGAGGGCTGCATCCCTGGGCCGGCTGGGGGAGGCCCCGGGACGCCGAGGTCTGGGCCCGGGGGCGGGGTCTGCATCCCCTGGCTGGCTGGGCAGGGGGACCTCGGACGTGGGGGTCCGCGCCCTGTGGCAGGGGTCGGCGTCCTCGGGCCGGAGCCCGGCTTAAGAGGCAGAGGTCTGCTTCCCCGAGCAGGCAAGAGGGTCATAGACACCTAACCAGGCCTGGGGGCGGGAGTCTGCGGCTCCTGATGAGGAGGGGGCAGACACTGGAGTCGGGGTCCCTGGGTCGGATCTCCGAACCGAGTTGGGGTGGGGGGCAGGGGATAATGCCCTGTGAGGGGTCTTCATCTGTACGTGGTGAGGGTCCCTGAAGAGGTCCTTGCCGGGGGCTAGGGTAGGCATCTCGGGACAGAGGTCAGGGGATGGATGTCTTCCCAGGGTCAGTAAGAGGAGGGGACAAGGGTGTCCACAGACCTAGTCCCAGGGTCAGGAAAAGAGGGGAAGGGTCTGAAATCCCCCAGCAGGGTCATCTAGGTTGAGAGAAAGTGTTGGTACCTGGGGAGGTTGCAGTTATGTGGGGGAGAAGGGAGCTGGAGATACAGGAAGTTGGGGGTGCTGGGCTGGGGTCTTGGATTCTGAAGCTCTGATTGAATGTCTAGGTTCCTGGGGCTGGACAGTGGAAGAGCGATGGGCATGGGCGGATGAAGGACAGAGGGAAGGGAAGGGTTAATGCAGGGTTGAAGGGTTAACCCCGGCCCTCCCAGTTGGGGAGAGGGCCAGGAGCAGGTTTCTGCACTGAGGTTAGGTAGCTGGACCTTGAGTCTCCCCAGTATGGCCTGGCAGGCAGGGGGTGGTCAAGGAGATTCCTAGATTCCCCCCTAAGAAAAGGGAGGAGAGTGCAAGGAGGCAGGAGGCTGGAGGGTGGGCGCTCAGGAGGGCAGGGAGCTGGGTTAATTCAGACCTTCTGGAGGATTTCCCCAGGCCCTCCCCTGAACAAAGAGTCCCAGGGACAACCAAGAACCCCGACAGAGTCCCCAAGAGTCTCAGGGAGGCCGCCCACATAGACCAAGTCTGGCACAGAAACCCTGTCACAGCGTCCCACCCGAAGCAGCACCTGCAGACACCAGTCACACAAACACAGCCCCATCCACGCAGGACGCAGGGACCTGGTGGGCCAGAGCCTCAGTCCCTTGCTAGTCCTCTCGCTGCCTCCCACCTGACCAGTCTGAATCGCCCTCTGACTTTCTGACCACCTGTCTCTGTCTCTGTCATGCATCTCTTTAGGTCTTTGTGTGTCTGCCATTTCTGGAGGTTCCCATCCCTTCCCATCTCTGTTATCTGCTGCTGACTTTCCACCTGCCTCTGTCTCTGGGTCATTGTCTCTCCATCCCTGCTGCAGACAGCACAGTTCCACATCTGTCCCTCTCTGCTTTTCAGACTGTTGCTCATTGCATGACTCAGTCTCTGGGTTCTTGCTTGCTTCCTCACTTACGCCTTAATCCTCATTAACTTCTCTCATTTCCTTCTCTCATTCATTTACTTCTCGTTCCGACCTACCTTTCTCTTTCTCTTTCTCTTTCTTTCTTTCTTTCTTTCTTTCTTTCTTTCTTTCTTTCTTTCTTTCTTTCTTTCTCTTTCTTTCTTTCTTTCTCTTTCTTTTTCTTTCTTTCTCTCTCTCTCTTTTTTTCTTTCTTTCTTCTCTCTCTCTTTTTCTTGTTTTTTTGAGACAGGGTCCCACTTTCTCACCTAGGCTGGAGTGGAGTGGTGCAAGCATACACAGCTCACTGCAGCCTCAATTTCCCAGCCTCAAACGATCCTGCCACCTCAGCCTCTGGAGTAGCTGGGACCACAGATGCACGCCACCACACCTGGCTAATTTTTAATTTTTTTTTCTTTTTTTGTAGAGATGGGGGTCTCATTATATTGCCCAGACTAGTCTCAAATTCCCGGCCTCAAGTGATCCTCCCACCTGGGCCTCTCAAAGTGCTGGGATTACAAGTGTGAGCCACTGCACCAGCCACCTCTTCTTTCTTTCTCTCCTTGTCCTTATCTCTTGTCTTCTTCTTCCTCCTCCTTTTCTTTCCCCACTCCTTGTACCCTTTGTGACCTTTCCCCTACTTTCCTATTTCTTCTCTCCCTCACCTTCTCTCTCTCGCTCTAACTTCCCATTTTTCACATTCACTATTTTTTTTTTTTGAGACAGAGTTTCGCTCTTGTTGCCCAGGCTGGAGTGTAGTGGCATAATCTCAGCTCACTGCAACCTCTGCCTTCCGGGTTCAAGTGATTCTCCTGCCTCAGCCTCGCAAGTAGCTGGGACTACAGGTGTGTGCCACTATGCTGGGCTAATTTTTGTAGTTTTAGTAGATACAGAGTTTCACCATGTTGGCCAGGCTGGTTTCGAACTCCTGACCTCACGTGATCTGCCCACCTTGGCCTCCCAAAGTGCTGGGATTACAGGCATGAGCCACTGTCTGGCCCCCACATTCATTCTTAAAGTCCCCATAAATCGTTATGGGGCCAGACTGGGGCAGGAAGCTGTGGCAGAGCCAGGAGGTGGCCTGTGACCCTGGTCAAGTCTTTTCCCACCTCTGGTCTTAGGTTCCCTATTTGAGAACTGGGGACGAGAGGGGATGGGGTGGGGTTGAGACAGAACAAGATGCCAGAAAGACACCCCCACCCACCCATGGACAGTTTGAGCTGTTTGGGAAAAAAAGCTCATGGCAAGATATGCAAGCTAGCATCTTCTGTCTCCTTTTATTCATGATCTTGTCCAAGTTGCAAGAGGAATACACTGCAAAACAGTCCACCTCTGATAAGGGCAAACCCCACTGTGCTCCCGCCCTGCCACCACTCTCATAACCACTATCTTGAGAGAACCGGCCTGTGGCTGGAGCACATCCTTCCATAGCTTTCTCTCATTTCTGCAGACTCAGACACAACACACAGAGGTCAACATAAGTGATGGATTGGTTGATTTGTTGATTTTTTTTTCCCCAAAATAGAAACAAAATAAGCCCATTTCTCTGCAATTGGCCTTTTCCCACTTAACCATACCTCCCTTACATCCATAAATATTCATCTATCTTCAGTTCTTTTCTAAATCTTTTATGCCAACACACGCACCCCCTCACACATACATATTTATTTACAAAAGCGGCTACATTGTGGTATTTTAAAACAATTCAACAAAATCAAATGGCAGTTTCTGCAGCAGCAAATGAGGTGGGTGATCCCTTTGCTTCTGCGGCAGCTAGCAGAGTGATGATGGTCAGGAGGGGACAGGAGCCCCAGATTTGAGTCCCAGCACTGCCCCTGACCAGCTAGCTCTCCCCAGGATCTCTGAGCTCCGGGTTCATCTGGCTTGTGGGCTGTGCTTGGTTGTTGATTCATATAGCAAATGCTTATGGGGACCAGGGCCGCTATTCTAGACACTGGATATATACATATGGCAGTGAGTGAACCAGGCAGTCACTGTCCTCACGGAGCTTAGATTGTAGTGGGATGGAGAGAGATCAAAGACCAAAACCAAAACCTGAAAACAAATAAAAGATAGTTTCAGAGAGTGATGAGTAATGTAAAGAAGATAAAAGTGACTTGGCCTTTGAAGTTCAAGTGGTTGAGGAAACCATCTCTGAGCAGGGGAGAGTGCAGTGAAGACCTGAAGGAAGAGGGGAGGTCAACCTTTTTTTTTTTTCTTTGAGACAGAGTCTTGCTCTGTCGCCAAGACTGGAGTGCAGTGGCGCTATCTCAGCTCACTGCAAGCTCTGCCTCCTGGGTTCATGCCATTCTCCTGCCTCAGCCTCCCAAGTAGCTGGGACTACAGGCGCCCGCCACCACGCCTGGCTATTTTTTGTATTTTTAGCAGAGACGGTGTTTCATCATGTTAGCCAGGATGGTCTCCATCTCCTGACTTCGTGATCCGCCTGCCTCGGTGTAGGGACCAGCCCCACAGGGTCAGTGGGTCTCTCCCTGTGTGTGGTGACGAGAGAGTGTAGAAATAAAGACACAAGACAAAGAGAAAAGAAAAGGCAGCTGGGCCTGGGGGACCACTACCACCAATGCACGGGGACCCGTAGTGGCCCCAAATGTCTGGCTGTGCTGTTATTTATTGTATACAAAGCAAAAGGGACAGGGTAAAGAATGTGAGTCTTCTCCAATGATAGGTAAGGTCACGTGGGTCACATGTCCACTGGACAGGGGGCCCTTCCCTGCCTGGCAGCCGAGGCAGAGAGAGAGAGAGGAGAAAGAGAAAGACAGCTTACGCCATTATTTCTGCATATCAGAGACTTTTAGTACTTTCACTAATTTACCACTGCTATCTAGAAGGCAGAGCCAGGTGTACAGGATGGAACATGAAGGTGGACTAGGAGCATGACCACTGAAGCACAGCATCACAGGGAGACGGTTAGGCCTCCACATAACTGCGGGAAAGCCTGACTGGTGTCAGGCCCTCCACAAGAGGTGGAGGAGCAGAGGCTTCTCTAAACTCCCCTGGGGAAAAGGAGACTCCCTTTCCTGGGCTGCTAAGTAGCAGGTGTTGTTCCTTGACACCTTTTGCTACCGCTAGACCATGGTCCGCCTGGCAACGGGCATCTTCCCAGATGCTGGCGTCACCGCTAGACCAAGGAGCCCTCTGGTGGCCCTGTCCAGGCATAACAGAAGGCTCGCACTCTGGTCTTCTGGTCACACCTCACTATGTCCCCTCAGCTCCTATCCCTGTATGGCCTGGTTTTTCCTAGGTTATGATTATAGAGCAGGGATTATTATAATATTGGGATAAAGAGTAATTACTACCAACTAATGATTAATGATATTCATATATAATCATATCTAAGATCTATATCTGGTATGACTATTCTTGTTTTATATTTTATTATACTGGAACAGCTCGTGTCCTCGATCTCTTGCCTCGGCGCCTGGGTGGCTTGCTGCCCACACCTCGGCCTCCCAAAGTGCTGGGATTACAGGCATGAGCCACCATGCCTGGCCAGAAGTCAACCTTTCAAAGTTAACAGCAGAGGTAAAGACCTTGAGGTGAGACCAACAGAAAGGAGAGTCAGGCTGGGCACAGTGGCTCACACCTGTAATCCCAGCACTTCAGGAAGCCAAGGCGGGTGAATCACCTGAGCTCAGAAGTTCAAGACTAGCCTGGGCAACATGGGGAAACCCCATATCTTAAAAAAAAAAAAAAAAAAAAAAGCCAGGTGTGGTGGCATGTACCTGTAATCCCAGCTACTCGGGAGGCTGAGGCAGGAGAATCGCTTGAGCCTAGGAGGTGGAGGTTGCAGTGAGCCGAGACGGTGCCACTGCACTCCAGCCTGGGTGACAGAGCAGTATCCTGTCTCAAAAAAAGAAAAAGAGGCCAGGCACGGTGGCTCACTCCTGTAATCCCAGCACTTTGGGAGGCCGAGGCGGGCGGATCACAAGGTCAGGAGATCGAGACCATCTTGGCTAACATGGTGAAACCCTGTTTCTACTAAAAATACAAAAAATTAGCCGGGCGCGGTGGCGGGTGCCTGTAGTCCCAGCTACTCCAGAGGCTGAGGCAGGAGAATGGCGTGAACCCGGGAGGCGGAGCTTGCAGTGAGTTGAGATCGCGCCACTGCACTCCAGCCGCCTGGGCGAGAAGCGAGACTCCGTCTCAAAAAAAAAAAAAAAAAAAAAGAAAAAGAAAAAGAAAAAAAGGTAAAGGAAAGGTGCCTCTAGTTTCAGGAATCTTGGCACGGTGTCTGGGCTCCCCTGGCGTTGGTGACGCTAATGCCCTCAGATTTCTTCTTTTTTTTTTTCTTTTTTTCTTTCTTTTTTTAGATGGAGTCTTGCTCTGTCACCCAGGCGGGAGTGCAGTGGCACAATCTAGGCTCACTGCAACCTCCACATCTGGGTTCAAGCAATTCTCCTGCCTCAGCCTCCTGAGTAGCTGGGACTATAAGCGCATGCCACCACGCCCAGCTAATTTTTGTGTTTTTAGTAGAGACAGGGTTTCATCATGTTGGTCAGGCTAGTCTCGAACTTCTGACCTCAGGCAATCCATCCGCCTTGGCCTCCCAAAGTGCTGGCATTACAGGCGTGAGCCACCATGCCCAGCCAACCCTCAGACCTCTGAGGTCAGCAAAGGGAGGAGGACCCTCCTGGGGGCTCCTGGGTGCCAGACATAACAGGCCCAGCCCCTTCTCACAGCCTTTTCCAGCCAGAGCCGCACCCCCTCCTCCCTGCCCCAGTCTCATGCCCCGCCCCTCCACTCCCTACCTCCCAGATTTCCCACCTGTGTCTTCTGAGACTGTGGAATCAGAGTGTCACCCTCCCGACCCCTGCCAACCATTGCAGGGTCCCAGTTTTGCCTAAGTTCCTTGGCAGAGAGGCAGAAGATTCTCACCCCCAACGCGAGGTCACTCAGCTTGTTAGGGATCTCTTTCTGTCTTAAGAAAAGTCACCTGCCTACCACCTGCATTCCAAGGTTTATCAAACAGGTATGAGGCCTGTGCATCTGGACTGTAAATCCCATGAGAGCAGGGACCAAGTGAGCCCTCCGATCACTGCCAGACACCTCCCTTGCCGCAGGCTGGTGCCTGCCCCGCAATCACCCTAACAGCCAGCTCACGGACGGCTGTTTGCAAGCACTTAACTGGCAGGCACTGTAGGAGAACCTTTACTTGGATTACCTCTTGTAATCCTCCCCACAACCCAGTGAGGAAGGCATGATTATCATTTCCATTTCAGGTAGGGAAACTGAGTCCCAGAGAGGTGAAGTAACTTGTGTGGCTCAGCAGCAAAGCTGGGACTTGAACCCAGCTGCCTGGCAGCCACACTGTGTTCCCTGGGCCCCCTGGTTATGCAGGGTTGGCTTTATCAGTAGATGCTTACCAGGGCGTCTGCCCAGGAGTCAGTGACTCAGAGCAATTGACAGCGCAGTTACAGCCCTGCCCTCCCCGCTCCCCTGAGCAGAGCATCTAGGTAGACCTGTGCCAAGCCAGGGATAGCAATAGATGGTTCCTAAAAAAGAAGGTGCTGTTAGGAACCGCTAGCATTTGTTGGGTTCTTTCCGAATGCCAACAGCTGAGCTAAACACTTCTGCTTGCATATTCTCACGGAATCCCTCACAGGAACCCTCGAAGGGAAGAACTACTATTTTTCATCTTGTACGGTTGGAAAAACTGAAGCTCACACTGGCCAGGAGTGGGGGTCATCCAGCTGGGAAGTGGTGGGACAGACATTTGATCTTCCAACCCAAGCTCCTCAGGGATTTGTTATCTGGTCTCGGAGGACCATCCATGCCCTTTGCACAAACACTTCCCAGTTCTGAGATTGGCTCGACCCTGTGGGGACACAGCTAAGATTCAAGCCATCACAAAGCTCCTCATCACTGTCTCAGCTAAGTCAAACAGTGCCCAGAAGAAGGAGCGGGGGCTCTGCCTTGAACAGTCAGAAAGGTCCTCCTGGGGCAAGGGACATTTGCATTGGGGTCCTGAAGAATGAGTAGGAGTTCAAGAGTTGGAGAGTGTTGCAGGCATCCATTTATATTCATCCATTCAACAAATATTTCCCAAGGCCTCTGGTGGGCCAGGCCCAGTGCTGGGGGATGCTGGAGAGACAGACTTGAGTCAGAACCAAGCTTTACCCCCAAGAAACTTCTAGTCTGATAGGGAGGCCAGACACAGACAGTCACCAGAGTGCAATGGACTATCCCCAGAGACCAAAGAGTAAAGTCCTGAGGCACCTGGAGTCCTGCCTTCCCTGCAGGGTCCACTTCCCATCCCAGTGACCAGATAATAAAGCCCTGACCGGGCACTCTGGCTCACACCTGTAATACCAACATTTTGAGAGACTGAGGTGGGAGGATAGCTTGAACCCAGGAGTTCGAAACCAGCCTGGGCAACATGGCAAAACCTCATGTCTTAAAAAAAAAAAAAAAAAAAGTAGCCAGGTATGATGGTGCATGCCAATAGTCCCAGCTGCTCAGGAGGCTGAGGTGGGAGGATTGCTTGTCCTGGGGAGGTTGAGGCTGCAGTGAGCCATGATCTTGCCACTGCACTCCAGTCTGGGCAACAGAGCGAGACTCTGTCTCAAAATAAAAATAGAAATAAAAAATAAAGCCTCAAGAAGCCTGGAGTGGTGTGTGGGCTCAACTCATGGGGGCAGCACCTGCTTCAATCAGCGGCTGAGTTTGGAGCCCTGGAGCCCCTGAACCTTAGGGTAGGCATCTTGGACAGCTCCCTCTTCCCCGCTTCTTGGTTCCTGTAGGACAATGGCTCTCAACAGGGAAGTAGGAGTGTGATTTTGCCCCTAATGGGGCATCTGACAATGTCTGGAGGCATTTTTGGTGGAGTAGGGGGAGCTATTGGCATCAAGTGGATCCAGACCAGAAGCGAGACGCTGCCGACCTCCTATGTTGCATAGGACAGTCTGGCCCCAAATGTCAGCCATGCTGAGGTTTAGGAACCCTGGCCCAGAAGGTGTGTCAGCAGGAGCATAGCAAATCCTGTGTGTGTCTGGGGGATAGGGCAGGGTACGTGCCTGTCTGTCTTCACCAGCCTGGGAAGGGATGTAATTGTGTATGGACTTTGCAGCCATGTGTGGGGCTGTTGATGTCGATAGAACCGTGCGGGAACTATTGTATATGATGGGGTGACTCAGGGAGCAGCAGTTGCTTGGCCTGAATGTGACAATATGAGTGCTCCTGGGACAGATCCTCCTTTCCAACTGACCTGCTGCTGGGTGCCTGTGCGGAGCTGGGTGTGTCAGCATCACTGTATATGCACACCTGTCCCTCTGAGCAGGTCCACAGCCATGCGTGTGACTGAGAGGGTGGGACTGTCTCCTGTGTTTGTACGCATGTGACTGTATGTGTTTGTGTGTGTGTATGGGTGTAGCTGGAGCTGTTTGTGTCTGTATGACTGTGTGTGTACCTCTCTGTCTGGGTAAGGACATAGCAAGTGTGGGGACTATTTCTAGGCCTGGAGAGGTCTCTGTGCCTTGTCCAAGCCTGTGTGTGTGTGCACGTGCATGCACGCGTGCATCCATCATCCATCCCCGAGCTGTCTCCTGTTGTTCCCAGGGCTGTATGTAGCAGTGTCCACTGTGTTTAGCTCGGGGAGGGTAAGCCCCCTCTCTCCATTCTCTTCAAGTCCGAGCAGTGACTCTGGCGTGAGGGGACCCAGGGTGAGGGGCTGCAGGGCCCAGCCCCAAGCCCCAGAGCCTGGCCAACCCACTGCACCTGGCTCCGTCCTGGCCCCATCCTGTGGGGCTGCTGATGGAGAGGGCCCCTGGGAGTCATTGGGGCAGCACGGGCCATTAATTCATTAGATTAATTAGCTCTTCGCCTGGGCTGGGGGCAGGGCAGCCCCGCGCAGGCCCCTCCCGCTCCAGGAGTCCAAGGTCATCCAGCCTGCCTTCCTCCCTCTCCGCCTGGTGCTGGCTCCACCGCCTCCGCATGCCCAGCCCCCACTCCCTGGCCCTGGTCCAGCCTGCTGGCCACGGTCTACAGAGAGATGACTGTGTGGGGGTGATGGGGCCTGCCTGCTGTGCTGAAGTGTGCGAGCGGGCATGGGCTCACACCTGCAAGCATGCCCTGGCGAGCTTGGGCACACAGTGTGTCTGTGTAGATGTGTGTGTCTGCAAAGGTTCGTGTGTGTGTGTGAGGGTGTATTTGTGCATCTGTGACGGATGTGTGTCTGAGAATGTACATGTGTGGATCTCTGTGTGCACGTGTTCATATTTGTGTGTCTGCATGTCTGTGTACACATATGTGTTGAGTTATATACATGCATCTGGTTTTGTGTGTATGTCTTCGGTGCATTTCTGAGTTAATGTACGTGTGCATCTGTGTACTTGTGGGCCTGTGTGTATATATTTGTGTGTATTCATGTATATATGTATGTTTCTGTGGGTATGCATATATACTATGCACTCATCTGTGCATAGGTGCGTGTGTGTCTGTATACTGTACCTATGAATATTTGTGTGCCCACGTACATGTGTATTTGTGTGTATGTATGTGTGTATACATGTATCTGTGCGTATGTATTCTGTGTACACAAGTATCTGTGTGTTGATGTACCTGTGTACGTCTGTGTGTGTAGACCGTGTGTGGATGTGTGTACATATCGCTGCATATGTATATGTATCTATGGTAATTGTTGGGGGTTTTCTTGAGACCAAGTTTAGCTCTTGTTGCCCAGGCTGGAGTGCAATGGCGTGATCTTGGCTCACTGCAACCTCCGCCTCCCGGGTTCAAGCAATTCTCCTGCCTCAGCCACCCGAGTAGCTGGGATTACAGGCGTCCTCCACCACGCCCGGCTAATATTTTGTATTTTTAGTAGAGATGGGGTTTCACCATGTTGGCCAGACTGGTCTCGAACTCCTGGTCTCAGGTGGTCCTCCCACCTCGGCCTCCCAAAATGCTGAGATTACAGGTATGAGCCACCACACCTGGCCGTATCTATGTAATTGTTAATCTGCTCATATTGGTATGTGTGTCGCTGTAGTCTATATCTGTGAATGTATGTGTTCTGTGTACACAGGGTATCTGTGTCTGTGTATATGTGTCTGTGTGTATGTCTTATGTGTACATGTGTCTGCATGTATATGTTTGTACATATGTCTCTGTGTATATATATGTGTCTGTGTACACATGCATCTGTGTGTATCTGTATGTGTGTGTTTGTGTGCTACGATTGTCTCTGCATCTCTGGAGGTGTGTAGGTTTGTGTGTCCATGGGCACCTACCCATCTGAGTCTGTGAGTCTGTGTGGGTTCATGGGAAGATACATGTTGCATGTGTCTGCTCTGATTGTGTCTGCTGTGGGTGTATCTCTGAAAACATCAGTGCATGTGTGTGGCAGCGGGCGCAGGAGACGTCTGTGTCTGCAAGGACGTGCGTGTGCACATGTGTGCAGGTGCTACCATGCCCCGGCCTTGCCTGAACTGCCAAGGCTGAGCCATCCCCACCTTCCACAGGGCTGCTCTCCCAGAGCGTGGAGTTCAACTCTCTTGCCGACAACTACACGGTGTGTGAAGGTGACAACGCCACCCTCAGGTACCTCCCTCGGTGGGTGGGGACTCAGATCTCATGGAGCCATGCAGTCCTGCCCCTTCACCTTCGGAGCTTCACCTTCCTGGGTGGGGATCCTGGTTACAGGAACAGCCTGGGATGGGAAGACTTGGGCTCCACATTCCCCCTCAGTAGCGACACAACTATGAGCTGGCTCCCCCTCGTCTTCAGTGTCCCCATCTGTCAAAGGGGTGGAGAGAGGGGGGCAGAGACACACACACAGAGAAGCACAGAGACCCAGAGAGAGACAGAGACCCAGAGAGAGACTCAGAGAGAAGGGGACAGAGATCCAGCAGAGAGGGACAGGGTTACTGTTTCCCGAGGTCTCCACCTCTCCTCACCCTGGTCTCTGTTCCCCCCTCTCTCCACGCCTCTCTCTCTCTCGCTTGCTCTCTCTCTCTCTGTTTCTGGGTCTCTGTCCCCCCTCTCTCTGGGTCTGTCTCTGGGTCTCTGTCCTTCTCTGTGTGTCTCTGTCCCTCTCTGCTGGATCTCTGTCCCCTTCTCTCTGAGTCTCTCTCTGGGTCTCTTTCTCTCTCTCTCTGGGTCTCTTTCTCTCTCTTTCTCTGGGTCTCTGCCCCTCTCTCTGTGTGTGTCTCTGCCCCCCTTTCTGTGTGTCTCTGTCCCTCTCTCTCTGGGTCTCTGTACCCCTCTCTCTCTGGGTCTCTGTCCCCCTCTCTCTGGGTCTCTGTCTCTCTCTCTCTCTGAGCCTCTGTTCCCCTCTGTCTCTGGGTCTCTGTTCCCCTCTCTTTGGGTCTTTGTCTCTTTCTCTCTGGGTGTCTGTATCTGTGTGTGTGTGTGTCTCTGTCTCCTCTCTGGGTCTCTGCCCCCCTCTCTTTCTGGGTCTCTATCCCCCTCTCTCTAGGTCTCTGTAGCTCTCTCTCTGGGTCTCTCTGTCTCTCTCTTTCTCTCTCCGGGTCTCTGTCCCCCTCTGTCTCTGGGTCTCTGTCTTTCTCTCTCTCTCTCTCTGGGTCTCTGTCCCTCTGCGTGTGTGTGTGTGTCTGTCCTCTCTCTGGGTCTCTGTAGCTCTCTCTCTCTGGGTCTCTGTCCCTCTCTCTAGGTCTTTTTCTCCTTCCTTCTGCATCTCTATTCCTCTCTCCCAGATTCTCTGTTCTCCCCTTTTTGTGTCTCTGACACACACGATCACTCAATAACCATGAGCTATTGTTCCGTTCTGCACTTGGGCTCACAGCTTTCCCTCCCTGAGGCTCAGCTTACCCCCAGCTGTATGGTGGGCACAGCAGCATCCACCTCACAGGGCTGTGGTGGGACCTGGAGATGCAGTGGCCTCCTTCTCCCACCCAACCCCTCGGTGGGGGAAGGCTCAGGCTGGTTGGGTGGAGAAAAACCTTCCCACTCTCATTCTCCCTGCAGCTGCTTCATCGACGAGCATGTGACCCGCGTGGCTTGGCTGAACCGCTCCAACATCCTGTACGCCGGCAACGACCGCTGGACCAGCGACCCGCGGGTGCGGCTGCTCATCAACACCCCCGAGGAGTTCTCCATCCTCATCACCGAGGTGGGGCTCGGCGACGAGGGCCTGTACACCTGCTCCTTCCAGACCCGCCACCAGCCGTACACCACTCAGGTCTACCTCATTGTCCACGGTGAGCCCTTGGCCGGGGCCTGGCTGAGTGGAGGGGTTGAGAGCGTGGGGGAGACGAGGCATGATGACAGATACCACGTGTTCCCCAACCCCAGGGTTACATAGCAAGAAAGACGGACACAGCCTTGCCCTTGGGGATTTCAGCCCAGCAGAAGGGGGCCAGTTACACAGACACATCAGCATGATCGCTTTTAGGGCAGGAGAGCTACAGGGATGAGGGGGTACTTGGGGGAAGACCACGTTCATTTGTTCAGCCCCATTCCTGGAGGGCCTACTCTGCATAAGCATTGATCTAGGCACTGGGGCTACAGAACAAGGCAGGTTGTCCCCACACCTTGGGAGCTGATTTTCTGAGGAGAGGCTCAGAGAGGATTTGCCAGACGTGACGTCTGAGCTGACGCCTTTGGCTGGGCACAGGGCTGAGACCAGAAAAGAAACAGTGTGTGCAGGGCCAGGCGAGAAAATGAGCCAAGTTTGCAAAGGGAAGTCCCATGAGGCTGGAAGCGCCAGATCCAGAGCAGGAGAGATGGGGCTGGAGAGCTCCACAGTGAGGCGAGAGGTAGAGGGCATCAGAAATGGAGGAGGGCAGGGAGCACCTGCAGAGACGGGACATGGAGACACAGAGAATCCAGGGGGATCCTGGCAAGCTCCATCTCTGGAGCCAGACTGCCTGGGTTCCAACCTCAGTGCCGCCGTCCACCAGCCCAGGGATCCTGAGCAGGGGAGAGGCCGGGACTCCTCTGCAAAATGGGGATGGCGCTGTCATATGTCAAATCCCAGACGTCGTCAATTGGAAGAGCTACTTTTATTTTGTGCCCTACTAGAAAATAAAATCAAAAACACTGCCAGTGGTACCCTGGCATCCTATCTCGAGGGCCATCCTGCTCAGAGAAATGTTCGAATGGGAGAGGGGGGCGGAAAGCACAGACATGACTTAGAATTGATGAAATACAGTAACATCCACCCCAGAGGCTGCTGGTGAGCATCTAATCAATGGATTTTGGTAAAGCACTTCGAATAGAATCTGTTACACAGAAAGTCCCATGTGGGTATTTGTTAAATAAATTAATTTAAAATAATAATAAATACAAATAGAGACAGGGAGAGGAATTCAGACCCCAAGATGAAGAAACCAAGTTAGGATGAAGGTGGAGAGAGAATAGAGACAAGACCAGCAATTAGATAAAAAGATGCCAGGCCCAGACAGAGGTTTCGGAGAAAAGGGCAGAGACTCCTGGGTCTGAGGGAGAAGGGACTGGGGTACTGGACTCTTGGGTCTGAGGGAAGAGGAGCTGGAGGTCTGAACTCCCGGGTCTGAGGGAGGAGGAGCTCCAGGTCTGGACTCCTGGGTCTGAGGGAGGAGGGGCTGGGGGTCTGGACTCCTGGGTCTGAGGGAGGATGGGGTTGGGGGGCTGGACTCCTAGGGCTGAGGGAGGAGGGGCTGGGGGCCTGGACACCTGGGTCTGAAGGAGGAGGGGCTGGGGGCCTGGACTCCTGGGTCTGAAGGAGGAAGGGCTGGGGGCCTGGATTCCTGGGCATCCACATTCAGCCTCTCCCGCTGCCCGCAGTCCCTGCCCGCATTGTGAACATCTCGTCGCCTGTGACGGTGAATGAGGGGGGCAATGTGAACCTGCTTTGCCTGGCCGTGGGGCGGCCGGAGCCCACGGTCACCTGGAGACAGCTCCGAGGTGAGGACCCCATCCCAGGTCAAAAGCCCTGTCCCCCACTGCGCAGTCTGGGCCCCTCCATTCCCCATATCCCTAGCTAGTTTCCCGAGCCCCCTTCTCCCTGGTCCCTTGGCTTTCCCTCCCACCCTGCTTCCAGTTATTTCATCCGCAGACCCCAGACCTAAGAGGCGTCACCACTGGCTTTCCACCTGCGGTCCTAGGCCTGGGCCACTGCTTCTGCATCACTTGCCAAACCCCAGCCTGCTCCACTTCCCCAACCCCAATGTCCCTGATGTCTCCCCACACGCTCACAGCATTCTCCTGGGCTAAGATACCCTGCCGCTAGGTGCCCTAAGCCAGGCTGCACCAGCGGTCCTGCGTACATCTCTGCCTCTCTTCTGCTGGACACTATAGCCCAGCCGGCCTCATGGTGTGGACCCCAGACCCGAAGGATTAGCATCCCTTGGGAACTTGCCAGGAATGCACTTTCCCAGGCTCCAACCAAGATCTGCTAAATCCAAAGCTCCCTCCCGCTCCACAAGCCCCAAGAACCAGTGCTCAGGGCTACCCACAAACAGCGCCAGAGTGCCCATATATGATAGTCCAGGTCCTAGACATCCCCCACCAGCCCTTTTATGTGGGTGATGCCAGATCCCAGATCCCTGGATCCTCATTCTCAGGGTCTTTGAAGACCCATGGTACCAATCACTAGATCCCATTTGCTGAATTCCTGGCTCTTACCCCACTGGTCATCTGAGCCCCATGATCCTGGTCTGAGATCCGGGATCTCTAGATGCCCTAAGTCCCAGAGGGTCTTCTGAGACTGCTGCTGTGTTATGAGACCCCCCCATATACTTGGATTGCTGATCCCAATCACCAGATCCTGATTCCCTAGACCCCATGAATCAGATCCCAGAATGAGGGACCCTACCCCACTCGTTCTCTATTTGCTAGATCCTTCTGAGACGTAACATCCTGGGATCCCCCTCCCCATTGGGGTCCTCCCCACGGAGCTCCATGATCTGAGTCAGATTCCTGGAGGGATCTCCTGAACCCTTAGATTCTCTAACCCACCCCACTGGGTTCCGGGAACTGAGTCCTAGACCCTCACTCCTTCCCCCACCCCCAGCTGGAGAGATCCCAGGCCCCGGCCCCGCAGCCCCTCCCCCACAGCCCCTCCGCCACCCCACCCCCATTGACCCGGGCACTCCAGGCCTTGCCGTGCCCGCCCCGCTGATGTGTGTCCGTGTTGTGCCCGTGTTGTCCCGTGTTAAGTGTTTGTGTCCGGCCCCGCCCCCTCCTCCTCCTTCCCCCCACAGACGGCTTCACCTCAGAGGGAGAGATCCTGGAGATCTCTGACATCCAGCGGGGCCAGGCCGGGGAGTATGAGTGCGTGACTCACAACGGGGTTAACTCGGCGCCCGACAGCCGCCGCGTGCTGGTCACAGTCAACTGTGAGCCCCCCTGGCACTGGGCACGAAAGGGTGGCGGACCCCTCGAGTCCCTGGGGAGGAGGGGTCTGAGGGAAGAGGAAGGGGGGGCGAGACTTACGGGCCTGAGGGAGGCGGGGCTGGGGGCGGGACCCCTTCGTCCCCACGCGGCTAGGAGAATTCGCTGACCCTCGCCCCTCGCCAGATCCTCCGACCATCACGGACGTGACCAGCGCCCGCACCGCGCTGGGCCGGGCCGCCCTCCTGCGCTGCGAAGCCATGGCAGTTCCCCCCGCGGATTTCCAGTGGTACAAGGACGACAGACTGTGAGGACAGCACTGAGGGGGCCGTGGGAGCGGGAAGGGGAGGTCCTTAGTCCCTTGGATTGTGAGGCAGGGGGACGGAGCGGGGCTGGGGGAGGCAGCAGAGCTCTGGGTCCCGAACCTGGGACGTCCAGCTTCTAGGTGATGGGATCTGTCCAGCCCCGGAGACAAGCTTGGGTCCCCGCTTGATGAATGCTGGAGCCCCGTCACCCCGGACTTTTCAGGAGCTCCCTGAACTTTCCAGGGGTCTCTCCGGACTTTCCAGGGGTCGGGGGTCAATGCTGAGGATCTGTCGGGCAAGGTTTAGGGGACCAGCAGAGTTCAGGAGTCCCTAACGACTAGGGGTGCACCACGGGAGAGTCCAGAGTCCCTGAGAGGCCAGGGTGCCTGGAGGGGGGCGGCGGTGGGAGTGAGCCGAGGTCCATGAGGTGCTAGAACCCGAAGCGATGGGTCACTGGGGTAGGGGGCAGAATGCTGGGTCTCCGGGGAACGGAGGAGCCTGAGAGTCCGGGGGCTGGCCTGGCTGGGCGCTGCGGCCCGGCTGCTAACCCGGATTCCTGGCAGGCTGAGCAGCGGCACGGCCGAGGGCCTGAAGGTGCAGACGGAGCGCACCCGCTCGATGCTTCTCTTTGCCAACGTGAGCGCCCGGCATTACGGCAACTATACGTGTCGCGCCGCCAACCGACTGGGAGCGTCCAGCGCCTCCATGCGGCTCCTGCGTGCGTCTTCGGGTGGGGCGGGGCCGGGAAGGTGGGCGGGGCCGAGGGCGGGGCTAGGGAAGTGGAGACGCCGGGACCGCCCTTCAGGCTGGCCCTGAACTTAGGAGATGGACGCTGAGACTGAAAAGCAATGCGAGTAAGAAACCGATCCACGCAATCAATATTCATTGAGCGCCAGCTAAGGGTTGGTCGTGGGGGACACAGCTGTGCACAAAAGAAACAAGATTTGGCGATTCGCAGAGCTTGTAGTCTAGTAGGAGTAGAAAAGCAATAAACAAGTGTTCATGTAGATAAATAAGCAAACACATACATAAACAAAAAATAATTTTGGAGGCTGGGCGCGGTGGCTCACGCCTGTAAATCCCAGCACTTTGGGAGGCCGAGGCGGGCTGATCACCTCAAGTCAGGAATTTGAGACCAGCCTGGCCAACATGGTGAAACTATGTCTCTACTAAAAAAAAAAAAAAAAAAAAAAAATACAAAAATTAGCCAGGCGTACTGATGGGCACCTGTAGTCCTAGCTATTCAGGATGCTGAGGCAAGAGGCTTGCTTGAACCTGGGAGGCAGAGGTTACAGTGAGCCGAGATTGCGCCTGGGTGACAGAGCCAGACTCCGTCTCAAAAAAAGAAAAAAAAAAAAAAAAAGAAACAGAGTCAGAAAAGCAGGCACACCCAATGAGAGATCCAGAAAGGACCCTAAAGAGTGGGCTCAGAAGAGATGGGGCCCCTGGAGAGACACACATGGGGTCCCTCACTCTCAGGCCTCCCTCCATGACTCCTTCTCTTCCCCCAGGCCCAGGATCCCTGGAGAACTCAGCCCCGAGGCCCCCAGGGCCCCTGGCCCTCCTCTCCACCCTGGGCTGGCTGTGGTGGAGAATGTAGGCGCAACCCAGTGGAGCTCGCCTCCCCCTGCAGGGGGCCCCAGGCCAAGAGTGAGAGAAAAGGGGGAGCAAGAGCCGTGGGTCTCACGGGGGCAGAAGAGCTCTCGGCCACCAAGGAAGAGAGAGGAGAAAGAGGAGGAGGCAGAGGAAGAAAGATCTTTAGAGAACCCATCACTGTGAGGGATAACGCAAAATTATGCATCTTTCTACAGCCATTCTCGCCACCCGTTCACGTTTCCGATTGTGACCCACTCCCACCACCCTATACCCCTCTCTCTTAGCTCAGGCTGTCAACTGGCTTGTGTGGGTGTGGGTGTGTGAGTGTGAGCCTGCATGCGTGTGTAGGCGTCTGTGTCTCTCTGTGTGTGTGTGGGTGGGTGGGCTGGGGGAAGGGACTCAGCCGTCCTCCCACCCCTGAAACCCCCATGTCCATTGTCCCCAACCCTACTGCCTCTCACCTCTGGCTGGAGGTAGGTATGAGGCTCTGCAGTGGAAGCTGTGAAGAGAGGCTTACCAGGCTCCCTGCTTCCCCAATATATGCACGCACACTACCCCTCCCCCTGTCGAAAAGGCAACTCCTGGCAGGTTGGGAGTGGGGAGGGGTGTCGCAGTCACCTGTCAAGCTGTCATTCAGCCTTTGTGAGTAAGTGGGGGACTCCACCTGGGCTCTGGGCTTCCCTGCTGTCAACCACCAGCTTCCTGTAGCCAGAGGCCCATCGCTGGCTCAGTGGCCTGAGACCTTCCCACTTTTCCTGTCCCTCCCCACCCTGGATTTTCTGGCCCCCTCCTGGGCCAATCGGTGCTTCCATCCAACTGTCAGACTGGTGGCATGAGTCACCTGTTTCAGTGCTTTGCCCTACCCCTGCCACCACTCCCCTTGGCCTTGATTTCCCCACCTGCAGCACCAGCCAGCTGCCCTTGGGGCCTTTGCAGCTGGCCCACAGGTGTGGGCTTGCTGGTCTATCACTTCCTGGCCTCTCCACCAACTGTACCTCCCAAAGGCTACCTGACCACCCTCACACACACTCAGACGCACCACAGACACACACACACAGACACACACACAGAGACACACACACACACACCAGCGACTGTGACCAGCAATAGCCCCCTGGCTCCAGCTGTCCGGTAGCTGGTGACTAGCTGTATTTCCCCCTGGGTAGGCATCTGTTGTCAGGAAGGGACGCTGAGAGGCTGCAGCCTCAGCTCTGATTGTAGGAATACTCCACCCTGGTACACCACACCACACAAAGTGGGCGACAGAGAGGCATCACACAGACATCCTGAGCCCAGACAAAGATGCCATGTCACCAACTCCGACTCCCAGGAGACCCTCTATACAAACACCCACCCCAAACCACACCACCCAGAGTCTGGTGGAGAAAAGGAGAGGGCAAGGCGCAGTGACTGTACCTCAGACGGGGGCATGGGCCCCATCCCACATTGTCTTCCATTCCCAGGGTCCAGGGGATGGGGTGGGACAGGGGAGGGATGCTAGGGAGGGGGTGGGGGGCCCTGGGGGCCATGTGTTCCAATTCATGGGGAGTGTTGAGACCACCACACCAATAAACGCCTTTTTCCAAAGTCTGCCTGCGGGTGTCAATGTCATTAAGGATTAGAGTTAATGAAGGGCAAAGGGTAGCAGTCAACTGGTGGTGCCTTTCCAGCATCATTCCTGTCACCTACTTTCTCACTGGTAGACTTGGAATGGACTCATTACAGAGATGCCGTGTGATTGGCCTAAGCCACCCAGCATAGCCCATTTCCCACCGTGACTGGCTCAGAGATGGGCACATGACCCGGTAAGGCTAATGAGAAAGTGAATGGATTCCCAAGAAGAGATGCTTTTCTGCTGGATATTGAGGCTCCATGATGTGAGGTCTACATCTGTAGGGTTGCTTTTCTCCATCACATGGAGAGCTCTTGGGTCTGTGGGGATAGCAATGGTGGGGAGGACAGCATATGGAGCCTGAGAATGATAGGAACACTGAAGTGCAGAGTGGAAACCTTAGAGAAACTGAGTCCATGATGATATCATTTGAGCAGCCGGATCAAAACTTAACTGATGCCAATCTTCACTTATATAAGCAATAAAGTCCCCTGTATACTTAAACCAATTTGCATTGGATTTTCTATCTCTAGTAATAAAAAAGAGAATGAAAACCCTAATAGATACAGAAGAGATGTAGAGGGCCCAGAACCCCAGCCCTCACCTTTCCAAAAGAATACAGGGGTTCTATTTTCCAATGGCCTTTTCTACCCCCAATCATTAACCAGAAGTTCTCTCACATGCTTTCCTTCCCTGAGACAGATGCTGGTTGCCCACATTTGAGTTGTTTGGTTCCCCTTTCTTCTTTGCTGGCAGATCCATATGTTATGATACAGGCTAGATATTTGGTTTCCTAGCCTCCTTTGCAGCTATGTGGCCAGTTTGGGCCAAACAGACATAAATGTAAATCTGCTTGTAGGTTTCCAGGAAAGCTTCTCTCCCACCCCATGAGAGGGAAGAAGGCAGTGATAGAGGGAGGTAGGCGGTGGGGAAGATGTATAGGGAGGGAGTTCTGCCCCCTTCCTTTTATCTTTGGATACAGTTGTATGATGTGATGACTGGAGCTGCAGCAACCATCTTGCTACATGAGGCAACATACTTAGAGTCAATGTGCCAACCCACTGAGGGTGGCAGAGCAGATGGATGCAAAGGGCCCATGTCTTTAATGGCATCACTGAGCTGCTGAGCCAGCCTGAAACCAGCCACCTCCATAGTTCTTGCCACCATTTTATTTTGTTACTTGCAGTCAAAAGAATCCTCACCAATGCACTCTCTAAATTCTCAATTCGAAACCCAGCTGAAAAAGCAAGACTTATGCTGAAGACAGCAGCAGCAAGCCCAACTCTTCACTGGCACCAAAACATTTGATCAGTCAACAAATATTTATTGATTGCCTGCTGTGTGCGAGGCTCTGGGTTAAGTGCTGAAATAATGATGTGGTCTCTGCTTTCGTAAAGCCCTTAGTTTAGAGACAGAGTCTCAGGCCACACAGGTAATTACATATTTATGTATCAGGAACGGCAAATTCAAGGATTCTGGGACTTAACCCAAGACTAAGGGAGGGGTAAGGGAACGGTCGTCTAAGATGGCAATTGTTACTCTTAGGCTTGAGAAATGAATGACATACGGGAAAAAGAAGTGTTATAAGCACAGCAAACTCTAGGGGCAAAATAAATTGTGGCTGCGAGACAGACTGTGATACTGGAGGCAGGGGGCAGAGAAAGAATTGGGAGGGGAGGTCAGGGAGGCCAACAGAGGCCAGACCACAAGGTTTTGAAGGTCATGACGAGGCGTTTGGATAATATCTGAAGGGAAATGCACAGGCCATAGAAGCGTCTAAAGAGAAGAGTGACGTGATCTGATCTGTTTTAAGATGAAGATGCTGGGAGCTGGATGGGGTGTAGCCTACAGGTGGCAAAGTGAATGTAGGGAGACCTTTTCAGAGAACATGGCCAAGCTCCCTCTCTAGCTCAGAGCAACACAGCAAGCCCTGCCTGTCTGCTGCAGAGGCTTGGAGGTTGTGCAAACCACAGAGTTAGATCAGCAGGAGTTTCCCAGCCAAGAAGTCACATCTCCTTACTTGCACAAATACAGGAAGACTCTTCTTCTGCAGCAAGAGAGGGAGACAGAAAGTCCCACTTTCAGGGTCCAACCCTCAGTCATAGCAGGCCCTGCCTGCTGCTGGAGTGAAATAGGAAGTTCTGGCCCAAAATGCCCTGTGCAGGGCGGACCACTGGCTCTGATCACACCTGTGTGGCTGCCCGAACAGTCTTTGAGCCTCCACCTACAGAGACAACTGGACTGGGGTCTGTGGCCTGGAAGAGAGAGGTGGGGTGAGGGGAGAACTCAGTAGGTACCGGTGGATGTGACACGACTCACCCACCTAACTTTTTCTAGCTCTCGCTTGAACTTTGTAGAGATTATCTGGGAACCCTCCATTTGGAGAGGGGAAAAAAAATGTCTGGCTATCCTTGGTGGAGCGAAGCCAGCCAACGACCCAACCCAGTTATTGTTGTTGTTGTTGTTTTTGTTTTTTTGAGACAGGGTCTCCCTCTGTCATCCAGGCTAGAGTACAGTGGTACCGTTAGAGCTCACTGCAGCCTTGACCTCTCAGGCCCAAGCAATCCTCCCACCTCAGCCTCCCCAGTAGCTGGGACTGCAGGCACGTGCCACCATGCCCGACTAATTTTAAAATTTTTTGTAGAGATGGGGTATCCCTGTGTTGCCCAAGCTGGTATCAAACTCCTGAGCTCAAGCGATTCTCTCTCCTCAACCTCCCAAAGTGCTGGGATTACAGGCATGAGCTACCACACCCGGTCACAACAACCCCTCTTTTATGGGGAATGAGGTAACTCTACCCCACTTCATAGAGAAAAATGGGCCTTGCCCAATTTTTATGGAAAAGAAAAAAGGAGGGGCCGGGCGCAGTGGCTCATGCCTGTAATCCCAGCACTTTGGGAGGCCGAGGTGGGCGGATCACTTGAGGTTAGGAGTTCGGGACCAGACTGCCTAACATGGTGAAATCCTGTCTCTACTAAAAATACAAAAATTAGTCAGGCGTGGTGGTGCTTACCTGTAATCCCAGCTACTCAGGTGGCTGAGGCAGGAAAATTGCTTGAACCCAGGAGGCGGAGGCTGCAGTGAGTCGAGATTGAGCCACTGCACTCCAGCCTGGGCAATAGAGTGAGACTCTGTCTCCAAAAAAAAAAAAAAAGAAAAAGAAAAAAAGAGAGAGAGATCCTATCTCCCTTCTTGGGAGAAGAAACTGGAATGCACTCTTATTTTAATATACATCAAAGTTGGGCGGGAAGCTCTGTCCAACTTTGATGCATTTTTAAAAAGGATAAAGTCATACAGACTGTAAACTAACAAGTAAAACTGGAGTGAGATAATTGAGACCCTCTCATCTCCCTGACTATAATACAAGAAGTTCCACCCCAATTCCAGGAGGAAATGAGGGCACCCACACTCACTTGGTAGACCCTAGTTGAGCTGTGGTCCTCCAGCGGGACTTTGAGGTCCAGAGGCCATGAAATCTCCACTGGGGTCACACTATGCATCTTCTTTTCTGAGGGGGTGACCACGGGGACCAAGGTAGAGGGATGCTTCTTTTTCTCAGGAGTCTTTCCTGATTGAGAGGAGGAAGAGAAGCAGGAACACGTGATTGGCTGCCCCAACATGCCAACCCAGCCAACAGCAAGGGAAGCTGGTCTGAGAGGCAGAGCCTTATGCTGATTGGCTGATTTGGGGGTAGGAAGGCAGGATGAATGACCTATGACGGCACTGATTGGCTCAGCCAGGTCTTCCATAGGCCTCTTTCTAGGGTCCCTCCCGGTTGGTCATGGTTGCCCCTTCCCCAGTCCCCTTGCTCACCACGAAAGCGGCACAGGCAGCAGATGCAAAGGAGGAGAAGTACGGCTAGCAGTGCCAGGCCCAGCAGGGAGCCCAGGACGATGCCGGCGATGGCCCCATGGCTCAGTGTGGGGCCTGGAAGAGACAAAGAGAAGAAAGAGAAGGGGAACAGGAACCAAGGTTGGACCCAAGTTTCCTAAGCCCCTTAACTTTGTGCTGGGACCCAGGAGTCCAGCCCCCACTGTCCCTCCCCTCTCAGAACCCAAGAATGTGGGACCCCAACACTCTCAACTCATTTAACAGTTACTGAGTGACTGTGGTGTGCCTGGCTCTGAGACAGGTAGTGAGGATTCATTGGTGGGCCAAACAGGAAGGATATCTACCCTTATGGGGCTTAATTCTAGGAGAGAAGTCAGAAACAAATGAGCAATACATAACATAATCACAGATTGTCCCGAGAAAGAAAGGGTGATGTGATAGAGATAATGGGGGTCGGCTGTGGTGGCTCACACCTGTGATTCCCAACACTTTGAGAGGTCAAGGTGGGCAATCACTTGAGCCCAGGAGTTGGAGACCAGCCTGGGCAACATAGCAAGATCCTGCCTCTACAAAAAATAGAAAAACTAGCCAGGTGCGGTGGCTGGGCCTGTAGCCCCAGCTACTCAGGTGACTGAGGTAAGAAGATCACCTGAGTCTGGGGACGTTGAGGCTGCAGTGAGCCCAGATCGTGCCACTGCACTCCAGCCTGGGCGACAGAGCGAGACTCCGTCTCAAAAAAAAAAAGAAAAAAAAAGAAAACAAACAAACAAACAAAAAAGGAATAATGGGAAGGGATGTGACATTTAGAAACAGTGGTGAGCTAAGGTCCCTGAGGAAGTAACATTTAAACAGAGACTTGAAGAATAAAGAGCAGAGGCAGTCATACTAAACCTGGGGAAAGGGCGTTCCAAGAGGAGGAAACAGTAAATGCAAAGGCCCAGAACTAGGAAAGATCTTTCTCTGTTCAACGAAGGCCAGCGTGGGTGGAGGATAAGGAAGGAGGGGGCTGGAGCTGGAGGGTGAAGTAGAAAAGGTTTCCAGGAACCAGATCCTAAAGGGGTCTTGCAGAAATTAATGGAAGGCTTTTTGTAGGGCAGCCTCATGATCTGATTTGCATAACTTTGGCTTCTGTATGGAGAATGCATTATCTGACAGCAAGAGGGAGTATAAAGAGACCAAATAAACTGCTGTTGCAGTCCAGGCAAGAGAGGATGCTGTGTTTGACCAGAGCCTTGGGGTGAAGATGGAAAATATTTTAGAAGGAAAATGGACCGAACTTGCTGGCAATTAGGATGTCAGGGGTGATGTGGCCTGTAAGTGGTGACATTTATGAGGTTGGGGAAGACTGGAGGGTTGGAGGATGCAGTTTTGAGGGAAAACATCAAAAGATCTGTTTTGGGCATATGACATTTGGGATGCTAATTGGACATCCAAGGTGAAGATCTTGACTCACGCCTGTAATCCCAGCACTTTGGGAGGCCGAGGCAGGCAGATCACTTGAGGTCAGGAGCTCAAGACCAGCCTGGCCAACATGGCAAAACCCTGTCTCTACTAAAAATTCAAAAAAAATTAGCTGAGCATAGTGGCTCACACCTGTAATCCCAGCTACTCTGGAGGCTGAGGCAGGAGAATCACTTGAACCCAGGAGGTGGAGGTTCCAGTTAGCTGAGATCATGCCACTGCACTCCAGCCTGGGTGACAGAGCAACACTCTGTCCACACCCCCCACCTCCCCAAAAAGTGAAGATCTTAAGTAGGGAGCATCCTTTTCAAGAGAGAAGTCAGGGCCCAGGATAAGACATTTGGGAGTCATCTGATGATGATTATTATTTTTTTTTGAGATGGAGTCTCGCTCTGTCGCCCAGGCTGGAGTGCATGGCGCCATCTCGGCTCACTGCAAGCTCCACCTCCTGGGTTCACGCTATTCTCCTGCCTCAGCCTCTCCGAGTAGCTGGGACTACAGGCGCCAGCCACCACGCCCGGCTAATTTTTTGTATTTTTAGTAGAGATGGGGTTTCACCGTGGTCTCGATCTCCTGACCTCGTGATCCGCCCGCCTCGGCCTCCCAAAGTGCTGGGATTACAAGCGTGAGCCACCGCGCCCAGCCGCATCTGATTATTAATATTGTTGAAGGCCATGAGCGTGAACACGATCACTCTGGGGAGTGAGGCCTAAATCCTGAGACACTCCAACGGAGGCATGTTATCAACTGAATTGTGCCTATCCCAAAAGAAAAACATATGCTGAAGTCCTAACCCCTGTTCCTGTGAATGTGACTTTATTTTGAAATAAGGTCTTTAAAGATGTAACCAAGTCAATTTGAGGTCATTAGGGTAGACCCTAATCCAATATAACTGGTGTCCTTAAAAGAAGAGGACAGAAGCCAGGTGCGGTGACTCAGGCCTGTAATCCCAGCACTTTGGGAGGCCAAGGTGTGTGGGTCACCTGAGGTCAGGAGTTCAAGACCAGCCTGGCCAACATGGTGAAATCCCATCTCTACTAATACAAAAATTAGCTGGGTGTGGTGGCGCATGCCTGTAATCCTAGCTACTCCGGAGGCTGAGGCCGGAGAATCACTTGAATCTGGGAGGTGGAAGTTGCGATGAGCCAAGACCATGCCATTGCACTCCAGCCTGGGTGACAAGAGCAAAAGTCCGTCTGAAAAAAAGAAGAAGAAAGAAGAAGAAGAAAAAGAAGAGGAGGAAGAAGAGAAGAGGAAGAAGAAGAAGAAGAAGAAGAAGAAGAAGAAGAAGGAAGGAAGAAGGAAGAAGAAGGAGAAGGAAGAAGAAGAAGAAGAAGAAGAAGAAGAAGAAGAGGAGACACACACACAGGGAGAAGCCTGTGGGAAGCTGGAGGCAGAGGTTGGAGTGATGCAGCTGCAAATCAAGGAATGCCAAGGATGAAACAGCTGCCACCAGGAGCTAGGAAGAGACAAAGGAGGATTCTACACAGGGTCTCAGAGGGAGCAGGACCCTGTCGACACCTTAATTTTTTTTTTTTTTTTTTTTTTTTGAGACTGAGTCTGGCTCTTTGACCCAGGCTGGAGTGCAGTGGCTGATCTCGGCTCACTGCAAGCTCCGCCTCCCGGGTTCGCGTCATTCTCCTGCCTCAGCCTCCAGAGTAGTTGGGACTATAGGCGCCCGCCACCGCGCCCAGCTAATTTTTTGTATTTTTAGTAGAGACGGGGTTTCACCGTGTTAGCCAGGATGGCCTCGATCTCCTGACCTCATGATCTGCCCGCCTCGGCCTCCCAAAGTGCTGGGATTACAGGCGTGAGCCACCGCGCCCAGCCGACACCTTGATTTTAGACTTCTGACCTCCAGACTTGTGAGAGAAGAAATTCCTGTAGTCTCAAGCCATGCAGTTCATGGTACTTTGTTAGGGCAGGCCCCAGGACACTAAAACAGGGAGACAGGGAGGATCTGGCACAACAGAGAAGGTCTACTCGGACAGCCCCAACTCACCGGCCCGGTAGACCCGGCTTTGTGATGGAGTCCCTGGCTGGCCCCCCAGGATGGGCAGGATCCGAAAGGTCCAGGTCCCTGGGTTCCGAGGTGGAAGGGGCACCACAGCTGACCGCTCCTGAGGCCCCAGGATGAGCAGGGAGACCCAGTCCCTGTAAGTGGAAGTCCTGCCCAGAGGAGGCCCATCTGGCCATGCCTGGATCTCAAAACTGCTGATCAGGGCCCCACGCTCCACATCCCAAGTCAGCACAGCTGCATCTCTGGCTCTCTGAAGCCTCCACGAGGATATAGAGGGTCCTGCAGGGATGTGGGGGAGGCCAGATTCTTGGGTGCCAGAGGGGAGAGGGAAGGGGGCTGGGGGGCTGGGCTCCTGGGTCAGAGGGAGGAGGGGGCTGGGGGCCTGGACTCCTGAGTCTGAGGGAGGAGGGGGTGGGGGCCTGGACTCTCGTCTGAGGGGGGGGGTGGGGGCTGGACTCCTGGGTCTGAGGGAGGAGGGGGCTGGGGGCCTGGACTCCTGGGTCTGAGGGAGGAGAGGCTGGGGTCCTGGACTCCTGGATCTGAGGGTGGAAGGGGCTAGTGACCTGGACTCCTGGGTCTGAGGGAAGAGGGGCTGGGGCTAGACCCTTGGGTCTGAGGGAGGAGGGGCTGGGGCCTGGACTCCAGGGTCTAAGAAGGAGGGGCTGGGGGCCTGGATCCGAGGTCTGAGGGAGGAGAGGTCTGGGGCCTGAACTTCTGGGTCTGAGGGCTGGAGCGGCTGGGGACTTGGACTTCTGGGTGTTTTGAAATAATGCGGCTCACCAATGAGGGTGATCTGGTCACCGCCAGCACCCAGCGCCCCACTGCACAGCACGGAGTAATTTCCCAGGTCCCAATCCAGGCTGAAGTTGCCGATGTGGAGTTTCCGCCCATCTTGACTGAGCCACAGGCGACTCCCGCCTCCGGGAGCCAGGGGCCGCCCTTCCCGGGCCCAGGATGCCCGTGAGGGTGGGGGACAACCAGAGGCCTCCAGTGCCACCTCTGCCTCCCCCAACCGTGTCTCTGCCACCAGCGGATGCAGCAGCACCTCTCGGGGGGCCTCTGCCGGTGGGAGAAGTCCAGTTAAGAAAGTCAAGACCTTACCTTGGATTCAAAGAACAGATCCTATGCCCTACTTTAAATCAGATGATGGTAAGCCCCGGCGCTTTGGCCACCTGAGAAAGAACTGCCAATTTACTCACTCATTAGCTCATTCATTCATTCATTCATTATCTGATTTCCTCATCAAACACTTATTGAACACATACCATAGGAGCAGGCCCTGTACTGGGAAACTCATATTATTTTCAGCTATTCATTCTTCTATATTATTATTATTATTATTTTGTAGCAATAATAATTACAAGACTGGGTCTTGCCACACTGCCCAGGCTGGTCTTGAACTCCTAGGCTCAAGCAATCCGCCCGCCCCCAGCTACCAAAGTGCTGCAATTATTGCGCCCGGCCTTGTTACTCTTTAAAATATCACTGCTTTATCTCTCTGAACACGTGTGAAAGTGATGGCCTTCTTCCTGTGTCCAGAAAAATACCCCCATCCCTGCACCCCCCCACCATGAGGTATAGGAAAATCTTTGTCCCTTTTCTAGTTTGAAGACAGTGAAGTCCTGCCTCTTTCTTGGACTAAGGACGTACCCCATACGCTTTCAGAATTTTCGAAGGACCAGAGAAAAAGTCTCCCCCTTCCTCGAGAAACAGCAAAAAAGCCCCGCGCCCTCTCACCTGGCGTGACTGTGCAGGTACGCGTGGCCACCAGGTGGCGAGCAAGGCAGGTGATGGGGACACCGCTGAGCCGGGGGTGGGCGGGGACGGCCGCCAGCAGCACAGAGGACACTGGCCCGGCGCGGATGCCTTCGGGGAGACCCTGGAACTGCAGGGAGGCAGCAGGGACCCCGCCGGGCCACGAGCAGCGGAAGCGGAGGCTGCGGTCCCCGGGACCCCCTTCAACTGAGCACTGTGGGGCCCCGGGGGGCAGGTCTGCGGAGAGAAGGGAGAGAATGAAGATGGAGTCCCTTTCTTATTTCTTCTCCAGCCCCTCCTCTCCTCGCGGTGACTCCACCCTTTCTTCACGAGCCCCGTCCCATAGGCGCTCACACTCCCCCCTTTTCCTGCGATCCCGTTCCCTTTTCCCATTAACTTCCCCGCTCAGTGGGTAGCCCGCAGCCCTGCTGACTGCCCAACTTTCTTAAGAAAGCTGCATCTTCACACCATGATATTTATCTTCCCAAACGTAACTCAGCCCCTTCCTTTCCAGCTCCACCCACTTCTGCCAGGTTACTTCGCCCCTTCCTGGATTGCCCTCCGAGAAGCCTCCCCTTTTCCCAGATATCTCCGCCCTTCCTTGTGGACCCCGTCCCCTTTTCTAAGACAATTCTGCCCGCTTTCCAAATGACCTCACCCCTTTCCCTGGTGACTCCGACCCCCTTCCCAGGTACCTTCTCCCACTTACCTGCCCAAGCAACTTAGTTCTTTCCCTAACTCCCACTCTTTGCCATTTAATTCTGCTGTCGACTTTGTTGAGTGTTCCATGCCCAGGAATGTCCGCCCTCTCAGTGCTGGGCCGGCCCGTCAGTACTGGTCATCCCTGCCACTCTATTTGGCTCCTTCTCTTATCCTCTTTCTGGCCCCGCCTCTTATCCTAAGTGTCTCCGCCCCTCCGCGCTGGCCCCGCCCACCACGGGTATCCCAGCTCCTTCTTGGTGACCCGCCCTCCCGCGGCCCCTGCCCCACCCACCGGTATGCTGCTCCTCCTTTGCTGGTCCCGCCCCTTTCATCTAGCCCCGCCCCGTTCTGGCCCCGCCCCTCTCCCAGGCACTCCCCTACTCCCGCCCCAGCCTCTCACCCGCCACTGTGAGGTTGAGCAGCGAGCGGCGGCGGCGGCCGGTGCGCGGGTTCGCCGCCAGGCAGGCGTAGGTGCCTGCGTGGCCCGGCCCGACCGCGGGCAGCAGGAGGCGCGACCCCGCGGGCACCGCGGCCTCGGCCGGGTCCGCCAGGCTCCACGTGATGTCGGCGGGCGGCCGCGAGGCGGCGGCGCAGCGCAAGGTCACGTTACTGCCCGCGGTAACAAAGAGGGCAGGCGCGGCGTCGCGGTCCGAGGAGACCGTGATGATCGGCGGGTCCGGGCCGTCTGGAGGGAGGAGGGGTCGGGACCGCGAGTGTCAGGGTCACCTGGGACTCCGCTAGGACTCCCAGAGACTGGGCCCCCAGCCCCCTTCTCCCCAAGGACCCCCCGACCCCGACTCGAGGCATCCCCCACTCACAGAAGACGGTGACGTCGACGGCAGCCTCCCTGTGGCCGAAGGGGCTGCGGACGCGGCAGGTGTACCGGGCGTGGTCGCTGCGCACAGGGCGCGCGATGAGCAGCTGGTCGCCCTCTGAGCGGATCCGGGGCGTCTGGGCTCCCTCGGATTCTGCCTCCTCCAGGGCGCGTCCGTCCCGGCTCCAGCTCAGCTCCCCGCGACCTGGCCCCCACCCCAGGCAGCGCAGCCGGAGCTCGGCCGCCCCCTCCTCTGTCTCTGGAGACTTGGGCTGAACCGACAGCTGGGGTAGGGGTTCTGGGGGAGGGAGAATGGACTCAGGACCCAGTCCTCGAGCCCATCTTTGGTCCCCTTAGAGGGAGCCCCAGCCGCTGCTCCCTCTAAGCCCCTGGAGTCTCGGCCCCCATCCCTCTCCTCTCATAAATCCATGAGTTTGAGCCCCCAGACCCCTCCTCTCCGGGACCCAGGAGTTCGCCGGAAGAGTCTCCTAGCCTCCTCCTCCTCCCTCAGACCTGGGAGTTCCGGTCCCCAGGAGTCTCCATCCTAGGTCCACCTTTGCTCAGACACCCCTGCCTTGACCTCTAGCTCTTTTTCTCCCTTCCTCAACCCAGAAGTCCCCTTCTCCTATCCAGGGACCGCACAGCACCGTGATTTGCCCAAAGCCTGGCAGAGCAGAGCAGCCTCTGCCGCCTGCACGCCGGACGCCAGGGCCCACTTACCATACACACCCACCGTGAACTCGCGAGTCTGCCGGGAGACCCCTGCCCGGATGACCTCAGCCGTGTAGACCCCTGCATCGTCCAGCTGGGCAGAAGCGAGCTCCAGAACCCCCCGGGCCTGGTCAAATCGCAGGCGGTCTCGGTGAGCAGGGTCCAGGCTGATCAGAGGTGCCCCTGGCCCCAGGCCCCCAGCTGCTAGCACCTTAGAGCCCCGGCGCCAGACCACCAGAGAGGTGGGGGGCCCAGGGTTGGGGACTGGGACCAGGGGGAGTCGGATGGTGGTCCCCACCAGCACAGCGAGTGGGCCCCCCACCTGCTGGGGGAAGCTTGCAGCTGAGTGGGTCTCTGCAGAAAATTTGGATTCAGGGCTCTGGGCAGAGAGTTTAAGATCCATATCATCCGGGGAGAATTTTGAATCTGGGGCCTCAACAGACAGTTTGGTATTGGAGACTTGAGTAGAAATGTTTGAAACTGGGGTCTTAACAGTGAAGGAAGGCTTGGGGTCTTTGGCAGGAACTTGAGGATCCGAAATATCAGGAAATACTTCAGAACCAGGGGTTTCAGAGAAGGGGGAAAACAGGCTCAAATCTTGGCCCTCAGCAGAAACATTTGACCAGAAGGACCCAGACATGTTGGAACTCAGGGCCTCAGGAAACCAGCTGGAATCAGAGATTCCAGCAGAGCCTTTTGAATCCAGGGACTGATCTGGAACTTTCCAGCTGGGAGGTTTGATGGAGGGAACTTCCGCACCCAGCCCCTGGGAAGAGCTCTTTGAGTCCGAAGAGAAGGCAGAGGAGAAGTTGGTTTGCCGAAGTCCAGAAGAGGCTCTGAGGGTGAGGACCCCTACCAAGGAGGCTGCAGAGAAGAGAGAAAGGCACTGGGGGAGGCTGCTCCAGGGGACTGGCGGGCAGGGGACTGAGCGGGCAACTCACCCAGGAGTAGGAAGAGTGGCAGAGCCTGTGGGGTGTCCATGGTGCTGGCCTCACTGAAAGGACACTGGAGAGAGACCCAGGACTGCACCCATCCCTCCCGGGTCAGACGAGTCCAACAGGACTGGTAGCTTAGCTTCCTGGGAGGGGAAGGGAGCCAGACCCAGAGGGCGGTGCCAGGATCCCCAACCCCGATGTGGTGGCTGAGCTGCGCACCCCACCCCACTCTCTTCATTAGCTGGTCCCATCTGCGGGGAGGCCCAGCCTGATCCCTGCACTCCCCACCCCCAGGGGGAAGCTGGAGAAAACATTCCCAGCTAAAAATGTGGTAGCAAATTTGTGGGACAAAGCCAGGAAGACTTCCTGGAGGAGGGTGAGGTGACCTTTCCTGAAGCCCCACCTCTGATGGCCACAGCTTCAGAGCAGGCTTCCTCCTCCCCAGCCTCCTGGCCCCTTCCACTCTGTCTTGCCTGCAGCCTCAGATACATCTGACCCTGCTCCTCCTCTGCTCCAAACCCTCCCACGGCTCTCTGTTGCCCTCAGAACCCAGTCTCCAGGTGCTGTCTCCTGCCAGGGCCTCTATTCTGAGACCAGAGCTGCATTTCCGCATCCCCGAGGCCCTCACATGGCCTGTGTCCCGCTAAACTCAGAATCTTTCCTCTAACCCAAACTTCCTCACACCTCCAGGATGGCTTCACTGTCTTCGCAAATGCTGGGGAACATTCCTACCTCCTCCCTCCCTGTCACCACTGTCAATCTGAGTCCAACCCTCCTCCCCCTAGTTCTCCCTGGCCAGGCTCTGTCTTCTCTTCCTGCCCCGTCTCCCTCCTCTGCCCACTCTCCTCCAGTCCCTGCCAGGGTCCTTCTACACCCAGAGCTGAACCTGCCTCCCCCTGCTCACAGCCCTCCCGTGGCTCCCCAGCACCTTCTGGAGACATCCAAGCTTCAAAGCAAACTCATGCACACGCCCCACTCAAGCACTTGAACATCCTGCCGTTCTTATCCTGCCCGCCCATCTCACCTCCCAGTCCTCTACCTGGAATGCTCTCTCCTACTCTCCACCTCCCTCCAACCTGGCTAAACCACTACTTGTCCTTCAGGTCTCACCTTATTAAGAACCATAACAATTACCACTTAGTTTGAGCCAGAGACTACGCTAAATGTTTCCTATGCATTATCAGGCTGAACACTTCTAAACACCCTATAAGCTGAGTGTCATTATACTCACTTTGCAGGCCAGGGGACTTAGGCTCAGAGGGGTCAAGGGACCTGCAGGAGGTTGCACAGCCAGAGGGAGAAGCTGGACTTGGGACTAGGATGGTCAAACCATTGACTTCTTCTGATAGCTTTTCCCACCATCCCATGCTGAGCTTAGGGCCTCTGCTCAGCTCCCAGTCCTCTAAGCTTACCCTGGCCCAGTTCTCACCAGTAATAATACTGGTAATATATATATATTTTGAGATGGAGTCTCGTTCTGTCACCCAGTGAGTGCCTCAGCTCACTGCAGGTTCCATCTCCCGGGTTCAAGTGGTTCTCCCATCTCAGCCTCTGGAGCAGCTGGGAGTACAGGCGCGCACCACCATACCCAGCTTATTTTTGTTATTTTTAGTAGAGATGGGGTTTCGCCATGTTGGCCAGGCTTATTATGACCTCCTGACCTCAAGTGATCCGCCCGCCTCAGCCTCCCAGTGTTGGGATTACAGGCGTGAGCCACCGTGCCCGGACTAATACTGGTAATAATATATATTTAGCATTTTTTGCATAGCAGGTGTGGTTATGGGGGTGCTACATAAATTAACCTTTCAAAACTCCATGGAGTAGATTATGTAGCTTAAAGAGGGCTGCAAATTTGAGCATCCTCCTGTTAAGATGTCCCCACTCCTTGGATCTGAGTAGGCTATGTGACTGCTGGACCAAGACGTGGAAGTGACCCTGTGCCAGGGTCTGCATCTAGGCCGGCATATGCCACTTTCTGTATCATAGGACACTCCCTCATGGAACCCAGCCGCCACACTGCGAGGATCAGCAGCCCCACGGAGGGGAATCACGGCCCCTGGTCAGCAGCCCCAGCCAGCTTGCTGGCCATGTGGGTGAGCCCTCTTGGAAGTCAATCCCCTGGACCCATTTGAGGCACCTGAACTGATCCTGAACTGGATCCAGGAATGGATCCAGTGGGATTTGACCCAGGGCCCTGGGACCCAGAACCCATGCCCTTAACCCCTACATGATGCTTTTACTATTTTGATCTGCAGATGAGGCAACTGAATCTCAAAACAGGAAGGAACTCACTCAAGATCTAGCTGGCAAAGGTGAGAGTGAGCACATGAAATCAATATATCCGACTCTATCAGAAGGCCAGAGGAATGGAACACAATTTTTTAAATAAAAAATTTGTCCAGGCACTGTGGCTCACGCTTGTAATCCCAGCACTTTGGGAGGCTGAGGTGGGCAGATCACTTGAGATCAGGAGTTCAAGACCAGCCTGGGTAACACGGTGAAACCCCGTCTCTACTAAAAATACAAAAATTAGCCGGGCATGGTGGTGCAAGCCTGGGCAACAGAGCGAGACTCTGTCTCAGAAAATATAACTAAAAAAAAATAATCTGACTCTAGACCCAGGCTGTTCATTGCCACACTAAGTTTTGATTCTCTGTGGCTTGTCTGTCTCACACCAGAACCACAGCTTCTGGCCTCATTCTCTCCTGTGTCCCTGCTGAGACTGGGGACACAAGAGACAATGAGTGTCCTGCAAACATCGTGGATAAAAGCCCTTCTTCTCACCTACCTCACTGATATTTGTGTTCCAACACTCAACTTGGAAGTCATCTCCCCGGGAAATCTCTGACCCCACGGGCTGGGCCAGGCCAGGTCCCCCAGTTGGGTTCCCACGGGCCCAGCGTGCCTCCACTTCTAGCATACTTCACCCCAAATTACAGCTGCCTTTGTCCTCATTGTCCCCCGCATCAATACAGAGGCTCCTCATGGGCAGGGACTGGATCCACAGGGCCTGGCACACAAAAGACTCAAGTAAATGTTGAATGAACCAAATAACGGGTCTCTAGGAAATAAGTTAACAGAGATAGATGTTGAGAGTCAGTTTTATTGCCATCTCTGGGAGGGGCTCAAATCCGCCCGATCTCCTTCAGCTTGGCCACCAGGTCCTCAGTAGTCTCCACCTTGACGCCGGCTGTGCGCTGCGGCGGGTCCTCCACACTGATCACAGAGAGCTTGGAGGTCAGGTCCACACCCAGGTCCCCAGGCTTGATCACCTCGATCTTCTTCTTCTTGGCTTTCTGCACATGGGAAGCCATTGTTCACAGGGCTGTGGAACTCCTGCCACCCTCCTGCCACCTCCTTCCCATGGGTGCCAGGCCTGCAGACCAGTCCCATGGGCTGAACTCTCTGGACCCACCCACTGGCCAGGACACATGAAACTTCTCACAGGGCCACACCTGGTGTGGACAACTCCTGCTGGCTAGGAAGCCCTGGGAGGCCCAACTACTGCAGCAGTCCTCCTTTAGGTAACCAAATCAGGAAGCCCTTCACTGGCTGCAACAGACTGGCAAACCCATCCTTTTGGTAGTAATGACTCAGTGGACTTTTGGTTGAGATGGCATGCTGAAGGCTCCCTATAGGCTGAGATGATGCCCTGAACCCTCCCTATAGGCTGAGATGATGCCCTGAACCCTCCCTATAGGCTGAGATGATGCGCCGAACCCTCCCTATAGGCTGAGATGATGCACTGAACCCTCCCTATAGGCTGAGATGATGCCTGATGCCCTGAACCCTCCCTATAGGCTGAGATGATGTGCTGAACCTCCTATAGGCTGAGATGATGCACTGAACTCTCCTATAGCTGAGATGATGCCCTCTCCCTATAGGCTGAGATGATGCCCTGAACCCTCCCTATAGGCTGAGATGATCCTGAACCCTCCTATAGCTGAGATGATGCCTGAACTCTCCTAGCTGAGATGATGCACTGAACTCTCCCTATAGCTGAGATGATGCCCTGAACCCTCCCTATAGGCTGAGATGATGCCCTGAACCCTCCCTATAGGCTGAGATGGCCGAACCCTCCCTATAGGCTGAGATGATGCCCTGAACCCTCCCTATAGGCTGAGATGATGCACTGAACTCTCCCTATAGGCTGAGATGATGCCCTGAACCCTCCTATAGGCTGAGATGATGCACTGAACTCTCCCTATAGGCTGAGATGATGCCCTGAACCCTCCCTATAGGCTGAGATGATGCCCTGAACTCTCCCTATAGGCTGAGATGATGCCCTGAACTCTCCCTATAGCTGAGATGATGCCCTGAACCTCCTATAGGCTGAGATGATGCCCTGAACCCTCCCTATAGACTGAGATGATGCCCTGAACTCTCCCTATAGGCTGAGATGATGCTGAACCTCCCTATAGGCTGAGATGATGCCCAACCCTCCCTATAGGCTGAGATGATGCACTGAACCCTCCCTATAGGCTGAGATGATGCCCTGACCTCCCTATAGGCTGAGATGATGCCCTGAACCCTCCCTATAGGCTGAGATGATGCCCTGAACCCTCCCTATAGGCTGAGATGATGCCCTGAACCCTCCCTATAGGCTGAGATGATGCCCTGAACCTCCCTATAGGCTGAGATGATGCCCTGAACCCTCCCTATAGGCTGAGATGATGCCCTGAACTCTCCCTATAGGCTGAGATGATGCCCTGAACCCTCCCTATAGGCTGAGATGATGCACTGAACCTCCCTATAGGCTGAGATGATGCCCTGAACTCTCCCTATAGGCTGAGATGATGCCCTGAACCCTCCCTATAGGCTGAGATGATGCCTGAACCCTCCCTATAGGCTGAGATGATGCCTGAACTCTCCCTATAGGCTGAGATGATGCACTGAACTCTCCCTATAGCTGAGATGATGCCCTGAACCCTCCCTATAGGCTGAGATGATGCACTGAACCCTCCCTATAGGCTGAGATGATGCCTGAACCTCCCTATAGGCTGAGATGATGCACTGAACCTCCCTATAGGCTGAGATGATGCACTGACCTATAGCTGAGATGATGCCCTGAACCTCCTATAGGCTGAGATGATGCCTGAACCCTCCCTATAGGCTGAGATGATGCCTGAACCTCCCTATAGGCTGAGATGATGCACTGAACTCTCCCTATAGGCTGAGATGATGCCCTGAACCCTCCCTATAGGCTGAGATGATGCACTGAACCCTCCCTATAGGCTGAGATGATGCCCTGAACCCTCCCTATAGGCTGAGATGATGCACTGAACCCTCCCTATAGCTGAGATGATGCCTGAACCCTCCCTATAGGCTGAGATGATGCGACCTATGGCTGAGATGCCCTCCCTATAGGCTGAGATGATGCACTGAACTCTCCCTATAGGCTGAGATGATGCACTGAACCTCCCTATAGGCTGAGATGATGCCCTGAACCCTCCCTATAGGCTGAGATGATGCACTGAACCCTCCCTATAGGCTGAGATGATGCGCTGAACCCTCCCTATAGGCTGAGATGATGCACTGAACCCTCCCTATAGGCTGAGATGATGCACTGAACCTCCCTGTAGGTGAGATGATGCACTGAACCCTCCCTATAGGCTGAGATGATGCACTGAACTCTCCCTATAGACTGAGATGATGCCTGAACCTCCCTATAGGCTGAGATGATGCACTGAACTCTCCCTATAGGCTGAGATGATGCACTGAACTCTCTCTATAGACTGAGATGATGCCCTGAACCCTCCCTATAGGCTGAGATGATGCACTGAACTCTCCCTATAGGCTGAGATGATGTAGTGAACACTCTGTAATGGCTGAAATGACTCACTGAACCCTCCCCATTAGTTTAGATGATCCAATGAACCCTCCCTGTTGGCTGAGATGAATATTCTCTATTGGCTGAGATGACCCACTGAACTATTAATATTGGCCAAGATGACCCAGTGAACCCGTCCTACTGGCCATGATGATTAGTGAACTCTACCTGTTAGCCAAGAGACCCCATGCACCCTTCCTAGTTAGCCAAGATGATCTACACGGTAACTTCACATTGGCAAAAATTACCAAGGGGACCCTCCCTAATGAACCAAGATGACCCAGTGAACTTGTTCCACTGGCTGGAATGACAAGGGGAACACTTTCTGCTGCCCAGCGAAGCCTTTCTACTGGCCTAGATACCAGCAAGCCCTCCCTGCTAGCCAAAGCAGCCCCCATGAACTCTCAGTATTGGCAGAGATGACCCAGCAAACTCTATCAGCCAAACTCCAGGTGACGGCTTCCTGTGCACGAGATCTCCTTTGGATCCTTCCCTCCCCATGTGCGACCACGGGGGGGCACTGGGCTGGCAATGTGCTTGCCACCCCCAGGCTCTCAGTGCCCGCTGGCCAGGGGCTCACCATGATGTTGGGCAGCGTGGCGTAGCGGGGCTCGTTGAGCCTCAGGTCAGCTGTCACCACAGCTGGCAGCTTCAGGCGCAGGGTCTCCAGGCCCCCATCGATCTCCCGCTCCACTTTCAACTTGTCCCCCTCCAGCGTCACCTGGGAGGCGAATGTGCCCTGAGGAGGGACAGTGTAGGAGGAGAGTGGGTGAGGCTAATTCAGCTCCAACCCGAGCAGTCCACTTATGCCACTACTGAGTACACGCACGGACAAGTGAATGAATGAGGGAGCAAACAATGCAGGGTCCCATGAGGTTCAGAATCGACCTTGTACACCTGGGAGAGGGTCTCTTTCCTTTCCCTGAGAGCCACGGTGTATGTCCTGATGTCCTATGTCCTGATGC
This sequence comes from Nomascus leucogenys, assembly GCF_006542625.1. Lineage (NCBI taxonomy): Eukaryota > Metazoa > Chordata > Mammalia > Primates > Hylobatidae > Nomascus > Nomascus leucogenys. The sequence goes on from NC_044390.1 coordinate 65,513,169, forward strand.
TGCCAGTGAGGCCTCCCTGCCTTCCTGACAGTGAACATATACTGCGTGCTGGGCCCTGTGCTAAGCAACTGATGTGTCAAATCATTGAATCCTCGCAGGAACTTTATGAGGTAAATGTTATCATCCCCACTTTACAGATGAGAGAAACTGAGGCAGCAAGATGCTGAGTTACATGCCCACTGCTACCCACAGCTGGTAAATCCAAATGCTGACAATCTGGCTCCCAACAGTCCCCCGTGAGGCCCCTCCACTGGGCAGACAACAGAATTGTGTGTGTCCACACCAGTCCTTAAACCACCTTCTGGGACCTCATCCTCTAGCCAGCTCCCTCAGTCCTGAATCAACATTTCCTCCCCTGGTAACTGATGCCACCTACACTCCTCTTTGTCTAATGAACTTTCTCCCTGTCCACTTATTAACTGGACACATTTGTCAGGCCTTAGTGTGAACATCACATCCCTTCATTCACAACCTCCTCCTAGTGCCCTTATGAGCCTGCCCCTGGAGACACACTGTGAACATGACCAGTGAAGCACCAGCTTGGGTGGGCTCATATTCTGCCAGGGAAGACAACCAGTCACCAGGGAAAAACACACACACACAAATGAGATCATTTCCAATCAGAAGGAATAAGAAGAAAATAAGACACATGATATGAGAGCAAGAAGGGCGCAGTGTTGGAGAAGCTAGTCAGACAGTGATAAATGCTTTGAAGATAAAACAGGATAATGGTTTTGAATGTGTTGTCCCATCCAGTAGCCACTGGCCGCGTGTGGCTGCCCAGCCAGTGCAGCTGAGGAATGAATTTTTAAGTTTTATTTAAATTTAAATACTGATAATTTGGCCAGGCGCAGTGGCTCATGCCTGTAATCCCAGCACTTTGAGGGGCCAAGGCGGGTGGATCACTTGAGGTCAGGAGTTCGAGATCAGCCTGGCCAACATGGCGAAACCCTGTCTCTACTAAAAATACAAAAATTTTCCAGGCATGGTGATGCGTGCTTGTAATCCGATCTACTCGGGAGGCTGAGGCAGGAGAATCACTTAAATTCAGGAGGCGGAGGCTGCAGTGAGCCAAGATTGTGCCACTGCACTCCAGCCTGGGGACAGAACAAGACTCTACCTCAAAAAAATAAAAATAAATAAATACTGAGAATTCAAGATACATTATCATGATTGTGGTGATGATTTCATGGATGTAACACATATCAAAACTTATCAAATTTTGGAGGGCTGAGGTGAGCAGATTGCTTGAGCCCAGAAGTTAAAGACCAGCTTGGGCAACATAGTGAGACCCCCATCTCTATCTAAATAAAAGTGTTTAAGAAAGGCAAACTTAACAAATTGTGCAACTTAGACATGTGCAGTTTATTATAGGTAAATAACTCAATGAAGCTGTTAAAAAAAAAAAAAAAAAAAAAACACAGATACCCAATGCAGTTACTGGAAATGCAGTTACTAGAAAACTTTTAAGTTTGTTTTGAACAACTTGGGTGTGTAAATCTATTTCCACTGTCATCTTTAGGAATGTGTTTCTCATAGAAATTTAGCACCTGAATTGAGATGTGCTGTAAATATAAAATACATGCTGAATTTTGAAGATTTAGTACAAAGAAAATCCAAAAAACGTAAAATACAGATGGTCCCAGACTTATGACAGTTTGAATTAAGATTTTTCAGTTTTCCGATGGTGTGACAGTGGTAAACATTCAGTAGAAACCACACTGCCAGTGTCTGTACAACCATTCCGTTTTTTTAGTTCCAGTACAGTATTTGATAAATTACATGGGATATTTAGCACTTCATTATAAAATAGGCTTTATGTTAGATTATTTTACCCCACTGTAGGCTAACGTTAAGTGTTGTGACATGTTTAAGGTAGGCTGGGCTCAGCTATGATATTTGGTAGATTAAGTATATTAAATGCATTCTTTCAGTTACAATATTTTCAGTTAATGATGGGTTTATCAGGACGTAATCCCATTGCTTGTAGAGCATATGTATCTTAATATTTTTTATGTTGATTACATGTTAAAATAATATTTTAGACATAATGGGGTGAAATAAAATATAATTTTGTCTGCTTCTTTTTACTTTTTTATGTAGCTGTGAAAAATTTTTAATTTGCCTATGTGCCTTGCTTCTTTTTTTTTTTTTTTTTTTTTGAGACAGGGTTTCCCTCTTTCACCCAGGCTGGAGTGCAGTGGTATGATCACAACTCACTGCAGTCTCGGCCTCCTGAGCTCAAGGGATCCTCCCACCTCAGCCTCCTGAGGCTGGGACTACAGGCATGTGCCACCACACCCAGCTAACTTTTCTTTTTTGGTAGAGATGAGGTCCAACTATGTTGCCAAGGCTGGTCTCGAACTCCTGGGCTCAAGTAATCCTCCCACCTTGGCCTCCCAAAGTGCTAGGACTATAGGTGTGAGCCACTGTGCCAAGCCTGCATTTCTTTTTTCTGAGACGGAGCCTCCCTCTGTTGCCAGGCTGGAGTGCAGTGGGGTGCGATCTTGCCTCACCGTAACCTCCACCTCCCGAGTTCAAGCAATTCTCCTCCCTCAGCCCCCCGAGTAGCTGAGACTATAGGCGCACGCCACCACACCCAGCTAATTTTTAAATTTTTAGTAGAGACGGGCTTTCAACATGTTGGCCAGGCTGGTCTCAAACTCCTCCTGACCTCAAGTGATCCACCTGCCTCGGCCTCCCAAAGTGCTGGGATTACAGGCATGAGTCACCATCCCTGGGCCCAGTCTGCATTTCTATTGGACTGGCAGAGATGGGGATTGGGAAACCTGGAATTGAGGGGGTGGGCATGAGTATTTCACGTAGGATGGCAAGAAAGGCCCCTGTGAAGAGGTGATACCTCAGCAGAGACCTCAAGGAGGGGAACAAGAAAGCCATGAGGCAATCTGAGGGAACAGTGTTCCAGGAGGAGAGAACAGCAAATGCAAAGGCCTTGAGGCAGAAATGAAGTGTGAAGGATGAGGGCCTGGCCCTCAGCAGGTGCTCCCCACTCCAGTCTCACCTGTGGCCAGTCGAGAAATCCAGCTGTCATCTGCCCTGTCTGGTTACAGTCATCATCGATGGCCTGAATGGGGAGAGAGAGAAGACTGTATGACAATCAGTGGAGCTCATGGACCATTCGGGCCTCTGTCTAGAACAGGGGTTGGCAAACTTTTTCTTTCTTTTTTTTCTTTTTGAGACAGAGTCTTACTCTGGCACCCAGGCTGGAGTGCAATGGTGCGATCTTGGCTCACTGCAACCTCCGCCTCTTGGGTTCAAGCAATTCTCCTGCCTCAGCCTCCTGAGTAGCTGAGATTACAGGCACCCAACACCACGCCCAGCTAATTTTTGTATTTCTAGTAGAGACAGGGTTTCAACATGTTGGCCAGGCTGGTCTTGAACTCCTGACCTCAGATGATCCCCCAAAGCTCTGGGATTACAGGCATGAGTCACCGCACCCAGTCGGGCTGGCAAACTTTTTCTATAGTGGAACAGATGTAGTAAATATTTTAGGCTTTGCAGGTCATACGGTCTCTGTCACAGTGACTCAGCTCTGCTGTTGTAGTGCACAGGCAGCCGTAAATAATATGTAAATGAATGTATGTGGTGATGTTCCAATAAAGCTTTATTTACAAATCAGAGGTCGCTGTGGGCCATAGTTCACTGACTTTTGGTCTAGAACGATCCCCTCACTTGGGCCCAGAAATAAGCAGCCACTTGTCCAGGGACATGTGGGGCCATCTGGAATCCCTGTCGCCAAGTCTCTGCCCTCTGTATAAAGCCTCTCAGGAGTCCCGCCCTATGTGGCCCCTGGGCAGCTGCATGAACAGGATCTGGGCCAGCGAGGACATTCTAGCCCCAACCCAGTGATTGGTTCAGGGAGGGGCACATGACTCAAGCTGCACCAAAGAAGCGTCAGCCCTGGGAGTTTCCTGGAGCCCTTGGGAAAGAGGCTCTTTTCTTTCTGCTGGGGTCACTGGGCTGGTGGGATCTGAGCCTGGAGATGCAGACAGTGAAGCCAAGGTAGAGGGGACCCTACAGCTCATAGGTGACCCTGGATCAAGCTGTGCCTGAAGCCCCTGATTTACGTGAGATAATAAATTTGCTTTCTGGCTTAAGCCAGTTTGAGTTGTGAATCTGCTTCCTAGAACAAACAGCATCCTGACCAGTTCATCTGGCATTTCCCCAGCTGGAGGCCCTGGCCCCAGGAACTGTCCCTGGCCCAGGACAGGTAGGACATCGGAGTCTGAGAACCACCAGCAAATGCAGGGGGCTGCAAAGGCCACGCTTCCAACACCTCGGCCTCTGCAGCCCCACCCAGGCCCTGCCTTTTTGGCCTGTTCTCTGGGTAGGCCCTTCGGCCGCAGTTGACTGTCTGTACTGTGATGCCCCTGCTGTTGGTAATCTCTCTCTGTTTTCTTCTGACTTTCTCAGGGCTGGGCAGGATACCCAGTGACCTACCTCTTTGTCCCAGAACTGACCTGGCCCTGGGATCCCCATCTCTCTCCGGGGGCCCCAGCTCTACCTGAGCCTGCTGTGCTCTGCTGTCTCCGCACTCTGCTTAACGTACCTTGCAGTCTTTGGCCTTCCTTCTCAGCCTCCATCCCTAATTCCCTGCCTCTTCTCACTCCCGTCTACCTGTGGCTCTTCTGACGTCCCTCTTCTGCCCCTTCCCTGGTTGAGGCCATGAGGTTTGTCCTCAAATGAGATGAGCTACCCCTGAGGAGAGGTGGTGCCTCAGGGTCTCCCGGGGGAGATGAGCCCCATGTACGTCTGTCTCAGTGGGGAGCACCAGTGTGGCAGAGAAGGTTCTGGTCGGGTCCTCACCCAGCCCTAATCTCCTTCCCTAACTCCTGGCCTCCAATCTCCCCTTCCAGTCCATTCTCAAAGCCTAGGGGGACTCTTTCTGCACCTAGTGCTGATCCTGCCCCTCTTCTGCTCATAGACCTCCCATAGCTCCCCAGTGCCCTCCAAAATTCTTAAGTCTCTGTTTCAAGCCCAGGCCTGTCTTCTGAACCTGCATCGATGTCTCCTGGGTTCTTCACACACCCCATGTAGGATCCTCCTCTAACCTCCTGTTCTTCCTGGGTTTCCCACCTGTGTTACCAAGGCAGACCCAGGCACTGTCCTTGCCTCCTCCCTGCCCTCCCTCCCCATGCTAAGCCCAGTCTCTCCTGCCACATCATGTCTCTGCTCTGTCCTGTCACCTTTGGCCGAGGCCTCATTCTCCCCACGTGACCATCACCTCAGCCTCCCAGCCTCTAAACTCACCTAAAAGGATCTTTCTTCTTTTTTTTTTCTTTTTTTTGAGACAGAGTCTCGCTCTGCTCCCAGGCAGGAGTGCAGTGGTGCCTGATGTGCAGTGGTGCGATCTTGTATCACTGCAACCTCCGCCTCCCAGGTTCCAGTGATTCTCATGCCTCAGCCTCCCAAGTAGCTGGGATTACAGGCAGGTGCCACCACACCCGGCTAATTTTTGTATTTTTAGAAGAGATGGGGTTTCACCATGTTGGCCACGCTAATCTCTAACTCCCGACCTCAAGTGATCCGCCCGCCTCAGCCTCCCAAAGTGCTGAGATTACAGGCATGAGCCACTGTGCCTGGCCCAAGAGGATCTTTGTAACCCCCAGAGGGACTCTGTCCTCCCTGTTCAAACTCTCTGTCAGGAGGGTCAGCAAAGTCCCAAGCTGCTCAGCCTGGAGTGGCTGAATGCCCTGGTCCTGGCCACCTGCTGTCTCACCCCGTATCTCCACCACCCTCCTCCCAAGCAGGGATGAGCAAGGGGACACAGGGAGGGCTGACCACAGCTACCTGTTTGCCCAGCAGCACTAGGTCCACCTTCTCCTTCTCTGCCAGCTTGGCCAGGACCCGAGCCACCTGCAGGGGACCCAAGTGTTCTGCTTCTGCTGGGGGCACCTCCACGTGGATACCTCGGTCTGCACCCATGGCCAGGGCAGTACGAATGGTCTCCTGCGGAGGACAGAGGGGCTTGACTTGGCTGCTATCCTCAGGGGGACCTAGGAGTCTGGCCCCCAGCCCCTTCTCCCTCAGACCCAAGAGTCCAGGCCCCCATCCCCTCCTCCCTCAGACCCAGGAGTCCAGGCCCCCATCCCCTCCTCCCTCAGACCCAGGAGTCCAGGCCCCCAACCCCTCCTTCCTCAGACCCAGGAATCCAGGCTATCAGCCCCTCCTCCCTCAGACCCAGGAGTCCAAGTCCAGCCCCTCCTCCCTCAGACCCAGGAGTCCAGTCCAGCCCCTCCTCCCTCAGACCCAGGAGTCCAGGACAAGCCCCTCCTCCCTCAGACCCAGGAGTCCAGGACAAGCCCCTCCTCCCTCAGACCCAGGAGTCCAGCCCCCTCCCTGAGACCCCAAGCACCTGGCACTGTGCAGGCCCACAGCTGACGGCGATGACCTCCTTCACCAGCTTCTTCTCCTTGAGCCGCACAGCCTCCTCCACTGCGATCTCACAGAAGGGGTTCATGGAGTGCTTCACGCCATCTGTGACCACACCGGTTCTGTCAGGCTTCACTCGGATCTGCTCAGCAGGAGGGGAGGGGGTGGGGTCAGGAGGAAACAGGCAAGAAGGTGGGGGCCTCAGCGCCAACCCTCTCCCAGGCTGGATGAGGACAACAGCCTGGAAAGGGGCAGGGCCTTGTCCAGGGTCACACAGCTCCAGGGACAGAACTGGGTTAGAGTTTGTAGGCAGGGGCAGGTCACCCTGTCTCCTTCTCTCATCCAGCCATTCCTGGGTACCAGGGACATCTGACTTGATCATCCCTACTGTGTCACTGCTCCTCTCAGGCCTGAAAGACTGTTTCTCAAATTTACAGCATTTATGGTAACCCACAGTGAGAGGTGCATTTTACCATATCTCCAAGTGTATATAAATACATAACACACTGATACATAAATACAAATGAGGAGAAGAAAAGGAAAAATCAGTTAGGTAGACAGTTAAGGCTGGTCCTCAGAGAAGCAGCCTGCCTGAAAAATCACAGCTACAGGCAACAATAGAGCAGCCTGGGGAAAACTCAGGCTGCACCTGCACAGACAAGCAGGCAGGTCCAGCACAGAAGCCTTTTGTTCTTTGTATGATTGACAGGCTCCCAGGAAAAGTTCCCTCCCCTTTTCAGGCAAGTACATGGTGGTCTCTGTAGGAACTTGCACAGGGAGGGGTGGAGCTTACCTAAAACAAACCCACGGTTACACAAACAAGAGAAGGGGAGCTTTGTGCTTGCCTAAAGATGTACCCACAACTACATAGATAACGGAGAGTTATGCAGATAGCTTTACAGATAAGATACTCAAACAGCTACAGAGATGAGAGGAGTTTCTTATAAAAGCTTTTGGAATCAACTGTAAAAATGGCAACCTGCGGCCGGGCGCGGTGGCTCACGCTTGTAATCCCAGCACTTTGGGAGGCCGAGGCGGGCGGATCACGAGGTCAGGAGATCGAGACCCCGGTGAAACCCCGTCTCTACTAAAAATACAAAAAATTAGCCGGGCGAGGTGGCAGGCGCCTGTAGTCCCAGCTACTCGGGAGGCTGAGGCAGGAGAATGGCGTGAACCCGGGAGGCGGAGCTTGCAGTGAGCCGAGATTGCGCCACTGCACTCCAGCCTGGGCGACAGAGCGAGACTCTGTCTCAAAAAAAAAAAAAAAAAAAATGGCAACCTGGTTGGGCTCCTCTCTCCTCTGTGGAGAGCTTTCTTCTTTTGCTTATTAAACTGTCGCTCCAACCTCACCCTTTGGGTGGTCTATGCTCTTTAATTCTCTTGGTTGTGAAACAAGCTCGGATAACACCTTAGACAGCATGACCAGTGACCCTGACCTGTTTCACAAATGCCACTGCAGTGTAAGGGTCAGTGACCAATACTTACCCTGGCTACACACACACCATACCCTGCCATTTTCTACCCTTTTTCAGAAAAATGCCAGCCCTCTGCCTGGATGTCATGATCACACATGGTCACAACCTAATTTGGAAAACGTCAGCACCAAAGACCTCTTTGCTAAACAGACAAGGGAGGTAAGGGAGGTGGGTGGCAAACCCCACCCATTTGCTTTTGCACATCGTTTTTGTCTCTCCTGGGCCCCACTGTGCACCTGGCTCTGAGTTGGATCCTGGGGACACCATCGTGTGCCAGGGAGAGAGGCTTCCAGTGTAGACCAGGGTGTAGCGTGAACCACTAACCACTCTCCTATTAGTTGCTCTCAGCTGCCATAACAAATCACCACATACTTGGTGGCTTAGAATCTTACAGCTCTGGAGGCCAGAAGTCCAAAGTCAGTGTCACCAGGGTGAGACCAAGGGGTCTGCAGGCCCCGGGGGCAACATGTTTCTTGCCTCCTCTAGCTTCTGCTGACATTCCCTGGCTTGTGGCTGCATCGCTTTATCTTCAATGCCAGCACCCTCAGCTCTGTCTTCACGTGGCCTTCTCCTCTCTCTGTGTGTCTAGTCTCCCTCTGTCTCTCTCTTATAAGGACTCTTGAGATGGCATTTAGGGCCCACCTGAATAATCCAGGATAATGCCCCCATCTCAAGATGCTTAACTTAATCACATCTGCAAAGACCCTGTTTCTATATATATATATTTTTTTTTTGGATGGGCTCTCACTCTATCGCCGAGGCTGGAGTACAGTGGTGAAATCTCAGCTCACTGCAACCTCTGCCTCCTGGGTTCAAGCAATTCGCCTGCCTCAGCCTCCCAAGTAGCTGGGATTACAGGCATGCGTCACCACGCCCAGCTAATTTTTGTATTTTTAGTAGAGACAGGGTTTCACCATGTTTGCCAGGCTGGTCTCGAACTCCTGACCTCAGGTGATCTGCCCTCCTCGGCCTCCCAAAGTGCTGGGATTACAGGCGTGAGCCACCATGGCCAGCCTGCAAAGACCCTGTTTCTAAGTGATTTCCCCTTCTCAGGTGCCAGGGATTGAAACCTGGCTGTTTTGGAGGGCTATTTCTTGGCCCACCACAATCCTCTTTGTTTTCTTTCTTTTTTTTTTTTTTTGAGATGGAGTCTTGCTATTGTCCAGGCTGGAGAGCAGTGGCATGATCTCGGCTCACTGCAACCTCTGCCTCCCCAGTTCAAGCAATTCTCCTGCCTCAGCCTCCCGAGTAGCTGGGATTACAGGCGCCCACCATCACGCCCAGCTAATTTTTTGTATTTTTAATAGAGACAGGGTTTCACTATGTTGGCCAGGCTGGTCTCGAACTCCCGACCTCCAGTGATCCATCCACCTCGGCCTCCCAAAGGCAGGGGATTACAGGTGTGAGCCACCGCACCCAGCCCAACCTGAGTTTTTATAAGGTCATTCTGGATTCTTGGTGGAGAAAATTGGAAAAGGATGAGAGGAAGTGGGGAGACAGCTGGGTGGCTGTTTGTCACCAAAATGAGAGGTGACAGTGGCTCAGACAGCTGTGACAGCAGAGACAGATGCAAGAGGTCTCTGGAGGTGCAACTGACAGGCCATGGTGCGCGATGGGAAGATGACACCAAAGAGTGGCTTCCAGTCAGTACATCAGCCTGAGCCGGGAAGACGGCGAGTTTGGTTTGGGGCACAAATGTTTAAAAAGCCTCCAGGGAATCCAGAGAAGGCTTGCTAGGGAGCTGCCCCATTCGGCCCGGGGCCTGCCCTCTTTCTCTTCTCCCATGTGGCCGCCACCCAGGGCTTGGCCAGAGCAGATCTTGGGTGGCAGCTGGGCCCGGTGAGGACACTGGCACACTCTTGCTATTTCCCTGCCCCTTTTTCTCTGGGGCTGTGGGTCTAACTGTTCCTCCCACAGGCAGGACAGAATCCGAGATGAGAAGGTGGGACCCATAAGGGGCTTCCCACTCTGGCTGTGCCTCATGGAGAGGGTAACAATAAAAGATGGAGGACGGAGACTGGGCGCAGTGGCTCATGTCTGTAATCCCAGAACTTTGGGAGGCCAAGGTGGGAGGATCGCTTGTGCCCAGGAGTTCGATACTAGCCTGGGCAACAGGTTCTACAAACAACAACAACAACAAAAACAAAAACAGCTAGGCGTGGTGGCTCATGCCTGTAATCCCAGCACTTTGGGAGGCCAAGGTGGGCGGATCACCTGAGGTCAGGAGTTCGAGACCAGCCTGGCCAACATGGCAAAACCCCATCTCTACTAAAAATAAAAATAAAAAATTAGCTGGGCATGGTAGTGCATGCCTGTAATTGCAGCTACTCAGGAGGCTGGGGCAGGGAGAAATGCTTGAACCCAGGAGGTGGAGGTTGTAATGAGCCAAGATTGCGCCACGGCACTCCAGCCTGGGCGACAGAGCAAGACTCCACCTCAAAACAAACAAACAACAACAACAACAACAACAAAACAGCCGGGTGTGGTGGCGCACACCTGTAGTCCCAGCTACTCAGGAGGCTGAGGCGGGAGGATCACCTGAGCCCAGGAGGTCAAGGGTGCAGTGAGCCGTGATCATGCCACTACATGTAACCTGGGTGACAGAGCAAGACCTCATCTCAAAAAAAAAAAAAAAAAAAAAAAGGAGAAAGAGGAGGAGGAGCTGGAAGAGGAGAGGAAAGAGAAAGAACTGTTATTTTCATCTCTCTGGTTGTCCAGGATGGAGTGCAGTGGTGCCACCTTGCCTTACTGCAACCTCCACCTCCTGGGCTCAGGTGATCCTCCCACTTCAGCCTCCCCAGTAGCTGGGACCACAGGCGGGCACCACCATGCCGGGCTAATTTTTTTTTTACTTTTTGTAGAGAAAGGGTTTCCCCATGTTTCCCAGGCTGATCTCGAACTCCTGGCCTAAAGTGATCCACCTGCTTTGGCCTACCAAAGTGATGGGATTACAGGCGTGAGTCACAGTGCCTGGCCTTTTTTCTTAAAAAGTAAAATAAAATAAAATAAAACAAAACATAGGAGTTGCCCCTTTAAGACAGAAAAGAACCTCACCCACCCATCAGTAAGAGGCCCCAAGCTTCTTGCTGTGAGTCAAGGAGGCTTCAGAAGGACCTCAAGTCACATCTTGCTCTTGCTCTTGCTCTGACAGAACTCCCAGCCCCAAGCTCCTGATTCCCAGGCTCCTGACTCCTGAGGAGAAAGGGTAAGAACTTTCCAGACACATGCACACACGCGCACACACACACACACCACACACGCACACACACACACACACACACACACACGCACACACCCGAGGAAACAAACTAGCTCATCTTCTCAATTAAGCTTGAGTTGATTTCAAGCTTGGAAAACAGTTTAGTTAAATTACATAAGTCAGGAAACAATGGTAGGGCTGAAAATGATAGCTTGTTTGTTTGTTTTTTAAATAATGATAGCTCATGCCTGTAATCCAAGCACCTTAGGAGACTGAAGAAGAAGGATCACTGGAGCCCAGGATTTCAAGACCAGCCTGGGCAACATAGAAAGACTCCGTCTCTACCAGTAAACAAAATTAGCAGGTCATGGTGGCGTGCACCTGTAGTCCCACCTACTGAGGAGGCTGAGGTGGGAGGATGGCTTGAACCCAGGAGGGTCGAGGCTGCAGCAAGCTGTGACTGCGCCACTCCAGCCTGGGTGACAGAGCTAGACCTTGTCTCAAAAAAAAAAAAAAAAAAAAGTTTTATAATTGAGGTAAATCATTCAGCATTAAGTGCTGGCTTTCTCTTAAAGAAACGACATATCCGCCAATATCACAAACAGCCTCAAAGCTGGGCGTGGTGGCTCACACCTGTAATCCCAGCACTTTGCGGGGCTGAGGTGGGTGGATCACTTGTGGTCAGGAGTTCGAGACCAGCCTGGCCAACATTGTAAAACCCTGTCTCTACTAAAAATACAAAAATTCGTCAAGCGTGGTAGCACGTGCCTGTAATTCCAGCTACTTGGGAGGCTGAGGCAGGAGAATCACTTGAACCCAGGAGGTGGAGGTTGCAGTGAGCAGGATCACACCAATGCACTCCGGCCTGGGTGACAGACCAGATTCTGTCTCAAAAAAAAAAAAAAAAAAAAACACAGAAAAAATTTTTAAAAAGCAGCCCTGACCCATGCAGACGAGTCAAGGGTTTTATATGCATTAACTCATTTGACCATCCTAATAGCCTGCGAGGTTGGTTACTGCCATTACCAGTCTCATTTTACAGATGAGGCAACTGAGGCACAGAGAGGCCAAGTGCCTTGGCCAGGGTCACACAGCACAGAAGTGGCAGGACCAGGGGTCTAACCCCAAATCTGTCTTGGGAATTGTGAGACTCTGAAAGAGGCTACGTGTGCCCACGGCGTTAGGAGAGCCAGTCTTCCTATTTGTTGTCCACCGTAGGCAAGAGGGATTTTCTTCTCTTCTTGAATTCTCTTTTCTTTTCTCTCTCTCTCTCTCTCTCTCTCTCTTTCTGACATGGAGTCTTGTTCTGTCGCCCAGGCTGCGGTGCAGTAGTATGATCTCGGCTCACTGCAAACTCCACTTCTGGGTTCAAGCGATTCTCCTGCCTCAGCCTCCCCAGTAGCTGGGACTACAGGCGCCCGCCACCACGCCCAGCTAATTTTTGTATTTTTAGTAGAGACAGGGTTTGACTATGTTGGCCAGGATGGTCTTGAACTCCTGACCTCGTGATCCACCCGCCTCAGCCTCCCAAAGTGTGCGTTTACAGGCGTGAGCCACCAGGCCCAGCCTTTCTCCTGGGGTCTTGAAAGAGGCCCTGAAGGTTAAGCTTCATCAGCTTCCTGGAAAATGTAACCCTGGACAGGACAGGGTGTTACTGAGTTGCCAAATACCTATTAAAATGCTAGATACACGCACATACCCAGAAACATGCACACAGCCAGACACACACACACACATGAATACACTCTGAGCACAGCATTTGTTATGTTTTGAATAAATGACTAACTAAACTTCCTTACTACTATCCCAATAAAAACACTTATTGCAGCTGGTCACAGTGGCTCACACCTGTAATCCCAGCACTTTGGGAGGCTGAGGCAGGCAGATTACCTGAGGTCAGGAGGTCTAGACCAGCCTGGCCAACATAGCAAAACCTCATTTCTACTAAAAATACAAAAATTAGCCAGGCGTGGTGGCTCACACGTGTAATCCCAGCTACTCAGGAGGCTGAGGCAGAATTGCTTACACCTGGGAAGTGGAGGTTCCAGTGAGCTGAGATCCTGCCACTGCACTCCAGCGTAGGCAACAGAGATAGACTCCATCTCAAAAAATAAAACAAAACAAACCCTGTGTGCCAGGCACTGTTCCAAGGGCTTATTTAATTTTCATTACAACTCAATAAAATAGATAGTACCATTATCCCCATTGCACAGAGGAGAAAAATGAGGCTCAGAGTGGTGAAGCAATTTCCTCAAGGTCACACAGCAGGAAGTGGACCTAGGCGCTGGGCTCGGAGTCTGAGGTCTGCACTATTCTAGTAGTGCACCCACTGTCTCAGGAAGCAGTGACCATATCTAACTGCCTTCCCCACACCTGGAGCTCAAATTCCAGAAGGGGCGACAGACACCAGAGCAATCAATAAGTAAACGACACTGTGGATTACAAAGTGTCCACACCAGCTTCCCTCTGGGGACAAGCTGGGCTCTCAGAGGGTACCCCTGCTCCCACCTCTTTCATGGAGAATGTGAGCCACTCCCTCCACTCAGGTTGGCTCCTTGAACTTTCATCTCCAGCAAACATACTTTCCTCTCCATTCCTAGTTGCAAAGTATAGGGGAAAACACAGCAAAACACAGGGACTCTGGGGCCTGTGATTTTTAGGAGGCAAACAGGGAAGTCCTCCCAGAGAAGGTGATGTTTGAGCAACAAGGTGAAAGAGGTCACGGAGTGAGCATGTGATTCTGGGAACAGAGGTGGATCAGACATGGCCCCTCTCTGCAGGGAGCTACCAGCCTGGGGATGATGGAGTAGGGCAGTGGGGAACATGGGGTAAACAGAGGATCCCAATCCAGTCTGGCGAGGGCTGATGGAAGCAAACCTAGGGACTACAGAAGCCCCCAGGGATATACCAAGGCAGCCTGAGGGTGTAGGGTCAGGGGCTTCCTGGAGGAGGCGATGCCAGAGAGAATCACTGAATTGTTTGCTTTTTTTTTTTGAGACTGAGTCTAGCTCTGTCACCCAGGCTGGAGTGGAGGGACACAATCCCGGCTCACTGCAACCTCTGCCTCCCAGGTTCAAGCGATTCTCCTGCCTCAGCCTCCCGAATAGCTGGGACTACAGATAATGTGCCACCATGCCTGGCTAAATTTTTTATTTTTAGTAGAGATGGGGTTTCACCATGTTGGCCTGGTCTCAACTGATCCACTCGCCTCGGCCTCGCAAAGTGCAGGGATTAGAGGTGTGAGCCACCGTGCCTGGCCAAGAATCACTAGATTTTGATATAATCCATGAGTTGGAGTTGGGCAGGACAAAGGACAGAAAGCAGAGGTAGGAGGGTGGTGCTGGAAGAAGGCATGCAACAGGTGAGCCACGGCCTGGTCTGTCAGGACAGGAGGAGCAGGTCACAGTGGCGGAAGCACAAAGGGTAAGGGAGGGTCCAAGGAGGGAAGTGGACAGCTGAAGCAGACCATGAAGAGGAGGCTGGACCACAAAGCATCCTAAATGCCAGGCAGAGGGGCTGCGACGCTGTCCTGAGGGTGCAGGGGAGCCACAGGCAGGCTGGGAGCAGGGGAGAGCAGGGTCAGCTGTGGGTGCAGAAAGGCCCCTAAGGCTGGGTAGAGGTGGGCTGAGAGGGAGAGACTGGGAGTGAGGGAGGACTGGGGTGAGGGTCCAGGTGAGACAATGAGACTAAGAGACAATAGGGCAAGAAGGGCAGGGGATGGAGAACTGACAGCTTTGGGAGAAGGGAAAGGGGGTGGGACAGTCTACCCAGGTCTAATCTGGTGTTGAGGAAGCTGGCAGGGTCTGAATCATTTATTTGTTCTGAAAAGGACAGACACATCCAGTAAGACAGGATGTAATGCAGCTCCCTGCGGCACTGCGGGAGGGGAAGGCAGCACCCTCTGGAAAGGACAGTAGCTGATTCAACGCAGCCTTCATGCTTCCCCTCTGTTCTCTCCCTGAGCACACCAGAGACATCCATTTGCCAGGCTCTGTGCTGAGTGATGCTGGGACCAGAGCTGAGTCAAACGTGGGCCTGCACCATGGGGGAGACGGATCCAACCCCAGACATGCCAGGCGGGGAAGTCCAGGGCTGGGATAGAGAGAGGAGGCCCAGGGAGCTGTAGGAGTCCAAAGACGTGAAAGTAATGAACAGTCAGAGCCTGGAGGAAACCAAGTGTTGGGTCCCAGGACCCCAAGAGGAATGTGTCTCAAAGGGGCTGGAGGCGACATCCCTGTCATGTGCTGCCAGAGGTGTCATTAGGACAGGGGGCATTAAGGGACATGGGAGAGCAGAGTCTAGAGCCAGACTTGCCCGGGGTTTTGATTGTAACTCTGCCACTTACTGGCTGGGAGATCTGACAGGCCTCAGTTTCCTCATCTATCCAATGGAATTAATAATACAAAGGGTCGGCCAGGCACGGTGGCTCACGCCTGTAATCCCAGCACTTTGGGTGGCCGAGGCAGGCGGGTGGATCACCTGAAGTCTGGAGTTTGAGACCAACCTGACCAACATGGTGAAACCCCATCTCTACTAAAAATACAAAAAATTAGCCAGGCGTGGTGGCGCATGCCTGTAATCCCAGCTACCTGGGAGGCTGAGGTAGTAGAATTGCTTGAACTCAGGAGGCGGAGGTTGCAGTGAGCCAAGATTGCGCCACTGCACTCCAGCCTGGGCAAAAAGAGCAAAACTCCGTCTCAAAAAATAAAAATAAATAATAAATAGGCTGGGCCTGTAATCCCAGCACTTTGGGAGGCCGAGGCGGGTGGATCATGAGGTCAGGAGATCGAGACCATCCTGGCTAACACAGTGAAACCCCATCTCTACTAAAAATACAAAAAAATTAGCCGGGCGAGGTGGCGGGCGCCTGTAGTCCCAGCTACTGGGGAGGCTGAGGCAGGAGAATGGCGTGAACCCCGGGGGGCGGAGCCTGCAGTGAGCCGAGATCGCGCCACTGCACTCCAGCCTGGGCGACAGCGAGACTCTGTCTCAAAAAATAATAATAATAATAAATAATACAAAGGGTACTGAAAGGACTGAATGGGTTAATCTCTGCAAAGGACTTGGAACGATTTAGTACCCACTAAATGCTGGCTGCTATCATCACTGACACTTTCATGCTCAATTCTGGCTCCTGTACCCTCTTCCCCAGCCCACTCCCTAAGCAGGCAGGGTCAGTATCAGTGTCCACTTTGTGACCCTAGTTTTGCCCACCCTGAGGCCTCCAGGGTGCCAGGCCCCGCACTAGGTAATGCTGGGGACACGGAGGTAAGTCCCCAGGCTGATGGGAAGGACAGACATGGACAGACAGTCACCATCTTCAGTCCAGTTCAGGCCAAGCATTGAGAGAAACAGGCCTGAGAGACCGTGTCTGATTCACCTCTGTCCACACCAGCTTCCCTCTGGGGACAACAAGCCAGGCGCTCAGAGAGGGCCCTCCCCCACCTCTTTCATGAAGAATGTGAGCTACCCCCAGCTCAGTCAGGTTGGCTCCTTGAACTTTCATCTCTAGCAAACACACTTCTCTCTCCCTAGCTAGAGCCTCCTGGCTCACCCTGTGGCTATGGAGGGTGGAAAGCAGCTTCTGGGGCCCCACGGGACCCTGTCTGACTCCCTCTATAGCACATTTCGGGTAATATAATAGAACAACGGTAAGCAATGCAGCCCAGTGGGTGAAAGCAGTCAGAGGAACCTGGATAGAACTCTCGGCTCTGCCCTCCTCTAGCTGGGCGACCTCTCTGTGCCTCAGTTTCTCCGTGCGTTAAACAGGGATCATGACTTCTTCCAGTGGGTAAGAAATGGAGAAAGCAACTCACTCTGAACAGTTATCAAGAGAGTGAATCCAGAACGAGGGAAAAGAGAACATGGCCGTGACCCCGGAGGGATCGGATGTTAGAACTTCACTCTTGGATTTTTGCCCTCAGGTGTGACTTTGACGTTTGGGGATTAAAGCGGCAGAGGTCGGGGGTTACGAGAAGACCCCCACCCAGTGTGCGCTCGTGGCCCCGGAAGCACACGGCTGCGGGGCTCAGGGATGTGGGAGAGGGGAGCCCGGTCACCTTCACGGCGTAGTCGATGACCCTCTTGACAGCTACGAGCGCGCGCAGCTCCGCCATCTTCCCGCCGCAGCCACCTACAGGGTCAGCCCGCACCCTCAGGCGCTCGGTCCAGACGTCCCACCACTCCTCCCCCCACGCCCCCGCGCCCCTCTCTGCGCCTGTGCGCAGCACGGTCAGCCAGTCAACCGCTGCAGAGACCGCCTCCCCGACAGAGGACCAATCGAGAGACCGGAGGGAAGGGAGGTGGGGCAAGCAACGCAAACCAATGGGAAGTGGATCTCGGGGAGCAAGCGGGACCCGGAGAGGGAAGGAAAGGCCTGGCGGAGAGGGCAGGGCAGAGAACTAGGGGAAAGGTCGTGCACTGAAGGGAAGCGCGCCCGGAGTTTATAGATCCTCCCAGTCCTATAAACGCTTCCCGGCATCCCCGGATCTGGTCTCCCTCTCCAGATCCCCCACTTCTTCCCGGCCTCTCCAAGTCGCGGTACTGGTATTCCCACGCCTCTGAATCCTCGCGCGTCGGTCTCTCCACTCTCTCCATTCCCGTGTTCCCTGTCCCTTCCATATCCGTATCCTTCCCTGTCCGTGTCTCTGCTTCACCTCCATGTCGTCCCCACAGCCTCTTCATACCCTCTCCAAAAGCCCACGTCCCCTCCTGGCCCCGCCCCTCCCACATGTCCCTGTTCCCATTCCAATCCATGGAGACTTGTGTCTCCATGTCTGTGTCTCCCCGTCTTCACGTTCCCTATAGGTTCATGTCCTTATGTCCTCCCTGAGCCTCTATGCAACCCCGTGCCTGCGTCCGCACGACCCCCCAGAAAAGCACGCGGAGCCGCAGCGCTAAAAAAGCCGTTCCTTTATTCTGCCCCAGGCAGGCTGCAGTCACAGACACACGGGGAATCCACTGATGGCGTCGGTGCTCTGCATGATCATGTCTGCCAGCAGAAAGCAGAAGCCTGGAGGGACGGGGGCGCGGGGCGGGGAGAGGAAGGTGGGCCCTGGGGCGGATGGCCGGGAGGGCCCCGGGGACTGGGGTTTGGGGCTCCAAGGGGGTCTTTGCTGGGTCTGCGGGCGTCGTTAGTGTGTTGGGGAGTCCCTGAGAGGTCCCCGGGGTTTCCTGGGAGGGCAGCTGGGGAGCCTCTAGGGTGAGGGTCTTCTGGGCAGTCTCCTCCACCCTCTTCCCGCTGTCCAGGTTACCCGCGAGAATTGAGAAGGGTAAGGCCAGCCACCCAGAAAAATAGGACCAAGACAAGAAGACGTTGTTCTTCCACGCATTCTTCACCGTGTAGCCTATCAAGGCGGTCAGCAGCAGCAGTCCTGGGCCCCGCCCAGCCGCAAGATGAGCTAGCTGGGCCTAGTCGGGCTGCACCCAGGCCACGCCCCTTCAGACCCGCCCCCTTATATCAGACCACGCCTATCGCCTCTCAGCCCGCCTCTGGCCCAGGCCCCTTCCTGCGCCTCCCGCGCTGAACTCTGTCTCGAGCCCCGCCCACCTCTCTCGGCTTCTTCCAGCCCCGCCCCTCGGATCCCGGCCAAGTACCTCAAGCCCCTCCTCTGGTGGCCAGACCCCTCCATCACCCAGGGCCCGCCCCTGCCTGCCGGCCTGGGGCGGGCTGCAGTCTCACCGCCGAGGAAGAGGAAGGCGCTCGTGGTCTGGCCCCGCAGCGACTCGCCTTCGTGGCACCGAATCCGCAGTCCCATCACCATGCCCACCACGCCGACACCCACCGCCAGCACCATGCACGCCCCAGTCACCGCCAGCGTGGCTGGGGAGAGCGGGCGCATCAGCCCCCGCGGGCGTGGCTGGGGAGAGCGGGCACCGCCCCAGTCGCTACGGGTTTGGCCGCAACCGGAAGCTCTCCTGTCTCCTGCCCCCAACCCGGTGTGTGGCCAGGAGCCGAGCTCCCCCCGACCAGGAGTCAGGCGTTTGGACGGAGACTTGGAGGTCACATCAGGACCTGCGGTTACTGCCGCTACCGGGACGGGGAGGGGGTCGGGGACAAGCCCACAAGTCGAGGGGCGGGGTTCGTGGCGGCCTCGGCCGACCAGGGACAGCTGCAACTGAGCCCGGAGTGGAAGGGGTGGCGTCTCGCCATGGGCCCAGCTGTGTGTCCCGAGCCCTGGGGGTCTGAAATGCCCTCTGACATCTGGGCGGGTGGAGCCTCACTCTGGCAGGGGATGCTGGAGCAGATGCCATGGTTGCATTCCTGCCACAGGCCACTGTGGCCCTCTTGTTGGCGGGTCCAGTAGTTGGTGGCCGTGGAGAGCACCATGAGGACGTTGGCCACGAGGCTGAGCAGAATGCCCCCACTCTGGAGCCTCCGTTTCACCCCCATGCCACTGAGGCTGCAGCCGGGGGCCACAAGGGCAGGATGGGCCCAGGCCCTTCCTACCCGGAGGCCCCCAGCTTAGGAGCCCGCTTCCTCCACACTCTTCCTCTAGTACTCCTGCCTGAGGTCCTTGCTTCTGGGGACCTGAAGACCCCCCTCCCTCAACAACCCTGCCCGAGGACCCACAACCTCCTCCCTCCAGACCTCATTTCCCTTACTGGGGACCTTGAGACTTCCCCTGAGAGGCCTCTGAGACCTTCACAGGCTTTGCTTTGAAGAACCTGTCTTCCCAGAGACCTCCCCGGACAGCGGAACACCCCTTCAGCCTGTTCAGTGTCCTCCCCAGACACCCCTCCACACACGCCCACCTAAGTGACTCACACCCAGCACCCCAGGGCTCCTTAGACACAGAGACCAGAGAGATGGGGGGAGGGAGGCTGGGTCTCTGTGAGGCTGGGGATTCCAGAACCCCCTCCCCCGGTGGCTGTTTAAAGGGATAATCACTCTCCCCAGCACCATACACATACACCCCCGCAGCTCTCAACTGAGTGACTGCCTAGATTCAGACCGCAGCTTTGGGGGCCATTACATGGTAGGCCAAGTCCTTCTTTTATCATTATTTTTTGAGACAGAGTCTTGCTCTGTCGCCCAGGCTGGAGTGCAGTGGCGCGATCTCAGCTCACTGCAACCTCCACCTCCTGGGTTCAAGCAATTCTTCTGCCTCAGCCTCACAAGTAGCTGGAACTGCAGGCACGCACCACCACATCTGGCTAATTTTTGTATTTTTAGTAGAGACGGGGTTTCACCGTATTGGCCAGGCTGGTCTTGGACTCCTGACCTCGTGATCTGCCTGCCTCAGCCTCCCAAAGTGCTGGGATTACGGGCGTGAGCCATCTCTCTCTTCCAGGCTGGAGTGCAGTGGCACCATCACAACTCACTGCAGCCTTGAACTCCTGGGCTGAAGGAAACCTCCTGCCTCAGCCTCCCGAGTAGCTGGGACTACAGGCATGTGCCACCACACCTGGCTAGTTTTCTTAAGATTTTTTTATAGAGATGGGGTCTTGCTATGTTGCCCAAGCTGATCTCAAACTCCTGGGCTCAAACGATCCTCCTACCTCCGCCTCCTAAAATGCTGACATTATGGGTGTGAGCCACCACTCCCAGCCCTTTCTTAGAAACTTCTCTTTCCCTTGGCCGGGCGCGCAGTGGCTCACACCTGTAATCCCAGCACTTTAGGAGGCCGAGACAGGCAGATCACCTGAAGTCAGGGGTTTGAGAGAAGCCTGACCAACATGGCAAAACCCCGTCTCTACTAAAAATACAAAAATTAGCCAGGCTAGCCGGGGGTGATGGCGGGTGCCTATAATCCCAGCTACTTGGGATGCGAGGCAGGCGAATCACTTGAACCTGGGAGGTGGAGGTTGCAGTTAGCTGAGATCGTGCCACTGCATTCTAGCCTGGGCAACAGAGCAAGGCTCCATCTCAAAAAAAAACAAAAAACAAAAAAAACAAGACAAAATTAGCCAGGTGTGGTGGTGCACGCCTGTAATCCCAACTACTCGGGAGGCTGAGGGAGGAGAATTGCTTGAACCTGGGACACAGAGGTTGCAGTGAGCCAAGATCACACCACTGCACTCCAGCCTGGGTGACAGAATCAGACTCCGTCTCGGCCGGGCACGGTGGCTCACGCCTGTAATCCCAGCACTTTGGGAGGCCAAGGCGGGTGGATCACGAGGTCAGGAGATCGAGACCATCCTGGCTAACATGGTGAAACCCCGACTCTATTAAAAATACAAAAAAATTAGCCAAGCGTGGTGGCAGGTGCCTGTAGTCCCAGCTACTTGGGAGGCTGAGGCAGGAGAATGGTGTGAACCTGGGAGGTGGAACTTGCAGTGAGCCGAGATCACGCCACTGCACTCCAGCCTGGGCAACAGAGCGAGACTCCGTCTCAAAAAAATACATAAATAAACTTCTCTTCCCTTGACATTCTAGGCACCCCAGAAGCTCTCCAGGTCCCCAGCTGTCTGGCTGCAGACTTCTGCTCCTCTGCCTTCTCCCCTTCACTTGTAAATCTGGGTATCCCTTGAAGCTCCACCCTGCACTCCCTTGCCAGGCAAGCCTCCTCACTGCCAAAGTTTCAGTGCTCCTTAATGCTCCATCCAAAACTCCATCTCCAGCCCAAGGTCTCTCCCCTGAGCCCAACTCAAGTTCTCACCTGCTCCTGGCTGCCCCTCAGGGCCTTAATAGTCAACCATATTCCAACTGAGCTTAGTGTCTTCCACCATATTAGGGATGGCCCTGCCATCCCCTCCAGTTCATTGAGCCAGACCCTTGGGCGCTGTCCTCACCTTCTTCTTGCCGCTCACCCTGAAAAGCCTTGGGTCCCCAAGTCCTGCTCCTCCTGCCCCTGAATCTGTCTGGCTCATCCCTCCTTTACTGGTCCCAGGTCAGGCCTCATCATGTCCCACCTGTTGCATTGCCAAGTTCCTCCCTGACCTTCTGGCCTCCCCTCCATGTCTGCAGGGGGGCCTTTCTGGCACCCAGAGCTGACACTGTCCCTCCCCTGCCCACAGTTTTCTCCCAACTCCCCATCATGCTCAAGAGAAAGTCCAGCATGACATTAGAGGCCACAGCCCCCACCTGCCTCTCCCTCTTCATTTTCCATGCCCCACCACCCACATTCTATATCCTGGCCATAAATTACCGTTCTTCATCCCCGCAAGACTCCTGACTTTTCTGCACACTCATCTTTGGGCCCCTCTGCCTGGATATTACCTTTCACTGGCCCTTAAGAAGGGCTAAATGGTGTCTCTCCAGAAAAGTCGTCTCCATCCCTCCACAATATGGTCAGTCTTTTTCCGGCATTCTCCCTGCACTGGGACTGCTGTCTGGCCTGTATTAACTGCTTCTGGTCTGTAAGTGCCTCCTTCCCACCACCCCACAGACTGAGCCCCTGGTGGGCAGGGCCTGGGTCTGACCTGTGCCAGTGTCCCCAGCATGGGGAAATGTGCAAAGGGAACTGACTGAGTGCAAGGAAGGGCCGAGTTCTGGCAGGGGGGACAACATCAGAGAGGGAGAGAGAAGGAAAGAGAGCCAGCTAAAGGGAGAAAGACACAGGGAGAAAGAAAAGTGCTGGAGAAGGGGAGACATAGACACGGGTTGGAGCCTGTGTCCACACGGGCCGGGCACTCGCACTGGGCAGGAGCGCCCTGCAGGCTGGTTGGCCTGGTGGGCCCTCACCTTCCCTTGGTGATCTACCATGGAGCTGGCAAATAGTTGGCTTATGCCTTGGCAGAATTAATCTCAGAATAACCAGATTCCAGCCAAATTTTGTTGAATGAATGAAGAAACAAGAGGAGGGGCTGGGGAAGGGCTGGAAGGGCGGGGCGGATGTAGGACCAGACTTTCCTGAGGCTCCAGATAAGGCCTTTGGAATACAATGCTCAAAACTCATCTTGCCACTCTTGCCTTCTGCTCACAAGGTTTCATAGCCAGGACGGGGACCGCCACAGTGAGCACGCAGGCTCAGGGCACCTGGGGGGCCAGAAAGAGTTTAAGCACTTGCCCCTGCCCTCTGTCCTCAGGGCCCCCAACTGCACCATCCCAAGCTCCCCAGGGCAGTGGGCAGGATAGTCACCTGTGCAGAGTAAGAGGATAGCTGAGACCCAGCCCAGGTAGAAGGACCAGGAGAAGAACGTCTGGATCTGGGGGTGTCGAGGCTGGTCCCACCGCTCGCTGGTGTACACCGCCATGGCCACTGCCATGGAGAGGGCTGGGGACAAGGACAAGAGAGATGGCTCAGCCCCTCGGCAGGAATTCGCTGGCTGCCGATGCCCCAGTCCAGTCCAGAGTCCTTACCTGCAGCAAAGGCTGCGGTGGTTGAGACAAGGGGGCCGTGGCCTGGGGCGGACAGTGAGGGGATGCAGGACAGGACCAGGAAACTCACGCACACCAGGCCCCACAGAACAGCCATAATGCTGAAGGTCTGCGTCACGTGGATGTAGCCTGATCGGGAGAAGACCACTGAGCACCCATCCCCACTGGCAACCCCTCTGTAGGACACCCATTCCCCTTACCTGCTATGATGTCCCCATGCCCTGTTGGCCAGAGGCCCGAGTGAGCTGAGTAGGTGGGACCCACAGCCTCAAACCAGAAATCGGTGCTCAAAGCAATCAGGCAGAACATCAGCCCCAGGAAGCCCACAAGCAGGGCCAGGGACCGGCAGGGCTCCATGGGGGTAAGCTCAGGGCTTCTGGGTCCTGGCGGAAGAAGAGGCTGCTGATCAGACTCTTGAATCTCAGAGAGAAGGAGGCTGTGCACCCAGACTCCTGGGTCCTCAGAGCTCAAGAAAGAGAGACCAGCAAGCAGTCGGGGCAGTGAGGGGTCCTGCGCTTTGTCAGATGAGGCTGGTTTGGTTTCACACAGTTCCCGGTAGCTTTTCACATACCCTCCCTTCCTGGATTGCACAGGCAACGTCCTCCCTCCCCTCCCCGGGGTCCGGCTCTCCGCTTAGTGTGTGGTGGGGGAGGGCACTGAGGGTGCCAGATCATCAGTGGTTTGGGCAGTGGTTTAGAACTTGCCTCTGTCACAGGTTCTACAGCTCCCACCCGTGGAGCCTTCAACACCAAGTCAGGGCTTCCTGGAAGAGGTGAGAGAGAGAGAGGCTTGGGGGCCCTGAGGTGGGAGGAAGCCAATCAGGCTAGAGTGTGCGTTAAGGGGGAGGGCAGATGTGGCTGGAGGGGACAGTTGGGGATGTGTCATGCTTTCCTGTGGGTTCTGCAGTCTTCCATTCTGGGAGAGGAGGGCCCCAAGTCTAGGGTCTCTACTAAAGGAGGGGGCTTGGGAGTTAGAACTCCTGGGGCTTAAGGAGGAAGGAGCTGGGGGCCTGAACTCCAGGTCCTGAGGGAGGAAGGGGCAGGCAGGAGCTCAGAATCCTGGGCCCCAGTTTGGAGCATATGCCAAGGGCAGGCAAACAGGAGAGAATCACAATTCTGAAAGGTTTGCAGAGAGTCAGACATACCTGCATCCTCATCTGATTAATGAGTTCTGTGGCATCCCTGCTTGGGTGGGGGCTCCAGCCTGGTGGCCTTTATCACCAGGATCGGGGGGCCTAGGGGGTTTTGGGGAACATAAGGATTTTGGTCCAGGGTTCTCCAGCCCCACAAACGCTAGCCTCTTCCATCCACACCAACATCAGGTCCTGGCAACACCTCATCTATGAGCAGGTATAAGGTGAAGGTACCACAGCCCAGGTAGAAGGCCCAGGAAAACTTGACCTCCGTGAAACAGGGCAATATGGTCAGGGTTTGTGTCCCTACCCAAATCTCATCTTGAATTGTGTCCCCATCGTCCCCACGTGTCTAGGTAGAGACCAGGTGGAGGTAATTGAATCATGGGGCCGGCTTCCCCCAAGCTGTTCTTGTGATAATGAGTGAGTTTTCACAAGATATGGTGTTTTCTTAAGGGGCTCTTCCTGCCTTCGCTTGGCACTTCTTCCTGCCACCCTGTGAAGACAGTGGCTTGCTTCCCCTTCACCTTCCGCCATGATTGTAAGTTTCCTGAGGCCTCCCCAGCCATGCTGAACTGTGAATCAAATAAACCTCTTTCCTTTATAAATTACCCAGTCTCAGGCATGTGTTGTTGTTGTCGTTGCTGTTGTTTGAGACAGAGTTTCACTCTTGTCACCCAGGCTGGAGGGCAGTGGCGAAATCTCGGCTCACTGCAATCTCCACCTCCCGAGTTCAAGCAGTTCTCCTGCTTCAGCCTCCCGAGTAGCTGGGATTACAGGCGCCCGCCACTACACCCAGCTAATTTTTGTATTTTTAGTAGATTTCAGGTTTAGTAGATTTTTGGGTTTTCACCATGTTAGCAGGCTGGTCTTGAACGCCTGACCTCAGGTGATCTGCCCGCCTCGGCCTCCCAAAGTGTTGGGATTACGGGCGTGAGCCACCACGCCCGGCCAGGCAGCTATTTATAGCAGTGTGAGAATAGACTAATACACAGGGAATAGTCTGGAAGAGGACCTCTGTCTTGAAGATGAACAGTCGCAGGACAGCTGGCAAATGTGAAGAATGGGAAATGACCTGGGAGACTGGTTCCTCTCCTTTATTGGAGAGACTCAGATTGGCAGCCCCCATCCTTCACTCAGATCCGCATCACTCTGAGAACACATTCATGAGCACAGGCTCCCACAGGTGGCAGAGGCCATGAGCAGGCCAGATCTCCGGATAATCTACCATGGTGTGCAGTGAGTAGCGGGTCAGAGCACACAGCCTATCTGTGACCCTGACCCCCTCCCAAACCCAAAGCCATCCTTAACCCCAAACCCAACTCCATCCCCAAACTCAATATCAAGCCCAGTTCCAACCACAAATTCAACCCATCCCTATCCCCAAAGTTAACCCCTATTCCCATTCCTGAACACAACTCCAAACCCAATCCCATCCCTATTCGTAATCTCCACCCCAGCTCCAACCCCTAATTTAAGCCCATCCCCATCCTCAAATAGAACTCCATTCTCAGTCCCAACTACACACTCAACCCCATCCCCCAATTCGACCCCATCCCCAAACCTAACGTCATTCTAATTCCCAAACTCAACACCATCCTTATTCCCAGTTCCAACCCTTAACCCCTTCCCACCCTCAAATCTAACTCCATTCTCATTCTCAAACCCCACCCCATCTCCAAACCCAACTCCTCTCCATTGTTAACCCCAGCCCCTACTCCAAGCCCAACCCCATCCTCTTCCTGAAACTTGACCCTATTCTCATTCCCATCCCAACCCTTTTTTTTTTTTTTTTTTTTTTTGAGATGGAGTCTCACTCTGTCGCCCAGGCTGGAGTACAGTGGCATGATCTTGGCTCACTGCAACCTCCGCCTCCTGGGTTTAAGTGATTCCTGTGCCTCAGCCTCCTGAGTAGCTGGGGTTGTGGGTTGTATGCCACCACATCGGGCTATTTTTTTGTGTGTTTTTAGTAGAGATGGAGTTTTGCCATGTTGGCCAGGATGGTCTTGAACTCCTGACCTCAGGGGATCCACCTGCCTCAGCCTCCCACAGTGCTGGGATTACAGGAGTGAGCCACTGCGCCCAGCCACTGTCTTTTCATTCTTCTCTGCAACCTCTATAATTCATACCTAACTCCACCCATTTTCATCGTCCTTTCACCTCCAGGTCCAAGCCTGTAATCTTGTTTCTCATCTCCCCAAGTGGGTCCCACTACCACCACCATCACACCCATGCATGCATTCACACACACAGGTGACCTGTACCTGGCTCCAGTGAGTCTCTGCACACGTAGGTATCACAGGCTGATCACAGGCCCAGGCCCTCTGACACAGACACCACAAGCCAGTAAGAGCGGGTGAAGGTCATCTCTCTTTTTTTTTTTGAGACAGAGTTTCACTTTTGTTGCTCAGGCTGGAGTGCAATGGCATGATCTCGGCTCACAGCAACCTCTGCCTCCCAGGTTCAAGCGATTCTCCTGCCTCAGCCTCCTTAGTAACTAGGATTACAGGTATGTGCCACCATGCCCGGCTAATTTTGTATTTTTAGTAGAGACGGGGTTGCTCCATGTTGGTCAGGCTGGTCTCAAACTCCCGACCTCAGGTGATCCACCTGCTTCAGCCTCCCAAAGTGCTGGAATTACAGGCATGAGCCACCGCGCCCAGCCAGCCAAGACCATCTCTTAAGAGTACAAAGGCAAGGCAGCTGGGGCCTTGAAGACAGAATTGCTCGCAGGATCTCCAGCAGCTTTCTCAACCAGATGTGGTCTGTGGTTGCCAGAGGAAAACCCCAGGCCTCCTTCTGAAGCTTTTCCTGAGAGCTCTGTGAAAGGAAAATCTTGGGGCCCCAAAATTACTGAGCTAAAGGGGAAAGTCAGGCTGGGAATAGCTCAGGGCAAACCTGCCTCTCATTCTATTCAAAGTCATCCCTCTGCTCACTGAGATAGATGCATATCTGATTGCCTCCTTTGGAAAGTCTTATCAGAAACTCAAAAGAGGCCGTGCCTGTAATCCCAGCACTTTAGGAGGCCTAAGCAGGTGGATCACCTGAGGTCACGAGTTCGAGACCAGCCTGGCCAACATAGTGAAACCCTATCTCTACTAAAAATACAAAAATTAGCCAAGCGTGGTGGTGCATGCCTGTAATCCCAGACTCAGGAGACTGAGGTAGGAGAATCACTTGAACCCAGGAGGTGGAGGTTGCAGTAAGCCAAGATTGTGCCACTGTACTCTAGCCTGGGCAACAGAGTTAGACTCCATCTAGGAAAAAAGAAACTCAAAGAATGCCATGATTTGTCTCTCACCTGCCTGTAACCTGGAAGCCCCTGCCTGCTTTGAGTTGTCCCCACCTTTCTGGATGAACCAATGCACTTCTTACATATATTGATTGATGTGTCATGTCTCCCTAAAATGTATAGAACCAAGTTGTGCCCCAACCACCTTGGGCACATGTCGTCAGGACATCCTGAGGCCGTGTCACGGGCGCACGTCCTCAACTTTGGCAAAATAAACTTTCTATTGTCTTTTTTTTTTTTTTTTTTTTTTTGAGATGGAGTCTCACTCTGTCGCCCAGGCTGGAGTACAGTGGCACAATCTCGGCTCACTGCAAGCTCCGCCTCCCGGGTTCACATCATTCTCCTCCCTCAGCCTCCTGAGTAGCTGGGACTACAAGGCAAAATAAACTTTCTAAATTAACTGAGACCTGTCTCAGATTTTCGGGGTTCACAGCTCATGTCGCCTGCTTGGCCACTTGGTTTTCTTAGGTCTCTGTCAGTCTTGTCTAAGCACTGTCAGTTTTTTTGAATCACCCCAGGTCTCTTCCAACTTTCTCCAGCCCCTTCCAACCTCTCCCGGGCTTGAAAGCTCCTCAGTAGCCCCCATCTGCCACAGAAGACCCCCCAAAATTAGCTGGGAGTGGTGGCGGGCACCTGTAATTCCAGCTACTCGGGAGGCTGAGGCAGGAGAATTGCTTGAACCTGGGAGTCGGAGGTTGCAGTGAACCAAGATCGCACCGCTGCCCTCCAGCCTAGGTGACAGAGCGAGACTCCATCTCAAAAAATAAAATAAAATAAAATTTAAAAAAACCAATCCTCAATTAACCTACGTTCTATTAAAGAAACGAATGCTAATGGTAAACAGTTATTATGGAAGGCATCATCAGTTCTATTGAGGTGCACTCTAGTCATAATATTTAGTGGCTATTATAATGATAAAAAGCTATTAAATCTCAGTATCATTAGAGTATATCTCAATAAATAATACTTTATGTAAGTCAATAAACAGCACCATCAATTGGCCTGAATAAAGATTTATTATTCAACAAATGTTCTTTTGAGTGATTACCATGTGCCAGGTGCTGTCTTGAGGATTTACAGGAAACCAAAAGCAGACACACGCCAGCTGGGGTGGCTCATGCCTGTGATCCCAGCACTTTGGGAGGCCGAGGTGGGAGGATCACTTGAGACCAGTAGACACAGACCAGTCTGTGCAACATAAGGAGACCCCATCTCTACAAAAAATTAAAAAATTACCCAGGCATAGTGGGTGGTGCATGCCTGTAGTCTTAGCTGCTCAGGAGGCTGAGGTGGGAGGCTCACTCCAAAAAAAAAAAAAAAAAAAAAAAAAGCCAACATTGAATCCCAAAGTTGTTGGCTTGAGTAGCTGGATAAAAATGGGGTTGTTGGCCGGGCATGGTGGCTCACGCCTGTAATCCCAGCACTTTGGGAGGCTGAGGTGGGCGGATCACGAGGTCAGGAGTTCGAGACTAGCCTGGCCAACATGGTGAAACCCTGTCTCTACTAAAAATACAAAAATTAGCTGGGCATGGTGACAGACGCCTGTAATCCCAGCCACTTGGGAGGCTGAGGCAAGAGAATCACTTGAACCCCGGAAGGGAGGCAGAGGTTGCAGTGAGCCGAGATTGCACCACTGCACTCCAGCCTGGGCAACAGGGCGAGACTCCATTTCAAAAAAACAAATAAATAAAATAAAAAATGGGTTTGCCATTTCCTAAGATGGGGAAGACCATGGGAGGTACACATAGGGTGTGTGTGAGATCAGGAACTTATTTTTGGATATGTGAGGTTGGAGATGCCTCTTCTTTTCAAGTGGAAATGTTGAGTAAGTAGGTTGAGTAGGTAAGTTGGAGTCCTGAGTCTGGAGTCATAATTATATCATTATTATTGCTAGAGTAAGCCCCTATAAATATGATTACTACAATAAGTCTCGGCAAATATTTCTATTTAAACAGGCCTCAATAAATTATTAGAGAAATCTTCAATTGTCATTATTATTAGAGAAAACCTGTATAAATACAGTATTTTTATTTGAGAAGGCCCCAGTAAGTGTTATTTTAGGGAATAAGCCTCTATAAACATACCATTTATTAGCATAGCTGTAGTAAATAATCTTACCAGAATCAGCCTTGTGAAATAGTCTTATTATTTTATGATAGACATCAGTAAATCTCACGGCAGTTAACAACCGTTTATTTTCTTTTTCTTTTTTATTTTGACACATAGTCTTACTCTCGCTCAGGCTGGAGTGCAGTGGTGCTATCACAGCTCACTGCAACCTCCGTCTCCTGGGACTCCAGCGACCCTCCCACCTCAGCCTCCTGAGTAGCTGGGACAGGCACACACCAACATGCCCAGCTAATTTTATTTTATTTTATTTTTGTAGAGATGGGTTTTCTCATGTTGCCTGGGGAACTCCTGGGCTTGAGCAATCCACCTGCCTTGGTTTTCCAAAGTGCTGGGATTACAGGTGTGAGACACCGCACCCAGCCAGCATCAATTAATAGAATGAATTACTAATGAATGAATGAAGAGAAGATCACGGTCATGAATAGTGTGTGAAGAGCAGGTGCCAGAGGTGAAGGCTCAGGGTTCTGGTATTTCCTTTGAAGGGACGCATCAAGGGAGGAGAGAGGAGGCTGGGGAGAGCCAACTGGAGGTGGGGTGGGCAGGGGGCTTTTTCAGAGATCTTTTCATTTGTCCGATTATCCTACACATCCATATCCTGGAAGTTGAACTGTGGTGAGCTTCTGGACAGGGACTGTTGATTTATCTCTGTTCCCCTCCCTGCAGAAACTGAGAAGGTCAGGCCTCCATAATACAGCACCCCTGGGCCGGGTGCAGTGGCTCACGCCTGTAATCCCAGCACTTTGGGAGGCAGAGGTGAATGGATCACCTGAAGTAAGGAATTTGAAACCAGCCTGGCCAACAAGGTGAAACCCCGTCTCTACTAAAAATACAAAAATTAGCCAGGCTTGGTAGTGGGCCCCTGTAATCCCAGCTACTTGGGAGGCTGAGGCAGGAAAATCACTTGAACCCAGGAGGCAGAGGTTGCTGTGAGCTGAGATTGCGCCATTGCACTCCAGCCTGGGCAACAAGAGCAAAACTCCGTCTCAAAACAATGAGGACAACAACAACAAGAAAAACACACAAAAAAAGCACCCCTGCCCACACCCACCACCCTTACAGCTGTTTCTCCCCATCCCAGTCCCTCAAGGATTAACACTTTAGTAGTTTCACATCAGTTTTATTAGACCCCAGAAAGTTGCTCTAATGGATATTCCATTTTTCTAACAACCTGCCAGGCAGATGGGGACTTGAGTCTTCTCAGCTCCCTCCCACAGGCCCCATTCTTCCTCCTTCCAGCCTAGGACCAGCAGTCAGCCTCCCCCCACAAACCCACAGTCCAGAACTGAGCCCCCTCATTCCCCTAGGAACCAGGATTTCAGGCCTCTAGACCCTCCTCCTCCTCTTCAGTGGCCTCACTTTAACTTCCAGATGAAGTTGGGGGACACATTTGGGCTCAGCGGGGTGTAGACAGGCGCCGACATTCTTGCACCCGGTAGGCGCATATGTAGAAAATCCCTGCATGAGAAGAAGTTCAAATTGAACCCCCCAAACCTCCCCCAGCTCCGTTCCACCCCAAGAGAGCCCAACACTCTACTCTCTTTCTCCCTGGGTATCCCCAACCCCAGACTTCATAGGCCTGGAGTCTTCCTCCTGACCCAGTGCTGTGGGACTCATGCGGGACACCCTGTCATCTTCCACCCTATCTGCTGCCCACTCTGCCCCAGACACTGACCTTCCCACCCCTTGCCCCCAGTACCTGCGAAGAACGTCATGAGCACTGCCACCCAGCCCAGGATGTAGGACCAGGAAAAGCGCCAGTCCCCAAAGCGGCGGCCCAGGAAGCTGACGGTGACTCCAGTGTAGATGGCCAAGGCCAACAAGACGAAAAGAGCTGGGGAGAGAGGGCGGGAGGATGCAGGTGGGACTAAGGCTGGGTGTGATTTTGGAGATGGGCAGACAGCTGAAGATGGGGGTGGGAACTAAGATTGGGGAAAGGGGTGGAAATGGGTTGGGGGTGGGGATAAGAGTGAGGATGGGGGTTGAGTTGAAATTAGGGGTAAAGATGATTGGGGGATAGGTTTGGGATAGAGTTGGACACGCTTGTGTTTTATAATGTAACTGGCCATTGTCTCTGGTTCCTGGGAGGGAGAATCAATATTTGGAACTTCCTGAGTCATAGGAGGGTCTTTGTTATTCTTGAGCCTCTTGGGCCCAACCTGAGTTTATGGTAATGAGATGAGATGACTCAGGGTTGGGTGTGGTTGTCAGAAAGACCAACCAGGCCAGGCACAGTGACGCATGCCTGTCATCCCAACACTTCGGGAGGCTGAGTCCGGTGGATCACTTGAGGTCAGGAGTTCAAGACCAGCCTGGCCAACATGGTGAAACCCTGTCTCTACTAAAAATACAATAAAAAAAAAAATTAGCTGGGTGTGGTGGTGGGTGCCTGTAATCCCAGCTACTCAGGAGGCTGAGGCAGGAGAATCACTTGAACCCGGGAGGGGAGGTGGAGGTTGCAGTGAGCTAAGATCAAGCCACTACACTCCAGCCTGGGTGACAGAGTGAGACTCCATCTCAAAAAAGGAAAACAAAAAAGAAAGAAAGAAAGACCAACCATGATATTAGATGGTTGGGGCTCTGAACCACTTGATATCAGGGAAGAAAGGAAGCTGGAAACTGCATTCCATCAATGGCCAGTGATTCAATCAGTCATGCTTATTTTACAAGACTCCAATTAAACCTCTGGACACTGAAGCTCAGTGGCGCTCCCTATTGGTGAAAACATCTGTGTGCTGGGAGGGTGATCCCTGGCTCCACAGGAAGAGGGCTTGGAAGCTCTGCATTTTGGGCTCTCCTAGACTCTGCCCTCTGTGTCTCTTCATTTGCTTGGACCTGAGTTGTGTCCTCTATAATGAAGCTATAACTGTAAGTATAGCACTTTCCTGCATTCTATGAGTTATTCCAGCAACTTTTGTTGTTATTGTTGTTGTTGTTTTTGTTGAGACAGAGTCTCGCTCTGCCGCCCAGGCTGGAGTGCAGTGGCACAATCCCGGCTCACTGCAAGCTCCACCTCCCGGGTTCATGTCATTCTCCTGCCTCAGCCTCCCAAGTAGCTGGGACCACAGGTGCCTGCCACCATGCCCGGCTAATTTTGTTTTGTATTTTTAGTAGAGGTGGGGTTTCACCACGTTGGCCGGGCTAGTCTCAAACTCCTGACCTAGTGATCCACCCGCCACGGCCTCCCAAAGTGCTGGGATTACAGGCATGAGCCATCGTGCCCGGCCTCCAGCAAATTTTTGAATCTGAGTGGGTCTTGGGAACCTCCTAGTTTGTAGCCAATGCATCCAAAGCATGGGTGGCCCAGGCACCCTGTTTGCAGCTTGTAGCTGAGGTGGAGGCAGTCTCACTAAGGACTGTGGTCTTAACCTGTGGAGTCAAACACAAATTTTAGGTGATTCGTGCCAGAACTGAATTGTAGTACACCAGCTAGTGTCAGAATAGACTGGAACTAGAAATAGTCATGAGGTTGGTTTTGGGTGTGGGGATGGGATTAGGGTGGGGTGGGGTTGAGTGTGAGGAGTAAGGGGTGAGAATGGTGTTGAGGGGTGGGGACAGATTGGGGTTTGAGTTGAGAGCGAGGAGAGGGGCAGGGAGAGGGTGGGCTTACTCACTTGAGGAAAAAAACATGATGCCAGCAGAGAAGGGCCGGGAGATGCGGGAGAAGGTAGGCTGATGAGCGAAGGCCATGATGCCCATGATGATGCCGGAGGTGGCGCATAGGGCAGACAGGATCATGAAGGCCCGGGTGGCATTCCAGTATGCTGTGGGAGCACCCCATGGTCATTCCCACACCTCCCCTGCTCTAAGTGAGAGATGCTGCTACCTCTGAGATGAAAATGCCTTGCCCCTTTCCATATCCCTAACGCAGCTCTTCCTTCCCTTCTTTGCAAATGCCCTCTTCTTCACCTGGCAAACTCCTACTCATCCTCCAAAGCCAAGCTCCTCTGACCCATCCTCTAGGAGGCATCTCCCCACCCCTCAGTCATCATCTTCATCCACAGCTAAGGGTTGTGACTCTCTTTGTCTGTCTCCCCCTCCAGCCTGATTGCTCCTTGAAGACAGGCAGTGGGTTGGTTCTGTATCATAAACACCCCCACCACACATTTGGTTTGCATTCTGGCTTCGGGAAATGTTTGTTGAATGAATGAATGAATGAATGATGATTCCCTATATTTTCCTGCTAATTACTATTCTCTCTCACATTTCTTTTTTTTTCTTATTTTTTTTTGAGACCGAGTCTTCCTCTGTCACCCAGGCTGAAGTGCTGTGGCACAATCTCAGCTCACTGCAGCCTCCGCCTCTGGGGTTCAAACGATTCTCCTGCCTCAGGATCCTGAGTGGCTGGGACTACGGGTGCGCACCACCACGCCCGGATAATTTTTGTATTTTTAGTAGAGACGGCATTTTGCCACGTTGGCCAGGCTGGTCTCAAACTCCTGGCCCCAAGTGATCCACCTGCCTTGGCCTCCCAAAGTGCTGAGATTATAGTTGCAAGCCACTGCGCCCAACTTACACTTTCATTTATTTTATACCACTTGCTTATATCTGAAAATGTCCTATTTACTTGTTTTTAACTTATTTATAATGTCTGTCTCTCCTCAGTAAATCCTTAGCTCTGCAAGGGCAAGAGCCTTGCTGTCTCATTCACCACTGTGTCCCCAGCACCTAGCACTTGGTACATAATAGGTGCCCAATAAATGCGTGAAATGAATTCATGTTGAGCACTGGGGCCATTCTTCTCTTGTGCTTTGCCCAGGGATGGCCTCTCAGGAAAGATAATAATAATCTCTTCCTCCTTTAGCAATGGCTAACTATATGCCATGCTCACTACCCAGGTGAGACGTTATTCATTCCTCCAGAGCCCTATTCTATAAGTACCATTTTTATGCTTATTTTTCAAGTGAAGAAATGGAGGCCCAGAGAGGTAAAGTGACTTGCCCAAGGTCTCATAATTAGAAACAGGGCTGGAGTTGGAATCCAAGCTCCAAGGCCCATGCTCCTAACTGCTTGGCTATTCTGTCTGCTGGAGCCCCCCGGGAAATGGTACCCCTCAGACCTTGCATCTTGCCATTGCAAAGTAAAAAGTCTAGGATCTTTGGAAAACCCAGTCTTTTGCCTTGTAGAAGCTTCGGTGAGAGAAATTCCTGGCTGTTTCTCCATGGAGATTTTTATGGGTTGAGTTATGTCTTTCTGTCCCCCGCCCCAAATTTTTACGTTGAAATTGTAACTAGTGCCTTAGAATGGTAACTTATTTGGCAATAGAGTCTTTGCAAATATAATTAGTTAAGACAAGATCAGGCTAGAGTAGGGTGGAGCTCTCATCCAAAAACTGGGCTGGGTGTGGTGGCTCCTGCCCAGTGTAATCCCAGCATTTTGGGAGGCCAAGGCAGGTGGATCACCTGAGGTCAGGAGTTTGAGACCAGCCTAGCCAAAATGGAGAAACCCTCTCTACTAAAAATACAAAAATTAGCCAGGCTTGGTGGCGGGCACCTGTAATCCCAGCTACTCAGGAGGCTGAGGCAGGAGAATCACTTGAACCTGGGAGGCAGAGGTTGCAGTGAGCCGAGATTGTGCCACTGCACTCCAGCCTGGGCAACAGAGCAAGACTCCATCTCAAAAACAAAACAAAACATAAAACAAAGACTGCCATCCTCATAAAAGAGGAATCTGGACACAAACACGCTTTTAGGAAAAATGCCATGTGTGAGGAAGGTAGAAATTGGGGTGATGCATTTCCAAACCAAGGAACACCAAAGATTCCCAGAAAATCACCAGAAGCCAGGGAGGGAGGGACATGGAACAGATTCTCCCTCACAGCCCTCAGAAGGAACTGATTTTGCCCACATCTTCATCTTGGCCTCCAGAACTGTGAGACAACACGTTTCTGTTGTTCAAGCCACCCGGTTTGTGGGGCTTTGTTACGGCACCCCTAGCACACTAATTCAGGCTGGTCACAGCAGCTCGGGCCTGGAATCCCAACACTTTGGGAGGCTGAGGCAGGAGGATTGCTTGAGGCCAGGAGGGTTTAAGTATTTATTTTATCTTATTATTATTTTTTGAGACAGGGTCTTGCTCTGTCACCCGGGCTGGAGTGTAGTGGCTCTATCTTAGTTCACTGTAGGCTTAAACTTCTGGGCTCAAGTGAGCCTCCCACTTCAGCCTTCTGAGCAGCTGGGGCCACGGGAGCACACCACCATGCCCAGCTAATTTTTTATTTTTTGTTGAGATGGGGTCTCCTTACGTTGCACAGTCTGGTCTCAAACACCTAGGCTCAAGTGATCCTCCTACCTCAGCCTCCCAACATGCTGGGATTACAGGCTGAGCCACCATGTCCATCTGAAGCCGGGAGTTTGAAACAAGCCTGGGCAATACAGTGAGAAGCTGTCTCTACAAAAATCAAATCAAATAAAATAATGAGGCCAAGTTCGGTGGCTCACACCTATAATCCCAGCACTTTGGGAGGCCGAGGCGGGTGGATCAACTGAGGTCAGGAGTTCGAGACCAGCCTGGCCAACATGGTCAAATCCTGTCTCTACTAAAAATACAAAAATTAGCCAGGCATGGTTGTGGGCGCCTGTAATCCCAGCTACTCGGGAGGCTGAGGCAAGGAGAATTGCTTGAACTCAGGAGGCAGAGGTTACAGTGAGCCGAGATAGCGCCATTGCACTCTAGCAGGGGTGACAGAGTGAGACTCTGTCTCAAACAAAACAAAACAAAACAAAAACAAACAAAAAAAAGAAAGACCTTCACCAAGCCTCCCTGTCTCCTGCATCCCTGGCAGAGATAAGACAGAGAGGTGGCTCAGGGCTGTCCCTTGGGAATTCCTAGCCTGCAGCAGGAAAAATGTAGAAGTGTCACAAATGAGATAGCCAGAAATGAGAAGGATGTGTGGAGTCAGGCAGACCGGACTCTGAAGCTGGTGGCCCAAGGCAAGTCTTTTCACTTCTCCCTGCCTCAGTCTATCCCTCCAGCAAACAGGCATCGTCCTGCCTCTCTCTCAGGGCTGGCTCGGGGAGAGATGAGTGGGCGAAGTCTCCCATGCCTGTCACGTCCGGCACTCAGTGAGGCTTAGCTCTTCTTCTCAACTACTCAAGAGGATGTTTGAATTTTGAGGTCAAATCTCATCTCTCACTCTTACATACAATTGAACTGCCCTTAGTGTTGTTAGGGATGGAAGCGAGTTTATCCATGTAAAGTGCTTAGAATAGCACATAGGGCATAGTAAGCACTCAATCAATGCCAGTTATTATTATTACTATTACTAGTAATAATACACAATATATTATATATTATTAATTAATTTTTATTTATTTTTTAGACAGCATCTTCGTCTGCTGTCCAGGCTGGAGTGCAGTGGTGCCATCTGGGCCCACTGCAGTCTCCACCTCCCGAGTTCAAGCGATTCTCTTGCCTCAGCCTCCTGAGTAGCTGGGATTACAGGTGCGCACCACCATGCCTGGCTAATTTTTGCATTTTTAGTAGAGACTGGGTTTCACCTTTTTTGCCAGGCTAATCTCGAACTCCTGACCTCAAGTGATCCACCCACCTCGGCCTCCCAAAGTGCTGGGATTACAGACGTGAGCCACCACGCCTGGCCAAATTTATTAATATGTTATGTAATAAGTGTGCAATATAATATACTCTACATTATATATTATTATATAATATTTTGTATAATATATACATTATTAATTTATTATATAATATGTGGCATGATATATACTATTTATTAGATAATGTGTAATATAATGGATTCTACATCATATATATGCATTAGTTATATATGTAGCATATTATATACAATATATTATGTATTAGTAATTTATTATATAATAGAGGTGCATGTATAATACACTATACTGTATATTAATTTATTAATGTATATATGTAGTTACATATGTTATACATCATAAATTATATGTAATAATATAAATTGCATATATTACACATAATGTAGTATACATTAACTTATTATAGATGCTATGCAGCAAGCAATATACTATATATTTCTATGTATCTCTCTATCTATGGCCTGGCACATTATAAGTAAGCAAAAATACTCTATGCTACTTTATGCAGTATTTAGCAAATTCAGGGCCCATATTTCTTCTGTATCCCCCAGTACCTAACATAGTTCTTGGTCCATAGTAGATATTTAGAAAATGCTGTTTCGTGACACTAGCCCCAATTGCTGTGCATGACACCTACAAGGCGTCAGGAAATGCCACCTCTCCCAACTTAACCTGCAAACCAGCACCCCGTGAAACTGCAGCTAGAAAACAACCCTGTAGTCCCAGTTCTGCCCCCTCCATGCTGAGTGACCTTGGGTTGCTCCCTTTCCCTCTTTGAGCCGCAGAGTTCTCCATCTGGAATACAGGTGTCCTTGGGCCCTGAGGTCCGCCCTGCTCTTTCCCCAGGCGCGGCCCGGACTCTGGCCAGGGGGCTCACCGATGCTGTCTGTCTGCAGGTAGCACTTGTTGCCCAGGCAGTACCGCCACAGGCCCTGGTGGGCAAAGGACCCTGACAGCCGGTACTGCATCCAGTGGTCTGTTGCCGTGGCCACCACCAGAAGGATGATCCCCACCCAGGCACAGAACAGGCCACCACCCATGAAGCTGTACATGGTGATCTGTGGGGAAGGGGAGAGATGGGGTTGGGAGCTGGATTCCTGGGACTTGATGGAGGAAGGAACTGGGGGAAGAGAGGGCTCGGGAGTGGGATGCCAAGTGCTTGAGAGAAGGAGATGGAGACCTAGAAGCCTGGGTCCTGGGGGAGGAGGGGACTGGAGCCCGGACCCCTGGGTCTGAGGGAGGAGGATGGTAGGGATCCTGGAAAGATGACAGGGAGCGGGGGGTTGGGTTCTTGGAGGCTTGCGTTCTGGGGAAGAGAAGGCCGGGGGCCTGGATTTCCAGGTTCTGAGCAAGGAATAGGCTGGAGGCCTAGATTCCTGACTCCTAGGTGAGAAGGGGCCCAGGAGCCTGGATTCCTGGGTGGTGGGTAAGGAAGGGGCTAAGGGCTAGGGGGTGGGACATCAGGTCCTGGGAGAAGAAGGAGCTGGGACCCTAGACTCCTGGGACTTGGGGAAGAGGGGGCTACAGGTCCCATGCCTGGTGCCTACCTGAGTAGAGCCTGCCCGAGCCCTCCTTCTGCCACGGCCCCTCTGTGCAGACTGAGCCGAGCCTGGTCACTGGCCTCTTTGCCCCCTTAGGTTCCCCAAATCCCTTAAGCCTCCCTACACAATGATCCCACGAACCAGCAGCTTCCAGCAGGCAGAAATGCAGCGGTGGCAGAGGCCTCAAATGGAATTTGCTGAAGCAGGCATCCAGGGGGCTCCCCCCACCCAGCCCCTGCTCTCTGACCTCTGTGACCCTCCCCAGAACCCAACACCTCGTCGCCAGCCTTGCTCACAGCAACCCTGGCTTTGTCCGAGCTGTGTAAGCACACACGCGCACGCACGCACGCAAGATTCAGGGAGAGTCACGCGTTTATTGTTCAACCAGGGCTTCCTACCAGAAGAGCAGGCAGTGGGGTGGGGAGTCGCAGGTGTCTGGATACGTGGGGCCAATGTGGTTCTTTGTGGGGATGGACACAGGGCTGTGGCTGAGGTTGAGGATGGGGCTCTTTGGGGCTGTAGATTAAAGATGGGCTGAGGTACATAGGGAATGAGGAGAAAGGGGTTGGTAAAGAGGGTGGGTTAGGGTTGAGGCACAGAAGTGGAGCTGGGACTGGTGACAGGGATGGGAATGAATGGGTTTGGGAATAGGGTATTAGTGGGGAAGAGAGAGGCAGGTAGGAGTGGCTTTGGGATTAGGGAGAGGGTAGGGAATGGGGTTGGAGGAGCCCTGGGGGTTGGGAATGAGGTAAGGATTGTGGTTGTGGCTGGGGATGGTGTTGGGAATGGGGTTGAGGCCATCAAGGAGACAGGCCTGGGTATGGGGTTTAGGGTTTTCTTCTCACTTGGGATTCAGGTGACTTAGGTCAGGTTCACCAAGTGCCTCACAGGAGCTACTCCTGGGACCGTGGTTTTGGAGAGAGGGGAGGATGGAAGATGTTTCTTGAGGTTCTTCTGACAGGGCTGAGATCACTCTGGGCCCCAGGAAAACCCTCCTGGGTGACTGCAATCTCAGGTGCTGGACCCTCCAAGGTCCTAGTACTCTGTCTCCCAGTCCTCAGCAGCCGGTGGTGTTTCCAGGGGTGGCTGTGGGCCTCGAGCTTCCTTCTTCCCATCCTGGGAAGGCAGTGTTGGTGGTGATGGCAGCGTCATTGGTGGGGTCCTGGGGCCAGCCCCAGGGCCCCCCGCCCGGCCCCTCTCTGGCTGCTCAGCTCTCCCGAGGCCCCGTCTATGCGGGCCCCGGCCCCAGCCTGGCCTGTGCCTGACTTCCCAGCCTCCGCGTCCCCTGGGAGGCCTCCTGACTGTGCCCGGCTGGGAGTGGCCTGCCTGGGGGCAGCAGGGGCAAGAGGGCAAGGCCTGTTGGAAGGTGTAGGTCCCCAGCAGGGCGCTGTGCAGGAGGCAGGAGAGGGTGTCCAGGCGTATGGGCACGGTGACAGAGGCCACGCTCTCCGGGAGCCCCAGGTGGGCGGGGTCTGTGGAGCTCAGAAGCCAGGGTGGAGGGGCTGGGAGAGGCGCAGGGGTCCATGGCTCAGTCCCAGATGACGGCAGGGACAGGTTGTTCCTAGAACAACAAAAAGACAGGTCAGTGGGGCTCAGCGTCTCCGTATTTCCTTGTTTCTTGCTGCCAGGCTGTCTCTGCACCTCTGAGGAAGGCAGCCATCTCTCCATCCTCAGTGCCCACCTGTGACTTCCTCCCCCTCTTCTCTCTCTTTGTTTCTATCCCGGGTCTCTCTAAAGAAACAGACAGCTCTGCCATGAACTTCGGCATCAGACAGAACTCAGCTCCAATTCCTGGCCGCCTCCCTTTTGGTGGTGTATCTTTGGACAAATCATTTTCCTATTTCGAACCTTAATTTGTTTATAGTCACAGATGGCTTTGGATGGTATCAAAGGTGCGTATGACAGGGCTGGGTCTGCTAAGTGCTAAAACAGTGGACAGCTACGATTTCTCCAGCCTTCTGGGGATCCCTGGAGTCTTCACAATTTTTGGTTTATTCTTGGAAATTTCTGTTCGATGAGTATCTGTTTCTAGTTCTTTTTTTTTTTTTTTTTGAGACTGGGTTTCACTCTTGTTGCCCAGACTGGAGTGCAATGGCGCTATCTTGGCTCACTGCAACCTCTGCCTCTCGGGTTCAAGCGATTCTCCTGCCTCAGCCTCCCGAGTACCTGGGATTACAAGCACGCACCACCACGCCCGTCTAATTTTGTATTTTTAGGAGAGACAGACTTCTCCATGTTGGTCAGGCTGGTCTCGAACTCCCGACCTCATGTGATCCACCCGCCTCGGCCTCCCAAAGTGCTGGGATTACAGGCATGAGCCACTGCACCCGGCCTCCGCCTGTTTCTAAGTATCTCGCTCAACTCTCACCAAGATCTTCTAAGATTCTGTACCTATGTGGTGATACCTGAGCCTTTTTTGTTTTTCCTGATTCTCTATGCAGGTCTGTTCAGCGCGCCCTTTCTCTCTCGTTTTCTCTGTCCCCTCCTCTCTATGGGTCTCTGTCCCCCTCTCAGGAGGTCTTTGTCTCACCCTTCAGGCCCAGCCCCGTCCTTTGGTTGTTCCATCTCCACTGGGGCCCTCTTAAGTATCTTCTAGCAACTTCGCCTCCGAGATCCTTCGAGGGCCCAGAAAGGTTGGGGAGGGGCCGAGGCCGAGAGAGGCGGGGCTTGGCCAGGTCAGCAATGGGGCGTGGCTCGCGGAGTGATCCGGGCTCCCAAAAGAAAGAGCGGAGGCCCGGACCTGGATCTAGTTCCTCAAGACCGCTTACCTAAGGTTTCCAGCACCCCCAGCACCTCCTCCCTCAGACCCAGGAGTCCAGATCCCCAGCTCTTCCTCCCTCAGACCCAGGAGTCCAGATCCGCAGCTCCTCCCTAAGACCCAAGAGTCTAGATCCCCAGCCCCCTCCTCCCTCAGACCCGGAGGTCTAGGGCCCCAGCCCCTCCTCCTTCAGACCCGGGAGTCCAGATCCCCAGCTCTTCCTCCCTCAGACCCGGGAGTTCAGATCCCCAGTTCCTCCTCCCTAAGACCTAGGAGTCCAGATCCCCAGCCCCCTCCTCCCTCAGGCCCGGAAGTCTAGGGCCCCAGCCCCTCCTCCCTCAGACCCGGGAGTCCAGGCTCCAGCCCCTCCTCCCTCAGACCCGGGAGTCCAGGCTCCAGCCCCTCCTTCTTCAGACCCCGGACTCTGGGTCCCCAACCCCCTTCCTCTCTCAGATCCAATAGTC
This sequence comes from Nomascus leucogenys, assembly GCF_006542625.1. Taxonomy (NCBI): domain Eukaryota; kingdom Metazoa; phylum Chordata; class Mammalia; order Primates; family Hylobatidae; genus Nomascus; species Nomascus leucogenys. Next base: position 65,555,386 of record NC_044390.1, read on the forward strand.
CCGGAACCCCTGCCCCCTTCTCTCTCTCTCCTTCTTTATTCCTGCCATATCCTCAAGACAGATTCTTTAGGACTCAAGGGACGTTTTAGGTAGAGAAATCTGGACATGTGGACACTCCCCAGGGCAGAGGGCGTGGTAGATGGTCTGGGGGTCTTAGCCGTTCTAGGCGCTGGGTTCTACTAGGTGCCGTGTCTGTAACTTGCTTTGTAACTTTAGGTCCTTCTAGTCTCTATGCCCTAGTTTCTCCATCTGAGAAATGGGGCTAATATTACCGTCCAGGTTCTTGTGATATTACTTGTATATTAGTAAACACAGAATCTGGACCACAATTAGGCTGAACAAATGATATTTACTTATTGTTATTGCTGGTAGTTGTGACGGTGTTTTGCTGAGAAGCAATCGTCATTATTACATGCATTCATTTAAGAAATATTCAATGCCTGCTATGCTTTGGGCTCCAGGCTGCACACGGGTCAGAATAGACATGGCCCCTACTCTCAGGAAACTTGCATGCTTGTAAGGGAGACAGACGAGACATACATACATATATTCTGTAAGAATAAGTACCTGAAGATGTCAAATCAGGGCAAGGGGATATAGAGGCATCGAGGTAGGGAGATACAGTAGATAACGTGGTTAGGGGCCTGGCCCGGTGGCTCACACCTGTAATCCCAGCATTTTGGGAGGCCAAGGTGGACAGATCACTTGAGGTCAGGAGTTTGAGACCAGCCTGGCCAAGACGGTGAAACCCCATCTGTATTAAAAATACAAAAAGTAGCTGGGCGTGGTGGCAAGCACCTGTAATCCCAGCTATTTGGGAGGCTGAGGCAGGAGAATCGCTTGAACCTGGGAGGCAGAGGTTGCAGTGAGCTGAGATCGTGCCACTGCACTCCAGCCTGGGCAACAGAGTGAGACCCTGTCTCAAAAATAAATAAATAAATAAATAAATAAAATAAAAATACAAAAATTAGCCAGGCATGGTGGGGCATGCCCATAGTCCCAGCTACTTGGGAGGCTGAGGCAGGAGAATCACTTGAGCCTGGGAGGCGGAGGTTGCAGTGAGCTGAGATGGCACCACTGCACTCTAGTCTGGGCTACAGAGTGAACCTTCATCTCAAAAAAAAAAAAAAAAAAAGAATAAAAAATTAAGTAGATAAGATGGTTAGAAAAGGCTGCTATGGGAAGGTAACATACTGGAAGACTGGAAGTTGAATATTCCTAGGGAGGGAACAGCTTCTGAAAGTAAAACAAATATAGTGATTCAGGGACTGGAAAATAATCAGCTAAGAGGAGTGGCATAGGTCTTTATATTTTTAAATAAATGCTTTATTTTGCAATACTTTCTTGTGTGTTTTTTTTTTGAGACAGGGTCCCCCTCTGTCACCCAGGCTGGAGTGCAGTGGTGTGATCATGCCTCACTGCAGCCTCAACCTCCTGGGCCCAAACCATCCTCCTACCTCAGCCTCCCAAGTAGCTGGGACCACAGGCACACACCACCACACGGGGTGCCTTATTTTGTAGAGACAGGGTCTCAGCATGTTGTCCAGGCTGGTCTCAAACTCCTGGGTTCAAGAGATCCTCCTGCTTTGGCCTCCCAAAGTACCAAGGGATTACAGTCATGAGCCACCATGCTTGGCCTGGAATACTTTTATACTTACAGAAAAGTTACAAAGATAATACAGAGAGTTCTCATTTACTCCAGACTGGAGTTCCCCTAATGTTGCCATCTTACATTGTCATGTAATGTACATGGTACGTTAGTCACAACTAAGAAACTGACAGGACTATTAGGTAAACTGCAGGCTTTATTTGGATTTTACCAGTTTTTACACTGATGTCCTTTGTTTCTGGTCTTGGATCCAATCTGGACTACCACATTGGATTTAGTCATCCTCTCTCCTTAGTCTCCTTTAATCTGCAGCCATCTCTAAGTCTTTCCTTGTTTTTCACAACCTTGAGAGTTGGGGGAGTACTAAATTATTTCGTAAAATGAGGGTCTTTTTATTTTTTTTTTTGAGACGGTGTCTCACTCTGTCACCCCGGCTGGAGTGCAGTGGTGCTACCTCAGCGAACGGCAACCTCCACCTCCCGGGTTCAAGCGATTCTCCTGCTTCAGCCCTCTGAGTAGCTGGGATTACAGGCGCCCGCCACCACACCCCGCTAATTTTTGTATTTTTAGTAAAGACGTGGTTTCACTATGTTGGCCAGACTGGAGATCTATTTTAATGAATAATATGAACTCATTTAATCCACATTTTAAAAAATTATGTAATTGTTTTAATAGAGAAGAGGTCTATGTTGGCCAGGTTGGTGTTAAATTCCTGACCTCGAGCAATCTTCCCACCTCGGCCTTCCAAAGTGCTAGGATTACAGGGTATTTTAAAATTTTTATTTATTTATTTATTTATTTATTTAAGACAGTCTTGTTCTGTCGCCCAGGCTGGAGTGCAATGGTGCGATCTCAGCTCACTGCAACCTCTGCCTGCCGGGTTGAAACGATTCTCCTGCCTCAGCCTCCCAAGTAGCTGGGATTACAGGCATGTGCCACCATGTCCATGTCCAGCTAATTTTTGTATTTTTAGTAGAGATGGGGTTTCCCCATGTTGGCTAGGCTGGTCTCGAACACCTGGCCCCATGTAATCCTCCCACCTTGAGTGCTGGGATTACTGGGGTAGGCCCCCGTGCCTGGCCCACAACATTGCATTTTAAGGAGGAGAACTCCCAGGCAACAGGATCGCCCTATGCTGGACGATGTTAGTGGCACTGACTGGCAGGAATAGGATTTTTGCCAAGAGATCTGGCTTGCTTTTTTTTCCTGGAGACCGATGAGAACTCGGATCTTCAGATTTCAAGTCTGGGTCTATCCATTCGGTTACTTTAAATCCCAGAGGAAGATGGCGCTCACTGCTCAAGTCTAGCGTCATAGGATTGTTCTAGCTTGTTCTTTTATTGCTTCTCCGATTACTAAGATCAGGATCTGACGCCATTTGGAAACCAGGGTCTGACCGCTTACCACGTACCTCGCCCTTTAAGGCTTTTTCTGCCCCGCCCCCCGTGCCCCCGCGGCGCTAGGAGACTGGAGGCGGGACCTTGTGTCGCTAAGGAAATGCCCTTTACTCTGCTTCCAAAATTGACAGGCTAGTTCTGAAAACCGGCCAACCAACTTCTGCTTAAGGGGAAGCGAGACTTCCGATTTGCAGGGGAACGCAGCGGCGATTGGTTAGAGTTCCGCCCACTTGTTAGGCAACGCGAGCCACTATTCTCGGCTCTGATTGGCCAGAGAACTCGCGCCGCTTTTGAATCCCCACCTTGCTGACGCCGCCCGCCTCACCTTCTCCCTCTGGTTGGCGAGCGCCTTTCTGCGCCTTCAGGCATTTTTGCTGAGGCTTTTGTCTGCGCTTGTGCGGGTAGGTTCCGGTAGCGTCCGGGAGACCCGACCCAGGCCTGGAGATGCGGAGCGGAGCTTGGAGGGAGAGAGGGGACTGGGTTGTTAAGGGGAGAATCCCTCTCGGCATCTCCTTGGCCCATGGGGAGCCCCATTGCCCCATCCACCGCTTAGAACCAGACCCTTCCTTTTACTCTCCACTCCCTATCCCTACTGGTTTTAGACCTTCAGAGTTCTGAGATTCGACCTTTGGGGTTTCCCCATTTCGTAGGGGCTTACAGATTTCCTAAAATCCCCCTCCTCCCCCAACCCCCTTCCGTCCCTGGAGATCCTGGGATCCCTGCTCTTTCCCATGCATTCCACCCCATCTACTTGGGACCCTTCCAAGGGCAAGGTGGGCGCCTCTCAGTGCCTCTCCTACCCTCATGTCCTCTCTCCTCTTTTAGGTCCAGGAGGTCATCTTTGCCTCCCTTCCTTGAAATCTCCCCAGATTTAGAGGCCCTCACCCAGCTTCTCCCCTCTCAGCCCTGTCGAGGTGTCAAGGTTCGGGTGTCACCTTTGTTGTTGTGTGTGTGTGTGTTTTTTTTTTTTTTTTTTGAGACTGAGTCTCGCTCTGTCGCCCAGGCTGGAGTGCAGTGATGCGATCTCGGCTCACTGCAACCTCCGCCTCCCAAGTTCAAGCGAGTCTCCTGCCTCAGCCTCCCGAGTAGCTGGGATTACAGGTGCCTGCCACCAGGACTGGCTAATTATTGTATTTTTAGTAGAGATGGGGTTTCACCATGTTGACCAGGCTGGTCTCAAACTCCTGACCTCAAGTGATCCACCCGCCTCGGCCTCCCAAACTGCTGGGATTACAGGCGTGAGCCACAGCGCCCGGCCTAAGCCCTAGTTCTTCATTGCCACAATGAGAGGAAGTACAGGAAAGTGTTGAGATCATGGGCGTGGAGTCCAACTGACATGCTTGACTGATGTCACATACTGGCTCTGCCCCTGAAAAGCTGAGTCACCTTGGGTAATTTGCTTATCCTCTCTGAGCTTCAGTTTCACTCGGGAGCTGGCCAAGAACACTTGTCTCAGAGTTGCTATGACATTCAAACATGCTGGTGTATGTAAAGGGCTCAGCATGGAGCTTGTTCTCATTAAGCCCCATGGCACGTGGGCATCTATGCTTTTTTTTTTTTTTTGTAGAAAAAAGTTTATTTGCTGGTTATTGTTTGAACCTTGAAATACAATTCCTCACTGGTGATACTAGTATAAAATGGTGGTTATGAATCCACGCTAGCCCAACGAAAACTAATTTAACAAATTGGCAAAAAAAAAAAAATGTCGTTTTTGAATCTCTATTAAAATTTGAACTAATACATAAGCAAATCTGTGCTAAAACTGGAACTGCTGGGCCTGGCGCGGTGGCTCACACCTGTAATCCCAGCACTTTGGGAGGCCAAGGCGGGCAGATCATGAGGTCAGGAGTTCGAGACCAGCCTCACCAACATGGTGAAACCACGTCTCTACTAAAAATACAAAAATGAGCCGGGTGTGGTGGTGCATGCACCTGTAATCCCAGCTACTGGGGAGGCTGAGGCACCATAATCACTTGACTCCCAAGAGGCGGAGGTTGCAGTGAGCCGAGATCACGCCATTGCACTCCAGCCGGGGCGACAGAGCAAGACTCCATCTCAAAACAAAACAAAACAAAAAACTGGAACTGCCTTCTCACACTACATATAATTTACCTTCCAGCTTCAACCATCTGATGTTGAAATCTAAAGCACTCTCATGAGTTAAATGTCCCTGACAAACCATGTAGATGGACAAACCAGATTGGTGGTCTTTAACTACTGGCGATAGAAAAAGGCTGCAGTTTAGTACTTAAACCTGCAGTTAGTGGTCAACTTTCTATCTAGGTAGAGTAACTAAGGAAAGCTATGACATACCAAAAGAAAACTAGAGGCCAGGACAAAGAGACAATGTCAGTCAAGCCACTGCAAGCTGGTATGCACCCCTGTATTTCAGCCAAGGGCAGGCAATCCAAAATTACAGATTGCTTTCCTTAACTTGACCAAACTGTATTTTACCTCTGAAAATCTTGTCAAGGGTTGCATTTCATTGTACCTAGTAAAACACAAAGTCCGCTCTCTTGAAAATATTATATTTTTCAGAAGAAATATATGTAATACATTGAAAATCACTGATTGCTTTTGCTTCGTCTTTTTTTCCGTGAATATGTAGGTGTTTGAGTCTCTTGTGTTTCTTATTTTACATAGGATATGGGCTGTTTGAAAACTGTTTCATTAGCTTCATCATGATCATTGATTTCAGCCACTTCAGATTTTCGTCTCTCCAAAAATGGTGGTGTACAAACTGGTGTGAGGCCCTGGATATCCACAGTCTTCTCAGGAGTGTCAAGAGTGCCTAAAACCTTTTTCTTCTTCTTATGTAAAACGTGGCCTTTTGTAGACGTCTGACAATTAGTTTTTGAAATACTTTCTGTTTTCTGGAAAATCAAAGAAGGAAGAAGGAAAATCATAATTCCTTTTTTAGCTAATTCCTTTTTTTTTTTTTTTTGAGATTGAGTCTCGATCTATCGCCCAGGCTGGAGTGCAGTGGCCCAATCTCGGCTTACTGCAACCTCTGCCTCCCAGGTTCAAGCAGTTATCCTGCCTCAGTCTCCCAAGTAGCTGGGATTACAGGTGCCTGCCACCATGCCTGGCTAATTTTTGTATTTTTAGTAGAGATGGGGTTTCACCATGTTGGCCAGGCTGGTCTCGAACTCCTGACTGTTGGGGTGATCAGACCCAACACTAGACTGTGAGGGCTATGAAGTCTGGCGGAATCAAAGGAATGAGAAAAGACAAGAGTGCATAAGGTGGGTCCGGGGGGCCAATGCTAGTATGGAGGCTGCGAAGGCCCCAAGCTCTGGAAGCCCACACTATTTATTGCTGATCAAACAAAGAAGCAGGTAGTGAGGATGTGGGGGTTGAAAGAAAGTGGTGCATCAAGCACATGATTTACAGCTGTGACAGTTTAGCATTTTCTTTGAAGCATATGGAACATGTTCTGCTACTTGAGATAATGGGAAACATGTTCTTCTAGTTTAAGATGCAATTGATCTATGAGCCTGGGAATGCTAGAAGCAAGGAGCCAGCAAGTCTAGACACATTCCAGAGGCCGCGAGGGGTTTCATGCTCTGAGCCCTGGATTCCATCCAAGCCACGAGGGGTTTTATGCCCTAGGCTTAGATTATGGTGCAGCAGGGCAGCCTGCCACCCTTTAGCACAGGGCTTGGTGTTCCCAAGGTCTAAAACAAGGGGTTTTAAACCCTGGACCCCAGACATGTTCCAAGACTCTTTTTATATTATGTCAGACTAGCAAGCCCTGCCTCAGCTTTTTTCCCAACACTCAGCTTTTCTCCAACATGTCCCCCTTTTCTTTTTTGTAAAACCACCACAGCTATCATTGCTTGTTCTCAATGGCGGCTTTCTCTCCAGAGGTGGCTTCCACATCTGCAGACTAAAAGGAGACCGCACAAGCACATAATTATTAGAACAGAATTTCCAAGTGTAGAGTTTTCAATGGCCTTAATCCATTTAAGAGGATTGATTGCAGACAACCCATTGGCTGTCTTGTTCAAAATATCAGTTCTAGGGAGCAGGGCTAAGTGAGTCTGAGAGGCTTCAAAATCCCACTCTTTTAGTTTTACAACATCAAGGGTGAGATTTTCCTCTCTACCCTCTAGATGGCATTTAACCTCCTTCCATCAGTGTTCTGCCTCATTGTAACTATGAGGAGTAATACAAAAGTCAGATGTATTCCAGTCACATTGCATTTGAATTCTACTTTCTAAATTCATAATACGATCTCCCATCCAAATCACTGTCTGACAGAGATCATTAATTTGGTTAACTATTTTTTTATCTGTTTGAGCTTGGGAGTTCCATAATTTTATGGAATTCTTTTGTCACTTATTGACAAATTCAGCAGTTTGCACAGATGAATGTACAGCCACACCAGCTACTGCAGTGGTAGTAGTAACAGCAATGAGGCCAATTATAGCAAATGTAAGAGCAACTATAAATCTTTGGGATAATAGTTTTTTAAGGATTTAGTTACAATATGAATGGATGATGATGCCTCCTGTGGTCTATTTAGAGACACATAGGGATCCAAACTCCTTCTCTGGCTTTAATTATCAGGATAGTCTGATTTTTGTAACATTTCCTGTTGCTAGCATAAAAGGTGGCCGAACACAACTTTGAATCCAAAAGGTCCTGTTGGAAAGAAAAGAGAGAGCATATTTATTTTTACCTCCCTCCCCTCTATACCTTTTATATGTACCCTCCCAACTTTTGATTGAACTTTGAGCCATAGCTAATTTCCATAATTCAGAATATTCCTGTCTTATGGCAGGAGATATCATTTTTGGACTAGGGGCAACAATGCCAGCAGGACTCCATATGATAGGGGCATTAGCTTCCATCCGAACATACTGTGTATGATTCCTTTGCCAGCGATTCCTCTGGTTTACTACATTTGTTCTACAAGAAGGCCTTCCAGTGCAATTTTCTTTAAAGATCCCCTTAGGGGACTAATCAATGATGATTCCATAGGAATTATTTTGTAGCACCTCAGCCTTACTTGCTATACAATCTTCCCAAGTTCAAGCATCCACACCTTCAAACCAAACTTTGTTTCACTCACATTTGAGCTTATTCGGACAGAACTTCAGAGTTTTAGGATTGGAATAATTATGTTTTAAACTATGCCCCCAAATCATATGCAAAGCAGCCTGTGATTTATTTTTTCCGGGGACTACTGCCAACCAGGCTTGTGTGTCAATCTGTAAGCATCCAACAACAGGTCCCAGGCATATGGGGGATATTTATATCCTATAGATATATTCATTTTTTCATCCCTTCCTCATTAGGATGCATTGGCCCTTATTCAAAATGGAGTCGTTCTGGTTTGAATGCTTCTTACATATTTCTCCTTTCCCTTTTATAAGAGGACACTTAATCCTAAGGGTTGCAGAAGGATGAAGGTCCGTCTTCTGCAACTTCTTTATGCTGAATAGGGGCGATGATATTCCTGCCTAACTATTAGGGTCTCTTGTATTCAGGTAGAGAGGAGCTCAGTCAGAAAGCATTGGTCCGTTAAGCATCTCTTGTACCTCTGAATCCCAGCAAAAGGTAACACCCTGGTGTTCCAGCAGTTTCTCAGCTTCCTGTGTGGTTTTCTTGATCTGTCCCCATGTTATGGGGGTTGATGTCAGCATGACTCCAGTCGGTCCTCGTTCCATCTTGGCATTCAGACTCAACTGGCTCATGGCTTGTACTATGGGAACCAGGTCCACGGTTGGGATCCATGGGTCCCTCCACTCTCCCATTCCATGGTTGTACACATCTTGAGGGCATCCGCACGATTTGTTCATCTCCTGCAAAAACACAAGCATACCCTCAAACCCACATTAGTAAATCTAGCAAAACAGAAGCAAAAACTTTTGTGGCTGTAGCCGGGAGGCATGCCATTGCTGAAGCATTTGTTCTACAAGCTGTAACTCAGCTTCTGCCTCTTTGGTTAATTACTATGGGGTAAACTTTCCACTGATAATGAGAAACAGGCCCCTTCTAACAGAAGGCACAGAAAAAGCAAATGGAGCCTTATCCTTCTTGTGCAACAGTGTAGCAAAAAAGCAGTCCTTAAGCCTTCAATTTGCACTGTACAGGTGGGTCCACTAGATGCTGTAACTCATGATAGAAATTCGGATGTTTGGTGGGCACCACACAGGCACCTGATTGTCACCTGGAGAGACACAAGCAAATCTTCTTCCCCATATAATTATCTTTCCTTTTTCTCAGCTCTTTGCATGTGCATCCCTCCACCATATATCTGGTCCAGACTTTTTATTTTCCTTTTCTACATTCCTTTTTTGTGTGTCCAAATTGCCCACAATTAAAGCAAGAGACTGAGAAACGGGGCGCATTCCTTCCTACTTTTAATCTAGCCATAGCCTGAGCTAAAAGAGTAGCCCTATGCAAGTTACCTCCAATGCCATCGCAAGCCCCAGTATATTCAGCCAAATGAGCCTTCCCTCTCATAGGTCTGATAGCAGTTTGACACTCTGCATCAGCATTTTCTTTTTTTTTTTTTTTTTTTGAGACGAAGTCTCGCTCTGTCACCCAGGCTGGAGTGCAGTGGTGCGATCTCGGCTCACTGCAAGCTCCACCTCCCGGGTTCACGCCATTCTCCTGCCTCAGCCTCTCCGAGTAGCTGGGACTACAGGTGCCCGCCACCACGCCCAGCTAATTTTTTGTATTTTTTAGTAGCGACGGGGTTTCACCGTGGTCTCGATCTCCTGACCTCGTGATCCGCCCGCCTCGGCCTCCCAAAGTGCTGGGATTACAAGCGCGAGCCACCGCGCCTGGCCTGCATCAGCATTTTCATATGCAGGAAGCTGTATTACAACATCCTGAGCTGTTTTATCAGTTATGGCTTTATACACAGCCTCTTGGAGCCAAGCAATAAAATCAATATATGGCTCTTTAGGTCCTTGTCGGACGAGCTGAAAGAAGGATATTTTTCCCCTGTGACATTTATCCTTTCCCATGCCCGTAAGCATACAGAGCGCAGCTGAACAATGGCAACATCCTCCATTACTGCTTGATTTTCTAATCTACCCCAATTAGGGCCAACTCCCATTAACTGTTCAAAGGAAACAGGCACAGGTGGCTGCACTTGTGTGTTTTCCCTTGCCTGAGTTTGAGCTTCATCAGCCCACCAAGTTTTAAACTGTAAATACTGAGACGGAGTGAGAACAGATTTTGTTAAAGTATCCCAATTATACGATATTAACCTATTATCAAGAGCCACATTTTTTAACAAAGTTTGCACAAAAGGAGAGTTCGGTCTGTATTGACTAATGGCTTACTTAAATTCCTTTAATAACTTAAAAGGAAAAGTGGCCCAATTAGTTATATTCTGTCCTCCTTGCTGGATTATAGTAACTGGAAATTGCCATGCTTCAAGGTCTCCCTCAGTTCTAGCTTTTTTTTTTTTTTTTTTTTTTTTGACGGAGTCTTGCTCTGTTGCTCAGGCTAGAGTGCAGTGGTGCGATCTCGGCTCATTGCAACCTCTGCCTCCCGGGTTCAAGCAGTTCTGCCTCAGCCTCCCGAGTAGCTGGGACTACAGGCGCATGCCACCACGCCTGGCTAATTTTTTTGTATCTTTAGTAGAGACGGGGGTTTCACCATGTTAGCCAGGATGGTCTCGATCTCCTGACCTTGTGATCCGCCCGCCTCGGCCTCCCAAAGTGCTGGGATTACAGGCGTGAGCCACCGCCCCCCGCTTGCTCTAGCTTTTTGAATAGAATTTTGCATAGCACCACCAATTGCTCCAGGTTTTAATGTTTAAGTTTCTCGCCCATTAAGGGGAAAGGGAGGAGGTGGCCATTCACTTAATTCAGCAGATGGAGCCAATGGGCTAGTAAAATATACCTTTTTCAGTTTCCCCTTCTTTAACCTCTTCTCTTTTTTGCTCCTTGCATTCAGAATCTGAAGTTAGTTTTTTACACTCGTCCTTGTCTCCCTCAGCTGAATCTGCCTCATCATCTGTTTGAAATGGCTCAAGAGCTGCCTTTATTAGTGCCCACATTGACCAAACGGAAACTGGAATTTTTGCTCCCTCTTTATATGCCTTTTTAAAATCTCTGCCAGTTCTCTCCCATTCATCCAACTCCATAGTCCCTTGTTCTGGAAACCATGGGCAAAACTGCTTTACTGTACTAAAGAGTGATAACAAATTTTGAGTACTAACTTTCACTGCCCCTTTTCGTAATAAATGCCTTAAGAAATTCAAATAAGCAGAATGTTTGCTTTCACCTTGTCCGATTGTTACCCTGGTTTTTCTGAGCACTCAGCTTTCCTACCGAGCTTCTTTCAGTCGTCCTCGGGTGTCCTCTGATGATACTTCCTCCACTTTCACGTGCTCTAGCGTTCCTTCACCGGGGTCTTCATCGTCCCACGTTGGGTGCCAGGAATGCTGGGGTGATCAGACCCAGCACCAGGCCATGGGGGCTACAAAGTCCGGCAGAGTCAAAGGAAAGAGAAAAGACAAGATAAAAGTGCATAAGGTGGGTCCAGGGGGCCAATGCTAGTATGGAGGCTGCGAAGGCCCCAAGCTCTGGAAGCCTGCACTGTTTATTGGTGATCAAACAAAGAGGCAGGTGGTGAGGATGTGGGGGTTGAAAGAAAGTGGTGCATCAAGCGCATGATTTACAGCTGTGACAGTTTAGCATTTTCTTTGAAGCATATAGAACATGTTCTGCTACTTGAGATAATGGGAAACATGTTCTTCTAGTTTAAGATACAATTGATCTATGAGCCTGGGAATGCTAGAAGCAAGGAGCCAGCAAGTCTAGACACATTCCAGAGGCCGTGGGGGGTTTTGTGCTCTGAGCCCTGGATTCCATCCAAGCCACGAGGGGTTTTATGCCCAGGGCTTAGATTATGGTGCAGCAGGGCAACCTTCCACCCTTTAGCACAGAGCTTGGTGTTCCAAAGGCCACGAGAGGTTTTAGACCCTGGACCCCAGACACGTTCCAAGACTCTTTTACATTATGTCAGACATGCAAGCCCTGCCTCAGCCTTTTTCCCAACACTCAGCTTTTCCCCAACACCTGACCTCAGGTGATCCACCTGCCTTGGCCTCCCAAAGTGCTGGGATTACAGGCGTGAGCCACCATGCCCAGCCAGCTAATTTCTTCCTGAGTAATCTTTCTTTCTTTTTAAATTGCTCCTCATCCGTAGCTTTTGTGTTAGTGTCCGATTCTGATTATACCATTTCGCTGATGGATTTGATGGCTGCTTAAATGGAATATTCCAGTCTTTAAAGAGTTCTTTATGTATTTTCCAGGTGGCATAAAATGACACTCCAAGAGTCTTTCACCAAACAGGTAGTTGTTCATTGTTTCAGCATCTATCTTGGCGACATCCTCAGACTCAAACTCCACAAATGCATAGCCTTCACTATTTCCAGTTGTTTTACTGTGTCACAGTGCCAAACTGGGAGAAATATGAAAAGATCTGGGTTTCGTTAAGTAGGTTAGGTAGGTGGCACATGTAGACTACTCCAGGAGTAAGTTGTTCTTGTTTTTTTTTGCTGGGTTATGTGCTTGTGAACCTGCGCCACCTCCTTTTGAAACTGGACATCTTCCTGTGGGTTAAGCAATGAGATCCCAGCCAGGCCAGAAAAAGCCGCCATGCCAAAAGCAGCTGAAACTAACTCCACGCAGTGCTCCTGGAAACGTTGGGTTCCCAGCTCCCCTGAGGCAGAAAACAGGCATCTATTCTTTTAACATACGTATGTATACACAGTCCAAGTGATAGAACATCAGGATCAGTGGCAGCTGGGAGGGTGCAGGAGGCAGCACCACCTGATATTTAGGAGGGAGAATGGCTGGGAGTTGCCGATATGTGGAGTGAGGGACAAGCCAGAGTTGTTCCTAAGATTTTGAGTTTGGGCAATGGTGGCATGGTAAGCTAAGATCAAGGATATAAGGGGAAGAAGGGCTTTCAGGCTGGGAGCATTTAGGAGAGCATGGTAGGATAATGCATGGTTTTGGACATGAGGTGCTTGCAGGGTGTCCACATACAGATGTCTGGGAAACAATAGATGTAGGCTGGGTGTGGTGACTCATGCCTGTCATCCTAGTCGCCTGGATAGCTGAGGCAGGAGGACTGCTTGAGGCCAGGAATTTGAGATCGGCATGGGCAACAATGCAAGACCCCATATCTACCGAAAAAATTTAAGGTCGGGCATGGTGGCTCATGCCTGTAGTCCCAGCACTTTGGGAGGCTGAGGTGGATGGATCACGAGGTCAGGAGTTCGAGACCACCCTGGCCAACATGGTGAAACCCTGTCTCTACTAAGAAAAAATACAAAAATTAGTCAGGCGTGGTGGTGCATGCCTGTAATCCTAGCTACCTGGGAGGCTGAGGCAGGAGAATCTCTTGAACCTGGGAGGCAGAGGTTGCACTGAGCTGAGATCGTTCCAGTGCACTCCAGCCTGGAAAACTGAGGGAGATTCCATCTCAAAAAAAAAAAAAAAATCAAGAAGAAATAAACGTGGTGCTCTCTGGAGCTGGAGGCTGTTGATGTAGATGTGGGAATTACCACTTGGGAGCGTTCATCTCTGCCTGTTTCAAAATCCATCGTGAGCATTGCCAGTGCTTTCTTGAAGAGCTCTCCTGAGTGTGGGGCAGGAGTGGTGCCATCTTCATATTACAGGCTGTCTTAGTTCATTTGTGTGGCTATAACAGAATACCACAAACTGGGTAATATTTAAATAATAAAAAAGTATTTCTCATGGCTCTGGAGGCTGTGAAGTCCAAGATCAAGGCACCAGCAGTTTCAGTATCTGGTGGGGGCCTGATCTCTGCTTCCAAGATGTGCCTCTCTTATGGAAGGTGGAAGGGCAAAAAAGGGCCAACACTGTGTGAAGCCTCTTTTATAGTCTTTAATCCCATTCATGAGAGAGGAGCCCTCGTGACATAATTACCTCCTAAAGGCCCTGTCTCTTCGTATTATTGCATTGGTGATTAAATTTCAACATGAATTTTGGAGGGACACAAACATTCAATCCATGGCAGAAACTCTTTGCAGAGCCATTTTGCTGCAAAAACTTGAGGGTGGGGGTATGACTTATTTAATAAAGATGACATTTTCTGTATAAATGATACCTAAGTCCTCCTCATTAGCAGATGTTGAATAGGACATTTTCTTTTTTTTTATTATTATACTTTAAGTTCTAGGGTACATGTGCACAACCTGCAGGTTTGTTACATATGTATACATGTGCCATGCTGGTTTGCTGCATCCATTAACTCATCATTTACGTTAGGTATTTCTCCTAATGCTATCCCTCCCCCATCCCTCAACCCCACAACAGGCCCTGGTGTGTGATGTTCCCCACCCTGTGTCCAAGTGTTCTCATTGTTCAGTTGCCACCTATGAGTGAGAACATGTGGTGTTTGGTTTCCTGTCCTGGCGATAGTTTGCTCAGAATGATGGTTTCCAGGAATAGGACATTTTCTTTCTTTTCTTTTCTTTTTTTTTTTTTTTTTTTTTTTTTTTTTGAGTTGCAGTCTCGCTCTGTTGCCCAGGCTGCTGGAGTGCAGTGGTGCGATCTTGGCTCACTGCAACACCCACCTCCCAGGTTTAAGCGATTCTCCTGCCTCAGCCTCCCAAGTAGCTGGGATTACAGGCACCTGCCACAACATCTGGCTAATTTTTGTATTTTTAGTAGAGACAGGGTTTTGCCATGTTAGCCAGGCTGGTCTCGAACTCCTGACCTCAAGCGATCCACCCGCCTTGGCCTCCCAAAGTCCTGGGATTACAGCCGTGAGCCAATGTGCCCCGCCCTGAATAGGACTTTTTCTGTTGCCTCTTAAATGGTTTAAAGAGGGCAGCCAATAATGGGGTCAGAAAGCTTCTCTCTGCCTAGCTTCCCAAAAAAATAAAGCTGCCAGCTGGCTGTTGGACAGGTGAGAAGTCTCTGGTGAGATGCTTCATCATCCTCTCTTTCCTGAACTCTTCACGTATACCAGGGCTCTGGGTAGGAGGGGGCCCTCCAAGAAAATGTTTAGGAAAGACTAGGGTTTCCTGATAGAATGAGAGGAATCAACACGCTATCTCCCCATTGGGTGTCTGTGTGGGCAGCCAACTTCTTGCTGTGCCCTGCATCTCCCTGTGCAGGGGAGAGGAGCATTAGAGAGGAAAAGCTGGGGGCAATGAGGGGCTTGGGGCAGTGTAGCCTGTACTCCACAGTCCAGCATGGTTAGGATGTGTGGGCTTCTGAGTCCTTTCTGGCTACTATAACAAAAATACCATAGGCTGGGTGGGTTGTAAACAATGAAAATTTATTTCTTATAGTTCTAGAGGCTGGGAAGTCCAAGATCAAGATGTCAGCAGATTCAGTGTCTGATGTGGACTCACTTCCTGGCTTACAGATGGTGCCTTCTGGTTGTGTCCTCACGTGGTAGGTGGGACAGCTCTCTGGGGTCTCTTATTAAGGGCACTAATCCCATTTATGAGGGCTCCACCCTCATGATGTAATCACCTTCCAAAGGTCTTGACTTCAAATATCATTACATTGGGGGTTAGGAATTCAACCTAGACTTTGGAAGGACACATACATTTTGTCTATAGCAGGGGGTGGATGGACACGAAGGACGGTAGCTGGGCTTCTGCAATCTAGGTGATGTGTCACCCAAGAAAGCAGTAAGAGGCTGCATGGTGTCTGCCAATGGTGGAACTGGAGAAGGTATGGGAGAAGCAGGGGACACAACTCTCATATCAAGAAACAGAGGAGGCTGGGCACGGTGACTCACATCTGTAATCCCAGCACTTTGGGAGGCTGAGGCGAGCAAAGCAGTTGCAGTCAGGAGTTGGAGACCAGCCTGGTGAACATAGCGAAACCCCGTCTCTAGTAGTAAAAATATAAAAATTAGCTGGGTGTGGTGGCGCGCACACCTGTAGTCCCAGCTACTCGGAAGGCTGAGGCATAAGAATCGCTTGAACCCAGGAGGCAGAGTTTGCAGGGAGCCGAGCTCGCACCATTGCACTCCAGCCTGGGCAACAGAGCAAGACTCTTGTCTCAAAAACGAAAAACAAACAAACAAAAAAACATGATTGAATCAGTGATCAGAAAAAATAGAACTATTTTATATTCATACTTCCTGGAGTTAATGTCCCAATTGACTGGTTAAAAAGAATATTTGGGGGCCGGGCACGGTGGCTCATGCCTGTAATCCCAGCACTTTGGGAGGCTGAGGCAGGCGGATAACAAGGTCAGGAGATCAAGACCATCCTGGCTAACACGGTGAAACCCCGTCTCTACTAAAAATACAAAAAATTAGCTGGGCGCAGTGGCGGGCACCTGTAATCCCAGCTACTCAGGAGGCTGAGGCAGGAGAATGACGTGAACCCAGGAGGCGAAGCTTGCAGTGAGCAGAGATTGCACCACTGCACTCCAGCCTGGGCGACAGAGCGAGACGCCGTCTCAAAAAAAAAAAAAATTTTGGCAATACGGAAAGTTCCCCTTGGGTTTTCTGACTCCAAGCCTGGTGGTTTTTTTTGTTTGTTTGTTTGTTTTCATTTGCACAACATCGCCTTTCCCCAAGAGTACTGGATAACAATGCCCTCCCTCCAAGTCCCAAGTCACTATTGAAGAAGTCAGGACCTTAACACACACATTTCAAAGTTACTGACACCTGGTCAAACCTGGTGCCTTAGCAATGCAATCTTGTAATTTCCCAGGTCAAACAGATCTTCAAGGGTTGCTCTCATGGCAGAATTTGGTGGTAGAAGGAAGGAAGCAGAATCTCAATCTTTGTGCAGCTTGTAGGGAGTTCCCTTTTTCTCAAGCCCTTGCAGCATCCGTCCCACTCTAAGCTTAGTTAAAGGAGACTGTGTAACCAGCAGTGCTCATCCATCCTGGGCCTGAGTTTGAATCCCAGCTCTGCAGTTCAGCTGTGTGACATGCAAGACCTCGTCCCTCTCTGAAGTCCTTCTGTAAAATGAGGTGGCTGCATTGGGTGATCCCATTCCATAGCATGAGTCTGTAGTGCTATCATCCTGGGTATATGGACGTCTGGTGGCCAACTTTGGCCCTTGCAGCTAATTCAGGTTTTTTGTTTGTTTGTTTTGTTTTTGAGACATAGTCTCGCTCTGTCACCCAGGCTAGAGTGCAGTGACACGATCTCAGCTCACTGCAGCCTCTGCCTCCCGGGTTCAAGCGATTCGCATGCCTCAGGATCCTCAATAGCTGAGGAATACAGGCACCTGCCATCATACCCGGCTAATTTTTGTATTTTTAGTAGAGACAGGCTCTCGCTCTGTTGCTCAGACTGGTCTCGGACTCCTGAGCTCAAGTGATCCACCTGCCTCAGCCTCACAAAGTGCTGGATTACAGGCGTGAGCCACCATGTCCAGCTCAGTTTTTTATTTTTTTATTTTTCAGTATCTGGAGTGTTTAGCACAGCCAGGAAACAAAACACACCAGAGAGGGCCACCTTGCCATGTCACCAACTATGCAATAACTACCAAAGAAAGGCCCCTTGGGTGGCTAAGGAGGAGCAGAGGTCAGCAGAGGAGATGGCCAGCAAAGTGCTCGCCTTTGCTCTATTTCTTTTCTTCTTTTTTTTAATTTTTTTTTCTTTTTTTTGAGACGGAGTCTCACTCTATTGCCCAGGCTGGAATGCAGTGGCGTGATCTCAGCTACTGCAACCTCCACCTCCCAGGTCCAAGCAATTCTCTTGCCTCAGCCTCCCGAGGAGCTGGGATTACAGGTGCCCGCCACCACACCTGGCTAATTTTTGTATTTTTTTAGGTGAGACGGGGTTTCACCATGTTGGTCAGGCTGGTCTTGAACTCCTGACCTCAGGTGATCTGCCCACCTCAGCCTCCCAAAGTGCTGGGATTACAGGCGTGAGCCACCACGTGATCCTTAGCATGTTGTAAGTTTGTTGTCGTTCCGTTTCCAAAGCATTCCCGCCTCCATCCCCTCATGTGTTTGCACTTCTTTAGATTTGTGGGTCTGAGAGCGCATTAGCACCCCATTCACATGCAGTCTCCTGCCCTTCCAATCCTCACCCTGAAAACCTTCCTCTAGTCACAGACTTAGTCATTTTTGCCACGGCTACTGTTGAACTCTTTATGGACCTCTGCACTCGCTTCCTCTTCTGTGAAAACAAATGAGTTTATGTAGATTAAGATCTAACCGACTTCTGTAAAGGATCAGATGGTAAATATTTTAGGCTTTGCAGGCTAGTGACTCAACTCTGCATGAAAATAACTGCAATGTGTAAAGGAATGAGCATGGTTGGGCACCACACTGAAATTTGAATTTCATCTCCTTCCCAGGGGCCACAGAAGAGTCTTCTTCTTCGGACTTTTCCCCCAAGCATTTAAATGTAAAAACATTTCTAGCTTGCAGGTGGTATGAAAATAGGCAGCAGGCTGGAGGTGACTTAGGAGCCTAAGTCATCTTTTTTTTTTTTTTTTTAAACAGAGTCTCGCTCTGTTGCCCAGGCTGGAGTGCAGTGGCGCAATCTCGGCTCACTGCAACCTCGGCTTCCTGGGTTCAAGCAAGTCTTCTGCCTCAGCCTCCCGAGTAGTTGGGACTACAGTTGCGCACCACCATGCCCGGCTAATTTTTGTATTTCTAGTAGAGACGAGGTTTTACCATGTTGGCCAGGCTGGTCTCAAACTCCTGGCCTCAAGCGATCCATCAGCCTCAGCCTCCCAAAGTGCTGGGATTACAGGTGTGAGCCACTGCGCCCGGCTGTATCTAGTCATCTTTAAAGGCCCTCCCATCTCTGAGAACCCGTGAGACTGCTCAGTCCTCCAGACTGGAGCTGGAGTGTGTCAAAGGCAAATCTTTGCCTGCCTTCTCAGAACACCATATTCAGAGAAGGCCACTCAGGACAGATTGGTCAGGCTGTTCCGAATGCCCAGGTCTGGGATGAGATGGCCTATCCGTGGAGGATTTTTATTTTTTTGAGACAGGGTCTCACTCTGTTGCTCAGGCTGGAGTGCAGTGGCGTGATCTTGGCTCACCACAGCCTCTGCTTCCTGGGCTCAAGTGATCCTCCTGCGTCTGCCTCCCAAGTAGCTGTGTTACAAGAAAGGGGTCCTGATCCAGACCGCCCAAGAGAGGGTTCTTGGATCTCACACAAGAAATAATTCAGGGCGAGGCAGTAAAGTGAAAGCAAGTTTATTAAGAAAGCAAAGGAACAAAAGAATGGCTACTCCAGAGACAAGAGCAGCTCCTAGAACTGCTGGTTGCCCACTTTTATGGTTATTTCTTATTTGCTAAAAAAGGGGTGGATTATTCATTCCTCCCCCTTTTAGGACTTATCGGGTAACTTCCTGACGTTGCCATGGCATTTGTAAACTGTCATGGCGCTGTCCGGAGTGCAGCAGTGAGGACAACCAGAGGTCACTCTCGTGGCCAACTTGGTTTTGGTGGGATTTGATTGGCTTCTTTACTGCAATCTGTTTTATCAGCAAGGTCTCTATGACCTGTATCTTGTGCCGACCTCCTGTCTCATCCTGTGACTTAGAATGCCTTCATTGTCTGAGAATGCAGCCCAGTAGGTCTCAGCCTCGTTTTATTCAGCTCCTATTCCAGATGGAGTTGCTGTGGTTCAAATGTCTGACAGCTGGGACTACAGGCACACACCACCAAGCCCAGCTATGTTTTGTATTTTTTGTAGAGACGGGGTTTCACCATGTTGCCCAGGCTGGTCTTGAACTCCTGGGCTCAAGCAATCCACCCACCTCAGCCTCCCAAAGTGCTGGGATTACAGGCACCCAACCCATTTGGAGGATTTTTTTTTTTTTTTTTGAGATGGAGTCTCGCTTTGTTGCCCAGGCTGGCATGCAACGGTGTGATCTTGGCTCACTGCAACCTCCGTCTCCCGGGTTCAAGCGATTCTCCTGCCTCAGCTTCCCAAGTAGCTAGGATTACAGGTGCCTGCCACCATGCCCAGCTAATTTTTGTATTTTTAGTAGAGACGGGGTTTCACCAAGTTGGCCAGGCTGGTCTCGAACTCCCGACCTCAGGCAATCTGCCTGCCACAGCCTCCCAAAGTGCTGGGATTACAGGTGTGAGCCACTGTGCCTGGCCAGATGTTTTTTTTAAAAAGAGAGAGAGAGACAGCCGGAGAGAGAGACCCGGAGAGAGAGAGAGAGAGAGAGAGAGAGAAGGAAACTTTGCACTCTGTTATCTTCAACCTCTTACTCTACCTTCCTCCCTAGCTGAAGTCCCAGTCCTAAAGCCTAAGAGACTCTCACTGGAACTTGACTTCTGCATAATCTGCCTGGGTGCCCTTGGGCATCTGGGCCTCAGGCCTGGGTCTGACGCCTGGGAAGTTGAGCGTGGCATAATGGAGCTCCTCTTGGCTCTCCTGGGATTCTGGGGCTTGAGTAGATGATTTGGGTTCTGGGAAACGGGACAACTGATACTGCTTTTTCTGGTTCTTCTTTGATTCTGGGGAGGGAGCACCTGGTGGAAGAGGGGTCCGAGAAGGACTGCTTGGTGTGGCTTTCTGATTCCGATTCTGAGCCTGAGGGAAGAACCACCATCCTTCATTCATTCATTCAGCAAATATTTGAGCACTTACCACACATTGGGCACTGATTTACAGCACAGAGTGAAACTATGTCCCTGCCCTTGCCTTGCTGAGCTTGCATTCCATCTTGGAAGGAGGAACAGACAATAATTAGCAAAAGTACAATGACTGGTAAGTGACAAATGCCATCAAGAAATTTGAGCACCTTTAGAAGTCAGTGAAAGGGAGGGTGGGATGACTGTTTAATAGGGCATCCAGGGAAGTTCAAGATCAGCCTGGCTAACATAGCAAAACCCTGTCTCTACCACAAATACAAAAATTAGCCGGGCATGGTGACACATGCCTGTGGTCCCAGCTACTCAAGAGGCTGAGGCAGGAAAATCACTTGAACCTGAGAGGTGGAGGTTGTAGTGAGCTGAGATTGCGCCACTGCACTCCAGCCCAGACAAGAGAGAGAAAATCTGTCTCAAAAAAATAATTGATAGCCAGGCACGGTGGCTCACACCTGTAATCCCAGCACTTTGGGAGGCCGAGGCAGGTGGATCACCTGAGGTCAGGAGTTCAAGACCAGCCTGACCAATATGGTGAAACCCTGTTTCTACCAAAAATACAAAAATTAGGGGGGCATGGTGGTGCATGCCTGTAATCCCAGCTACTCGGGAGGCTGAGGCAGGTGAATCACTTGAACCAGGAGGCGGAGGTTGCAGTGAGCCGAGATCTTGCCACTGCACTCCAGCCTGGACAACAACAGTGAAATCCCATCTCAAAAAATAAAATAAAATGAAAAAAATAAATAAAAAAAAGATAGCATGCATGCACGGAGAGATAGACTGGAGGGGGTGAGACCGGAAACAGAGAAGGCATGCAAAAGGGGCCTGTGGTGCCCAGGTGAGAGGTGTTGGTGCATGGCTAGTGAGAGTGAGGGAAGAGTAGGGAGAACGGGCTTGGTTGTATTTTGAAGGGAATTTGCTGATGGATTGGTTGTGGGGTGATAGAGAAGAGAGGAGTGAAACATGGTTCTAAAGCTTTAGACTTGGCTGGGCAAATGTGGTGTTATTTGCTAAGATGAGGATAGAGATGGAGCATAAATGGTGGAATTAGTCTTTTTTTTTTTTTTTTTTGGTTGAAGTTTCACTCTTGTTGCCCAGGCTGGAGTGCAGTGGCGTGATCTCACTGCAACCTCCACCTCCTGGGTTCAAGCGACTCTCCTGCCTCAGCCTCCTGAGTAGCTTCGATTACAGGTGCCCACCACCATGCCCAACTAATTTTTTTGTATTTTTAGTAGAGATGGGGTTTCACCATGTTGAACACGCTGGTCTTAAACTCCTGAACTCAGGTGATCCACCCACCTCAGCCTCCCAAAGTGCTGGGATTACAGGCGTGAGCCAGCATGCCCGGCCTTTTTTTTTGAGACAGGGTCTCACTCTTGTCACCCAGGCTGGAGTGCATGGCGTAATGGCTCACCGTAGCCTCCAACTCCCAGGCTCAAGAGATCCTCCCACCTCAGCCTCCTAAGTAGCTGGAACAATAGGCATGCACCACCACACCCGGCTAATTTTTAATTTTTTTTTGTAGAGAAGAGGTCTCACTGTGTTGCTCAGGCTGGGGAATTATTTTAAGTTGGTTTTGGGCAGGCTAAGTTTGAAGTGCTGATTAGACACCCACATGGAGATGTTGCATAGACAGTCTGCAGTTCAGGGAAGGAGCCAGGAGACAAAATTTTGCAGTCATCAGCATAAGATGTTATCTCTTAATAATTTCCAGAATTTCCAGAGTATTACCCAGGGGCCAGGTGATATTCTGAATATTTTATTATGCAAGTACAATATATTTAACACCCAGCATCATCCTAGGAGGTGGCCACTAGTATTATCTCCATGTTACAGCTAAAGAAATTGAGGCACAGAGAAGTTAAGACACTTGTTTCATGACACAGCGATGACAGCAGGATTTGAACCCATGCAGGCTGATTTCAGACCCCCTGTGCTGAATCCCTAGGATGTACAGCCTCCCGATGATACGCATAATTGTTAAGCAGTTAAGTGTAATTTGTCATGTCAGTGGTGGCAGTAATAATGGAATAATGGCTACATATTGAGAAAGTGCATATATTCAATCCTCAAACCGACTCTCAAAGGAGACAGAGGAAGAAATGAAGGCTCAGAGGGGGTGAGTGGCGTGGCTGAGGTCTCATAGCTAGTAAGTGCCAGCCAGGATTTGAATTCAGTAATATGGTTGGTGCTTTTCCCACCTTGATGTCCCTAAGACAAGGGTGCAGAAGTCAGAAAGTGGGGTGTCAGCTTTAGAGAAGAGAAGAAGCGGAAGCATGGCCCAGACACTCACCAGGGGGTTGGCCTTCGGGACCACATTGACGTAATCCAGGATCGTGCTGTGCCGGGAGAACCTGGACCTCGGGTTCTCTGCCTGAGTCTGTCTCATCGGTAGAATCTTCATGCTGAGGAAATGAACCCACCTGCTTGTGCCCTGCTGCACCTCACTGTAACAGACTGCCACGTTTACTACTTGAGACTGTCACTACGACAGTTACTACTGTTACTACTTGAGACCGTCATTATGAGACTGAAAGAAGGAGGACAAACGTAGACATGAAAACTTAAGACAAAAGAAATTATTTTAAAAGAAGGGATCAGGGGAAGAAGAAGAGGGCTCCCTGCTTCTGGCGAGCAAGGGCAGCTGTCTGAGCCTCTACAGCCCTTCGTATTTATTGGGTAGAAAGAGCAGGGAGCAGGAGGTAACAATTGGTCAGCTGTTTAATTGATCACTGGTTTAGATTATTACTGACAAGCTTCAGATGTGCCTAATTACAAGAAACACCTCTCTTGGGGCGCGACTGCCCTCAGCATTCCTTCTGGGAAGCAGACGCAGTTTGTCAGTTTGACAACATTCTGCATTTATGAGAACAGTTAGCTGTTTACTCATATAGCCTCCAGCGGTATACTGCGTTGATCACGACCCTCGCTCTTTCGGCCCGCAACACCTCCCCTCTTCCTGGGTCCAAGCCCCAGACCCTGCCACGCCTCCTCTTAACCTACATGATCAGGGCCAGGCCAAGGAAAAGAAGAGCCGTGATGCCGATTCCCAGAAATGCTCCATTGGAGAATGCCGTTGAGATGAGTCCCTTCTTATCTGCACACGGAGAGGGCCAGGTGAGCGTTTCCCATCCATGCAGGGCTCACGAAGCCCGCTCATCACTCGGCATTAAGGCTTCCAGTTCCCGTGGCGGACATTGCATCTGCAACCCCTCTGTTTACTTTTAGGAAACCCTGCCACACCCCGGCCCAGGTGTTAGGACTTCCCATTGTGTTTTCCTGTCTACATACAGATGCCACGGGTCTCCTGTGTCCCTCCGAGCTCCTGCTCCAACCACAGGACCCTACTCTTTGCCCTACTCAGCTTCTCCTCCAAGACCTTTGGCATCCAGGCTGCCCCCTAACCTGGCAGCTGCAGGATGGATCCACTCTGGGCCCCATGGACGTTCCAGGCCTCACAGCTGAGCCTGGGGCCGGAGCTGAGCCCTCCATGGAGGCTCAGGGAGCCGTTGGCCCAGGGCCCGGCTGAGCTGGGGGTGACCTCGAAGGAGTCCTGGCTGCTGTTCCCCTCCAGCAGCTCCTCCCCAAGCCACCAGCGCAGAGAGGGGGCCGGGCTGGCTTGGGAGGAGCAGCTGCAATGCAGACCCTCAGCCTCCCAGGAACAGGAGGGGCCCAGCAGCTGTGGGGAGGGTCTGAGGGGAGGGAGGACAGGACTCAGCAGGGGCCCCTTCCTGGGACCCAGGTGTCCCCTTTCCCCACTCACAGTGCACGGAGAGGCTGAGAGAGACATGCTGGGAGCCCAGCGGGTGCCAGGCGTGGCAGGTGAACTCTCCTTCGTGCTCCATTTGAATGCGTGGCAGTTCCAGGACCCCAGGGTCTGAGGGCTGGGAGGGGCCCACCGTCTGTCCCCCCCGGGTCCAGCTCAGCCTGGCTGGGGGGCTGCTGTGGGTGACACAGACCAGGCGCAGGCTTTGGCCCTCCAGGACCGGGAGGGATGTGCCATTCCCGAGGTTTTCCAGGACTAGGGAAGGAAGAGGCAGAATCGATGTGCAGCTCAGGGCTCAGGGACCCTCCTGCGTGGGGACCCTCCAGACGCCTGGGCCCCCAATTCGGCACCGAGAGGCCCTGGCTCCTCTGTCCCCTTTCCTACCTGTCCTGTTTGCTTGGGAAACCATCACTCTCAGGTTCTCTGGAGGATCTGAAATGGAGACGGGGGACCGGCTCTAGACGGACCAGGGGCTTCCCTCTGGTCAAAGGGAAGCGTCCTGGAGACTGAAGTGGGGGAAGTGGGCGGGATAGAAGGGCAGGGCAGAATCACCCACTGAGTCCCAGACACAAACTGCCTGAGGGTCTACACAGGTAAGAAGGTTGGTCCCCGAGGCCTGGGGCTCTAGGCCCCCTCAGCTCTGGGACACTGAGCCCAGCCCCTGTATCCCTTTGCCCTCCCAATGGACTCCAGGCCCCTGCTGGGCACACTCACACTGCACAGAGAGGTCCAGGGCTCGCTGCTGGGAGCCAAGCCTGTTCTCTGCTCGGCAGGTGTAGCGCCCTGAATCCCCGGCCTTCACCCCAGGCAGCTCCAGCCCCAGGGTTCTGGGGCCCCAGGGGTGGGACGAGGAGAGGACTCTGTCCTGCAGGACCCAGCTCAGCATGGCAGGGGGCTGGCTGTCAGCAGCACAGAGGAGCCTCAGGAACTGGCCTTTCTGAACTTCCAGATATATGACATTTCCCTGGGGCTGGGGCTCCAGGGCTAGAGTGGGAGGAAAAAAAAAGAGAGGGAGGAGGAGAGAAGGGGTACAGGGAGGAGCACATCCCCTCATCCCCGGAAGCCTTTTCATCTAAAGACAACTGGCCCAGGCCCAGCCCGACGGCCCTCAGTACCTGGCATGTTGTCATGGAAAATGCGGATAACAAGGTCTCTGGGGGCGTCTGCAACAAGATTGTGAGCTGGCTTCAGGGAGGGGCAATTTATTCCTCACACCTGGAAAAAACTCCCTCAGGGAAAAGAAAGTGGGACTATCCCGGGAAGACAAGTGACAACCAGCGCCAGGGCTCACGTGTGTGGACCAGACGCCATTCCCATCCCCCTCCCAGGGCTGCGGCGGCATCCTGAGACCACACAGCTTCCTCTCCCTGGACGCTCCTGAGCTGGGAGCCGCTCACTGCCCCTCTGGGCTCCTCTCCCTCCCCCCCACCGGGTCTGTCTGCCCGCCCCACCCTCCCAGGCCACGCGGAGTCGGACGGTCCTCTGTGCGCTCACACCCTTTCTGAAGAAGTCCACGTGGCAGGTGAGGTCAGTGTCGTGGTCCTGGGGGCTGGGCGTGAAGCTGAGCACCGAGAAGTGGGAGGTCGTGGGTTTGGTTCCTTGGGAGGAGAGGGCAGCCCCCGTCCAGGAGAAAGAAGGGGGTGGACATTCCTCAAAGGCCCAGTTAAACACGCAGATGACCGTCACCGGCTGCCCGGGCTCCAGGGTCTCGGGGATGTAGACATCAGGCTTCTGTGTCAGGGCTGGGACAGAGACCGGGGTGGGGGGTTCCAGTGCTGCAGGGGTCCCTGAGAACCCTCTCTGCTCAGCCCATAGCCTGTCCCCAGGGTCCCTCCCCAGTGTGACAGGCAGGGGTTCCCACCCCATTCCATACCTGTTACTTTGAGAAGGAACCCATTGTTCATGAAATTATATCTCACATAGCTTCCTCTCTCCACCCGAAAGAAGTACCATGACTCATCCTGCATCTGCGCGTCTCTGATCACCAAGGAGCAGTTCCCCTTGGCGGGATCCCCAGTGAGCTGGAATCGGCCCCGGGTGCTCATTTCCACCTCTCGATTCTGGTGGTTTGTCGCCACTGGAGCACCCTTGCTTGTCTCAGTCACTGCTTTGAACCAGTAGCCATAAGCTGGGGTAGACTCTGTCCAGTCCTTTTGGGAGTAGGAGAAAGAGCAGGGCACAGAGATGCACAGGCCCTCCGGCACCATCACCGAATCCTGCACTTGTATCCAGAATCTCCCATCCATAGCCTGGGACCCTGTGGGGAGACAGAGGCTCAACCTGCAACCCCAGCCCTAGCTCCGCCCCAGGTCCTTTCTGGCCCTCGGCCCACTCACCGCCCAGCAGCGAGGACAGCAGCAGTGGCAGTAGCATCTCGGCATAGGAGGCACAGGACCTGCCTGAGACAGGCCTATTTTCTGGTCGTGCTGTGAATGGCTCAGGGCTCTTGGCAGAAGGGGAAGCCGAAGGCGGAAGCTGAGCCCTGGGGCCTGATGCGTGAAATGAGCTTCAGATGCTGAGGTCACAGAACTCCTTTGCCTTCCCCCACACTCTCCAGCCCACCTTGCCCAGTTGTCCTCTGGGTCTCCTGGGGGCCCAGCCTCGTCTTGGGCTTGTTGAGCTGGTCCTTCCAGAGCTCCCTGTGTAGGAGGAGAGGGCAGGCTTGTGTCTATCCTGGGGGCCTGGCTGGGGGTGGGGTAGTGGGGTAGGGGCTCTCCCTCTGGGCCCTGGGTCATTGAAAAAGCAGAAGTGAAAAGTCCACAGTGAGCTACCCTTATCTGGGCCACTGATGGTGGAGGTGGTGGGTACAGGGGAAGGGACAGTTACTGGAGGGGGCTGGCCTCGTCAGATAAAATGCAGGATGCCTG
This sequence comes from Nomascus leucogenys, assembly GCF_006542625.1. Lineage (NCBI taxonomy): Eukaryota > Metazoa > Chordata > Mammalia > Primates > Hylobatidae > Nomascus > Nomascus leucogenys. The sequence goes on from NC_044390.1 coordinate 65,582,583, forward strand.
GTTAAAGCTTTCACAGAAAACATAAATTATTTATGTTTTCTAGTATAAGTATGTCCCGAATGCTGCATGGGATATACTTATACCAAAAAGCAAAATAAATTTGTTTATCTGAAATTCAAATTAATTAATTAATTTTGAGATAGAGTCTCACTCTGTCACCCAGGCTGCAGTGCAGTGGTGCAGTCTCTGCTCACTGCAACCTCCACCTCCCAGGCTCAGGCGATTCTCCTGCCTCAGCCTCCTGAGTCTGGGATTACAGGCACGCACCACCACGCCAAGCTAATTTTTGTATTTTTAGTAGAGATGGTGTTTCACCATGTTGGCCAGGCTGGTTTCGAACTCCTGACCTCAAACGATCCACCTGCCTTGGCCTCCCAAAGTGCTGGGATTACAGGTATGAACCACCGCACCTGGCCTAAAATTCAAGTTTAACTGAGCATGTTGAATTTCTTTTTTTTCTAAATCTGGCCACCCTAGGATGGTGTCAGCCCCACCCCTTCATGCTTCCTGGTAAGCTCACTGACCCTTGGTCCTCAGAGGCACTCTGCTGCCCCCACCAGGCCCTAGTCCACTTCCCAGTCTCCCTTCCTCCTCTGTCATTCGATTGGGACACCCATTGGGATTAGAACACATATGCCCAAAACTAATGCTGATGGGAGGAGTTTGACTAAAGGTGGGAGTGGGGGGCACAGTGGGGGAAACAGACTAGGGAAGGGGTAATTTGCAATGAATGGAGTAAACCCTACGAGATGTTTTCCCCTCACTGAGCTCTTCCTGAAATGACTCTGTTTGGGTCACACAGAGACACAGAACTCATCCTTCCACCTCCACACACCTTGGGTATCAAGCACTGAGCTTCAGGGGGACTTGGAGGTGAATCCTCCATGGTGAGTCAGCTCCATGGCCCCAGGTTAGTAAATGAAGATTCTTAGAAACAGGAAAGCACAGAAGGTCCCCTAAATGACCTGGATGCTGGACAGACATTCCGGATGGGACCTGGGGAAGGAGTGGTCAGCTCTTCCTGGTGGAGGGAAGTCAGGAGAGGCCTCCTGGAGGAGATGACCCAGCCTCTGCCCTGTCCTGGTTCTTTCATCCATGGCGTTTGTGTTTTTTGTTTTTGAGACATGGTCTTGCTCTGTTGCCCAGGCTGGAGTGCAGTGGTGTGATCATGGCTCACTGCAGCCTCAATCTTCTGGGCTCAAGCAATTCTCCCACCTCAGCCTCCCAACTAGCCGGGACTATAGGCATGCACCACCACGCCCAGATAATTTTTGATTTTTTTTTTATTTTTGATAATTTTTGTAGAGACAGAGGTTTTTGTTTGTGTTTGTTTTTGTTTTTGTTTTTGTTTTTTTGTTTTTTGAGACGGAGTTTCCCTCTTGTTGCCCAGGCTGGAGTGCAGTGGCGCGATCTCAGCTCACCACAACCTCCACCTCCTGGGTTCCAGCAATTCTCCTGCCTCAGCCTCCCAAGTAGCTGGGACTACAGACATGCGCCACCATGCCTGGCTGATTTTGTATTTTTAGAAAAGATGGGGTTTCTTCATCTTGGTCAGGCTGGTCTCGAACTCCCGACCTCAGGTGATCTGCCCGCCTCGGCCTCCCAAAGTGCTGGGATTACAGGCGTGAGCCACTGCACCCCGCTGAGACAGAGTTTCACCATGCTGGCCAGGCTGGCTGGTCTTGAACTCCTGGGCTCCAGTGATCCTCCTGCCTCGGCCTCCCAAAGTGCTGGGATTACAGGTGTGTGCCACGGCCTCATCCACTGTATCAGTCACTTGAGCTGCTGTAACAGCGTGCCCCAGACAGAGAGGCTGAAACGACAACATTGACTTCCTCACAGTTCTGGGGCTAGACGTCCAAAACCAAGATGTGGTTCCTTCTGAGGCTTCTGCTTGGCTTGCAGATGCCACTTCTCCCTGTGTTCCCACACAGCAGTTCCCCTGTGGGTGTCTGTTTCCTTACCTCCTGCTCTTATAAGAACTTACAAGAATTCAAGTCATATTGGACTAGGCCTACTGTAGTCCAAATGAGTGACCTCATTTCAGTCGGCCCTTGGTATGCACGGGTCCCACATCCCAGAATTCAACCACCTGTCCATCACGGCATTTAAATATAAAACCAACAAAAGCCAACATAACCATAAAAAAAGCATGAATTAAAAATACAGCATAACAACTATTTACACCTCATTACACCGTATTAGGTGGATAAGTAACCTGGAGATGGGAGGATGTGCAGAGGTCCCACGCAAACACTACTGTATAAGGCAGCTGAGCATCGTAGATTTTGGTATCCCCCCCCAAGGGGTGGGGATCCTGGAACCAATCCCGCACTAATAGGGCGGAACAACTATCTCTTTAAAGACTCTGTCTGCAAGTACAGCCACATTCTTAGGTACTGGAGGTTGGGACTTCAACACAGAAATTTGGTGGGGGGGAGGGGGAACACAATTCAGACCCTAATATCCACCTCTCCCCACTTTTTTTTTTTTTTTTGAGAGATAGTGTTGCTCTGTTGCCCAGGCTGGAGTGCAGTGGCATGATCTTGGCTCACTGCAACCTCTGCCTCTCTGATTCAAGCGATTCTCTTGGCGCAGGCTCACGAGTAGCTGGGACTACAGGCGCCTGCCACCACGCCTAGCTAATTTTCATATTTTTAATTTTATTTTTATTATTTTTTTTTGAGACAGGGTTGTGCTCTGTCACCCAGGCTGGAGTGCACTGGCATGATGTCAGCTCACTGCAACCTCCGCCTCTCAGGTTCAAACGATTCTGCGTCAGCCTCCCGAGTAGCTGGGATTACAGGCACCTGCCACCACGCCCAACTTATTTTTGTATTTTCAGTAGAGATGGGGTTTCACCGTGTTGGCCAGGCTGGTTTCAAACTCGTGATCTCAGGTGATCCTCTCGCCTCGGCCTCTCAAAGTGCTGGGATTACAGGCATGAGCCACCGAGCCCGGCTTCACCTTCCCTTTGATCCCTGCTTCCCTGTGACCTAACCTGGGCCTTCTCTGAGGACACCGGCCTCCTTTCCCCAGGGGAGCTCTTGTGTTGGGACACATCACGCCTTCCTCTCCACAGAGCTCAGAAAAGGGCCTCTCCCAGGGAGGAGTGAGGGGAGGAAGGGTGCCTGGGTCCTGGTGGGGGTGGGTCCCTAAGGAGCTGATCTCTACGGCCCCCAGCCTGGGCCCAGCCCCACCTCTGCCTTTGAGCATTTCACACCCAGGGGATCAGCTGACAGGAGCCAGGAAAACGGCACCGTCTCCCTCCTCCCGCGGGTTTCTCCACATCGCTGCCCCCTCCCATTCCCCCCTCTTCACTTTTCTGAGTTCCTGTGGTTTCTGTGGCCGCCTTACCACGTCCCCTTCTCCAGCGAGGCCAGAGCCCCCGACGCCCCCACTTGCTCCCCGCCCTTCCTACCCAAGCCGCCCTCCCAGCCTTGGTCAGATAGGACTGGAGAGGCCGCCTGGGGCCCCGGGACTGGTTTCTGGTCAGCCTCAAGTCTGTTTTCTGGCCTGAGAATGTTCGGGTTTTCCCTGAGCTTCTTCCCTCCAAAACCAGCTCCCTCAATACCAGCCCCCCACCGCCGCACCCGCCTCTCCTTCATTCAGCAGGGGCTACGCGCCTGCTCTTCGTCCGTAATTCCACACGGAGGGGCTTAGGAAGCCCCACCCAGGCTCCAGACCCCGGAGCTGCACGAGGGCACAGGTGGGCGCTGGAAGGAAGGGCGGGGACGGTGGGAGGTGGGGGTGGGACAGGCGGGGGTGTCTGACAGGGGTAGGGGCAGGATCTCGCCCTGGGGGGCGCAGGTGCGGCGTGAGGACCTCGTCCTGAGGAGGGAGGGGCGAGGGCCAGGGTCCTGGAGAGGATGGAGATCCCACGAGTGGCTGCAGCTGAGACCCCGATGGAGCCCAGGAGGTTTTGTCGGAAGAAGGGCGATCTGGACCTTCCCTGACCAGCGTCTTTGTGTCCTTTGAGCTCCGGACCTGGTCCTGGGTTCCTCCCACCTCGGGCTGTGCTGCAGTTCAGGACGCCGCCCCCAGGGGGCGCTCCACTTTCAGGGCAGGCGGCACCGCAGAGCCTCAGGCCCCAGAGCCCGCGCTGTCCATGGTCCTGCAGAAGGGAGGCTCCCAGGGGAACGAGTCCTAGGCTCTGTACACGTTTGCAGACAGTACTCTCTAAAAAGGCTACTTTTCGCCGCATCTTAGAACAAGATCTCCTCCAGGGGAATCACATTAAAGCAAAAACGAAGTCACCATGGTCACTCCACTTCTCTCATCCCAAACCCACCCTCCCCGAGATATAAAGCCCTTCAAAATATTCATTCTTTTTTTTTTTTTTTTTTCAGACAGAGTCTCGCTCTGTCGCCCAGGCTGGAGTGCAGTGGCGCGATCTCGGCTCACTGCAAGCTCTGCCTCCCGGATTCACGCCATTCTCCTGCCTCAGCCTCCCGAGTAGCTGGGACTACAGGCGCCCGCCACCACACTCGGCTATTTTTATTATTATTATTTTTTTAATTTTTTGACTAGAGATGGGGTTTCACCGTGTTGGCCAGGATGGTCTCGATCTCCTGACCTCGTGATCCGCCCGCCTTGGCCTGTCGAAGTGCTGGGATTACAGGCGTGAGCCAACGCGCCCGGCAATATTCACACTTTTACAGCGTTATTCTCAAATGACTTCCACCCAGGCACATTAAGCATGTGATGTCCACATAAGAAAATGCGCTCCTGGGGGCTTTTCAGGTCATTCATCTTTGCTTTGTCTCGGTTGGGGTCGTGTATATTTCAGGGGCTCTTAGCTGAGCCTCCATCCTTTCCTTTTCAAGTCAGAATAACACGTTGCAGGGCAAGAAGAGTGAAATATCACTAGAGGATAGACTTGGATTCACCCTAATTTCTAGTGAAGGAAAAATTTTGCAAGTGCAACACTTTATTGTCAGATATAATAGTGACTTACTGGTGTATGAGTGTGATATGACACTCACTTCAAGTATTAGTTTTCCAAAATAAGATTCAACTCCTTATGTCAAACCCCAAAGCTGTCTGTGATCTGACACCTGTTACATATGTGCATTTTAGATATTTTCCCCCATCTGTTAACTTTTCTTTTACTCTCCTGTTATTTACAGAACAGCAGGACACTTGCTCTCCAAAACATGAGTTACCCATGAAATGATTCCCTACTGTGGATGGAAAAGAAGAGCCAAGAAGATAAAAATAGCCCTGGAATAAGGAGAACACTAGGCCCATCACAGGAGAGGGTGAAAGGTAAAGAGCCTTAAAAAGGCCAACCTAGGCCAGCATAGTGGCTCACGCCTGTAATCCCAGCACTTTGGGATGCCAAGGCGGGAAGATCACCTAAGGTTAGCAGTTCAAGACCAGCCTTGCCGACATAGTGAAACCCCATCTCTACAAAATATACAAAAAAATTAGCTGGATGTGGTGTCAGGCACCTGTAATCCCAACTACTTGGGAGGCTGAGGCAGGAGAATCGCTTGAACCCAGAAAGCGGAGGTTGCAGTGAGCTGAGACAGCACCAGTGCACTCCAGGCTGGGTGACAGAGCAAGAATCCATCTCAAAAAAAAAAAAAAAAAAAAGAAAGAAGTCAACCTAAATGCAAGTGACTTTCAAGAAGAAACACCAATGCTGTTTAATGGAATATAACAAAATCAAGCAGCCAACCACATAAAAATTACAATGTCCAGTATATAGAGAGAAGAAAATCAGAAAAAAATTACATAAATATCACTTTCAATTGTCCAAATTTAACCAGAACTATAAATTTACAGATCCAAGATACTCAACCTACTTGAAACAAGATATTACTCTCTCTCTTTCTCTTCTCTGTCTTTTTCTATCACACACACTCCTGCTCTCCACACAGAAAGGGACATGATAATCAAATAATTAAAACCCAGTGACAAACAGAAAATATTAAAATTAGTCAGTGAAAAATGCAAACTTCCAACCAAGAAGTAAAAATTAAAATTAGGCTGGGCCCAGTAGCTAACACCTGTAATCCCAGCACCTTAGGAGGCCGAGGTGGGCAGTTCACCTGAGGTCAGGAGTTTGAGACCAGCCTGGCCAACATGGTGAAACCCTGTCTCCATTAAAAATACAAAAAAGCCGGGCGAGGTGGCTCATGCTTGTAATCCCAGCACTTTGGGAGGCTGAGACGGGCAGATCACGAGGTCAGAAGATCGAGACCACAGTGAAACTCCGTCTGTACTAAAAATACAAAAAATTAGCCGGGTGTGGTGGCGGGCACCTGTAGTCCCAGCTACTCAGAGAGGCTGAGGCAGGAGAATGGCGTGAACCCGGGAGGCGGAGCTTGCAGTGAGCCGAGATTGCGCCACTGCACTCCAGCCTGGGTGACAGAGCGAGATTCCGTCTCCAAAAAAAAAATAAAAATAAAAAAAATAAACATACAAAAAAATGGCCGGGCGCGGTGGCTCACACCTGTAATCCCAGCACTTTGGGAAGCCGAGGTGGGCAGATCACAAGGTCAGGAGATCAAGACCATCCTGGCTAACATGGTGAAACCCCATCTCTACTAAAAATACAAAAGAATTAGCCGGGCTTGGTGGCAGGCGCCTGTAGTCCCAGCTACTCAGGAGGCTGAGGCAGGAGAATGGCGTGAACCCAGGAGGTAGAGCTTGCAGTGAGCCGAGATCACGCCACTGCACTCCAGCCTGGGCAACAGAGTGAGACTCCATCTCAAAAAAAAAAAAATACAAAAAAATTAGCTGGGTGTCATGGTGGGCACCTGTAATCCCAGCTACTCAGGAGGCTGAGAGAGGAGAATCGTTTGAACCTGGGAGGCAGAGGCTGCAATGAGCCAAGATGAAGCCACTGCACTCCAGCTTGGGTGACAGAGTGAGACTCTGTCCAAAAAAAAAAAAAAAAAAAAAACCCAGAAAACTACAGTAGAATGCACATAAATTTTGCAAGTCAAGGGATTTTAAATACAAAAGGGAAAAAATGTTAACCTAGACCCAATTTCATTAAAAATATCATTCCTGGCTCATGCCTGAATCTCAGTTCTTTGGGAGGCCAAGGTGGGCAGATTGCTTGAGCCCAGGAGTTCAATACCAACCTGAGCAACATGGTGAACCCCCATCTCTGCTAAAAGTACAAAAATTAGCCAGACATGCATCTGTAGTCCCAGCTACTCGGGGGGGCTGAGGTGGGAGGATTGCTTGAGCCTGGGAGGCAAAGGTCGCAGTGAGCCAAGTTGGGGCCACTATACTCCAGCCTGGATGACAGAGGGAGACTCTGTCTCAAAAAAAAAAAAAAAGTATTATTCCAAAGTGAAAGTAAATGAAAATGTTTCAAAACCATAGCTGAGAGAATTCATCACCAGCATGCCAACACTGTAGGAAATGAAGACTTCAGGCTAAAGAAAAATGATACTTTAGAGAAAATTATATGAACACATAGGAATGAAGAGCAATTAAAATGGTTAATAAGTGAATAAATATGAAACAGCTTATTCTATAATAAAACATCTTTTAAAAAAACGAACTCTTTTCAGGCCGGGCGCGGTGGCTCACGCCTGCAATCCCAACACTTTAGGAGTCCAAGGTGGGCGGATCACAAGGTCAGGGGTTTGAGACCAGCCTGGCCAACATGGGTGAAACACTGTCTCTACTGAAAATACAAAAAAAAAGCACTTAGCCAGGCACGGTGGCAAGTGCCTGTAATCCCAGCTACATGGGAGGCTGAGGCAGGAGAATTGCTTGAACCCGGGAGGCAGAGGTTGCAGTGAGCCAAGACTGCACCATTGCACTCCAGCCTGGGCGACAGAGCAAGACTCCATCTCAAAAAAAAAAAAAAAAAAAAAAAGAACTGTTTTCAATAAACATGATATGGAGTTTATACCAACATATTATGGGGATGAATTAGTGGCCTATCAAAATCACATTAAAGTAAGCATGGAGAACAAGATATTGCATGGATTATAACTCAAATCAGTGATAACATATATCAATCTATTTCCTCTCCTGCCCTCCCAACCACTCCTATAGAGCCATAAGGAAGAGGTGTGGAAAACAGAGGTGTGGGGTGGAGAGAGGTTGTTCTGCCCAGGAGGTGGGACCGAGGCACCCAGGAGCTCCTTGCTCCAGCCATCTGCAGGGTGAGAGTCTTAGGACACATGGTCTGAAGGACCCTCACCTCCAATGGGGCCCTGGAGCCCAGACCTCAGCTCTGCTGTGAGGAGGGAGCTCAGTCACCGCAAGCAGCCATATCCCCTTGGGAGCCCCTGAGCCCGTGTGGGAAACACAGTTCTGAGAGGAGAGACCAGTGCTGTGGAAGGTGTGCTCTGGGGAGGAGAGGATAGGTGAAGCCACTCAGGGATTTGAGGGCTCAAGTTATAGAACAACTTGAGAAGGGCTTCTCCCCTGTGCAGACATCCAGGTGATGTCACAGGTTAAAAGAAAGCCATCCCCATTATGGCTCCCCTGAGCAGGGTGAGGGGCAGAAGCCAGGAGCGCCACTGCTCTCCAGAAATTTGAGAGCAGGAACAGGCGGTACGGGGAGGGGGCTGGGGGAAGGAAGACAGAGGTGGGGTGTCCTCAGGCCACTCTTCCCTTGCCTAAGGCGCCCCCACCAGAAGCAAGTGTTCTGCTAACACTCACCCTGCACAGCCAGGCTCAGGGAGATGGGGTGGGAGCCCAGCGGGGCCTGAGCCCAGCAGGTGAATTCTTCTCCATCCCCTAAAACCACCTGGGGCAGCTCCAGGACCCGGGGATGCAAGGGTTGGCAGGGGCTCAGGATCAGGCTGCCCTGGGACCAGCTCAGCCTGGCAGAAGGGCTGCTGTCAGCATCACAGACCAGGTGCAGGGACTGCCCTCCTGCACCCGCAGAGAGGCAGCATTGCCCAGAATCTATGGGACTAGGAAGACCAAGAGAGCTGGAGGGGCAGGGCTGAGAGGCCCTTGTCTCCCTGTGCCCTCCCCCAGACTCAGGAGAGGAAACAGCGTTTCTGAGCTAAGCATCACAAGCAAGGGCAAGTAGGGACGAAGACCCCCAGCATACAGGGGTGGGGAGGCAGCTTACTGATCCCGGGACAGGGGTATGGAAACATGGGGAGGACTTGGCCGTATCAGCACATGGACAGAGCGTCCCAGGATGACCGGCCTTGATGTGCAAAACTGTGGAGGGCGCTAACCCTCATGGTTCTGGCCACTTGGAGGAACCAAGACGGGTGACACACTTCGGCTTTCTCCTGGGGCCACAGGCGCCAGGGGAGGAGCTGAGTAGGGATGTGACAGGGAAAGATTTGATTAAAGAGAGACTCCTCTTTGGGGCCCGAACTGTGGTCGTTGAAGGGAGCAAGACCGGAGGCTGCTAGGCCAGGAGGGAGGCTGCTGCAGGTCCAGGCATCACCTGGGTCCAGGTTAGCAAAGTTAGAGGCCTGAAGTGGGGCTGTGGCTGTGACAATGCAGGAAGGGAGGGATTTGAGACATTTTCCGGCAGCAAAGTTTGCAAAGCTCTTGCCACATGGGAAGACTTCGGTGAAATTCAGAGATGTGTAAAGAGCTTTCCAGGACACTGACTGAGCTGACTCACATGGGTGGGGGAGCCTCTCAAGGGGAAGTGAATTGTGCTCAGAACAAGCTGGACCAGACAGAAATTTGTGGGCATCTTCCAGGCAGAGGTAGGGCTAGGATACGAACTTCCTGAAAGGGTCATGCAGAGGGAGGCTGGAGGCCTGGGGCCCCACTCGGAGCTAGTAGCCATAGCTGGGGTAAAATCATTCCAACAAGGATCATTGTTGCCTATTCCATTCATTAATTCCACATTTCCTGGACCCCATTTATTTCTTGTTTGTTCACCATTTACATAAATATTGACTAATGACAATGCCTAGACCTGATTAGATGATGTGGTCGACAGGGTAATGGCCCCCAAAGATGTCCACTTGCTAATCCCTGTGAAAGGTGTTAGCCAGCTTGCTGTAGGCAGACAGTAAGGGAAGGGTCCCCTGAGAACCTCTGACCCACTTCATAAGCAGTTACACCAGATGTTTTGTGCAGGTAAGGGAACTTGCACAGGGGGCTTGCCTAAACACCCCAGCAGGGGACTAAGGGCCCACATACGCACTGGGGGAGTGGGGTGGAGCCATCAGGAATTTGCACCTTATACAAACAGGGAACCCAGCCCCATCAGCTTATATAAAAGCCCTTGTGGCTGGTTGCAGTGGCTCATGCTTGTAATGCCAGTATTTTGGGAGGCTGAGGTGGGTGGATCACCTGAGGTCAGCAGTTCAAGACCAGCCTCACCAACATGGTGAAACCCCATCTCTACTAAAAATATGAAATTAGCCGGGCATGGTGGCTCACACCTGTAGTCCCAGCTACTCAGGAGGCTGAGACAGAAGGATTGCTTGAACCCAGGAGGTGGAGGTTGCAGTGAGCTGAGATCGCACTACTGCACTCCAGCCTGGGCAGCAAGAGCAAAACTCCTACCCCACCCGCCCACAAAAAAACACAAAAAAACAAAACAACAACAACAACACCTTGTATTCAACTGCGAGGGGGTAACCAAGAACCTGCTTTCAGGAACCCTCTCTTTGCTGAGAGCTTTCCTTTCACTTAATAAATTATACTCCACTCCATCTTCAAGGGTCCACATGCCTAATTTTTCCTGGTCATGAGACAAGAACCTGGACCTAGCTGAGCTAAGGAGCCAGAAATCCTGCATCACCTGGAAGCTGTGAATATGTTGCCATACAAGATAAAGGAACTTTTACCCTGCAGAGCCAACAGCCAAGAGTTGCAAAAAAAAAAAAAAAAAAAAAAAAAAAAAAAAAAAAAAAAAAAAGACAAAGGGACTTTGCAGATGTGATTTTAAGTTCAAGTTCAAGATCTTGAGATGGGCAGAAGATCTTGGGTTATCCAGATGGGCCCAGTGTGATCACAGGGTCCTTATAAGAAGGAAAGGGGGAGAATCAGAGTCCGAGAGACAAGATGTGAGGATGGAACAAAGGTCAGAGAGGAGAAAAGATGCCACAAAGTTGGCTCTGACAACCGAGAAATGGGCCATGAGCCCAGAAATGCAGGTGGCCACTGAACGGTAGAAAAGGTGAAAGAACAGAGTCTCCTCTGGAGCCACCAGAAGGAATCAGCCTTGATTTTATAGCCCAGTGAGTCCTGTTCCATCCTTCTGACCTCCAGAACTGTAAGAAAAGAAATTGTCTTGTTTCAAACCACGAATCCTGGGGTAATTTGTTAGAGCAGCAGCAGGAAAATAGCACAGGTGAGGACTAATCGCACTGCTTCCTCCCCAGATCCTACAATAACCTCAGTGCTATTCTTTCCATTTTATGTAAAAGGACATTAGGGCTGAGGAATTACAGATAATCTCTCTGAGTTGGCGCACGTGGTGGTGATGGATTGAGGATCCAAATAAGGAGTCAAAAAATTATGGAATTCGATGGAGGGCCCCTGAGGCCTGAGCAGGGCAGGTGTGGCTACAGAAAGAGCCCCTGGAAGATGCCTGCCTGACCCTGATCCAGGTTACTCTCTGGTGCAGGGAGCAGGCAATAAACCATGAACATAATTACGCAGCTGCAAGTTATTAAGCTTGATGGAGGGGAGCCGGTGCAGTGAGAGAAACAAGGTCCCAACACAATGCAGCCTTTGGGGTCCAGGAGCCCCACTGTTGTGGGGAAATGGGGTCTGGATCCCACAGTAAAGGGACGTCCATAGGAATAAGCGGGGAGGCCGACACAGCCGGGTTCTCAGGTGCTTCTTCTTCATTGGATTCTCCTGGGGCTCTGTCCTGTGAACTTCTCTTCTCTACCTGCAATCAGCTCTTCCCCTTTCAAATACCTTTTAATTTTGGTAAAAAGAACATGCAGAACATAAACATCACCATTGTCATTATGTTTAGGTGTACGGTTCAGTTCTGTGAAGCATATTCACTTTGTTGTACAACCAATTTCCAGAACTCTTTCCATACTGCAAAATTCACTCTGTACCCACAAAACAGCGACTTTCCATTTTCCCTGTCCTGGGTGCCTGGCAAACACCACTGTACTCACTGTTTCTGTGAATATGACTCCTCTAGGAATCTCAGTAGGTGGAACTGGACAGTATTTGACTTTTCATGACTGCTGTATTTCCCTTAGGATAATGTCCTCAAAGCCCAGCCTTGTGGTAGCAGGTGTCAGAATTTCTTTTCTTTTTAAGGCTGACAGATTCAAACGTATGATTTTACCACCTTTTGCTTACTCATCTGCCTCTCCAAAAATCCACCTCTTGGCTCTGGCGAATGATGCTGCCATGAACATGGCAGTATAAATATCTATTCAAGTTCCCACTTTTTTTTTTTTTTTTTTTTTTTGAGATGGACTCTGGGACTCTGTTGCCCAGGCTGGAGTGCAATGACATGATCTCGGCTCACTGCAACCTCTGCCTGTCAGGTTCAAATGATTCTCCTGCCTCAGCCTCCCGAGTAGCTGGGATTACAGGAGCCTGCCACCATGCCCAGCTAATTTTTTTATTTTTAGTAGAGATGGGGTTTCACCATGCTGGCCAAGCTGGTCTCAAACTCCTGACCTCAGGTGATCCGCCTGCCTCAGCCTCCCAAAGTGCTGGGATTACACTCGTGAGTCACTGTGCCTGGCCCTCAAGTTCCCACTTTCAATTCTTTTCATGTAGACCAGAGGTGGAGTGGCTGCATTCTATGTGAATTCTATTTTTAAATATTGGAGGAATTGTCATACTCTTATCATCTCTTTCCCCCCTCATCTCTTGTCATCACTTTACACTATAAAGATTTACTCTAGAGTAGTCCCCCATCCACAGTGGATACCTTCCAAGACCCCCAGTGGATGCCTGAAACCACTTAGAGGGCAAACCCTATATGTGCTACGTTTTTACACACACACACACGTATATCGATGATAAATTTTATTTATTTATTTATTTTTGAAACAGACTCTTGCTCTGTCACCGGGCTGGAGTGCAGGGGCGTGATCTTAGCTCACTGCAAGCTCCCACTCCATGGTTCAAGAGATTCTCCTGCCCCAGCCTCCTGAGTAGCTGGGACTACAGGCACGTATCACCATGCCTGGATAATTGTTTTTTTGTATTTTTAGTAGAGACAGGGTTTCACCATGTTGGCCAGGATGGTCTCGATCTCCTGACCTCAAGTGATCCACCCGCCTCGGCCTCCCAAAGTGCTGGGATTACAGGCGTGAGCCACCATGCCCAGCCTCCTTCTCTTTCTCTTTCTCCTGCTCTGGCCGTGTAAGACCTGCCTGCTTCCCCTTCACCTTCATGATTGTAAGTGTCCTGAGGCCTTCCAGAAGCAGAGGCTGCTGCGCTTCCTGTACCACCTGCAGAGCCTTGAGCCAATTAAGCCTCTTTCCTTTCTGAATTACCCAGTCCCAGGTATTTCTTTATAGTGGTGCTAGACCTCACTATACAATATGTAACATATAATTTGCTATTTGTAACATTCTAGAGGGTAAAATTCAGTGACAGTAAAGCACATTCACCATGTTGTGCAACCACTGTTTACCGAATTTCTTCATCATCCCCAACAGAAACTCTGCACCATTTGCACAATCACTCTTCTTCCTTGCCCTGTTCCCCAGCCTCTGACATGTGATTCTACTTTTTGTCTCCATGAATTTGCCAATTCTAGGTAAGGCTACATAAGCAGAATTATATACTATTTGTCATTTTATGTGTGGCTTCTTTCATGTGGCATGTTGTTTCAAGGTTCACCCATGTTATAGCATGTATCAGTTCCATTCCATTTTTAACTAAAGAATATCCCATATTATGGATATGGAACCTTTTTTCTATCCACTTATCAGTCAATGGACACGAGTTTTTTTTTTTCCCCACTTTTTAGCCATTGTAAATAATGCTGCTATGAACATTGGTGTATAGGTATCTGTTTTAAGTTCATGCTTTCAATTCTGGGAACATATATAGGAATGGATGGCTGGATTACAGTGTATTTCTAGGCTTAACTTTCGGAGAGAATTCCAAAGAGTTTTCCACAGGGTCACGCCATTTTACATGCAGTGCAAAGGGGCTCCCACTTGTCCACATTCTTGCAAACAATTAGTATTTTTTTTCTTTTGAGACGCAGTATCGATCTCTCGCCAGGCTGGCGTGCAGTGGTACAATCTTGGCTCACTGCAACCTTTGCCTCCTGGGTTCAAGCGATTCTCCTGCCTCAGCCTCCCGAGTAGCTGGGACTACAGGTGTGCACCACCATGCCCAGCTAATTTTTGTATTTTTAGTAGAGACGGGGTTTCACCATGTTGGCCAGGATGGTCTCGATCTCTTGACCTCGTGACCCACCCACTTCGCCCTCCCAAAGTGCTGGGATTACAGGCGTGAGCCACCATGCCTTGCCAGTATTTTTTTTTTTTTTTCAAGAGAAGTGTATGTTTGGTTTTATTCAGACCTTTACAAACAGTTATAAACCAATTCAAAAAATTATGTCGCAAATGGCAGCTGTACTCAAGGTATTCAAAACACAATGCAAAACACTTGTATCTGTCTGTTCTTGCAGCTGTTACATTCGTGATCGTTCTACATATGCTACCAAATACCTATTTAGTCCTTATTCAAAAGGCTATACAAAGGAAAATATCAACAATACAGTAGGACTCTTCTCACTTCTCTGAGATCCAAACTCTTCATTATAAGCAACTAACTACTTAGTTGTATCTATCAGAATCATCATATGAAGCATTTATTTATTTCTGTTTTTGTTTGTTCATTTTTATTTGTTTATTTAACGCCTTCCTAGTAAGTGTGAAATAGTATCTCCTTTGCAGTTGGGTTTTGCATTCATCAAATGAGTAACAATACCGAGCATTTTCTCATGTGCTGCTTGGCCATTTGAACACCATCGGGGAGCCAAGTCCAGCAGGGGACAGACCATGTAGGGCCTTCAGTCCAGGCTGTGGTGTTTCCACCTCATTCTCCAGCAGTGGAGAGGAAGCACCGCCATTCATACTGTGGAGGCACTGAACGAGGAGGCATCTGGAAGCAGAGTCTGGAGGCCTGTGTTGGGGAGAGATGGAGGCAAAAGGTGAGGAGGGTTCAGTGACCAGGGAAGAGGTGAGGTCCAGGCATGACCAGAGTCAGGATGGAGAAAAGGGCTCCAAGATGAGCCCTGCTGAGGGGAAAGAGGAACAAGAGTTAATGATTTATGGGCCCTGGAGGAGGGACGGAGGTCAAGGTGGAGACTCACATTCTGGTTCTGAGTTTAGAAGTATCGAGCCCTAATAAGGAAAAGGAGTCAGGCTGGTGGGAGCAGAGGAAAGCAAAGAGAGAAAGCAGATAAGCTACAAGCCTGCCTTTCTTCATGGTTCAGGACAGGTAGCCCTCCTGTGCAAATAACTCACAACTTTTCTGTGCCCAGCTACCACCAGAACCTCAGCTGATAGAACAATGCGAGTTAGCTCACTGCAACCTTGGCATTACCAGTACTCCATGCATCCCTCTCCAGCACAAGCACCACAGGCCCCTTGCTGGGGCAAGCCTTTGTCTCTTTGCAGTCAGCTCCTCTCTTGCTGGCCTGCCCGTTGCAACATATTTTCATACTTTCTCTAATAAATCTGTGGTTCTACACCTACAACTGTCTTGGTAAATTCTTTTCACTGCCCGTGCCACTGGCCCCAGTCACTTACCCGTGACAAGAGGCGGGGCCACTGTGTCACCAGTGGGATGGGGATCCCAGGAGGAGAAAAGGGTTTGAGGAGGGAGATGAGTGGACCATGCTGAGCAGAGCAATCATGGGGGCCATCAAGGGGGAGGTGCCCAGTGGGATGTTGGAGGGTGAGATGCCCTCAACACTCACCTGAGAGATTAACCTTTGACAACCTATGCAGCCTCCACACCTGTAGCTGCCTTTGCTGCCTTCCTCCGGTGGGACTTCACTCTGAGTGAAGAGACAAGGACCTGTGAGTGCGGCCAAATCAGGGTGCAGGGGCCAGCAGACTCACTTCCCTGTGCTCTGCTAAGGGGCTGGAGGGGACTGATGTGGAGAGAGCAGGTTCAGCCTCCAAGACCTCCACGATGAGAGAAGGAACCTCTCACCCTGGACACACAGCAAAGTTGGGTACAGAAAACATTTTCTTGGGTGAAATTCTCACCACAACTGAGCCTCTGTCTGTTGGCCCAGGTTCTCTTGACTGGTTCAGGACCCTCCAGCACTGGGACTCAAATTCAGCATTGTGTCCCCTGCCCTCCCCGCACCTCCCTTTTCTCCCTGGGGCAGTGCTCACCTGAGGATGATGAGGCAGAGGAAGAGAAGCAGGATCTTCACAGCGGCCTCCCCGATGGCCACCAGAACCACCTCTGCCATGGGCCCTGATTTTCCTGCAAAAAGGTGCATGAGGTGGATTCATCTGCTAAACCACAATTCCTTATTGTTTGTCTCCTGACAATTGGACATAGGTTCTACCAGTTCTACCTGCATCCCTGCATGTCAGTAAACAGCCCAGGGCTTACCTCATCCCCTACCAAGACTGAGCAGCAGTAAAAGAAGGCTCTGGCCCCTGAGACATTGCTGGCCTCACAGCTGAGGCTGAGGCTGAGCTGAGCAGAGCACAGCCCTATTCTCTTGGTGAGCCCGGTGGATTACTTGTTCAAGACCTGGGAGTAAAGGTCATTGGGAGAGAGGAACTGGTGTGCAGCCCCTTGACGCTCACTCTGCACAAAGAGCCTCAGGGAGACTTGCTGGGAACCCAGAGGGTTCCGAGCTCGGCAGGTGAATTCTCCTTCATTCCTGAGGTGCACTTGAAGCAGCTCCAGCATCCCGGGGTTGGGCTGTGAGGGGCTTAGAATCAGGTTCTCGTGGGCCCAGCTCAGCCTGGCGGGAGGATTGCTATCAATATCACAGACCAGGCGCAGGGACTGTCCTTCCAGGACCTGAAGAGATGATCCATTTCTCAGGGTTGTGGATGCTGAAGAAAAAGAGACAGAGGGTCAGAGTGACAAAGAGGTTGAGAGAAAGAAGGACACCTAAGGAGACCAAATAGAGGAACAGATTCAGACTCACAAGAAGCGAAAACTGATAGAAACAGACTTTGTGAGATGGGCTCCATCTCAGAAAGCGGGGTGAGCCTGGGCTTAGAGGGTGGCTCACGCCCCAATTTCTCTATATAGCATGGTTTAGATTTGTCTCTGCACTGATGGGCCCTTTTTGGCTGGATTTGTGCCCCAGAAATCACAGAGGGAGGGTCTCGAGCTTCACAGGGCAACCAAATAAGATGTCAGTTTAGGCCCATATTCCACATCCTCTTCAATGCTCTCGCTGAAACCTCAGCTTCCAGGTTCTCCCTGAACCTTCTTGTTCTGTATCCGGGTCCTTACCTGACACTGGTTTACTGACTTATCGCTGTGCCTCTGAGAGGCTCTCACTCCCAGAAATTCAGAGTCTGGTTGGTAGCAGGACTTAGGAACAGGTGCTTATGAGGCCACGTGACATGTGGTGGAGGTGACTCAGGCTCCAGTAGCCTTGGGGATATCAATGTATATGAGACCAGGTAAACTATGTGATCCAGGAAGGCTTCCTGGAGAAGGCATACCTACTTCACACAGGAAGTAGTAGGGTATGGAGGACAAGCAGGGGTAGCTAGATAATGAGGGCTGGAAGGGCATTCCATTAAGAAGGAACAGAAAGCGCAAAGATGACAAAAACCTGATCACATCCAGAAAATGCAAATAGACCTGCAGGGCTGGAGGGAGACAGGGTGTACAGGCTGGGGTGGAGGGTGGAGTTCAGACACAAGACACAGGAGGAAAAGTGGGGAGGTTTTTTTTTTTTTTTTTTTTTTTTGCGCCCGGGTAGAGTGCAGGGGCTTGATCTCGGCTCACTGCAACCTCCACCTCCTGGGCCCAAGCAATTCTCCTGGCTCAGCCTCCCGTGTAGCTGGGATTACAGGTATGTACCACCACATACAGCTAATTTTTGTATTTTTAGTAGAGATGGGGTTTCACCATGTTGGTCAGGTTGGTCTCGAGCTCCTGACTCAACAGTCCACCCACCTTGACCTCCCAAAGTGTTCTGGTTACAGGTGTGAGCCACTGCACCTGGCTGAGATTTGTTTTAATAAATTTGGCATGGGGGTAATTGTCATCAATAAAAGAAATCAAGAAGTGTGAATACAGGAATAAATCGATTCCTATACATTGAGAAAATCATGGACAGCTAAGAAAAAGCCACACGGGGCTGGGCATGGTGGCTCACACCCGTAATCCCAGCACTTTGGGAGGCCGAGGTGGGAAGATCACTTGAGGTCAGAAGTTCGAGACCAGCCTGGCCAACCAACATGGTGAAACCCCAACTCTACTAAAAATACAACAACAACAAAAAATTAGCCGGGAGTTGCGGCGTGTGCCTGTAATTCCAGCTACTCGGGAGGCTGAGGCGGGGGCGTCGCTTGAACCCAGGAGGTGGGGTTGCAGTGAGCCGAGATTGTGCCACTGCATTACAGCCTGGAGGACAAAAGAAAGAAAGAAAAAGCCACATGGCATACTGGGATATGTATTTGTAATGTATATTACTGATATTCAGTAATTTCTCAAACTGAAGAGAGCCTCAAGAATAAATAATAAAGGTAAAATCACTCTGGAAAGCTGAGAAAAGACTATAAATGGGCGTTCACAGAACAAAAGAAAGAAAATGGCTCCTTAACGTACAAAAAACTGCATGCCATTCACAGTCAGAGAAACATTCTAATTAATGTGTCATGGAGATGCAGATTTTCACCCAATATTGGCAAAGGTCTAAGTGTCTCATCCCACACTGGGTCGGTGAGGCTGGGGAAACTCACGCCTTCACCTCTTCCTGTCGGCAAGGTGAGCTTGTCCTTTTCAGATGGAGAACCACATGGCCATATCTCTCAATATTCAAAAAACGCAATGACCCAGCTATTTTGCATTTAACTTAGAGACGTTCACATGAACACTTGTGAAAAGAGATACAGGATAAATCACTATAGCATTTCTGTGCTCAGATAAGTTAGTGCCATGATCATGAATTAGGAGACTCCACAAAATCAGAGTCCATCTTGTGCAGTGGAATCACACACAGCCCTAGATGTGGGGGCGGACAGTCTCACTACTGATGTCAAACCACCTCTGAGATCCTCCATGTGCACAAACCAAGGCTCAGAGCAGCCTGGACGGACACTGGTGAATTCTGGTGAGGGACACAGGCCTCTAAGGACAGACTCTGCTGTGCATTTTGAAGTTTTGCCCATGTGACAATATCATCTATCCAGAAGTATTAGGTCAGAACTATTGGGGAAAATAAAAAGTTGAGGCTGAATGTGTGTTCCCGGAGTGGATCATCAGGGGCCTCGGGGCTGGGGCTGCGTGACTGTCACCCTGCCCTTGCAGTGGGGCCAAGGTGGGTGTGTGTGCAGGATTCTGAAGGGAGTGGGGGGAGGCGACAGGTGCTCAGGTGGCCACTGGGGCTGAGGATGCAGAGAGGCCCTGGGTTCACCCACATGGGGGTCTCAGGTCAGCAGGGTGAGTCCAGGATGAGGAGGCACCTGGCCCTGCCCTGAGCTGGAGGCCCTGCTTCGCCAGCCCCAGGGAGGGAGCACCATCCTACCTGTGCCGTCTCCTTGGAAGACAGTCAAGGTCAAGTTCTGAGGAGGGTCTGGGACAGAAAGACACAGCGACCCGCATCACTGTGAGAGCTGGGGACACCGGTCCTCTCTCCCCAGGAGCTGCATAAACAGGGAAGGCAGAGCCAGTGTCCTCCTGACCCCCCACTCCAAGCCCAAATTCCGGGACTCAGCACCCGTGTCCAGCCCTGACCCCCATCTCCTGCTCTCAGTGACCCCACCCCATCAGCGACCTCAGTGTCCTGGCCCAGCTCTCACAGGATACGTCAAGTCGGACGGTCCTGGTCGTGGTTACACCGGCCCCGGGCAAGGTCACCTGACAGGTGAGTCTGCTGCCGTGGTCCTGGGGCTGTGGGATGAGGGTGACCACCGAGGAGAGGGCTGTGGTGGAGCTCAGTGGGGACACAGAAGTCCCAATCCAGGAGAAGATAGGGGGTGTCTCCTGCTCACAGGCCCAGGGCACAGAGCAGGTCAGGTTCCTGGGGCGGCCAGACTTCAGGGCCCCCGGGATGAGGATGTCGGGCCTGTGGGTCAGGGCTGGTGAGGAGAGGGGGATGCAGGATCAGGAAGGGGTTCTGAGGTGCAGCTCTGGGGGAGTGCAGGCTCTGGTTCAGGTCTTCCCCTGTGCCTGACTCACTTCGCCCTTTACCCCTTCCCAACCCGGCCCTGCCTTGCAGCCCCCATGACCTCCCGCTGTGGCTGCTCCTGGATCCCGTGCCTTACCCGTCACATGCACAGAGAGCTGGGGATCTTTGTAATTATATTTCATCATTCTTTCCTCCACACGAAAGAAGTACGAACCACTGTCCCTCCTCCTGGCGTCTCTGATGCTCAGGGAGCAGTTTTTCTCCCTGGGATTACCCAGGAGGTGGAATCGACCCCACGTCTCCTCCCGCACTTGTCGAGCAGGGTCATTTGTGGTCACTGGGGCATCCCGTAGAGGATTGTCTCCTTCCCGGAACCAGTAGCCATGAGCAAGGCCAATCTTGATGACGGTGTGCCTCAGGTAGAAGAAAGTGCAGGGCACAAAGACGCACAGACCCTCCTGCACCGTCACCGACTCCGGCACCTCCAGCTGGAATATGCCCTCCAGAGCCAGGGCCCCTGTGGAGACGCGAGGGTCAGGTCGGCTCATCCCCACAGCCCCTCTCCCTGGGGCCACTCACCTGCCCACAGCAGGGGAAGCAGCAGCGGCAGCATCTCTGAAGCGGAGGCTCCTTGCGCTCCCCCTGTGAGGAGAGAAGGGGAAGGGAGTGGGGGGGAAGGGCGTTGGGGCTGATCGGAAAGCTGAGGAGGAAGAGATTCAGCCCTACACAGAAGACGAACCTCAGGCCCACAAGTCAGAGCTCCTCTCCTCCACACCGATTGGACAGAAACCCCATGGCCCAGAGAACCCAGCGACCTGCCCAGAGAGGAGAGGAGATGGAGCAGAAACTGATTCTTACCAAAGCTTGGATCAGGACCTCTGGGGACATCCGAGCCATGGGACACTCATGAAGATCTAAAAAAAGAAATTGTTGGGCTAAAGGCTACCTGTATGTTTAACTTTGGTAAAATGGCATGGACTTTTACCACTCCTCCCAGCCATGTGCCAGAATTCCAGTAGCTCCATGCCCTTATCAATGCTTGGTATTGCCATGCTTTATGTATATCTATACGCTTAAATTAAAAATGTTTTTTGAGTCAGGATTTCACTCTGTCGCCCAGGCTGGAGTGCGGTGGCACTATCTCGGCTCACTGCAACCTCCACCTCCTTGGTTCAAGCAATCCTCCCACCTCAGCCTCCCAAGTAGTTGGGACCACAGGTGCTCACTGCCACGCCCGGCTAATTTTTGTATTTTTTGTAGAGATGAAGTCTCACCATGTTGCCCAGGCTGGTCTTGAACTCCTGACCTCAAGCGATTCTTCCTCTTTGGCCTCTCAAAGTGTTGAGATTATAGGCGTGAGCCACTGTGCCCAGCTTATGCTTTATATTTTAAGAGTTCTAGTGACAGTGCAGTGGCATCTTATGTTTAATTTTTAAAAATTTATTTAAAGTTAAATATGGTTGAATTCATTCTTTATCATATGCAATTTTATGTGGGTTGACCGATGTATACAGTTATATACACAACCGCTGTGAAGACAATGAAAAGGATCATTATCCGAACATTCCCTCCCTCTGCTGACTCTAGGTAGTCAATCCTCCCTCTACACTTAGTCCCTGAGAAAACACGGATCTAGTCTCCATCTGTTGTTTTGCCTTTTTATAGAATGTCATATAAATGGAATCATACAAAATGTATCCTCTAAAATCTGGCTTCATTTACTTGGCATAATGCCTTTGAGGCTCATCTATGGGGCTGGGTATAAATCCGTCATTTTAGTTTAATTGTTGACTGCTTCTCCATTGTTTTCACGGTCTCTCATTTTGCATATATTTACCATTTGAGGAGCATTGACATTGTTTTCAGGTTCCAGTGACTCTAAAATAATGTTGCTATAAACATTCCATTCAACTTTCTGTGTGTGAACATAAGTTTTTAATTCCCTTGAGTAAATACCTAGGAGTCAAGTGCTTGGCCAAACTTACACTTGGTCAAGTGTAAGTTTAAATTTATATGAAATTGACAAACTATTCTCCAAAGTGTATTCCTACCAGCAGTAGACATGAGCTCTGATCACTTCACATCCTTGCTAGCATTTGATATTATCCACATATTTTAAAATGTCTTTTTACCTTTGTTGTACTTTTCCGTCATTTTTCTTAGGTATGTAATTCTACCTCATTCTTCTTCTATTCTATAACTACCTAATGACAAATTATATTGAGGATATTTTCATGGCCTTGTTTGCCATCTGCTTTTCTTTTTTGGTGAGGTGGCTATGAAATCTTCAGTAGCTTTTTTCTTAATTGTGGTAAAATATACAGAAGAAAAAAATTACTGTTTTAACTATTTTTCAGTGTTTAGAGAAGTCGCACCAAGTACACTCACATTGTTATGAATCACCATGATTGATCTCCAAAAGGTTCTTCATCATCTTCCCAAACTGAAACTGCATCAAAGAGGTGAAAACCCCCTATTTCTTTCTGATCACAGCCCCTGGCAAGCATGGTTCTACTTTCTGTGTCTGTGAATTTGCCTACTCTACACACCTCATATAAGCGGAATCACAGTGTTTGTCCTGCTGTGACTGACTTAGCACAATATATTTAAAGTTCATCCACACTGCATCATGTGCTAGCTTCTCCTTCTTCTTCTTTTTTTTTTTTTTTTTTTTTTTTTGTTGTTGTTGTTTGAGACGGAGTTTCACTCTTGTTGCCTAGACTGGAGTGCAATGGCGTGATCTCAGCTCACTGCACCCTCCGCCTCCCAGGTTCAAGCAATTCTCCTGCCTCAGCCTCCTGAGTAGCTGGGATTACAGGCACCTGCCACCAGGCCCGCCTAATTTTTTTTTTTTTTTTTTTTTTTTTTGAGACAGAGTTTCACTCTTGTTGCCTAGGCTGGCGTCCAGTGGCGTTATCTCGGCTCACTGCAACCTTCACCTCCCAGGTTCAAGCAATTCTCCTGCCTCAGCCTCCCGAGTAGCTGGGATTACAGGTACACGCCACCACACCTGGCTAATTTTGTATTTTTAGTAGAGATAGGGTTTCACCATGTTGGTCAGGCTGGTCTCAAACTCCTGACCTCAGGTGATCCGCCCGCCTCAGCCTCCCAAAGTGCTGGGATTACAGGCGTGAGCCACTGTGCCCGGCCTGTATTTTCTTCTTTTCTTTTCTTTTTTTTTTTTAGTAGAGATGGGGCTTCACCATGTTGGCCAGGCTGGTCTCGAACTCCTGACCTCAGGTGATCCACCTGCCTCGGCCTCCCAAAGTGCTGGGATTACAGGCGTGAGCCACCACGCCTGCCTCCTTGATTTTTTTATTTGTTTTGTTTTTTGTTTTCTTTCTTTTTTTTTTTTTTGAGATAGGGTCTTGCTCTGTTGCTCAGGCTGCAGCGCAGTGGCATGATCAGGCTCACTGCAACCTCTGCCTCCCAGGTTCAAGCGATTCTCCTGCCTCAGTCTCCCAAGTACCTGGGATTACAGGCGCATGTCATCATGCCTGGCTAATTTTTGTATTTTTAGCAGAGATGGGGTTTCATCATGTTGGCCAGGCTGGTCTCGAACTCCTGACTTCAAGTGATATGCCCGCCTCGGCCTCCCAAAGTGCTGGGATTACAGGCGTGAGCCACCATGCCCCAGCCCAGCTTCTCCTTCTATTTTAAGGCTGAGTAATATTCAATTGTATGTATATAACACACTTTGTTTATTCATTCACTTTTTAGGAATACTGGGGTTGCTTTTCCCTTTTAGCTATTGTGAATATGCTTCTGTGAACATAGATGCATAAAACTATGCTCAAGTTCCGGCTTTTGATCTTTTGGGCCATATACCCAGAAGTGAAACTGCTGGATCATAAGATCATTCTATTTTTAATTTTTTTGAGGAACGCCACTACTACTCTCTAGAGCATCTTCACCATTTCACTTTCCCATCAGCAATGCACAAGAGTTCCAATGCATAAGAGACCACATGGACAGCTCAGCAAACTGAATAATGGCCACCCAAAGAAATCCAGTCTCAGCTACTTGAACTTCTAAGTATTACCTTGCAAATAAAGTGTCTTTGTAGAATTTTTTTTTTTTGAGACAGTCTCACTCTGTTGCCCAGGCTGGAGTGCAGTGGTACGATCTCAGCTCACTGCAACCTCTGCCTCCCAGGTTCAAATGATTCTCCTGCCTCAGCCTCCTGAGTAGCTGGGAGTAGGGGCGCCCGCCACCATACCCAGCTAACTTTTGTATTTTTGGTAGAGACCAGGTTTCACCATGTTGGCCAGGCTGGTCTCGAACTCCTGACCTTGAGTGATCCACCAGCCTCAGCCTCCCAAAGTGCTGGGATTACAGGCATGAGCCACCATACTGGGCCACTGTACAGAGAATACTGTAGCCACATGGGATACATGTGGTTAGGGCATTGTGTTAGCCCGTCTGTGCTGCCATAGCAAAATACCATAAATTAAGCCTCCTATAAACAACAGACATTTATTTCACACAATTCTGGAGGTTAGAAGTCCAAGGTTAGAAGATCAAGTTGTCGGATGATTTGTTTTCTCTCGAGGCTGTTTCCTGGCTTGTAGATGCCACCTTCTCACTGTGTCCTCACATGGTTGAGAGACAGCAAGTTCTGTGGGGTCTCTGCTTATAAAGGCACTGTATTAGTCCATTTTCACACTGCTGGTAATGACATACCTGAGACTGGGCAATTTACCAAAGAAAGAGGTTTAATGGACTTACAGTTCCACGTGGGCGGAGAAGCTTCACAATCATGGCGGAAGGTGAAAGGCATGTCTCATATGGCGGCAGACAAGAGATGAGCTTGTGCAGGGAAATTTCCCTTTTTAAAACCATCAATCTCATGAGAATTATTCACTATCATGAGAACAGCATAGGAAAGACCTTCCCCCATGATTCAATTACCACCCACAAGGTCTCTCCCACAACACGTGGGAATTCATGATGAGATTTGGGTGGGGACACAGCCAAACCATATCAGGCACTAATCCCATAGTGGGTCCCCACCCTCATGACCTCATGTAAACTAATTACCTACCAAAAGCCCCATCTCCAAATACATCACATTGGTGGTTAGGGCTTCAACATATGAATTTTGGGGGAAAATAAACATGCAGTTCATAACAGGCATTTTACTGAAACCTTGTCATCTCCCATGCCATGAGTTTAGATCAACAAATAATCATGTGGAAAAAAAAATCTATATAGAAATTTCTTACAGCAAAGCCTCTGCTCATTTTTTCAATAATCTCATTTTTTTTTAAACTGCAAGGAACAGAAATGAAAACTGATAGCTTAATCTGGAAAAGAAAGGTTTTATTAAAAAAACACGTTGGCTTAATTTTTGGCCCAGGCAGTGGGGAATCTGGGAACATCTCCTAACTCAAGGTCAAGACCAGCACATCACTGATACCCAGTGTAACCCTGAGGGTGCTGTTTCTTGCTCTCTGCATGGTGGGCTGCAGCTGCCTGAGCCATCTTCATTCTCTGGCTAGCAATGTTCATGCAATGTGAGGTCTCCCCAGCTCGTGGCTCATGCCGTTCCTGCAGCTGACAGGGAGAGCAACACCTCCATCCTGTGAGCTCCAACAGCATCTTCCTGTCAGCCACGAGGAGCCACATCCAGTTGTTTCCTCCATGTTTTTATGAGCGAATAGGTTGACTGGAGTTTGAACTTCTGGGTTCAAACCCTCAGAAGTTCAAGGTTCAATCCCCCATTGACCTATTCCCACACTTGATATCCATGATAAGAATGATTCTCAGGGTGCATTGGACTTGTTGACAAAGAAAGGTATGATTTTTTATAAGAATTTCCATCTCTGACTTTTGTCCAACAATTAGATTCTATTCCTTGTTTCTAAATGAAAATATGAAGAAACACATCCTTTTGGAACTAAAATAAATAACACTTTGAAGTTGAAACAGAGAAAATATATGAGGCTGCACATGGAATTAGTGGGAAATTATGCTCTCATTTGAGGTTATTCTGATTTCTCCAAGGAAGATTTAAGCTCAAAAGGTAAGGTGGCCAGGGAATCACCCCATGGTGAGACACATAGGGATGCTGGGGCATAGAGTGCAAGCTAATCAAGCTTGATATGTACAAGGAATTTCTCTTAGTAGTCAATGAGAATGTGAAGTGTATAGAAAATAACTTTCAATGAACAAGGAAGAGTACATGAATTTACATACAAGACATCTTTCCTCACTGGGCAAAAAACTCATTCAATTTCTTTCTTTTTTTCAAGACAGAGTCTCTCTCTGTCACCCAGGCAGGAGTGCAGTGGCACGATCTTGACTCACTGCAGCCTCAACCTCCTTGGTTCAAGAGATTCTTCTGCCTCAGCCTCCCAACTAGCTGGGATTACAGTCGTGTGCCACCACGTCCCACTAGTTTTTTGGTAGAGATGGGGTTTCACTGTGTTGGCCAGGCTGGTCTCGAACTCCTGGCCTCAAGTAATCCTCCCACCTTGGCCTCCCAAAGTGCTGGAATTACAGGTGTGAGCCATCACACCCAGCTTCATTCAGTTCCTTAAGGAGGATGAGCCGCATTGAGCAGATGGGAATGTGCCTTCTCTGGAGACTGGTTTGCATGTAGAGATGCCATCATAATTTATCAGGACAGGTTTTCTCTTTTTTCCTATTTTTTAGAGATGGTGTTTCGCCATGTTGCCCAGGCTGGTCTCCAACTCCTGGGCTCAAATGATCCACCTGCCTTGACCTCCCAAAGTGCTGGGATTACAGATATGAGCCACTGTGCATGGCTTTCTTTCTTCTTTTCCTTTTTTTTTTCTTTTTTAGATGGAGTCTTGCTCTGTCACCCAGGCTGGAGTGCAGCGGCACGATCTCGGCTCACTTCAACCTCTGCCCCCTCAGTTCAAGCGATTCTCCTGCTTCAGCCTCCCAAGTAGCTGAAACTACAGGCGCCCACCACCATGCCCAGCTAATTTTTGTATTTTTAGTAGAGAAGGGGTTTCACCATGTTGGCCAGGATGGTCTCCATCTCTTGACCTTGTGATCCACCCGCCTCAGCCTCCCAAAGTGCTGGGATTATAGGCGTGAGCCACCACGCCCGACCCCAGGACAGGTTTTCTACGGCTCATGGCCCTTGGCCATTTGCAGTGTGATCTCCATCTCCATAGGGCTTTGTAGCAGCTCTCATTGCCTCTCCCACAATTCATACGTCAGGCAATGCCCAGGAACCACAAAAGTATAATTAATGTTCACATTAAAAATCATAGTTGTTTCTATCCAATGTTATAGCATGCTTTTTTTGGGGGCTTTTAATGAAAAAAAGCATTGATTTCTGTTGTCTGGGAAATCTGAGGGGTAGACCTGGCTTTAACTGTGGCTGGATTTCACGATCCGATGATAGAAGGGCTCATCTCTCTGTTTGCTTTTGGCTCTTGTTCTTGTTTGTTGTTGTTCCTGTGGTTGTTCATTTATTCTGCCTGGTTTTTGTTTTCAGGCTCATAAATGTAGGAGCTCTGATGTCCACTTTGCAGATGAGGACGCTGAGGCCTACAGAGATCAAGTAATTTCCCTTCTGAGGCAGAGTCCGTGGACTTCCCACAGCCCCATGACACCCCCTTATGTCTGTGTATCCAACTCAACATTCCCTGCCCTGGTCAGGGCGCCCCCTGCTGCTCACCCAGAGAGTTGCCAGGATCCCTGCACCAATCTCCTCCACCCTTTTTGACCCCCAAATGCTTCGTGACACCTGACGCCCACTCTGTCACTCAGAGACTAACCTATGTCAAGATTTACAATCTCGCCGGGCACAGTGGCTCACGCCTGTAATCTCAGCACTTTGGGAGCCCGAGGCAGGTGGATCACCTGAGGTCAGGAGTTCGAGACCAGCCTGGCCAACAAAGGGAAACCCCCGTCTCTACTAAAAATACAAAAATTAGCTGGGAGTCGTGGTGGGTGCCTGCAATCCCAGCTATTTTGGGAAGCTGAGGTGACAGAATCACTTGAACCCCGAGAGTCAGAGGTTGCAGTGAGCCAAGATCGCGCCATTGCACTCCAGCCTGGGCAACGAGAGCAAAACTCTGTCTCAAAAAAGAAGAAGAAGAAAAATAAACACAACTAAACAAACAAAAAACAAACTCCCCAAAACAAAGATTTACAATCTCACCAAACAGGAATGGTAACTACAGGAAGTAGTTATTATCTGAGGTTATTGGTAATGTTATTGCTATTGTTAATGTCACTTTTTTTTCCCATTCCCATTTTCTCTGGAAGCCGTTTGGGGCGTCCTGCCTCTCACCTTCTCTATCCACTTCCTACCCCTACCAGAGGTTGTAGACAAAGAACAGGGTTGATGCATTGTGCAACTCTATGGCTCCCCCTAGTGATATGATACATTTGGGATCATGGGGTTTGCCCAGACAGGGCCCCAAGGAGGCGGGTAGGGAGCGGGTAGGGAACCCCATCTGGTGTACAGCTCCTCAAAAATCCCAGGTTAATAATCCATTTGGTCTCCAGGCCTGATAAATGGGGGGGAGTGGCTGTTCATTAGTGTCCACTCTGGCTGCACCAGGCAGGACTTTGCCCTGGGAGGGACTGTGACGTTCTGCTCTCTTGATAAGAAGGTGCAAAGCTGGGCTCCAGAAATGGATTGAGAGCTCCTTGGGTCTGCTCCCCAGGCTGCCTCCTGCCCCCAGGTGAGCTCTGGATACTGCTGTTCCTGACTGAAGAGACAGGGTTTTGGAAGAGGTGTTCTAGAAGGCCAGAGTTCTCTCTGGGCAAGGTTCATGTGTTTCCCACACAAGTCTGCTGCTGGGATTCATCACGGATCTACAGATGGGACTAGGCAAAAGCTGTTCATGCTGCTGTGTATACAAAATAGTGAACGCTGATATAAACGATGGACTTCGGGTGCTAATAACGTATCAATGGAGGTTCATCAAGTATGCCAAATGTACCCACTCTGGTGGGAGATGCTGATAATAGAGGAGGCTATGCATGTGTGTGGGCAGGTGGTATATGGAGAATCTCTGTACCTTCTGCTCAATCTGTGAACCTAAACTGCTCTAAAAATTATGTCTATCCCGTCATATGCTTCTGGGAAAAATTGTCGATATATATTTTTTAAATGGAAAGAACTGGCTGGGCATAGTGGCTCAAGCCTACATCTCAGCACTTAAGGAGGCTGAAGTGGGAGGATTGCTTGAGTCCATGAGTTTGAGATCAGCCTGGGCAACATAGGCAGACTCTGTCGCTACAAAAAAAAAAAAAAATTAGCTAGGCATGGTAGTGCATGCTTGTGGTCCCAGCTACTCGGGAGGCTGAGGTGGGAGGACTGCCTGAGCCTGGACGGTTGAGGCTGCAGTGAACCATGATCATGCCACTGCACTCCAGCCTGGGCAACAGAGCAAGACCCTGTTTCAAAACAAATTGAAAAAAGCTTAATGCTCCCAAATAGAGTATTGCTTGAATAAGTCAAAACACATCAAATTCAGTGGAATACTATGCAGCCATGAATAATTAACAGTAGTGGTGCAGAGCTGTGCTTCTCCAGTGGGAATCCAGGACCCAAGGGCAGGGCGTGAAAAGTGCTTCAGAGGAGCTAAAGGCAGAAGGTCCACTTTGCATGTCTTCTGGGGATGCCATTTATACTCAATGAGTCAGGTCAATCAAACAACTTTAGTGACAATGAATGCATTATTTTCCTATTGAAACAAACAGAAATGTGTTTTTCCATAGGCCACAAACATTCATATGGACTTTCAGAGTACAACAGAAGACTTCAGAGATATTTTGTAATTATATCTAGATACAGAAGACTTGAGATATTTTGTAAATATATGCTAGACACCCAGAGCTGTATATTCACCTTCCTCTGATTAAATTTGCCCTCAATGTTTCAGAATTCCTAATAAAGGACATTTAAGAATATGATCCCACTTTGGTAAACATTATGTATATGTGCCTGAGTATATATAACACATCAAAACTGAAAAGAGAGGATGGCAGATTGCAGGCATTGTTAGCAGGCCTCTTCCACCTTGGAAAGATGAAACAGTGTATAAAGATTTATGTTGTGAACTTTTTACCAGGGACCAACACAGGAACTTAACAGGAAAACTGGAAGAAACCACAGACCTTTCTAAAGAAGCCGTGGGCAGCAGCCTACACCATGAGCCAGGCAGAAAACTGAGTCCCCAGTGTGAGAAGGGGAGAGACTGACTCAGGGATGTGCACTCCAACTGGGGTGCCACGCAGCCCAGGCCAAGGAGGGGGAAGCCCTCACCCTGCCCAGCACTGGAGCTGAGTTAGGGAGCACTGGGGAGTAGATAAGAAGGAGCCACACGGGGATGTGCTTGGTGTGCACTCCCAGGCTCCAGCAGGGACAGAGGGAAGCCATTTCCGATGCTACCTCACAGGGGACCTTGCAGAAGCCAGCCAGCTGACTCAGGAGGCAGTCACGGATTGAGAGAAGCTCCCAACTGAGATTTGCAATCTCATCTTGAGTGGGGAAAGTAGACTTGCCCGAAATCTAAGACTCATAGGTGTTCTCGAGGGAGAAGAAAAAGCAAAAAGTTGAGAAAATTCATTATTGGAAAGATACAGAATCAACCTAAGTGCTCTTCAACCCGAAGGAAAGGCTACAAAATAATACACATCTCTGAGTCAGTCTCTCCCCTTCTCACACTATGGGGACTCACAGTTTTCTGCATGGCTCATGGTGTAGGCTGCCGCCCACCGCTTCTTTAGAAAAGTCTGTAGTTTCTTCCAGTTTTCCTGTTAAGTCCCTGTGTTGCTCCCTGGTGCAGCTGCAGCGGAAGTAGGTTAGACAGGCGTTTCACAGCCTCCCTGAAAGGGAAACAAACTTGCTAAATAGAGAGAACAATTCCCCGGACAGCTCACAAACCCCGACAGCGCATAAACCGCATCCTGGGCTCGTGGTCAAAACATCCTGCAGCAAGGAGGTAGAAGGGAAGAAGGGACAGTCCCCTTATTCGTGCAAGTGCAGAAACCCATGCTTAGTTAGTGTCCTTGGGCTGACCTATGCTCATTATAATAGTGAAAACACACTCCCGGGTGGAGACTTAAGGTGCTACTGAGACAGCGATGTGTGCACTAGCATGTACAGCCATTGCGCATGCGGGCCTAAGAGACCACCCAGAACATGCTTAAGAGCAACACTGTCCCACCCCCGCATGAGTAATCACAGAAGATTCCCCTAAAGGGAGTTTCCCCAGCGTCAGTCAGTGCTGTCTCACCTTTGAGCAGCCGCTCTGACCGGCTGTTAGAGTGCACTCTCACTTTGCAATTAACTCTCTTGCTTACTTTTACCTTGGACTCACTCTCAAATTCTTTTGTTGAGGCAAAGTCAAGAACCGGAACTGGCCCACCAGCCACAGCAGGGGAGACTGTGTGTGCCGCGGTGCAGGCAGCACTCATGCCGGGAATGGTCAGGATGGCACCAGCTTGTTGGATTTTTTGTTGGCATTTGTATTTGTTTCTCTACTCACCACCCAAGTGATAAAATGGGATCCTTGGTGCGGAACTTCGAATTATGCCAGAAAGCTAACAGTTCTCCTTTGTAGCCAGCTACAAAGCCAGAGCGTGCCCACCACTGCCATACTTGCAAAAGATGTGCTTGCAAAACGGGTCACCACGGCCTGTGGGTGAGCAGTTTTGTAGGAGAAAAGAATCCAATTTTTTTGTTATGTAGACAGCTCCGTCTTCAGCCCACACTCTGATTATCTGTGGATTTCAGTTTGTCTCCTGTGTCTGAGGACAGCGGACTGAATGCAGTGATTTTTTACCTCCAGTAATTGTCATCCTGCTGCCCTTCCTGTGCCTTGAGGGCTGTTTTTCACTTTCTCTCTCTTTCTTTCTTTCTCTCTCTCTTTTTTCTTTCTCTCTCTTTCTCCTTTCTTTCTTTCTTTCTTTCTTCTCCTTTCTTTCTCTCTCTCTCTTTCTTTCTTTCCTTTCTTTCTCTCTCTCTCTTTCTTTCCTTTCTTTCTCTCCCTCTCTCTCTCTTTCTTTTTGACAGAGTCTTCCTCCGTCACTCAGGCTGGAGTGCAGTGGCATTATCCCAGCTCACTGCAACCTCCGCCTTCGAGGTTCAAGCGATTCTCCTGCCTCAGCCTAGTAGCTGAGATTACAGACACACGCCACCACGCCCAGCTAATTTTTTGCATTTTTAGTAAAGACGGGGTTTCTCCATGTTGGCCAGGATTGTCTCGATCTCTTGACCTCGTAATCTGCCCACCTCAGCCTCCCAAAGTGCTGGGATTACAGGTGTGAGCCACCGTGCCCTGCCCTGTTTTTCACTTTCTTTTTTTTCCCCCACAGGATAAAATTATTTATTGAATAGACATTTATGGAGCATCTATTATAACAGGAAAAAGTACTAGGCCCTGAAGACACAAGAATAAAATCAAGCGTTTACAACTTACAAAAAGAGAAAGGCAAGTACACCCCAATGTACAGCAATATTTATAGTACTGACATAAAGTAGTCCTAGAAATGGTGTTCGGGGGAGCAGTGAAGGACAAGGACCAGGACAGAGGAACTGCATTTTGAATGGAGTACTAAAAGATGAGTAGGATAAAATCTTAAAAGAAATGATACGCTATGCATTCCATGAAAACAAAACGAAAAACACCAGTGTGCTCTGCCTATCAGGATTCAAGCTACCTTGTAAATATCACTAATCATATTAGGAAATATTAGTCAACTCCATTAAAAAGCCACTTCCATCCCTGCATACTGGTAGCTCTATGAATTTGTGATTCAGACCATATTCCCTCAAACAAATGCATTACTAAACTTTGACTAGACATCAGAATTGTTAAACAATAACAAAATAAAATTGAACAACTGAATAAAGCTGAAGCCCTGAAGAGCCTAACTGGAAAAGGAGAAGACCCTTGTTTTGATCATATACACCTCTTGACCTGTATTTGGCAATCTGCTCCCCGACTGTCAACAGATAAGCAGCACAGCCCTCAAGGTTGGAGACTGATCTTTGGTAAAGCAGGCATCCACCCCAGATGCTGCTGTCTCCCGTACACAGCCCTCAGAGCCAAGGGAGGCCTGGAACCCGAGAAGTTTATTTCCAATTAGGATAGTCGCCAATGCTTTTCATTCGAAGCATCCAGAGATAAGGGCCAGCCCAACCCCCAATGCCAGGAGCCACGGCAGCATTATCTTCTGTATGAGTTCCTGACCCAGAGGTGATCTGCGCGATTTCTTCTGTGTCCGCTAAGGGCCATGGAAGAATTTGCTCAGCTCGGCTATTGTGTAAACTCTAACCTTACCAGTGGCAAGGTGGCAACCACAAATCCCAAGTCCCGGGAGGATTGTACTTACTGGAGAGAACTCACTGGTCTATTGGGACTACTGGCACTGCGAAAATGGCATAAAGAGCTATTTATGACAAACCCACAGCCAATATCATACTGAATGGGCAAAAACTTGAAGCATTCCCTTTGAAAACTGGCACAAGACAGGGATGCCCTCTCTCACCACTTCTATTCAACATAGTGTTGGAAGTTCTGGCCAGAAGCATTCCCTTTGAAAACTGGCACAAGACAGGGATGCCCTCTCTCACCACTTCTATTCAACATAGTGTTGGAAGTTCTGGCCAGGGCAATCAGGCAGGAGAAAGAAATAAGGGGCATTCAATTAGGAAAAGAAGAAGTCAAATTGTCCCTGTTTGCAGATGACATGATTGTATATTTAGAAAACCCCATCGTCTCAGCCCAAAATCTCCTTAAGCTGATAAGCAACTTCAGCAAAGTCTCAGGATACAAAATCAATGTGCAAAGATCACAAGCATTCTTATACACCAATAACAGACAAACAGCCAAATCATGAGTGAACTCTCATTCATAATTGTTACAAAGAGAATAAAATATCTAGGAATCCAACTTACAAGGGATGTGAAGGACCTCTTCAAGGAGAACTACAAACCACTGCTCAAGGAAATAAAAGAGGATATAAACAAATGGAAGAACATTCCATGCTCATGGATAGGAAGAATCAATATCTTGAAAATGGCCATACCGCCCAAGGTAATTTATAGATTCAATGCCATCCCCATCAAGCTACCAATGACTTTCTTCACATAATTGGAAAAAAAAACTACTTTAAAGTTCATATGGAACCAAAAGCCTGCATTGCCAAGACAATCCTAAGCCAAAAGAACAAAGATAGAGGCATCACAGTACGTGACTTCAAACTATACTACAGGGCTACAGTAACCAAAACAGCATGACACTGGTACCAAAACAGAGATATAGACCAGTGGAACAGAACAGAGCCCTCAGAAATAATACCACACATCTACAACCATCTGATCTTTGACAAACTTGACAAAAACAAGAAATGGGGAAAGGATTCCCTATTTAATACATGGTGCTGGGAAAACTGGCTAGCCATATGTAGAAAGCTGAAACTGGATCCCTTCCTTACACCTTATACAAAAATTAATTCAAGATGGATTAAAGACTTACATGTTAGACCTAAAACCATAAAAACCCTAGAAGAAAACCTAGGCAATACCATTCAGGACATAGGCATGGGGAAGGACTTCATGTCTAAAACACCAAAAGCAATGGCAACAAAAGCCAAAATTGACAAATGTGATCTAATTAAACTAAAGAGCTTCTGCACAGCAAAAGAAATGACCATCAGAGTGAACAGGCAACCTACAGAATGGGAGAAAATTTTTGCAATCTACTCATCTGACAAAGGGCTAATATCCAGAATCTACAAAGAACTCAAACAAATTTACAAGAAAAACCAAACAACTCCATCAACAAGTGGGTGAAGGATATGAACAGACACTTCTCAAAAGAAGACATTTATGCAGCCAACAGACACATGAAAAAATGTTCATCATCACTGGCCATCAGAGAAATGCAAACCAAAACCACAATGAGATATCATCTCACACCAGTTAGAATGGCCATCATTAAAAAGTCAGGAAACAACAGGTTCTGGAGAGGATGTGGAGAAATAGGAACACTTTTACACTGTTGGTGGGACTGTAAACTGGTTCAACCATTGTGGAAGACAGTGTGGTGATTCCTCGGGGATCTAGAACTAGAAATACCATTTGACCCAGCCATCCCATTACTGGGTATATACCCAAAGGATTATAAATCATGCTGCTATAAAGACACATGCACATGTATGTTTATTGCAGCACTATTCACAATAGCAAAGACTTGGAACCAACCCAAATGTCCATCAACGATAGACTGGATTAAGAAAATGTGGCACATATACACCATGGAATACTATGTTTTTCACTTTCACTGTGGTTGTTTGGCAACTAAATCCACTCAATATGCAATAGACAAGACAGAAATTGAGAGATGGAGAAATGAGAAGCCCATGTGGGACCAGAGGCTGCAGTAGGAGAGGATGAAGCCTGTTTTTGTGGGTCCCCCTCACTCCCTGATGAATCCCTTCCTCAGCTACTGGTTTAGGCAACTGTTGATGAAACCCAGAAAAGGAAGACCGGGTTTCTCCATACGAGGCCCCTCTCATCAGGCTGGAACTTGGTAACTGGCTTTCACTTATTTATTTGGAGTCTGAAAGGAATCAACAGCTCTTTTGGGACCAATGGGGCAAATGGAACCTACACAAACTAATTGCTTGCAGCAAGTCGTGTTTTATAGATCTATAAATCTATGAAACATTTACAAATGCAATGTTTTTAATATATTTATAAATATATAAATTTGGCTTTTCCAAATCAGGTGAAGCTCTCCTCAGTCCCCACCTGTATAACTAAAGAAAGGTGTGTGGCTATGCAAAGAAGCCAAATGTCATTACCTTCCTGTAGAATTAGGGTTTTTGTTAAGAATACTTCACAATTTCTAAGAAGTTGTTTGGGATATTACATGGGTTATTAAAATTCTGTGTACTGAGTTATTTTTCAATCATGAAGGAAAAAAAAGTCAATCCACTGAACAAGAATTTACCTAGCAGTCATTTCAGGGAGTTCCTGTTGAACCTGTGATTCGGTAGTGCACTCCCTTGATCACAGCAGGGACGTTTACAGAGAAAGACACTTTGGTCTGGATTAGCTCTAACGCTAGACACTGAAATTACAATAAATCTGTATACTGAAAGGCAAAGGCGACTTCCAGTACACTCCCTGCTGTCTGGGAAGAGGCATCCTTTCCTTTTAGAAAATCTGTGTATGTGTCTGTGCACGTGCATGCCTGTGTGTGTCAAAATTGGGAGTGTTGCTTAGACAGTGTAACATCTCACCGTTGTTTGCAGCAAACAAGCTAGTTTTTGGAAACCAGGAGCCAGTGTTTCAGGGAGGAGGGATAGCTGCCACAGGGTCCTCCCTGTGGGTTACTATGAATGCATTGTATATTGGAGAATATCTTGATCCAAAGAATAGTCATTCCTGAGTGGTCCTTTTGTGTCCAGAATTGGTTCCTTCTGGTGGGTTCCTGGTCTCGCTGACTTCAATAATGAAGCCACAGACACTCACGGTGAGTGTTACAGTTCTTAAAGATGGTGTGTCCGGAGTTTGTTCCTTCAGATGTTCAGATGTGTCCGGAGTTTGTTCCTTCTGGTGTGTTCAAGGTCTCGCTGACTTCAGGAGTGAATCCGCAGACCTTTGCAGTGAGTGTTATAGCTCTTAAAGGTGGCACATCTGGAATTCTTTGTTCCTCCCGGTGGGTTCGTGGTCTTGCTGGCTTCAGGAGTGAAGCTGCAGACCTCCACAGTGTTACAGCTCATAAAGGTAGTGCAGACCCAAAGAGCGAGCAGCAGCAAGATTTATTCTGAACAGCGAAAGAACAAGGATTCCACAACGTGGAAGGGGACCCGAGCTGGTTGCTGCTACTGGCTGGGGTGGCCAGCGTTTATTCCCTTATTTGGCCCCACCCACATCCTGCTGATTGATCCATTTTACAGAGTGCTGATTGGTCCATTTTACAGAGTGCTGATTGGTCTGTTTTTACAGAGTGCTGACTGGTGCATTTACAAACCTTTAGCTAGACACAGAGCACTGATTGGTGCGTTTTTACAGAGTGCTGATTGGTGCCCTTACAAACCTTTAGCTAGACAGAAAAGTTCTCCAAGTCCCCACTGGACCCAGGAAGTCCGGCTGGCTTCACCTCTCAGTTGGTTGCTCTCCTGTTTTAATTTTATTTTGAAAATCTTGGGTGCGTCAGGGTCTTGATACTGATTTATTGTTGTTGATCCAGCCAAATTAGCCGTGTAAAAATAGCACCTGGGTAAGAGAAGAGCAGTGTCTCAGCAGCCTGATACTTTGGGCAGCCCAATGCTGGTGGTGGTGTATGGGAAGAGAGGGGATACCAATCACAAGATAGGAGAGCAGGGCCTGGCCCTTGGGCACCTCTGGGAAAGCGCAGGGAACACGAGGCAGCCAGCCCCTGGCAGGGGAGACTGTGTGTGCCGCCGGTGCGGTGCAGGCAGCACTCATGCCGGGAATGGTCAGGATGGCACAGCTTGTTGGATTTTTTTGTTGGCGTTTGTGTTTGTTTCTCTACTCACCAGCCAAGTGATAAAATAGGATCCTTGGTGCGGAACTTAAAATTACGCCAGAAAGCTAAAAGTTCTCCTCCTTGGGGACTTGTCTTACTTAAACTTGCCTGGTTTGTACGTTTCTGGCCAGATGCATGAAGAAGCAATCTGTGACAAGTCTGAGGGTCTTCCTTTCAACCTGCCTCCCATGCTAAGAAAAGTCGGTGTTTCCCTCCTGGGACTGTTGTGAATTTCTCTTTATCTGTGAACTGTTTTGGTTTTGTTTTTAATTGCTCTGTACTCCCTCTGAATCAAGGCTTCTACCACTGCGGGTGAAAACCACAAAGGACCTTCTTGAGGCGCCATCCTGGCCAGGAGAGCAAACCTGCAGGAGGTTTGGAAATGGACTCAGTCTCTGCGAAAGCGTGTGCACTATTAGGGGATGAACTGTGTCACAGCCAGGGACACAAAGCTCGTATTGTAGGTGATCCAGGAGACGTGAGTTCCCAGAGATCGTTTTACGCATTCATTTGCACACTGTCGTCGGGGTTGGACTTGTGTTCCAGGCTTCAGTGTGAGGCTTGTGATATGCATTTCCTGTTTATCAATAAAAAAATTATCAAAGTGGTTGAATCCTGTGAGTTGATAAATGTGTGCTAATCCACTGCACTTGACTCTTCAACCCCTTCTTTCAGTATCATTTTCATATGAAATCAGGCTTCAATGTGAGGCTCATAATATGCATGTCCTGTTTATCAGTAAAAAAAAATTATCAAAGTGGTTGAATCCTGTGACTTGGCAAGTATGGGAGAATCCAGTACACATGACTCTTCAACTTCTTCCTTTAATGTCACTTTTATAGGAAATAAAAGTAACCAATATGACAATTCTCAAAAAAAAATAAAAATAAAAATAAAAATTAGGTGAGGTCCTGAGCAGGAAAACCAAATGAAAAAACCAGAAACAGGGCACCTGGAAATCTAAGGCTTTGCTGTGCTTTTCTGTATTTCCCAATTTTCCCAACAGTGAGCTTTGATTTTTGTGTTTTTGTTTGTTTTCTTGCTTGTTTTATAACCAGGTCAAAATAATGTAAGCAAATATAAAAATAAGTAAATAAATAATAAGCTAAAGGAAACATAGAGTGAGCGCTGGGTGAGAGGTGCCTCTGTTCCCCTGATTAAGGTGCCCTTTGTGCCTTGGGGCAGCTGCCTGGATTCGACCTGGACCCTCTACTTGCTGGCCTGTGTGGTGCTGAGCAGCTCACCCCGGCTCCTCTGTGGCCTGGGTAGAGCCGGCCCTCTTGAGAGTCACTCTGAGGCCTGCGGAAACAGGATGGGTCCAGTTCCCAGTGCACAGCAGGTGCCAGCAGGTGTGTTGGTGTCAGGTGTGTTGGCTTCTTAGGGCTTCCATATCAAATTCCCACAAACTTGGTGACTTAAAGCCACAGAAATTTATTCTTTGATGTTATGAAGGCCAAATGTCCCAAGTCATGGTGTCATTGGGCTGTCTCCCTCGGAAAGTGCTGGGAAGACTCTTCCTGGCCTTTTCTAGCTTCTGGGGGCCGTGGCAGCAAAACCCCAACCTCTGCCTCTGCTGTCAGGTGGCCTTCCTCCCTATGTGTGTCTTGTGTCCAATTTCCCTTATTGCATTAGGACACCAGTCATGGCACTTAGGGCCCACCTCATCCAGTATGACCTCCTAATATTAGCTTGGCTACATCTGCAAAGACTATTTCCAAATAAAGCCACAGGCATAGATACTGGGGGTGAGGACTTGAACATATCTCTTTGGGGGACAAGATTCAACCCACAACGACCCCATTATCAGGATGATGGGACCCTCTGATGTTTCCCTTGTCCATCTCCAGCCCCTCCCTCTGTCCCTCCTGAACCGCTGAATGTCATCTCCACAGGACATCCTGGATACTCTCAAATGGCCAGCATGGGAATCTGACCTCATTACTCCTATCTCAGCCCTGCCCCAAATCCTAGAGAGAAATGGAAACACCTCAATACACTATCATACAAATATATGTTCACAGCAGCTGTCTTGATAATCGCCACAACCAAAACAGTATCAATGAACAAGAAAAAGTAAGTAAATGAACTGTGATTTGCTCATACAATGCAATGGCGTCTTACTCAGCAATAAAGAGGAACAGATGCTGACACACACAACATGGATGAATCTCAAAACATGCAACGTGGCCAGGCTCAGTGGCTCACGCCTGTAATCCCAGCACTTTGGGAGGCCAAGGTGGGTGGATCACAAGGTCAGGAGATCGAGACTATCCTGGCCAACATGGTGAAACCATGTCTCTACTAAAAATACAAAAATTAGTTGGGTGTGGTGGAGTGTGTCTGTAGTTCCAGCTACTCAGGAGGCTGAGACAGGAGAATCACTTGAACTCGGGAGGTGGAGGCTGCAGTGAGCCGAGGTCACGCCACTGCATTCCAGCCTGGGTGACAGAGTGAGACTCTGTCTTCAACAACAACAATGCGACACTGAGTGAAAAACAAAAGACACGAGAATACACACTGAGTGATGCCAATTATATGAAGTTCAAGGGACATGGAAAGTAATATCTGGTGACAGGAATCAGAAAGTGGTGGCTCTCAGAGCTAGGGATTGACTAGGAAGGACACCAGGATCTTTCTGGAGTGAAGGAAAATTTCTCTATCCTTGATTGAGGAGCTGGTTACACAGGGGTGCATGTTTGGCAAAACTCATGGAACAGCACACATAAGAGCTGCGTGATGCAACTGAAAAGCTAACGCTATTTTTAAATTTCAAAGAACGATATATTAGCCTATTTTCACACTGCTATTAAGAAATACCCAAGACTGAGTAATTTATAGATGAAAGAGGTTTAATTGACTCACAGTTCCAATGGCTGGGGAGGCCTCAGGAAACTTACAATCATGGTGGAAGGGGAACCAGGCACATCTTACGTGGTGGCAGGCAAGAGAGAAGAGCAGGGGAAACCACCACTTACAAAACCATCAGATCTCGTGATAACTCACTCACTGTCAGGGGAACAGCATGGGGGAACCACCCCCATGATCCTATCACCTCCCACCAGGTCCCTCCCCCAACACACGGGGATTATAATTCTGATTACAATTCTAGATAAGATTTGGGTGGGGACACAGCCAAACCGTATCAAACAAACAACCTGCAATTTGAAAAAATTTTTAAAATTGGGGGTAAACAAAATAAGTACAGATCCGCCATACAAGTTGGGCAGGGGGTCCCGTCCTTCATCTCCTCAGTGCACCTGTGTTGTTCCTGAGACTCTAGGCCATTGCTGCTCCCTCTTTTGTAAAAGTCAATACTCTGAAGGAATTTATTTCCTGAAAACTTATGGCCAAGGGGTGCCCGGCCTGCAGATTGCTTGACTCAGTGCTAGATGAGAGAAGAGACCTCAGAATCGGACGGGCTTTAAATTCCAGCCCTGCCCTGAGTAGCCGAGTGGCCTTGAGACAGACCCAGTGAGGTTTCCATACCCGGATACACCGTGGAACCATCAAGTCACAATGATTAGCACACCCATCTGTGCAAATATTTATCTGTTTTTGTGAGACCATTTAAAATCTTCTTTTAGCTCCTTGAAAATATTCAATGCAAGCTGGGTGTGGTGGTTCATGCCTGAAGTCCCAGCACTTTGGGAGGCCAAGGCAGGCAGATCACTTGAGGTCAGGAGTTTGAGGCTAGCCTGGCCCACTTACAGTGAAACCCTGTCTCTACTAAAAAATACAAAAATTAGCTGGGAGTGGTGGCACACGCCTGTAGTCCCAGCTACTTGGGAAGCTGAGGCAGGAGAATCATTTGAACCCAGGAGGTGGAGGTTGTAGTGAGCAGAGATCGAACCACTGCACTCCAGCCTGGGCAACAGAGCGAAACTCCATCTCTCAAAGAAAAAAAATATTCAATGCATGATTCTGTCATTTGAGAGAACATGGATGAACCTAGGGGATATTTTGTTGTATGAAATGAGCCAGGCACAGAGAGGCGAGTACCACATGACCTCATCTCTGTGTGGAATCTAAAATAGTTAACCTCAGAGAGGTCGAGAGGAGAATGGTGGGTAGTAGAAGCTAGGGGCAGGTATGGGTGCCGGGTAGCCGGGTAGCCAGGGAAACGGAAGACGTTGGTCCAAGTTTTGGTTAGACAGGAGGAGGGAGCCCTGGTGACCTACTGCATAGCATGGGGCTCTAGAGGGTTCTTGTTCTATGAGAATCAGCCTCTGACTTCTTTGCTGGAGGGGTTGTGATTGCTCAAACAGGCCTGAGTCTCTGCAGTTTCTCGCTTATGGATCTTGATCTCCGAGTATTCACTGTCCGTGGCCTCCTGTCCCTGCGGGTCCTGATGCTTCACTTTATGGAAGCTGAGGGTTGCATAATGGAGCTCTCCTTCCTCCCCTGACGAGGGGGCAACAGCTGGGGGAGGCTTCTTTGGGGGGCTGCCATCTTTCCAGGATTCAGTCAGGGGTCCCTGGACAGAGAGAGAGAGGGGAGTCGGAACAGAGCAGTGGGGCCAGGATGAGGCAGGGAGAGTCTGGGAACGAGGCCCAGGAGATCCGTCCTCCATTCATCCCATCTGCATTTTTGTCGAAGCGTCTTTCACGCTTTCCTCCAATATTTAACACTTACTGAGCACATGTTTAGTGTTTACTAATCTCATTAACTTCCAGCAACAACTCCATAGTAAGATATTATCATTATCTCCACTTTATAAATATGAAAACTGAGGTCGAAACAGTCAGCACTGCACCCAAAGTCCCTGTTGCAGCAGGACCCAATCCAGTCTGTTCCTTCTGACCCCAAAGCCTGGAGTCCTGCTGAGGCCCCCGTGTGTGAGGCCCTGAGCCAGTGCTGGATAAACTGTGATGGACAAGGTAGGTGCGGGCCCTGACCTCCTGTAGCTCACTGTTTTTGTTTTGTTTTGTTTTGTTTTTTGTTTTTTTTTTGAGACAGAGTTTGGCTCTGTTGCCCAGGCTGGAGTGCAGTGGTGCAATCCCAGCTCACTGCATCCTCCACCTCCTGGGCTTAAGGGATCATTCCATCTCAGCCCCCCAAGTAGCTGGGACTACAGGAACTCACAACCATGCCTGGTTAAGTTTTGCATTTTTTTGTAGAGATGGGATCTCATTATGTTGCCCAGGCTGGTCTCAAACTCCTGGTCTCAAGTGATCCTCCTGCCTTGGCCTCCCAAAGTGGCAGCTCAGTCTTTAATTGAGGGAGGTGGCAACAAATGACTGTTAAAGAAATGAATATCAGCTTGGGTGCGGTGGCTCACGCCTCTAATCCTAACACTTTGGGAGGCTGAGGCGGGCGGATCACGAGATCAGG
Organism: Nomascus leucogenys; assembly: GCF_006542625.1. Taxonomy (NCBI): domain Eukaryota; kingdom Metazoa; phylum Chordata; class Mammalia; order Primates; family Hylobatidae; genus Nomascus; species Nomascus leucogenys. The sequence goes on from NC_044390.1 coordinate 65,625,627, forward strand.
AGTTCGAGACCAGCCTGGCCAACATGGTGAAACCCCGTCTCTACTAAAAATATAAAAATTAGCCTGGCCTGGTGGCGCATGCCTGTAATCCCAGCTACTTGGGAGGCTGAGGCAGGAGAATTGCTTGAACCTGGGAGGCAGAGGTTGCAGTGAGCCGAGATTGCCCCACTGCACTCCAGCCTAGGTGACAGAGCCAGACTCCGCCTTGAGAAAAAAATAAAAATAAGACATGAATATCTACATGTAAATTATGATATGATGGGCAAAAAGAGGGTAAATGAGAGAGAATTACAGGGCCTTGATTGAGACATGATACCTGCCCTGGGGAAGCTCACAGGTTAGTGGCGTAAAGAGGACAAGCCGGTCAAAGAAATCAGGTCCCGCCAATAGGAAAAATAATAAGAGGGGTCAGGATGGCTGGGGCCAGGGAGAAGAGATGCCAGCTATTCTTGGGGAGGAAAAATGGAGGAGAGATAGTGAATCGGGGCTACAGAGAAGAAAAGGAGGACAGAGAGGAGATAACTCCTACTCAGTGCCTGGCCTGGGAAAAATTGGGGGTAGGGACTGCCATGCTGTCAGCAAGATGGGGAGTCCTATAGGAGAAGCCGGCTTGTGGGAAGGAGGAGGAGATGAGGAAGTGACTTTGGCCATACCAAAGAGAGCGATCCTGGGGGCCATCCTGTGGGAGGTGTCCAGGCTGGATGCTGGGTGTGGAGACTCCCACATCACTCACCTGAGAGGCCGAGCCCCTGATGGCCTTTGCATCCTCCATGCCTGTATCCCCCCCGCCTGCTGCTGGCCTTGCCGATTTCTTCCTGCAGGACCTCACTCTGAGTGAAGAGACCAGAGAGCCTTTCAGTGTGGTCAGATCGGGGTGCAGTTAGCAGACCAAACCCTGCCCTGTATTTCCTATTGGGGGCTTGAGGGGTGACCGAGGTGCAACGGGGGTGGTCCAGTTCCAGAGACCCCAACGGTGAAAACAAAGGCTCCGGCCTGCTGGATGGTGGGGCCCGAGGTTGCCACCGATGTGGAGCCCCACAAACAAGGACGCTCGTGAAATGCTCACCGTGCACCCGTGAGCTCATTCTTGCCCCAAGCTCTTGACCCGTCCAGGTCCTTCCAGCTCTGGCTTCAGGGATTCTGTTCCTGGCCTGCCCTCCCCAGGTCTCTCTCTCCCTCCCCAGGGTCAGTGCTCACATGATGAAGATGACGCAGAACGACAGGAAGGCCAGGGCTGTGGCTCCAGCTCCCCCGACCGCCGCCAGTGTCACTTCTGATACAAGCCTTGCGGTGCCTGCAGATGGATTGGAGTTGCTTTGGGGATTTATGTCACGGAGAACTGGGTCTCTTCCCCTCCCACTCTCTGCAGGGGCCTAGACTTCCATTCCCCTCTTCTCCTTCTCAGACACAGAACAGGAATGGGAGGGAGGAAGGGAGACTACTTCTGAGGCCAGTGACGCATGAGAGTGCTGGATGCAGCTTGTCTTGTCTTTATTTAAAATTTTGATATTGTGTTCTTGTGGAATCATTTTGCATTCAATTTTATTTTTTTCAAAAGATCATGGCATTGCAATGTTACTTTACTTGCTTTCTGAGTTGAATTTTTCTTTGGCTTCTTAAATTTGGTGCCAAGGCAAGTGCCTCAGGTGCCTCATCCTAGTCTGAGCACTGCAAAGCAAGGCGCTTGTCCCCCCAAACACATCTGTCCGGGGCCCAGCTCCTCCCCTCCAAGACCCACTCCCCCCCTCTCCCCACCCCGCACCTCTTTCCTGGCAGGGAGAGGACAGTGATGCTCTGGGTCGCAGGGAAGTTCCAGGCCTCACAGCTGAACACAGACCAGAGCTGAGCTCCCCCTTGAAGCTCGGGGGCAGTGGGTGGCCCATGAGGGTGGGGCAGGTGTGTTCTCCTCCAGCCCGTCCCTTACCCACCTGTGCCCTCATTCTGCAGGGAGAGGCTCAGGGAAATGTGCTGGGAGCCCCGAGGGTTCTGAGCTCGGCAGGTGAATTCCCCTTCATCCCCCAGGTGCACTCGAGGCAGCTCCAGCAGCCCAGGGTTTGAGGACGGTGAGGGGCACAGGGTCAGGCTCCCCCGGGTCCAGCTCAGCCTGGCAGGGGGATTGCTGTTGACAGCACAGACCAGGCGCAGAGACTGGCCCTCCAGGACTGAAAGAGATGAGCCATTTCCCAGGGCTGTGGATGCTGCAGAGAAAGAGACAGCAGGTCATCCCATTACTGGGTATATACCCAAAGGACTATAAATCATGCTGCTATAAAGACACATGCACACGTATGTTTATTGCGGCACTGTTCACAATAGCAAAGACTTGGAACCAACCCAAATGTCCAACAATGATAGACTGGATTAAGAAAATGGCACATATACACCATGGAATACTATGCAGCCATAAAAAATGATGAGTTCATGTCCTTTGTAGGGAGATGGATGAAGCTGGAAACCATCATTCTCAGCAAACTATTGCAGGGACAAAAAACCAAACACTGCATGTTGCCACTCATAAGTGGGAATTGAACAATGAGAACTCATGGACACAGGAAGGGGAACATCACACTCCGGGGACTGTTGTGGGGTGGGGGGAGGGGGGAGGGACAGCATTAGGAGATAGACCTAATGTTAAACGACCAGTTAATGGGTGCAGCAAAACAACATGGCACATGGATACATATGTAACAAACCTGCACGTTGTGCACATGTATCCTAAAACTTAAAGTATAATAAAAAAAAAAAAAAGACAGAGGGTCAGAGAGACAAATGGATCCGGAGACAGAGGAAGGACACAGAAAGAGACTGGTGAGAGGGACTGACACACAGACATAGACTGAAGTGCTGGAAAACCCACACTCTCACGGCTCGGTGCTGGGAAGGTAAACTTGTCCACTTTTAATTGAGAACAACTTCACTGCGTCTTTCAAAATTAGAAACAACATACGACATTGGTATATTTTGCTTTTAGGAATTTATCCCATACACTTAGATATTCCTGTGGAAGTAGATACAAGACTATCCACTGCACAGTTTCTGCGGAAGGATGTTTGTGCCATGATTTTCCTTAAGGGATGCCACAAAGTCAGAGTCCATCTGTGCAGCGAAATCACACACGGTCCTAGAGGAGGGGGCGGACAGTCTCACTACGATGTCAAACCACCTCTGAGATCCTCCAGGTGCACAAACCAAGACCCAGGGCAGCCTGGACGGACACTGGTCAATTCCGTGGAGGGGGATGGGCATCGGAGGACAGACTTTGCTGTGCATTTTGAATTTCTGCCCGTGTGACTGTATCATCTGTGCAGAAGTACTTAGATCGAAACTACTGGGAAAATAGAAAGATCAGACAGAGGAAGTATTCAGGAGATGCCTGACAAGAATCTTGAAAGTCTGGTCCCAACATAAAAACGAACAAAAACCAAAAAACCGGGAGTCTGGTCCGGCTGTGTGAACGTCACCCTGTCCTTGCTGTGGGGCCGAGGAGGGGGTGTGTGGAGGAGTCTGAGGAGAGCAGAGACAGGATGGGGACAGGGGCTCAGGTGGCCACGCGGGCTGGAGATGTGGGCTCTTGTGCCCTGGGCTCACGCACGATGGCAGCTCTGTTTCCCAAAGTGAGTCTAGGATGAGGAGAGACCCAGCCCCATCCTGAGCTGAAGGCCCTGCTCCCCCAACCCCAGGGACGGGGCTCCGTCCTGCCTGTGGCATCTCCTTGGAAGACAGTCACCGTCAAGTTCCAAGGAGGGTCTGGGACAGAAAGACATGAAGACCTACATTACTATAAGGGCTGGGGACATTGGCCCTGTCTCCCCAGGAACTGCAAATACAGGGAAAATGGAGCCGGCATTCTCCTGACCCCACTCCCAGCCCAGATTCTGGGACCCAGAACCCAGTGTCCAGGCTTGAACCCCATCCCTTGCCCTCAGGAACACCTCCCAACCCATGAGGGACCCGGGCGTCTTGGTCCAGCACTCACAGGACACATTGAGTCGGACGGTACTGGTTGTGGTCACACCTGTCCCAGGCAAGGTCACCTGACAGGCGAGGCTGGTGCCGTGGTCCTGGGGCTTTGGGATAAGGGTGAGCACTGAGGAGCGGGCAGTAGTGGGGCCCGGGGAGGACATGAAGGTCCCAATCCAGGAGATCATGGGGGGCGTCCCCTGCTTACAGGCCCAGGGCACAGAGCAGGTCAGGTTCCTGGGGTGGCCAGACTCTAGGGTCCCTAGGATGAGGATGTCAGGCCTATGGGTCAGGGCTGGTGAAGATGGGGACACAGGATCAGGAGGAGGTATTTCAGGTGCAGCCCTGGAGGAAGCTCAGGCTCTGGTCCAGCTCCTCCCCAGAGCCTGACTTGCTTCAATCCCAAACCCCTCCCAGGCCCCATCCCAGCCCTGCCTTTCAGTCCCCCATGACCTTCCCCTTTGCTCTGTCCTGGAGCCCGTGCGTTACCTGTCACAAACACAGACAGCTGCTTCACTTTGTCATTCAACTGTGATTTGTAACTCCATTTCATGCTTCCTCTCTCTAGCCGAAAGAAATATGACCCCTCATCCCTCTTGCTGGCGTCTCTGATGCTCAGGGAGCAGTCGTTGCTCCAAATGTCCCCAAGGAGTTGGAATCGGCCCTGGGTCTCTTCCTGCACTTCTCTGTCTGGGTTGTTTGTGGCCACTGGAGCGTCTCGGTTTGGTCTGTCTCCTGCCCGGAACCAGTAGACATGAACTGGGTCAGAGTAAGTCCAGCCATCTCGGGGGTAGGAGAAGGAGCAGGGCACATGGACACACAGGCCCTCCTGCACCGTCACCAGCTCCTGCACTTGCAGCAAGTAACCATCCCCATATTGTCTGTCTCCCTCCATCCTCTTTGTCCCCCAGAGCACGGGAAGCAGCAGCAGCAGCAGCAGCAGCAGCATGCCTGGGTTTGGAGGTGCCAGGGCCGCCAGGGAGCATCTGTTCCTCAGGGTTCTTCTCTCAGAAACTGAGGGCTCAAGACTTAGGGGAGGTCCTGCAGGAGGTTGTGGGTGAAGTCAGAACAGTGACCTCCTCAGAGGAGGAACTTCACACACAGACACTGTGAGGGCCGGGTCAGTCCTGGGCGATCCACCGTCCACCACCCCATGTCCACTCCTGGGAACCCTGAGGCCAGAGAGGGTGAGAGACTCACCCAGATTCCCACCCTATGCAGGGCCCACCCTCTTTCTTGCTTCCCGGACTTGCCCTTCCATTTGGGTAACATTTTCTGCAAGGTGAAATTGGGTCCCATCTGGCCAGACCCCTGAATCACCCCTGTGGCTGTCACTGTTTGTGGAGGTCATACCAGCCAAAGGTGGAACTCAGGGCCATGAGAGACTGGGGTGCAGGTGAGGTGAGCAGGCAGCCTCTCCTCCCTGTCTCAGCAGCAACGAAGTGGGCACCTCCTCTTTGCACAACGAGGTCAACACAGCAGAGCCAGACACTGTCCCCAAGGAGTCACTGTGCAGGGAGGAGACACGGAGGCTCCTGACGTCTGAGCTCTCCAGGACGGGAGCTTCATGGGAGGCACAGGCAAGGTGGGGTCTTTCACTCCTAGGTCGGGGGTTCAGTCTCAGGAGGACTGAGCAGAGGGACACGGGGCTGTGGAGGTGAGGATTCTGCATGTTGATACACACGAAGGACGGGGGGCGGGGGGAAGCCTGGCTCGCAGGAGGCCTGGGAAACTGAGGCTGCAACTGTTGTAGTGTGGGGTTTGGAAGGGGGAAGTGTCAGAAGGGAAAGGGTCAATTTGAAAAGGGCACACACTTCTCCCTTGGTTGCAGCTATCTGGGTATCAGAGTGGGTTTCTTCACCACCCATATCTTACTCAGCCACACTTCCCCTGGTTACTCCACAGCACGTGGGGTCTGCCGTCCCCAGGGTTTTTCCCCTGCAGGCTCTCCTCCCAGGGGTCCAGGTGAACAGGAGTCACGGAACGAGGACACCGGCCCTGGGGTGTGCAACTTCAGCAATTGGCAGGATTTCATGAGAGGAGAAATGTGCACCTGAATTCAACAGATTACTTTAAACTGTGTGCCTGGGGGCTGGGAAGAAGTTGAGGGGGATCCTGGGAGGTGGAGCCTCCTTTGACTCAGGTCAGTTTTCTTGAAACATTTTTTGGGGGGTAAATATAAGAAATAGAGATAAAAACAACCCCCAAAGAAGACCTCAGTGATTTACATCCAATGAGCCTCCTCCTAGAAATGGCACGTTGACAAAGTCCCCAGCGCTGCTCATTTGTTTCTCCTTCTTATGGGTCACGCCCCATTCCCACCCAAAGGATCCCCTCGCCTCGCTTTGGTGCAAATTGCCTCAATGCTTTTCTATGTAGTTTTATTATCTGAGCAGGCTGCATTTATTGAGCTTTTGCATGTTTTTCTGAAGACTTTGTATACACAGAAAATCACACTCTACTTTCTTCCACTCAGCTTCATGGATCTGCCCATCTCCTATCTTCCCCTCGTTACTTATAACCTGGAGTAGATCATTCGGCTGTGATAATTGAGAAGGGAAGGTGCAGGGCTTGGGTGTGCATAGCCGACTCCCACCCCCATCACCAATGCTTGCATTTGTAGCTGGTATCTCATCCTGCAGCCACTTCTCCCTGCTGGGCCCCCTATCCTTGCCCAGTAGAGACAGCTGCAGCATCTCAATAGTCAGAAGGGCTGAGCCACAGCACAGATGTTTTCCAGGATCTCCAGGTTGCAAAGAAAAGGAGAAACGTGGAAAGGAGAGACAGGGGAAAGCTATAAAGAATCTAACTCTGTAAAACAGATACTTAGGACCAACTTATGACCCAGAAGACCTGAGAGGCCCCAGAACTCCACTTCCTCAATTTGCAGATGAGGACACCAGGGTTCAGAATGGTAAGTGCTGTGGTCACAATGTATGTGTGTCCCCCAAATTTCTATGTTGAAACCCTAACCTCTAAGATGGGTGGGGGGACTGAATCTGGCTCTTCTGGGGATGCCCAGGTAAGGAGGAGGATGATGTCCGTGGTGCTGATGCAGAGTGGAGCCCTGACTTTGGTGATGTCTGCAGCCCTGTGGAGGGGCCTGACCATACAGAGCAGGGGGCCTAGGTGAGAGTCAGACACTCAAGATGTCAGGTGTGCTGGGGACAACCCGGGTCCACCTGGGAGGAGGCACTCAGAGAAGGGACAGATCTCTGTTTCTTGTCCTTCTGTCCACCCTCCTGAATGTCCTATGGACAAGGCCAGGCTGTGGTCACTGCTCCAAGAGCAGAGAAGGTGAAGGTTCTGAGCTGCCCCTCTACATGCAGGTTCCCATCTTCTCATCCTCCAGCACTCCTGACTGAGAGGGTAAACCTTCTCATCAGATAGAAGAAGCATCTGACAGTCAGACAGAGGAGTCGCTGTAGGAACTCATCTCCAAAGACAGCCCCAAACAACCCACCCTCCTATACAAACATGGTGCCCTCTCATCACAAGATGGAGTTGTTTATTATTATTATCTCCTCTTCTTGACTCTGAATTGGACCCATGGCAGCTCTGAGCAATAGAGCGTGAAAGACAAGATATTCTGAGACTTCCGTGGCTCAGATATTAAGGAGACTTGGCAACATCCACTTCAGCTTCATGGATCCCTGGGCTTCTGTATAAGCAATCTGGGTGCTCTTACGGAGAGACACGCTGTGTGGAGGGACACTGAGGTGCCAGGCATCCAGCCCTGGTCCAGGCCTCCATCTCAGAGCATCTGCCTGTAAGAGCCCAGAGAAAAACTAGGAATGAAACAGGCTAACTGGGTCCCAGCCCATTTACAGCACCATGAGACGAGAAAAATGATGATTTTGGCCACTGAGTTTTGGGTGGTTTGATGTACTGTGATAGATATCCAAAACAGGAGCAAACACAAATCATAACTAATACAGAAAAGGGAAAATTGGAGGCTTACTTGTCTCACTATATTTTCTGCATGCTGCATCGAAAGGATTACATTAAAATGGTAATTGAAGCCTTCAGTGAAGACTCCTGTGCAGGCCTTGCTGTCCAGCAACTTAGCCAGGCTGGAACTACAATTCCCAGAATCCCCTTCCCTGTTTGCTTCCCAGAGAAAGTTCACCACAAGGGAAGGGGGAAGTTGGAGCAGCAGCCCTGAGGGGTCCATTTAGGGGCAGGAGCTGTTGCAGCTCTCACATATTGACACTGACCACTGGTCCATCTCATAGGGAGACACGATAGCCGCTCACTGTTCACTTGCTGGATGGCAAGGAGGGCATGTGGGACACCACGGGCTGTGGCTTAGGGAGCAGAGAATCATTGAATCCTGACATGGGGATTGGTGACCCACGTGGAGACAGGTGGCCCAGAGAGACATGTACAGTGACAGGCAAGGGATCCATAAAATGGCATCCCAAATAGTTCTCTCATCCTAAGACGATGTCCCAGGGTCTCTTTGACCTGACAACTAGTGCCATTCACCTTTTCAGGGGAGACCCAGCTTCCCAGGGCAAAGGGAAGGACACAGCGCATCTCAGTATCCAGAATGCCCAATGCTTGGGGGTGTGTGTGTGTGTGTGTGTGAGTGATTGAGAGAGAGAGAGAGACCCTGTGTGTGAGGGAGAGGGAGTATCTGTGTGTACCTGTGTGTTTCTGTGTATGAGCTGAGCACTGCCTCCTTGGGCAGTGTGACAGTTAATTTGATGTGTCAGCTTCACTGCCCTGGGAACCCCCATTCGTGTGTCCTTTCTTAACCTCATTCCTTACCCTTCACATGCACATAGAGCATTTCTGTAATTACATTCACATAGATCTCTCTTTTCTCCCTAAAGAGGTCTGTCCCCGCATCTCGCCTCTGTGTGTCTCTGACGTCCAGAAAGCAGGTGCTGGCCCAGGGTCTGAAGCAGGTGGAATCGGCCCTGGGTCTCCTCCTGTTCTTTTCCATCTAGATTGCTTTCAGCCACTTGAGGATCCTGATGGAAATGTCCCCTTTCTGGGACAGTAGCTTTGGACAGGGCTGGAGCCATACAGGGACCCACGGGGGTGGAAGATGGAGCAGTGCGTGGTCACAGAGACCCTCCTGCAACTGCACCAACTCTGGGGCTTCCCGCCGGGATCTCATACCCTGAGCCAGAGCCCCTGTGGGTAAATGAGGGTCAGCCCATGGTAAATGAGCCCAGCCCAGCCCCATGGTTCCTCTCCCCGAGGCCCACTCTCCTGCCCACAGCAGGGGCAGCAGCTACTGCAGCGTGAGCTTCTTTAGGATGAGCCTTGGTGTCGCAGGGCCCCAGAAGGGCCCCACAGGAAGCCTGCGGGTAAGATCAGAAAAATAACTGACCACGAAAGAGGACCTTGGCCCCGACGCTGCCAGAGCTGTCAGGGCTCTTGGGGAGTGGCCGATTCTACTTTCCAGATGATTCTTCAGTGTGGACTGCACACAGCAGGGAGGCCCCGACCCACAGCTGCAGGTTCTCTGCCCACAGCCTTTCCCTCCTGCAGCACTGTCCACACCAGGGAAGCAGGCACTGTCTGGCCATTACAGCTTCTAGGTGCTCGGGAGGGTCAGTCCTGCCAGGGCTGGGACTCAGGAGGGGCTGGTGGAGGAACCACGAGGCATGAGAGATGGGGAGGGGTCCCCTGAGGTGGGGGAGGTGATGTTTAACGAATGAGCACAACAACCACACCAGGAGCGTCTCCTCCTTTCAGGGGGGTGGAGGCAAAGAGGAGAGTGTGACAGACTCTGTCTCCTTCCTTGGGAAGATCCCTAATGAACGAGGGGGCAGAGGAGCCCTGGGCCACCCCAGCTCCTGTTAGTAAGGGCTGTGATGCTGGAAACACAGGCAGAGCTTGTGGAACCCCGAGGGCCCTGTGCAGCTAGAAGGTGCGGTCTCAGGTATACACGGGCAGAGTGGACGGGACCAGGACTCTGAGGTGCTGTGAGCATGTGCCCCACAGGTGGTTCCCAGCCTTCCTAACCTTCTCAGTGCCCCCTGCCCAGCATGCCTGGTGGTGACTGCACAGCCCTGGCCCTGTGAGCCCAGCATGGGGAGCAAGGCTGAGCCCAAGATGCTAGGGGAGGCCCTGGCTCTGGAGTGTGAGGGTCCTGGGCCCTCTCCCTCCAAGTCTCAGTCTCCTAATCTGTCCCCTGGAGGGATCACAGCACCCACCCCTCAGCCTGAGGGAGAACCCAGCACGAGGAGGCGACATTCTCTGCAGACTCAGGCGTGGCCAGTGTGCTCTGTGTCCCTGGGCAGGCCCTGAGCATCCACGTGTCTGGCCCTAACCATCCTCAGGGGTCACTCAGAGTCCTGCCCTCAGTAAGGAGCTTCTGGTGGTCCACAGTGCCCTGCGGCTTCCTCAGCTGAGGCCTCGCAGAGAGAGTTCAGGGGTAAAGGCTCTGTAGCTGGATGGCTGCTGGCTTGAGCTGGGCTCTGTAAAACCCACGGTGCTGTCTTGGGAAGGGGCTTACCAGCTCTGTGCAACGTCGGATGTCCACACTTACGGGGTGTCAGGGATGAACTGTGTCCCCTACAAATTCCTATGCTGAAGTCCTAACCCCCAGCACCTCAGAATGTGACCATATTTGGAGACAGGGACTTATAAAAGGGTGACTAAGTTAAAATGAAGTTGTTAGGGTGGGCTGTCATCCTTCATGAGCTGTGTCTTTATTAGAAGGGGTGATGAGGGGTGCAGTGTGGTGGCTCAGGCCTGTAATCCCAGTGCTTCGGGAGGCTGAGACGGGCAGATGACTTGAGGTCAGGAGTTGGAGACCAGCTTGGCCAGCATGGGGAAACCCCGTCTCTACTAAAAATAGAAAAATTATCCAGACGTGGTGGCGTGTGCCTGTAATCCCAGCTACTCGGGATGCTGAGGTGGAAGAATTGCTTGAACCTGGGAGACGGCGGCTGACGTGAGCCAAGATCGTGCCACTGCACTCCAGCCTGGGCGACAGAGTGAGGCTCTGTCTCCAAAAAAAGAAGAAGGAGGAGAAGGAGAAGGAGAAGGAGGAGAAGGAGGAGGAGGAGGAGGAGGACGAGAAGGAGGAGGACGAGAAGGAGAAGGAGAAGGAGGAGAGGAAGAGGAAGAAGAAAAGAAGAAGGAGAAGGAGAAGGAGGAGAAGGAGAAGGAGAAGGAGAAGAAGAAGAAGAAGAAGAAGAAGAAGAAGAAGAAGAAGAAGAAGAAGAAGAAGAAAGAAAAGAAGAAGAAGAAGAAGAAGAGGAAGAAGAAGAAGAAGAGGAAGAAGAAGAAGAAGAAGAAGAGGAAGAAGAAGAAGAAGAGGAAGAAGAAGAAAGAGCTTATGACAGCAACATATTCAGGAGAAAGACCACGTGGGACACAGGGAGAAGACGCCACCCGCAAGCCACGGAGAGGCCTCAGAAGGAAGCAACGCTGACCACAGCTTGGTCTCAGACTTCCAGCCTCCAGAAGGGTGGGAAAACAAAGGCGTTGTTGAAGCCACTCGGTCTGTGTTCCTTTCTCAAGGCAGCCCTGGCAAGAGAGTACATGGAGTGGTCGAGAGGATTCGATGTGTTCCTGTGAGCACAGCCCGGTGTGGACCGCGGTGGATGCAGAGTCCCACAGGGGTCTGGGACAGCCTGTAACATGGGATTGCTTAGAGGATGGAAGGAGAAAAGGGAAGGGAAGGGCTCCTCACCAGAGGAAACCTGTGCTGCTGCCGCCCTGCCTCTGACACCTGCAGGGCTGCCCCCTCCATCCACACTCACCCTTCCTCCCCAGGACCGGGCAGGGCTCTCAGCCGCAGCCCCTCGCTGCCCCTGCACCCTGGGCAGTTGCCTCCCATCTATGGGGCGGAGCCACCTGGGCGTCTGGGCTGGGCGAGGCGGAGCCTGGAGGGGCACCCACCACGGGCAGGGGAGACAGAGGCGGGGCTGTGGGAGCCCAGCGGAGAGGGCGAGGATCCGCGGGCAGGTGGGACAGGTGAGCTGGGAGGTGAGACATGGGCAGGGCTGCCTGAAAGGCAAGTTCATCCCAGAGCAGCGAGCAGGGCGCAGCCAAAGGCTGTGGGGGAAACAGCGGTGAGAAAAAAAACGGCAAAAACTCTGCCTGCAGTGAGCCTGTATCCTAGCGGGGTGGCCACAAAAATATTGAGTAGCAAGAAGTGTTTCGAAAGTGTGCAGTGGGTAAAGTGTGAGAAAATAAAGCAGATTTCTTCGAGAGAAAGAGAGATATATAGAGAGAGCGCCCAAATCAACCCAAAGTCGTTACTATTCATCACTATTATATTGCATTTTTCACATCTACTACAGTGTTAACTTAATATAAACTTTATGGAAACATACCTTACGTATAATAAAAAGCACCCATTGTAAGCATACAGTTAAACACCCTGTAACTATGTCCTCAATCAAGATAGGGAATCTTTTCTTCATCCCTCCAAGCTTTCTTATTTTCTATCCCAGTCAGTGTTTCCCTTGCAGCCATCACTTATATGATTCCCATCACTATCTATTAGTTTTTTCTATTCTGGAGCTTCATATAAATGGATTCACACAATATTTATGTATCTGGCTTCTATCACTTTGTTAAAGACGTGAATATGTTAAATGTATATGCACCCAATAACAGAGCATCATTTATCAAAATGTCCAGTATCTTACCTGACTATAGTTGAAAACAACTCAAAACCAGTAACAAGAGGAACATTAGAAACTATACAAATATATTAAAATTAAATGGCCTGCTTCTGAACAACCAATGGGTGAAGGACAAAGCTAAAAATGAAATTTAAAAATTCATTGAACAAATTAAAATAGAAACACAACATACCAAAAACTGTAGGACAGAGAAAATGAAGTATTAAGAGGTAAGTTTATAGCAATTATTTAAAAATAAATGTTTACATGAAAAAGTAGAAAGATTTCAAATAAACAACAGTGCATCTCAAGAAATTAGAAAAGCAAGAACAAAGCAAACCCAAAATTAGTAGAAAAAAAGAAACAATAGGGCTGGGCGTGGTGGCTCACGCCTGTAATCCCAGCACTTTGGGAGGCTGAGAAGGGTAGATCACCTGAGGTCGGGAGTTCGAGACCAGCCTGACCAACTTGGAGAAACCCCACCTCTACTAAAAATACAAAATTAGCTGGGTGTGGTGGCGCATACCTGTAATCCCAGCTACTCGGGAGACTGAGGCAGGAGAATTGCTTGAACCCAGGAGGCAGAGGTTTCGGTGAGCCAAGATTGCACCATGATACTTTAGCCTAGGCAACAAGGGCAAAACTCTGTCTGAAAAAAAAAAGAGCAAGCAAGCAAGCAAGCAAGCAAGCAAGCAAGAAAGAAAGAAAGAAAGAACAGAGCACAAGTAAATCAAATTGAGACAAAAATAATACAAAAGACCAACAGAACATAAAGTTGGATTTTTTTAAAGGTAAACAAAACCAACAAGCCATCAGCTAGAGTAACTAGGAAAAAAAGAGGGAAGATGCAAATAAAATCAGAAATGAAAAAGATGTCACGACGGATACCACAGAAATACAAAAGATCGTGGAAGAATATATGAACTATATGCTAATAAATTTGAAGACCTAGAAGAAACTGATAAATTCCTCGACATATCGAATCTGCTAAGATTGAAACAGGAAGAAACAGAAAACCTGAACATATCACTGACATGCAACAAGTTTGAATCAGTAATAAACCTCCCAGCAAAGAAAGAAGAAGACTAGATGGCTTCCCTGCTGATTTCTAGTGAACATTTAAATAATTAACATAAATTCTTCTCAAAATGTTCAAGAAAAATTGAAGCGGAGGGAACTCTTCCTATATCCTTCTGTGAGGCCAGCATAATCCTGATACCAAAAACAGACAAGGACACAACATAAAAGAAAAACTACGGGCCGATAACCCTGATAAATATTGACCAGAAATCTCCAAAAAAATACTAACAAACCAAATCCAGCAAAACATCAAAAAGATAATGTACTGTAATCAAATGGGATTTATCCCAGGAATGTTAAGGATGGTTCAACATATGTAAATCAATAAACATGATACATTATGTGAACAGAATGAAGGATGAAACCTATAGGATCACTCAATTGTTGCAGAAAATGGGTTTGATAAAATTCAACATTCTTTCATGATAAAATCTCTCAATAAATTAGTTATAAAAGTAAAGTAACTCAACCCCAAAAAGACCACATAGAAAAAACCCATAGCTAACATCACAGTGAATGGAGTAGTGTAAAAAGCTTTTCCTCTAAGAAGTCAAACAAGACAAATATATCCACTCTCACCACTCTTATTCAACATAGTACTGAAAGTTCCAGCCAGTGCAATTACACAAGAGGAAAAACAAAAAACAAAAAACAAGGATCATCTGCATTTGGAAGAAGGAAGTCAAATTGTCTGTTTGCAGACAAACATGATCTTACCTATAGAAAAACCTAAAGACTATACCAAAAAACTCTTAGAATTGATAAACGAATTCAGCAAATTTGCAGGATACAAAATCAACATACAAAAATGAGTAGTGTTGTTATACGCCAACAGCAAATTAGCTGAGAAAGAAATCAAGAAAGCATCCCATTTACAATACCTATAAGCAATGAAATACTTAGGAATACATTTAATCAAAGAGGTGAAAGAGCTCTGCAAGGGAAGCTACAAAACACTGATAGAAGAAATTGAACAGAATACAAACAAATGGAGTAGAATTAATATTGTTAAAATGACCATGCCATTCAAAGCAATCTACAGATTCAATGCGATCTCTATGAAAATATCAATGACATTCTTCACAGAAATAGAAAAAAGTCTTAAAATTTGTTTGGAACTGCAAAAGACCTGAATAGCCAAAGCAATCCTGAGCAAAAAGAACAAAGCTGGAGGCATCACACGATCAGACTTCAAAATACACCACAAAGCTGTGGCCACCCACACCATGGTGCTGGCATATAAACCATAGGCAAATGGAACATAATAGAGAACCCATAAATTAATTCATGTTATCCACTGCCAACTGATTTTTACAAAAATGCCAAGAACACTCATTAAGGAAAGGAGGGTTTCTTCAATATGGTGCTGGGAAAATTACCCATATGCAAAAGAATGAAACTACATCTCCACCTTTCACCCTATATACAGATAAACTCATAATGGATCAAATAGCTAAATTAAAGAATCCAAACTCTAAAACTACTGTAAGAAAACACAGGGGCAATGCTTCAGGTCATTTGTCTAGGAAAAGATTTTATAAATAAGACCTCAAAGCACAGGTAACAAAAACAAGAATAAACAAATGACATTCTCTCAAACTAAAACACTTCTGCACAGCAAAGGAATCAATCAACAGAGTGAAAAGGCAACCTACGAAATGGGAGAAAATATTTGCAAACTATTCATCTGTCAGGGGATTAATATCCAGACTATACAAGGAACTCAAACACCTCAACAGCCAAAAACCCCCTACAAACAATCCAGTAAGAGCTGCTTGTAGAGAGGCGGCCTCCTATCTGATCTATCTCCTAGGGAGACACTAGCTGTCGAGTTTTGTGGAACCTCTTGGACAGGAAGAGAGGATTTCCTTCAGTTGGAGGTGGGGAGGAGATAAGGGTAAGCATTTCCTCCTACTCCTCCTAGAAGCTGAAGGCATGCAGAAGGGACAGGGCTTGTGTCCTTCTTGTTCCCCTGCTCAGCCAGGCCTCCAGGACATCAAGTGTCCTCAGCTCCAGCTGTCCTGTCCCCACCACACCCTCAGGAACCCAGGCATCCTGGCCCAGCACTCATAGGAGACATTGAGCTGGATGGTTCTCTCTGCAGTCACACCAGCTCTGAGAAACTTCACCTGACAGGTCAGGTTGGTGCCGTGGTCCTGGAGCCTTGGGGTGATTGTGAACGCCAAGGAATGGGTGGTCCTGGGGCTCAGAGAAGTGGGGGCAGCTGACATCCAGGAAATGATAAGGGGGTGTCTCCTGCTTATAGGCCCAGCACACAGATCAGGCCAGGTTTCAGAGGTGGCTGGACTCTAGGGTCTCCAGGATGAGAATGTTGGGTATGAGTCAGGGTTAGTGAGGAGATGGGGGGCATGAAGGATCAAAAGGGTAGGTCCAAGGTGAAGCCATGGGGGAAGTTCAGGCTCTGGTCTAGCTCCTCCCCCAAACCCCCGGCATGCTTTATGCCCAACTCCCTCCCAGGACAGGGGCCCCATCCCAGCCCTGCCCTGCCCTGCAGCCCCTTTGACTTTCCCCTATGGTCAATCCTGGAGCTGGTTTCTTACTGGTCACAAACAAAGAGAACTGAGGAGATTTTAACCTGTATTTGGTACTTCCTCTCTCCACCTGAAAGAAATATGAACCATTGTTCACCTCCTCCTGGCATCTATGATACTCTGGGAGCAGCTGTTCCTCTGGGGATTCCTGAAGAGACAGAATAGGCCCAGGGTCTCCTCCTTCACTTTTCAGTTTGGGTTGTTTGTGGCCTCTGAAGCGTCCCAGAATTCTTTGCCTCCTTCCCGGAACCGGTAGCCATGAACAGAGTTATTCGTGTAGTAGGGTGGAGATACGAGAACGAGCAAGGCATGAGGGTGCACAGACACTCCTGTACAGTCACAGACTCCTGCACTTCCAGCTGGAAAACTGCATCCTGAGCCAAGGCTCCAGTACAGAAACGAGGGTCAGCTCAGTTCAGCCCCAGAGTCCCTCTCCCCATGGCCCACTCACCTACCCACTGCACAGGCAGCAGCATCTCTTAGGCAGTGGGTTCCTGGACTCCCTGTGTAATGAGAGAAGGGGAAGGGAGTGGAGGGGAAGGTTTGAGGGCTCCCTGGAGGCTGAGGAGAAGCAGGAGGACTTGGTGGTTCACAGAAGAAAAACCTCAGACCTACATGTGGTCAGAGCTCATCCTGTCTGCACAGAGCAGAGGGAGACTCCAGAGACCTTCCCAGAGGGGAGCAAATAAGGAGCAGAGATCATATATTTCCTCTCATCTGAGAGCTTCCCTCCACCACCAGAGCCTGGACTAGGACCTCTGGGGACATCTGAGGCATGGGACACCCATGAGGGTCTAAGGTTCTCCCACCCTGAGGTGCTTTTTTGTGCACCACTGTTTATACCTGGGAACTGGTCACTCCTGGTCTGGTCCCAGAGAGTCACAACCTCATCTAGAGTCATGAGGAAGTCAGTCCTGCAGGATGGAGGATTCTGTAGGGTCTGTGGGAGTGTCTGGGACAATGAAAAGAAGAAGGGTTCCGGGTGCAGTGTGAGTGGTAGCCATTCACTCATTCATACATTCATTCATTCACCAAACACACAGTGAGCATCTGTGTGTCAGTGGGGTTGGGAAAAGATGCCAGGAACCTGCTTCCTACTCTTGAGATGGCCCCTACCCATAGCCTCATGTCCTCACCACAAACACACACTGGCTTTAGAGCTGTGGACATTGGTGAATTTGCCATATGTCATGGTAGAAGTCCAGGTTTTTTGTTGTTGTTGTTGTTTTGTTTTTTTTTTGTTTTTTTTTGAGACTGAGTCTCGCTCTGTCGCCCAGGCTGGAGTGCAGTGGTGCAATCTCAGCTCACTGCAACCTCCACCTCCCGGGCTCAAGTGATTCTCCTGCCTCAGCCTCTCGAGTAGCTGGGATTACAGGCACATGCCACTGTGCCCAGCTAATTTTTGTATTTTTACAAAATAGAGTAGAGATGGGGTTTCACCATGTTGCCTAGGCTGGTCTTGAACTCTTGACTTCAGGTGATCCACCCTGGGTGAGCTTTCTGTTTTCCATTTGTCCTCAGTGCTTGGTACAGTGTGTAGCACATAGTTGGTGCTCAGTGAACATTTATGCAATGAGTTAATGACCCTGTGTCACACACCCCTCTTCCGGTCACTGTCTCTCCCCTTATGAGGGTTTATTCTTCTCTATTCACTTATGGTTGCTTGCAGTGTGAGACGTCTCTTTGCCTAATTGTCCACTGTCCACTTCCCAGCTAGAATGTCAGGCCCATGGGTGCAGGGAGTTTGTTTTGTTGGCTGCTGAATCCCTCATACCTGGAACAGTGCTTTGCTGATAATAGATGTTGACAAATCTTTGAAGAACGGATATGTGGGTGAGTGAAGAGATGAGTGAATGCATGAATGGGTCAATGGTGGTCCTGAACCCCAGGTGTCCTCTCCCTCCAGGGATCTTACCTGTTGCCCACAGAGATTTCTCCATCTCAGGATCCATGGTGATGTTCCTCATCATGCTGACAGTGCTGGGTGGCATCTACCTCTGTGGAGTCCTGATCCATGCTCTGATCAACCACTACTCAATCAGGTGCCCTCATTGCTCTTGGACAAGGGTGGGATGTTGGCTGGGGGCTGGGACTCAGGAGCCAGCCCTCCCTCCAGAGGGGAAGCAGAGCCAGAGGGGAAGGGATAAGCCAGGAACTGGGTTGTCAGGGATCATCTGGGGCAGACAGATCAGCCCCCAGGACCTGAAGCTGATGGGAGCAAGAGAGGTTTAGAGCCATCCATGGTTCTAAATAGCTGTGGGGTTTCTTCTAGCAACTTCCCTTCTCTTTGTGTTTAAAAGAGATATTAAGTTTTACCTCGAGGGACAGGTAAAAAAATGAGAGGTGTACATGTCAATTCCTGGTAGATAGTCATCCTTTGCTACCAAGTGAAGTTGGGGAAACAGGTATCAGCGGTCAACTACGCAGGGAGAAGAGACTGGGCAGTGGGATGGTTAAGGTCTGGGTTCAAACCCCAGCTCTGCTACTTGTAGGCTAGGTTACCTTGGGTAGGTCACCTCTCCTCATAGCTCATCCTCAGCCCAGCTGAAAAATGCAAGGAGCAACTCCTGCCTGAAGGGTGATGTGGGGATTAGAGACACATCTTGGAGGAAAAGGGGACTTGCAGCACTCTCAGCATAGAGTAGACCAGAGTTTCTCAACCTCAACACTATCAGCATTGGGACCATAATTCTCTGATGGGGAAGAGGAGGTAGTAAGGCTGTCCTGTGCACTGTGGGACATTTAGCAGCATAACTGGCCTTTTTCCATTAGATGCTAGTAGTAACAACCACCACCGCCCCAGTTCAGAAAACCAAAAATGTCTCTAGACACTACGAAGATCACATGGGAGGCAACTTTGCCCTGGTTGAGAGTCAGTGGAGTAGATGCTTGGGAGGATGGCAATGTTAATGATGGAGATAATGGTACCGGTGGTGATGGTGGTGATTATGGTGGGAATGGCAATGATGATGGAGATTAATAGTGGAAATGGCATTATTGTGATGGTGATGATGGTGATGATAGTAATGGTGGTGATGGTGATGATGATGATGATGATGATGACAAAGATGATGCTAGTGTTGCTAGTGATGGTGGTGATGTTGGTAGTGATGGTGATGATGACAACGGTGATGATGATGGCCATAATGGTGGCAGTAGTATTATGGTGATGATGATGGTGATGGTGGTGCTAATGATGGCGGTAACAAATGCAGTGCTGATGGTGATGATTATGATGAAGCACAATGCCTATATTTTTCTGTGAGCTCTGGGGTGACAGGCAGGCCTCTGAGCCTTAAAAACAATCCTAGACCAAGGGTGCAGGTGGGTCAGCAGTTTGCATCATTGTGCCCAGGAGGAAGCTGTTTCTTAGGGGATTTTTCCACAGTCAGGGAATGCATCTCCTTCCTACTAAAACTGTAGTAGGAGCAGCAGATGGAACTACTTGAGCCCCCTGGTCTAGGAAGGAGAGCCCTCATCTCTTGGGGCCAGTCTCCTTCACCTGAGACCAACATGCCTAGTGACAGTTCAAAGTTCAATCCTCAAGGACTCTCACATATGTCTAGGTGTCCTGCAGAACAAAACTTTTGTTTACTGAGCTAATTTTCTTTTTCTTTTTTTTTTTTTTTTTTTTTTTTTACTTGGAGTCTCACTCTGTCGCCCAGGCTGGAGTGCAGTGGCGTGATCTCAGCTCACTGCAAGCTCCGCCTCCCGGGTTCACACCATTCTCCTGCCTCAGCCTCCCTAGTAGCCAGGACTACAGGCACCCACCACCGCGCCTGGCTAATTTTTTTGTATTTTTTTTTTTAATAGAGATGGGGTTTCACTGTGTTAGCCAGGATGGTCTTGATCTCCTGACCTCGTGATCCACCCGCCTCAGCTTCCCGAAGTGCTGGGATTATAGGCATGAGCCACTGCGCCCAGCCTTATTGAGCTAATTTTCATCTAAAATTTTAAACTAGATGAAAATGTAATTGAAATATAAACTGTGAGATCAAAATTATATTGAAATTTCATCTAATTGAAAGATTAAACATTAAGTAAGATTTAGTACCTGTTTCATTTAATATTAAATTGAATTTAAACTGTGAAGAAATGGCCAGGCATGGTGGCTCATGCCTGTAATCCCAACACTTTGGGAGGCTGAGGCAAGCAGATTACTTGAGCCCAGGAGTTCAAGACCAGCCTGGGCAACATGGTGAAACCTCAACTCTACAAAAACTACAAAAGTTAGCCTGGAGTGGTGGAGTGCTTCTGGAGTTCCAGCTACTCAGGAGGCTGAGGTGGGAGGATCTCTTGAGCCCGAGAGGCAGAGGCTCAGTGAGCCGAGATCGTGCCACTGCACTCCAGTCTGGGCAACAGACACCTTGTATAAAAAATAAATAAATAGGCCAGGCACGGTGGCTCATGCCTGTAATCCCAGCACGTTGGGAGGCCAAGGCAGGCGGATCACCAGGTCAGGAGTTCGAGACCAGCCTGGCCAACATAGTGAAATCCCGTCTCTACTAAAAATACAAAAAATTAGCCAAGTGTGGTGGCGGTCACCTGTAATCTCAGTTACTTGGGAGGCTGAGGCAGGAGAATCACTTGAAGCTGGGAGATGCAGGTTGCAGTGAGTGGAGATCACACCATTGCACTCCAGCCTGGGTGACAGTGCGAGACTCCGTCTCAAAAATAAATAAATAAATAGTCTGCGAAGAAAAGGCCTGTAACATGAATTAACCAATATGGTAGCCACTAGTCATATGTGACTAAGTTTAAAATGAATTAAAATTAAATAAGTAAAAAATCCAGCTCCTCAGTCACACCAGCTTGTGGCTATGAGATTGGACGGTGCCAGTATAGACCATTTCGTCATTGCCAAAAGTTCTACTGGACAGCACTGCTGTAAACCAATTATGTAGAATGTTCTTAAAGAGTAAAAACAAAACCAAACAAAACCAGAAAACGTAGAAAGAGACAACCATTAGTCCCTCCTCTGTCCCTCACCCCAACCCCAGGAACTATGCTGCATGGGAAGAGAAGAGAGCTTGAGGTGGAAACAGAATTCTCATATTCAGGAAAGAGCAGAGAAAAGGGGACTGCAAAAGCAGATGGAGAGAGTAGCCATGACACAGTGGGGAGGGGCTCAGGTCAGGGGCAGAAACAGAAGAATATGATGGTATTAATAATAATCTCTGAGATTTTATGACGTGCTTACTGTGTACCAACCCTTGTTCCAAGGTATTTACTAATACGAGCTTCTTTATCCCCGTAGGAGATATCCCTGTGAGGCTGGGACCAGTATTAGTTCCATTTTACACATGGCAAGTAAAGCACAGACAGGCTGACTCCCTGCTATCTCACTGTCTGCTCAATGTTGTAGGCTTCTTTGCTAAGGGACCATGTAATAATCATAAATAGGCTCGGTATCTAAATACTAGACCTCGCCTGGGAGGTCAGCGAGGTCTTGGAAATGCAGGGTTGTTGGCTAGTCTTCAGGAGAGGTCTCAAGACAAAAGGTCTCAGAGAATTCAGCTGAGAAGGGGTGGGCCCCTGCCTTAGGGTGAGCTCCTCCCTGGGGGCAAGACCCTCCTGGACCTGGAAGCACATTCTTCACGAGGGCTGCAGAAGGTGCCAGAGTTTGGAGTGGGGCAGGGAACTCATGTGGACAAGGCTCCAGGCTCCCTCCTCATTCCTCTAAGAGCAAGGCCATTTCTGTTTTACGGAATGGATTCCATCCAGGGGTGCATTTTTGCTTTTGTGGACCCTCCTCTAGAAAAATATTAAAAGTTACATTTTACAACTCTGTTGATATAAACATGTATAAAATATAGGGTGGGTTGTATTCAGTTTTTTTTCTTCTGATTTTAGAAGAAATTGATACATCTTTGTGTGCCCTAAAAGTATAATGGGCCTTAGTGCCTCTGTCCATAATGATCCTGCTTCCACTCAAATTTCTGCAGAGGAAAAGTTTCCAGGGATTTCTATCCTTGTGTTCAAAGCCATTGATGGAGACTGAATGGGGGACAAATGAATGAGTCACTGAGGTTGACTTCGTGGAGACATGAAACTTTGGATGATGAGGTTGACATTAAGTCAACCTCAGTGACTCATTCATTTGTCCCTCATTCAGTTTCTTGGTCCCCCCACATTTCACCAAGCTCCTGGCTTTATTCTTGGGCCTCTGATGAACAAAAGATGAACAAACTGCTTTCCCTGCCCCCAGTAATGTCACAGCTACCACGATCCAGCCCCCTACTTTCAGCTCCCCTTCTCCCTACCCCAAAGATCACCCTTGAATAACTCATATTTTAATCATGATTGGATCCAGATACCCGCCAAAAGGCACAGGAGTGGTATTTCCTAGAATAAATGGTGGGCAAGAGGGAGCTGAGGAGACACACAGCATACATGTATGCGTTTTCACTATGTTAGCTAAAGACTTTAGAAGATACATCTTAAATTATCTTAGTATTTAGATACTGAGCCTATTTATGATTATTATATGGTCCCTTCACCAAGGAGCCTACAACGTCAACCATACAGTGAGTTAGCAGGCAATCGGCCTGACTGTGCTTTACTTGCCATGTGTAAAATGGGGCTAACACTGGTCCAAAGCTCACAGGGATATCTCCTGTGGGGATAAAGTAAGCTCTTAGTAGTAAATAACTTGGAACAAGGGTTGGTACACAGTAAGCACTTCACAAAATCTCAGATATTATTATTAATGCCATCATATTATTCAATGTGCAATTCTAAACTGATTGTGATAAACTCAAGAAAGTTCAAGGGTATTTCAAAGCGTGTATCTGAATTACCTCATCTTCCACCACCTGGAAGAACCCCCCTGGCCTGGCAGAACCACCTCCATGCCACTGTCCCATTCCTTTCAAAGGCACCATGGTCTCTATGGTCTGAGGCCTCCCGTCTGATATGAGAACAGGGGTCTGGAATCAGAGAAGCCAGGTTGGGAATATTGGCCTCTGTTATGTTCTGGCTGTGTGACCTGGAGCAAGTAACATCACCTCTCTGGACCCTCATTTCTTCATCTGCAAATGGGTTAAAGTATCTGTCTTGCTTGGCTGTTGGAAGACTTAAAGATAACCCTGTCATAAGCTGTAGTGCCTGGCATATAATAGGTGTGAAGTAAATTACTATTATTACCTCCATCATTGTTGTGATCCCTCGTAATTAAGCCAGCAGTGCCAACTCCTTCCTCAGCTTCACCCGGCCTCTTTCCCCCCACACAATGGCATCTTCCTCCAGTGCCCTCAGAAATCTTTAAAAGTATGGAGATGTTGAGGACTCTCGGTGCAGAGGTGAAGCCCTCAGACCATCTCCTCCATAGGGTCCCATGTGAGGAGGGCTTGGGCTTGGACTTGGTGGGAAGTTGGGTCCCCTCACCTCTCTCTACCCAGGACTCTCCCGTGTTTCTTAGAGACCTGAGATGTGGCTTCTTCCCTGATTTCTCCCCATAGGACAAATCAGGCTCCATGAGTGTCCACCTCAGACCCGAGGACAAGACCAGAAGGGCAGGCAGGTGAGGAGAGGGTGATGGAGAAGGGCTGGGGGTCCCCATAGGGCCAGCGAGGCTGGAAAGGGTCCAGGGTCTCTTTGGAGGGGACTGGCAAGAGAGGGACCCAGCCCAGTCACACGGAAGCCTGGAGATGGAGGCTCCAGTAGGAGGTCTGCAGACCCCACCCAGGACCTGAAGATGATGTCGTGGGTAGCATGGCCATTGGGCCCTTCATCTGCCAATCAGAGCTGGCCAATGGGGTGCAGGTCAGGGCAAGCCATGGGCAAAGCTGGGCTCTAATTCCAAGCGCCTCCTCCCTCAGCTCCTGCGCTTCCAGCTTCTCAGATTTCTTCACCCATGGAATCAACAGCGATGCTGTAAGCTTATGGCCAAGGGGTGCCAATCAGTGGTTGTTTCACTCGGAGCCGGATGAGAGAAGAGACCTCAGAATCAGGCAGAGATTAAATTTCAGCCCTGCCCTGAGTACCTGAGCGACCTGAACGCAGCCCCAGTGAGGTTCCCACACTTGGATGCACCGTGGAACCATCAAGTCAGCATGATTAGCACATCCATCAACTCAAATATTTAATTTTTTTTTTTGGTGACAACATTTAAACTCCTCTCTTTTAGCCATTTTGAAATATTCGATACCTTATTCTGTTATTTGGAACAACACGGATGAACCTAGAGGACATCATGTTGAGTGAAATAAGCCAGGCACAGAGAGACAAACACTCTACGATCTCACTATATTTGGAACCGAAAATAGTCGACCTCAGAGAAGTGGAGAAGAGAATGGTGGGTACCAGAGGCCGGGATGGGGCGTGTGGACCGATTGGATGGAGAAAGGGAGAGTTTGGTCATCAGGCACGCATTTTCAGTTAGACAAGAGGAATAAGCTCTGATGATGTCCTGTTGCACAGCATGGAGAGCTGTTAATTCTACAGGAATCATCCTCGGGCTTCTTTGCTGGAGGGGTTGTGAACCCTCAAACAGGCCTGAGTCTCTGAAGTTTCTCACTTGATCTTGATCTTGGAGTACTCACAGCCGATGGCCTCCTGTTCCTGTGCGTACTGAGGCCTCACTTTGTGGAAGCTGAGGGATGCATACTGGATCTCTCCTTCCTCTGGGGAGGGGGTGGCCAGGGCTGGCAAAGCATGGTGTGGGGGGCTGTCATCTGCCGGGGATTCAATCAGGGGTCCCTGAATGGAAAGAGAGAAGGAAGTCAGAGCAGAGCAGTGGGGCCAGCATGCACCAGAGAGCATCCAGGAAGGAGGCCCAGGATTTCCTTCCTCCATTCATCCCATGTGCACTTTGTTGAAATCTCTTTAATACGTTCCTCTAATATTTAATACTCAATTATCACCTTATTTGGTGTTTACTAATCTCATTAACTTCTGACAACAACTCCATAGAAAGATATTATTATTGTCTCCATTTTATAAATTTGAAAAGTGAGGTAGAAATGGTTAAGTACCCTGCGCAGACTCCCTCTTACACTAGGACCCAATCCAGTCAGTTCCTTCTGACCCCAAAGCCTGGAGTCCTGCTGAGGCCTCCTGTGTGTGAGTTCCTGGGCTGGGTACTGGATGGACTGTGGTGGACACGGTAGGCGTGTGCTCTGACCTCCTGCATCTCACTCTTTAACTGAAAGAGGTGGCAATAAATGACTGCCAAACAAATGAATATCTTTGTGTGAATTATGATAAGATGAGCAGGAAGAGGGCAAGTGAGAGAGAATTCAGGGCCTTGATTCAGATGTGGCACCTGCCCTTGAGAAGCTCACAGTTTGGTGGTGTGGGGAAGACAAGTCAGTAAAATAAATGATATCCCTCTTATAGGAAGAATAATGACCCCTCCAAAATGTCCATGCCCTAATCCCCTGGAACCTGTGGATCTGTTACCTTACATGGCTAAAGGGGCTTTACAGATGGAATTAGGTTAAGGATATTGAGATAGGGAAATTATCCTGGATTACCTGGGTGGGCCCAGTGGAATCACAGGGGTCCTTACAAGTAGTGAAAGGAGGAGGGCATAGAGAGATTGGAAGATGCCAGGCTGCTTGCCTTGCAGACAGAGGGAGGGTCCTGAGCCAAGGAATGCAGGTGCCTCTAGAAGCTGGAAAAGGTGAGAAAGTGCATCCTCCCCTGGATCCTCCAGAAGGAACTGGCCCTGCCTGCCAATGCCTTGATTTTAGCCCAGTGGCACCCATTTGGGGCTTGTGACCTTCAGAACTTTAAGTTAATCCATGTATGTTGTTTGAAGCCAGGAAATGTGTGGCAATTTGTCACAACAACCACAGGAAACCAATACAGACTCACACGGTGGAGGGTGACAGAGGCTGCCTGGGAGGCTCCTCCTTCATCTCCCAGCTTCCCTGCTACTCCCCTGCACAGCAGGTGCTCCATGGAACTGTTTGTGATTTCACTCCTCCATTCTGTCTTGATTACTCAAATTAACATTCACACACACACCACATCTCAGCACTGCTATTATCAAGGTCACCGTGACCACTGCTTGGCTGAGTCCAAATGTCCGTCTTGCAGTCTTCTCCTTCCTGGACTTTGCAGCAGCAGAGGACCCAGCTGCTCACCTTCCCTACACAGAAGCCCTTCTTGACTCAACTATAGGACATTGTGCTTTTCTGGGTCCACCTCACCTTCTTGGCAGCCCTTTTGCCAGATGCTCCACATCTCCCTGACCCTAAATATCAGAGCAGCCCTGAGCTCTTCTTTACTTTTGCTTTGCGATCTCATCCACTGTGTTGTCTTCATGCCATCAATAGGCTGACAACTTCCAAATTTACACCCAGCCCTCTCCCCTCTGCTGACTGTAGTCCTTGATCCAATAGTATACTTCAAACCCACACATTCTTGTCGAAAGGCACACAAAATGCAACCTATTCTATCTGAACTCCTTTTTTCCCCCGGATCTCTTTTTTTGCACAATCTTTTCTGCCTCAGTGACTGACACCTCCATTCTACCCATGGCTTGGGGCAAAAACTGGAAGTCTTCTTGCTCCCCCTCTCTGTCATTCACATTGTACACCCAATCTATTGGCAATTCTCATAAGTCTAACTTCAGAATTTACCCAGAAGACAGCCATGTCCACCATCACTGCCATCCTGGTTCCAGCCAGCACCACTTCCTGCCTAGGATGTTCACCAGCCTCCTCTCTATCTTCTCTGCTGTGTCTTTCCTCTACCACACAGAGTCTCTTCTGCACACAACGGCCAGAGGGATCCCATGAAAATGAAGGTTGATCATGGTCTTTTGCACAAAATTCTCCAAATGCTCACAGTGCCCTGTGCAGCCAGACACGATTCACACACAGGCTCAACTTCTCCAAAGTCATTTCCTGTTCTCGGCCCTGCTTCCCTCCATCTAATCACACAGACGTCCTCGTGGATCCTCTCACTGGTCCCTCCTGTGCCTGAGCATCACCCTGTTCTTCCCTCTGTCTGGAACGCTCTTCAATCTCACAGTCAGTGTCAGATCTGAGCCTCCTTCATTCCTGTGCTCAAACATCACTAACAGAAACACAAGTCATCCTACAGAATGGTAGAAAATATTTTCAAGCCATACATCCGAAAAAAGTTTTAATATCCAGAATATATAAAAAAACTCTTAGAACTCAACAGCAGAGAAATAAGTAACGCAGTTTCAAAAATAGGCTTAAACTCTGATAGACTTTCTCTAAAGGTGATATACAAATCAAAAGAAGCATACGAAAACATCACTGATTATTAGAAAATGCAAATCAAAGCCTTAATGAGATATCACCTCACACCCATTAGGATGGCCACTGTCAAAAACAAACGAAAAGCAAAAAGTAACAAGTGTTGGTGAAGATGTGGCGAAATGGGAACCCTTGTGTGACATTTGTGGGAATGTAAAATAGTGTAGCCACTGTGGAAAAGAGTATAGCAGTTCCTTAAGATATTAAAAAACAGAATAATCATAGAGTCCAGAAACCCAACTTACGGATATACACTCGAAAGAATTAAAAGCAGGACATTGAAAAGATATTTGCACACCCATGCTCACGGCAGCATTATTCACAATAACCAAGAGGTGGAAACAACCCAAATGTGCATCAAAAGATAAATGGATAAAGAAAATGCAGTAAATATACACACAACGCAGTATTAATTCCCCTTTAAAAAGAAGGAAATCTTGTCACACCTTACAATGTGGGTGAACCTTGAGGGTATACGTTAAACAAATTGTCCAGTCACAAGATGAGCGATACTGTATGATTTCACTTATATGAGGTGTCTAGAGTAGTCAAATTCATGTGAAAATAAAGTAAAATTGGTGGTTTCCAGTGGCTGCAGGAGCATGAGGAGGATGGGAGGGAAAGGGCGAAGTTATTGTTCAATGAATGTGGAGTTTCAGTTTTGCAAGATAAAAGAGTTCTAGAGATCTAGCACAACCATAAACTTAATAAAGTTTAGGTGGTAAATTTTATGTTATGCGTTATTTTCCACTGTAGATGGTTGGATGGATGGATGGATGGATGGATGGATGGATGGATGGAGGACGGACGGGTGGGTGGATGGATGGATGGATGGATGGATGGATGGATGGACGGACGGACGGGGATGGATGGATGGATGGATGGATGGATGGGCAGACAGACGGGTGGGTGGATGGGTGGATGGATGGGCGGACAGACAGGTGGATGGATGGATGGATGGATGGATGGATGGATGGATGGATGGATGAATAAACAAAAATAAACCCACAAGCCTTCTCCTTGGAACTTCCTATTTCTTCTACATTGCATTTTCCCTAAAGTATATATCTATCTTTATATTTTATTCATTTGTTGTTTTATTAGTTTTGATTGGTTGATTGGTTTGGCCATATCCCTCTATATAGAATTAACCTTCGATGAGCGCAGGACTTTTAAATGTTTTCCACAGATGGGTCTCTGGCACCTTTAGTACTCTTCTCTTAAGAGATGCTCTATAGCTTTTCCTGAATGAATTAATGAATGAAGGGATGGATGTCACTCTGCTACTCGGAAACTTCCACAGGCTTCCAGTCACACTCAATACAATCAATAAATGATGATTGTAATATTTATATCAGGGCATGAAGGATGAATAGGAATCAGGGAGTGTGGAGAAAAAAGCATCTGAGGAGGAGGAACAGCCAATGTGAAGACGTAGAGACACAAATAACCTTGTTGGTGATGACCCTGGAGTCCAGCGTTAATGGAGCATGGAGCAGAGGCAGGAGTGGCTAGAGGCGGGGCTTGGATTGGGGCAAAGCCAGGGAGGCCCTTACCCAGAGCACAAAATTAAAAGGATGCCCCAAATCTCAGCAATGAAGATGAATACAATTTTAACACAATATTTAAAAAATCAAAATTAATATAAAAATTCCATGGAAAGGCTGGGCGCGGTGGCTCACGCCTGTAATCCCAGCACTTTGGGAGGCCGAGGTGGGCGGATCACCTGAGGTCGGGAGTTTGAGACCAGCCTGACCAACACGGAGAAACTCCGTCTCTACTAAAAATACAAAATTAGCCGGGCATGGTGGCTCATGTCTGTAATCCCAGCTACTCGAGAGGCTGAGGCAGAATTACTTGAACCCAGGAGGCGGAGGTTGTGGTGAGCCGAGATCGCGCCATTGCACTTCAGCCTGGGCAACAAGATCAAAACTTCGTCTCAAATAAATAAATAAATAAATAAAAATAAAAATAAAAAATTCACGGAGAACAAAGATTTAAATAAACCCAGATTAGTGACAGTGCTCTGCTGAGCCAAATGGAATCTGAAGCAAAAGCTATTCAACATGCAGAGGAACCGGACAGTGATGGCTGCGGAATTGTCCCTCCAGGCCGGGAAGGGGAAGCAAGAGGCAGCGAGGCGAGGAGGTCCCAGACAGAGATCCAGAGGTTTCAGCAGTGAGAGGGGTCAGGATGGAATGGGGAGGGCAATGAAAGCTGTTCTTAGGAGGAAAAAGTGGACAGGACATGATTTTTTTGGCTGTAGGGGAAGAAAGGAAGGACAGAGAGGAGGTAATCCCGTTCCATGCCTGGCCTGGGAGAAAGCAGGGGAGAAGGGCTGTGATTCAACGCCCACTCACCTGACAGGCTGAGCCCCTGACAGCGTTTGCATCCTCCATGCCTGTATCCCCCATGCCCACTGCTGGCCTTGCCGATTTCTTCCTGCAGGACCTCACTCTGAGTGAAGAGACCAGAGAGCCTTTCTGACCCCTAGTGTGGTCAGATTGGGGTGCAATGGGCAGACCAACCCCTGCCCTGTATTTCCTATTGGGGAGCTAGAGGGGTAACTGAGGTGGGAGGGGTTTGGTCCCATTCCAGAGACCCCAGTGTCGAAAACAGAGGCTCTTTTCTCCTGGGCAATGGGGTCTGAGGTTTGCCACAGACATGGAGCCCCACAAACAAGGGCACTCGTGAAATTCTCACCGTGTACCCATGACCTCATTCTGGCCCTTGCTTCAAGTTCTTGACCCATCCAGGTCCTTCCAGCTCTGGCTTCAGAGATTCTGTTCCCAGCCTGCCCTCCCCCAAGGCTCTTCCTCCCTCCCTAGGGTCAGTGCTCACACAACGAAGATGACGCAGAAGGATGGGAAGACCAGGGCTGTGGCTCCAGCTCCCCCAACTGCCCCTAGCGTCACTCCTGATACAGGCTTCATTTTGCCTGGGGATGGATTGGAGTTGTTTTGGGGTTTACCCTCCAAGAACTGGGTCTCTTCTCCTCCCACTGCCTGTAGGGCCTCAGACTTGGGTACCCCAGTTCTGCTTCCCGGACACAAAGAACAAGGACGGGAAGGGACTTCTCCTGAGGTCACTGAGGCATGAGAGTGCTGGGTGCAGTCTGCCTTTGTTTAAAATTTTGATTAGTGTTCACCATGGAATTATTTTACAATAATTTTTAATTTTTGAAAAGATAATCACATAGCAATATTATTTCTCTTGCTTGTTGAGTTGTTTTATTTTTGGAAACTGGCACTGAAGTGGCACCCAGATAAAAATCCTGAGAATAAAGAAGAAGCAGAGAGAAAATGCAAACAAGTAGCAGAGGCATATGAGGTGCTGTCAGATGCTAAGAAACGGGACGTCTATGACAAATATGGCAAAGAAGGATGAAATGGTGGAGGAGGAGGTGGAAGTCATTTTGACAGTCCATTTGAATTTGGATTCACATTCTGTAACCCAGATGATGTCTTCAGGGAATTTTTTGGTGAAAGGGACCCGTTTTCATTTGACTTCTTTGAAGATCCTTTTGAGGACTTCTTTGGGAATCGAAAGGGTCCCTGAGGAAGCAGAAGCCAAGAGACAGGGTCGTTTTTCTCTGCGTTCAGTGGATTTCCATCTTTTGGAAGTGGATTTTCTTCTTTTGATACAGGATTTACTGCATTTGGGTCACTAAGTCACAGGGGCCTCACTTCATTCTCTTCCATGTCATTTGGTGATGTGGGATGGGCAACTTCAAATCGATACCAACTTCAACTAAAATGGTTAAAGGCAGAAAAATCACTAAAAGAGAATTGTTGAGAATGGCCAAGAAAGAGTAGAAGTTGAAGAAGATGACCAGTTAAAGTCCTTAACAATGAATGGTATGGCCGACGAGGACGCCCTCCATGCGGAGCGCATACGGAGAGGCCAGAATGCCCTGCCAGCCCAGCCCGCCAGCCTCTGCCCGCTGAAGCCGCCCCCGCCTGCCTCGCTGCTCAGACACGCGCCTCACTTTCTCTATGAGGAAGAGGGCGAGCAGGACCGACCTCGGGCGCCCGGGCCCTGGGACCCCCTAGCGTTCGCAGCAAGGCGGTTAGGACACGCTCCGCTCTCATGGAAAGCTACGAAGGTGGTAGCCTCTGCCGCGCACAGGACTCAGGGTTCAAAGAAGGTGGCAAGAGGAAGAAGCAGAAAGAGAGAGGAGTCGAAGAAGAAGTCGACCAAAGGCAATCACTAGACCGGACTTGCAGGCGCGCGGTGCACCCCCAGACACTGGCCCTCCACCGTGCTCGGCGTGCACAAGCGCTAGGTAGCAGTGTTGGGTCAGGACTGTCTTGAGGCCACACTCGCTTGGCAGGATTACGCAATCACGGATCAGTCGGAGCAGGGTCAGGAGACGTGGCTGACGGCACGGGTGGCGGGGATAGATATTTGGGACGCGGCCGCGACTCTCACTCTGCTTCTCTCCAGCTCTCAATCTGCCAGCGTTTTCCTCTAGCGCTTCCGGATCCTCTTCATTCTTTTCGGCTCCTCAACCACTCCACATGCTGCTGGAATATTCCTAGCTTTAGAAGTACAGTAGGGCACAGACAGCTAAATGAGTAACATTCATGAAATGACGCTCTTTCCTGTGGCGGTGTAGTGTTTGGAATTAGAAGGTAATTCAGTAGAGTGTAACTTAGAGAATATCGCAAGTGACACATTGAATCCTGGACATCAGGGCACTTTTTCCTCATAGCAAGCCGGCCACACAAATAGAAGGCTCTCAGGAATCACATCAGATGTAAAATCATTCCTTCTCTTTACTCTTCTAAAAAATTTTCATCCTCTGCAGGTAGTCCAAATTCAACTTCGAATATAGTGTAGGTTTTGCTAGATTCCATATTTTTCTTCTTGAATCCATAATTCTTTTTAGCAAAAAGTTTTTGCTCAGCAACACCCTCCCAAGGGTTTATGGGTTAGGGCCATGCTGGGGAAAACGGGCCGGTGTTCACACAAGCACAAAACACCCAGAGACGGTATGAGGAAGTTGAACCAATGTTTCATTTCCCGAACATTGACTTCTTATGAAAGTCACTTTATTTTAACTAGACGTGCCCACTTCCGGACATTATTTCATTTGCATGATGTATTGCTTCTTCCCTTTTTGTTTTTATTGAGCACAGAGTAGAATTCTGGGGTTGCCTTGACTTCTTCCCTGTACGCCCCCTCTTAGTGACTTTCCTTCCCTTTCACATGAGGATCTGCTGTTCATGTTGCTCTCTCCTTTGTCCTCTTGGACTTGAGGGCATTGTGAAAAGCTTTGATGTGATTTAAAAATGCCAGCAATTTTAATCTAGCAATGTTGAAACCTGGAATATTTTGGCGCAGTCCATGTAGCAGTGACCCAGGCTTGGGAGCCAGAAACAGGTGCGATCTGTGATTTTATTTAACACAACTGTTGCAAAGAGTTGGCTTTGTTTATTTGGTTTTTGTGGGGTGTGGAGTGGTATTTGGTGCTTTCTGTGGACAATGCAACCCTAAACGCATCATGTGTTTTAAGTGCTACCTACGTAAATAAAACATAAGCATATTGAATACAAAAAAAGAAAAAGAAATAGAAAAGCACAGCTGGATGCGGTGGCTCATGCCTGTAATCCCAGCACTTTGGGAGGCCGAGGCGGGCGGATCACAAGGTCAAGATATCGAGACCATCCTGGCCAACATGGTGAAACCCGTCTCTATCTAAAATACAAAAATTACCTGGGCATGATGGCACACACCTGTAGTCTCAGCTACTAGGGAGGCTAGGGCAGGAGAATCGCTTGAACCCGGGAGGCAGAGGTTGCAGTGAGCTGAGATTGCACCACTGCACTCCAGCAGGGGCGATAGAGCGAGACTCTGTCTAAAAAAAAAAAAAAAAAAGAAAAAATCACTGGGAGGCTCCTAAGGGACCCAGATGCTGGACAGATATTCAGGATAGGACCTGGGAAGGGAGTGGTCAGCTCTTCGTAATGGAGGAAAGTCAAGAGAGGCCTCCTGGAGGAGGTGACCCCTAGCTGTTCCTGTCCCCGCCTTGTCCTTGTTCTCTCATCCACTTTGTTAGTCACTCAAGCTCTCATAATAACGTGCCACAGGCCGAGTGGCTAAAACAACAATTTTTTTCTCTCACGGTTCTTGTGCTGAACATGTCAGCAGAGTTGGTTCCTTCTGAGAACTCTTTGCATGGCTTGTAGTTGCTGACTTCTTTCTGTGTCCTCTCATGGTCTGTGTGTCTCTGTGTCCTAATCTTCTCTCCTAGAGGGACAGAAGTTATATTGAACTAGGGCCAATCCAAGTGACTTCATTTCAAATGAATACAGTGCACCCTCCATATCCACCTGTTCCATATCCTTGGATTCAGCCATCTGGGGATCATGAGATTTGGAGGGGACAAACATCAAGACTATATCAGTCTGCCTTGGCTCCTCAAATCTCATCTCTTCCTCACATTGCAAAATACAATAATCTCTTCCCAATAGTCCTCCAAAATGTTAACTTTTCTCAGTATCAACTGAAAGTGCAAAGTCTCATCTGAGACTCAAGGCAAGTTTTTCCCACCTATGAGCCTGTGAAATAGGAAACAAGTTATTTAATTCCAAGATACATTAGTGGTTCAGGCACTGCGGAAGCGTTCCCATTCCAAAAAGGAGAAATTGCCCCCAAAAAGGTGGCAACAGGCTCCATGCAACTCCGAATTCCTGCAGGCAGACATTAAACCTCAGAGCTTAATAATAATCTTTGACTTTGTGTCCCACATCCTGGGCACATTGGTGCAAGGGGTGAGCTCCCAAGTCTGTGGGCAGTTCTGCCTGTGGCTTTGACAGGTGTAGGCCATGTGGCTGCTCTCATGGGTTGGAGTTGAGTGCCTGTAGCTTTCCCATGTTGAGGTTGCAAGCTGTTGATGACTGTACTCTTCTGGGGTCTGGAGGGCAGTGATCCCATTTCCGCAGCTCCATTAGGCTTCTGCCTGGGCACCCAGGTTTTCCCATACATCCTCTGAAATCTAGGTGGAAGCTACCAAGTCGTCTTCACTGTTGCATTCTGTGTACCTGCAGACTTAACACCACAGAGAAGCCACCAAGCTTTATGGCTTGTGACTTCTGGACCAGCGGCCCAAGCTGCACTGGGGGACTTTGAGCTGAGGTTGGAGCCAGAGCTGCCAAGATGCAGGGAGCAGCCTCCTGAGGTGGCACAGGGAAGCAGCTCCCTGGGCCTGAACCCTGAAACCATTCTTTCTTCCTAGGTCTCTGGGTCTGTGATGGGAGAAGCTGTTTCAAAGACTTCCGAAATGCCTTTGAGGCCTTTCTTCTCATTGTCTTGACTATTAGCATTTGGCTCCTTTTTAGTCAGGTGAATCTCTCTAGCAGGTGGTTGCACCACAGCTTACTTCTATTCCTTGGCTTAAAATCCTTCTTCTTTTTCTACTACATGGTCAGGCTGAATATTTTCTTTTTTCCTTTTTTAAATCGAGACAGGGTCTCACTATGTTGCCCAGGCTGGTCTTGAATTTTTAGCCTTAAGCAATACTCTCATGTTGTCCTCCGAAAGTGTTGGGATTACAAGTGTGAGCCACCATGCCTGGCCTGCAGGTTTTCCAAACTTTTTTGCTCTGCTTCTCTTGTAATCATGGTTTCTACCTTTAATTTCTTTGCTCCCATATCTGATCATAGGTTGTTAGAAGCAGGCACAGTGCTTCTTGAACACTTTGTTGTTGAGAAATTTCTTCTGCTAGATACCCTAAGACATCACTGTTAACTTAAAATTTCCACAAAGCCCTGGGACATGGCACAAGGCAGCTAAATTTTTGCTAGGGCACTAGAAGTATGACCTTTGCTCCAGTTCCCAATAAATTCCCCGTTACTTCCATCTGACACTTCAGCAGCCTGGCCTTCACTCTTTGTGTTTCTATCAGCATTTTGGTCTGAACCACTTAACAGGTCTCCAAGATGCACAAAACTTTCCTTCATCTTCCTCTTCCTCTTCCTTCATCTTCCTCTTCCTCTTCCTTCATCTTCCTCTTCCTCTTCCTTCCTCTTCGTCTTCTAAACACAAGTCCTTACCCCACCCTGCCTTCCTGGCTCAGCCTCCATCCCTCCTCCAGGAAGATCCAGCAGCACCTTCCTAGTCTCTCTGTGGCTGCCATGAGCCACGCAGGCCTGCTCTGACCAGAGCAGCCGATCGCCCTGTTAGAGTGAGAGTCCAGTCGAGCCTCTGCTCTCCCCAAATGCTCCAGGTTCCTGCGTGGCCTCAGGGCCCCATGCGGGCTGTCCCGTCCTCCCTGCTGCTCCCTCCTCCACCCCGCTTTGCTCTCAGACATGGGGGTCCTGCTGTTTCCACAGTGCCCAGGCCTGCTGCTGTCTCTGAGCAATGCACTTGCTGCTCCCCTTCCCTCTTCCTGGGATGCTTTTCTCTATTCAGACACAGAGCCTGCCTGCTCAGCACCTTCACGCCTTTGCTCAGACCTGACCTCCTCTCACTGTCAGATGAGACACTGTCTCCAATCTGTTACAAGCTCCCCTCCCTGCATGACTTTACCCCCTCCCCCACAGATTACCATCCCACATGCTCTCATTTTATTTTTTCCTTCTGGCCTTCAGAATCACATCACTTTGATGACAGAGATATTTTTTGTTTTCTTGTTTTTATGTTGGTAAAATATATGTAACACATAATTTGCAATTTGTAGCATTATGTAGGGTGTGATTCATTGGCATTAAGCACATTCACCGTGTTGTGCAATGTCACCACTGTATTTTCTAAACTTTCTCATCACCCCAAACAGACACTCTCCACCAGTGGTATCATCAATCCCTGTCCCTAGCCTGTCTGCTAGTTTTGGCAACCACCATTCTACTGTATGTCTCTATGAAGTTGCTGATGCTGGATAAGGCTACACAAGCAGAATCATACACTATTTGTCACTTTGTGTGTCTTCTTTCACTTGGCAGGTTGTTTCATGGTTCACCCATGTTATAATAGCATGTATCAGATTTTTTTCATTCCTTTCTTAAGGCTAGAGAATATCCCATTTTTTGCACATGGAATCTTTTCTCAATCCATTCATCAGTCATTGGACGCTTGAGTTTTTTCCACCCTTTAGCTACTGTAAATAATGCGGCTATAAACATTCGTTAACATACATCTGTTTAAGACCAGGCTTTCAATTCCTTTGGGAACATGTCTAGGAGCGGAATGGCTGAATTGCATGGTTTTTCTATGCTTAACTTTTGGAGGGAATCCAAAAGCATTTTCCACAGGGTCACAGCATCTTACATGCAGTGGAAACGGGGTTCCATATGTCCACATCCTTGAAAACAAGTAATATTTCTGTCTTATTTTTCAAGAGAAAAGTATGTTTGGTTTTACTCAGACTTTTACAAAGAGTTATAAATCAGTTCAAAAACAGGTCATCAATGGTTGCTCTACTCAAGATATTCAAAACGCAATGCAAAACACTTGTGTCTGTCTGTTCTTGTAGCTGTTAACATTTGCGATGGTTCTGTATGCACATACCAAAATACCTAGTTAGCCCCTATTCAAAAGGTCATACAAAGGAAAATGTCAGCAATACAGTAGGACTCTCTTCTTACTTTTTTTTTTTGCGACTGAGTCTCACTGTCTTGCCCAGGCTGGAGTGCAGTGGTGTGATCTTGGCTCACTGCAACCTCTGCCTCCAGGGTTCAAGTGTTTCTCCTGCGTTAGCCTCCCCAGTAGCTGGGATTACAGGCACTCACCAGCATGCTTGGCTAATTTTTGTATTTTTAGTGGAGACGTGGGTTTCACCATGTTGGCCAGGCTTGTCTCGAACTCCTTACCTCAAAAGATCCTCCCACCTTTGCCTCCAAAAGTGCTGGGATTACAGGTGTGAGCCACCACGCTGGCCTCTTCTTACCTCTCTGAGATCCAAACTATTCATTATATGCAGGTGGTAAGCAACTAACTACTTAGTTGTAACTATTAATATCATCATACCAAGCATTTATATATTTAAGTATGCCTGGTTTTGTTTGTTTTTGATTTTTAACAGCTTTCCGAACGGGTGTGAAGTAGCATCTCCTTTGCAGTTTGGTTTTGTGATTGTCAAGTGACTAATGATGCTGAGCATCTTCTCATGTGCTTTTTGCCATTTTCACACCATTTGGGAGCAGAGTCCAGCAGGGGACAGGCCGTGCACGGCCTTCAGTCCAGGCTGTTGCATTTGGACCTCATTTTCCAGCAATGGAGAAGAAGCGGGGCCACTCAGACTGTGGAGGCACTAGACATGGAGGCATCTGGAAGCACAGCCTGGAGTCTGTGTTGGGGAGAGATGGAGGCAGGAGGCAAGGAGAGTTCGGTTACCAGGAAAGAGGTGAGGCCCTAGGAATAACCAGGGCCAGGATGGAGAAAAGGGCTCCAAGATGAACCCTTCTTAAGAGAATGAGGGATAAGAGCTAGTGATTTATGGCATCTGGAGAAGGGAGGGAGGTCAAGGTGGAGACCCACATCCTGGTTCTTGCTTTAGAGATGCAGCCTCTGTGTCATCAGTGAGATGGGGATCCCAGGAGGAGAAGTGGGTTTGGAGAGGAAGATGCGTGGCTCAACTTTGGCCATGCTGAGCAGAGCAGCCTTGGAGGTCACCTTTGGGGATGTGTCCAGTGGGATGTTGGAGGGTGAGACTCCGAGGACACTCACCGGCGAGATGAACTTTGGATGGTGTCTGCAGCCTCCATGCCTGCTGCGATTGCTTTCTTCCTCCTGTGGGACCTGACACTGAGTCAAGAGACCACAGCCCATGAGTGTGGCTGGATCCCAGTGCAGAGGGCAGCAGACCCATCTCACTGTGTCTTGCTAAGGGGCTGAGATGGGGACAGCAGGCTTAGCCCCCAAGACCTCCACAGTGATAGCAGGAACCTCTGACCCTGGACTCTTGGCCAGCATCAGGCATGGATAAACATGGGCCCCTGTGGAATTTTCACCACAACTCAGCCTCTGCTGACTGCAGGACCTCTTGACTCATTCAGGTCACCCCAGCACAGGGATCCAGAATTCAGTGTCATGGCCCCTGTTCTTCCCGCACCTACCGTTGGTCCCTGGGGCAGCGCTCACCTGAGGAGGATGAGGCAGAGACAGAGAATCAGGATCTTCTCAGCTGCCTCCCCGATGGCCACCAGAACCATCACCGCCATGGGCCCTGATTTCCTGGCAAAAAGTGGGATGAGATGGATTCACCTGCTAAACCAAGCTCCTTTGTCTTCCCATGCCAGAAGGAATTGGACATTGGTTCTCCAGGTCCTTCCTGTGTCACTGGATGTGGTGACACATGAGCCCAGGGCTCATCACACCTCCTTCTAAGACTGTCCAATAGTAAGCAGGGGCTCTTGGTCCCAGGACATTTCTGGCTCGCTGCTGAGCTGAGGACACTGTTAATCCTCCTGAAGATCCCAGGGGGCAACTTGCTCTGCAATCTGAGAGTGAAGGGCATTGGGAGGGAAGGGGTCTGGTGTGCAGCCCTTTGATGCTCACTGTGCAGGGAGAGCCTCAGGGAGATGTGCTGGGAGACCAGAGAGTTCTGAGCTCGGCAGGTGAATTCACCTTCATCCCTGAAGTGCACTCGAGGCAGCTCGAGTCCCCCAGGTTTCAAGGGCTGGGAGGAGCTCAGGGTCAGGCTCTCCTGGGATTACAGGTATGAGCTACTGCATCTGGACATTTGTCTTTTGATTCATATAAAATTTCTTATTTTGTAGATTTTTTATACTTTTTCACGTGCATAATTATGTCACCTGCGAATCTAGTTTTTGTTCCAAAATATACACATGTATTTATTTATTTATTTATTTAATTTTTTTTTTATGAGATGCAGTCTCACTTTGTCACCCAGGCTGGAGTGCAGTGGCAGGATCTCGGCTCACTGCAACCCGCGCCTCCCGGGTTCAAGCGATTCTCCTGCCTGTGCCTCCAGAGTAGCTGGGATTACAAGCATACGCCACCACACCCAGTTAATTTTTTTTTTGTATATTTAGTAGAGATGGGGTTTCACCATGTTGATCAGGCTGGTCTCAAACTCCTGACCTGGTGATCCACCTGCCTTGGCCTCCCAAAGTGCTGGGATTACAGGCATGAGCCACCGTGCCCGGCCTTGTATTTTTTATTTCTTAATTAATTTCACTGGCTAGGATCTACACTACAATGTCGAACAGAAATAATAGGGCAGATATTCCTTCCTTTCTCCCAATCTTAGGGGAAAAAGTATTCAATATTTGTTTATTACATATGATGCTAATTGCAGGTATTTTAGATGCTCTTAATCAGATCGAAGTTTTTCTCTTCTAGTCCTAATTTGTTGAGATTGTTTTAAATTATAAACGTGTTTTAAATTCCGCCCAACGTTATTTCTGGAGTAATCAAGAGGCACATTTGACGTTTCTCTTTTATTCCGTTAGTGTGGTGAATTACATTTATTTTTGGATGTGAAACCCCACTTGGTCATCATGTATTACGTCAATTTTATTTGTTGGATTGGATTTACTTATATTTAAATGAAGACTTTTCTATGGTCATGAGGTGTAGTGATCTGCAATTTTCTTTCTTGTAATGTCCTCGTGAAGCTTTGGTATCAGGTTCGAATTTTGCCTCATGAAATGAGTGTTTCCTCCTTCTCTATTTACTGAGGGAGTCTGGGAAAGTTTGATATTATTTCTCCTTTAAATGTTTCATAGAATTCCATATACAGTGCCATCATGATTAATTAATTACCTATGATTGAGTGTCTATTAAGCAAATGCCTTGAAGGATCGAATGGCGACGCTATTCACTGCGGTGTGAGCATTAATGACCACAAAGACTGTGTGGTAAACTCTCTGCTCCTGACTCTACTGGAAAACCTGCAAAGGGCAAATGCCAAGCTCAGGTCTTACCTCCTAGGTCAAGTTATGGTTGTAAACTACAGAAGTGCCTTATGACTTTAAACAATTTCATGTCATTCGACTAGGGGGACAATCTTGCAAAAAAAAAAAAAATCAGGCCCCAAATTTAATTGTATTTGTTGAAGAATTACGACATAATTTGAATTTAAAGATTTGCCTGCGCTTCTTATAGGAAATTTAGGGCAGTTATTGGAAAGGACTGAGGGGCTTGGACTTGGAAAGGGGTCTTGCATGAAGATCGAGTACCCAAGAACATGTGGATGACCCCTATGCATGGTCTTTGGATAAATTTGAAAATCTTCACCCCCCCTTGCCCCAAGACTTTTTGAAACTCTCTGGATACCAGAATATAGCCTGATTTCCTTGGTCTGGAGAGATTAGTCTTTCCTTACTGAAAGACTCTAATAATTCTGCTTGGAGAGATTGCCCAAGCACAGGAAGGTGCTGAGTCTCTTCAAAACCCATCCCAATCACTATTCATTCCAGACCAAGAATAAAATGCAAGTCTCTTCTATGGGGTAAATGCAATACCTGACCCTTGAGAAGATCTTACATTCTAAAGGAATTATTGGATTCTCTGATTTATATGAGCAGATACCTGAAAAATATATGTTAAAGTGGACACTAGGAATCTTAGACCAAGAAAGATAAAATATTACACTGGCTTAGCCAAATGTGTTGATACGGGTGTACTAACAAAAGATTACAGATATAATGTTTTGGCTCAAGAAGCTCTCAGATGGATGAAGGAATTTGCTTCATGTTTGATTGAAACAATATTATCGCTATATTCCAATGAAAATGGACTCAACAATGACCCAAATTTAACGAGGATGATGCCAGAACTTTCTTGGCATAATGGAGAAAAAAATCCAAAGGTTTAGAGAGTTAAAACTGTTGGAAAGTAAAAAATGATGAAAATTCAACCTGTACCCTCATCTCCCCTGCTCTTACCCCTCAAGTAGTATACTGGTAAAGACAGCACAGGTGTCCATGAAAAGCTCTGTGAAGACTAACCTGGTTCAGCCTATTTTTTTTCACCTTATATATTCTGAAGCCATTCTTTGCCTATTTTTGCCTTACATATTCTGAAGCTATTTTATCATGTGCAGGTAAATTTCTAATGTATCTTCCTAGTATATTGAATATTTAATCCTTATAAAATTGGCCCTTTTATCTCCATTAACACTTCTTTTGGTAAAAGATCTATTTTCTGATATTGACATACTTATGATGGTCAGTTTTATGTGCCAATGTGTCTAGGTTATAGTCCCCAGAACATTCAATGAAACATTAATCTAGGTGTTGCTGTGAAGGTGCTTTCTACATATGATTAAGATTTATTTGGCCGGGCGCGGTGGCTCACGCTTGTAATCCCAGCACTTTGGGAGGCCGAGGCGGGCGGATCACGAGGTCAGGAGATCGAGACCACGGTGAAACCCCGTCTCTACTAAAAATACAAAAAATTAGCCGGGCGTGGTGGCGGGCGCCTGTAGTCCCAGCTACTCGGAGAGGCTGAGGCAGGAGAATGGAGTGAACCCGGGAGGCGGAGCTTGCAGTGAGCCCAGATTGCGCCACTGCACTCCAGCCTGGGCGACACAGCGAGACTCCGTCTCAAGAAAAAAAAAAAAAGATTTATGATCAGTTTATTGGGGATGACAGAAAGAAATACTCCAATGGATATAATCACACTGCTTTCAATCAGGATGATGGAATTGTCAAAGGCAATGTGTCATTACTTAATGGCTAGAGATAAGTTGAGAGCATTGGCTTTAAAGAGGATCAGAGACAAAATGAGAGGCCATCCTACACCTACCAAAGAAGCTCAATTCTTGATAGGCACCTTTGGATTTTGGAGAAATATACAACTATGATTGGATGCTCTAACCCACTTACTACGTAAATCTTAAGACTTCCAGTTTGGAGTTGTTCTCAGTTCAAGGAAAGGCTCTGCAGCAGGTCCAGGCTGTAGCACAAGAAGCTTTACAACTTGAGGTTTATAACTCAAGATTAAATTATACTTGAAGTATCTGGAATAATTAAGAATGTTGGTGTGCCCCAGAGTGAAGACCCCTAGGACTTTTGTTGCAAAGCCATGCTCTGTTTTTCAGAACATGATGGATCTCTTGAGAAAGAGCTTCTGACTTATTACCAGGCCTTGGTAGAGACTGATCCCCTGACTATGGGATATGAAATGAATATATGATACAAACTGCCCATCATGAAGTAGATGCTCTGTGACCCATCAAGCTAAAAAGTTGGGCATGTGAGGCAATAATCCATTATGAAGTGAATTTGGATATGATATAACTGACTTCAAGATGGGCTTCAAGAGGTCCAGAAATCACAACCAAATGACATGAGCAGGTGGCCCAGATTCCTACAACTCCTCCTGGGATATTGCCTTATTTGTTCATGAAATCACACCTGTGACCTCATGAGCAGTTCTTTATGGCCATTGCTTGAGGAGGAAAACATTTCATCTTGGTTTTCAAGTGGGTCTGCTCAATCAGCTGGCACAGCAAGGAGTGGACTTTTGCATCATGACAAACTCAACTACAGTGAACCTGAAAGCGGGGCTGAAGGAACTCCCCCTAGTGGCAGAATTTCATAAATACATTTGGCTTTTCATTTTGAGACTGAGAGGTCAGAAGGACAGATATAAACTGAACCATGCCTACAGAGTTAGTTAACACATTTTTTCCTAGAAATGTGTCCATTTTATATAAATATTCAAAACTTTTCATACAGATTACTACTTTCTGTTTATTTTGCATTACATTGAGTAATGTTTTCTCCCTTATATTCCTGCATACTACTTATTTTTGCCTTCTATATTTCTGGATTAATTGCAACTGAGGTTTGCCCATTTTATTATTTGTATCAAAGAACTAGCAGTTCGTGATGTTGTTCCTTTCTGCTGAATATGTTTTCTATGCTATGTGCTCTTATCATCTGATATTTCCTTCCCTCCGATTCCTTTTGGTTTTGTTGTTCTTTTTCTAAGTTCTTGAAATTAAAGCTTAGTTTATTAAATTTTAGCTTTTCCCACCCTAGTATATACATTTAAGGTTATATATAGTTCCTCTAATAAATGGTTTAGTTTTACTCTAAAATTTTATAGTATTTTCAGTATCCAGTTTTAAATAATTTCTTATTTGTGTTATGATGATAATGATGATGATTTTTTTTTAAGATGGAGTCTCACTGTTGCCCAGGCCGGAGTGCAGTGCCTCCCAGATTCAAGCAGTTCTCCTGCTTCAGCCTGCTGAGTAGCTGGGATTACAGGCACATGCCACCATACCCAGCTAAGTTTTGTATTTTTGTTTTTAGTAGAGACAGGGTTTCGCCATGT
Source organism: Nomascus leucogenys (assembly GCF_006542625.1). Classification (NCBI taxonomy): domain Eukaryota; kingdom Metazoa; phylum Chordata; class Mammalia; order Primates; family Hylobatidae; genus Nomascus; species Nomascus leucogenys. Next base: position 65,669,310 of record NC_044390.1, read on the forward strand.
TGCCCAGGCTAGTCTTGAAATCCTGACCTCAAATGATTGCCCACCTCGGCCTCCCAAAGTGTTGGGATTACAGGCATGAGCCACCACACCTGGCCTTATGTTTTGATTATTTAATCTATGACTTATTTTAAGGGATTTTCTAAGTTTCCACTAATTATGTACAGCTAGATAGACATTGGCATATAGTTATGTTTTATTACTTATTTTGAGTTTAATAACATTGAAATCAATTAACATATTCTGTATGGTTTCACTTCTCTGACATATGTTGAAATATACTTTTGGCCCAGTATATGGTAAAAAAAAATTTTTCAGTACTCCATGTGTGCTCAAATAGAATACGTTTTCTGCAGTTGTTTGGAGCAATTTTCTACCTATGGCCGTAGACCAAGTTTGTTAATCATGTTATTTACATATACTATATTGCATATCCTTAGCAATTCTCTTGTTTGTGTGTACCATCAGTTATTGTAAAATATGTGTTAAAAATTGCCCTCCATAAATGTGGATTAGGCTATTTTGTTTTCACTTTGTCTATTCTTGCCTTATATATTCTGAAGCTATTTTATCATGTGCAGGTACATTTCAAATGTATCTTCCTAGTAGATTGAATCTTTAATCCTTATGAAGTGGTACCTTTTACCTCCATTAATACTTCTTTTTGTAATAGACATATTTTCTGATATTGACATATTCAGTTTTATGTGTCAATGTGTCTAGGTAACAGTCTCCGGGATATTCAATGAAACATTAATCTAGGTGTTGCTGTGAAGGTGCTTTGTACACCTGATTAAGATTTATAATCAGTTTAAGGAAGATTATCCTTTATAATCTGGGTAAGCCTGAATCAATCCGTGGAAAGACCTTCAGAGCTGAGGCTTCTCTGAGAAAGAAGAAATTCTGCCTGTGGATTGCAGCTTGAGCTCATGACAAAGTCCTAGCTTGGACTTCCCGACGACCCTCCCTGTGGATCTCGGGCTTGCCTAGCCAGCTCCCACAAAAGCGTATGCCATTTTCTTGCAATGAATCTTTCTTTCTTTTTTTAAGTTCCTTTTACAAAACTTTTAAGTTCAGGGGTATAAGCGTAGGTTTGTTACATAGGTAAATTTGTGTCACGAGGGTTTGTTGTACAGATTGTTTCATCACCCAGTTATTAAGCCTAGTACCCATTAGTTATTTTTTCCTGATACTGTCCCTCCTCCCGCCCTGTGTGTGTTGTTCCCCTCTATGTGTCCATATGTTCTCATCATTTAGCTCCCACTTAGAAGTGTCAACATGTGATATGTGGTTTTCTGTTCCTGTGTCAGTTTGCCAAGGATAATGGCCTCCAGCTCCATTCATGTCCCTGCAAAGGACATGATCTCATTCTTTTTTATGGCTGCATAGTATTTCATTCATTGAGTATATGTACCATATTTTCTTTATCCACTCTATCATTGATGGGCATTTAGGTTGATTCCATGTCTTTGCTATTGTGAATAGTTGAATCTTTCAATACATACATCCTACAGACTTGTTTTTTCCCGTGGAAACTTGACTGACTACATCAGTTTCTTTGGGTTAGGGTTTGCATGGTATGTCTTTTTTCATTCTTCTATACACAATCTCCCCTATCTTTATCTTTTATGTAGATCTCTTGTAAACAATGTATAGCTACATTTTCCCCCAGTCTTACTATGCTGGTATTTTAACTGTAGCATTTAATTCACTTGTGCTTAATGTGATTTTTGGAATGTATTGGAGTCTAAATACAGCATCTTATACTTGTATTCTACATGTTCTATTCATTCTTTTTTTCTTTAATCTCTCATTTCTTGTCTTCTCTGGTTTGACTGAATAATGTCTCTAGCACCTTTTATACTTCCTCTAGTTCAGAGGTGATAAACTTGGCTTCAATTCTTTAAATTTCCTTGACATTACAATAATAAATTATCCAAATGTAACATTCATCAAAACATTTACTTTTCTCTGGAATAATATAAAGACTTTATGTAATAGAAGTTCTATTTACACTCTTCTGAACTTTATGTTATTATAGTTTGTGGGCTACATAATATTGGTATTTCAATATTACATTTGATGTTTGACCCCTCTACAAACCGTCATTATTTTTACAACAAGTATTTGTTTCATTTTGCTCACATATTTGCTACTTTCTTAGGTTTTCATTTTTTTTTTTTGGATCTCAAAAATCTAATCTGGGATCACTTTCCTAATACCTGAATTATATATTTTAGAATTTATTTGAGAAATCTTTTCTTTATTGACACTCACATATTTTGGTTTTCCTTAAAATATCTATATTTCACTTTCAGTCTTAAAATGTGTTTTCATTGAGTAGGCTTTCTAAAGCAACATTTATTTCTCTTAAGGCATCAAAGACATCTTTCTATTGCATTTAGCCTTCCAATATTGCTCCTAAAAAAGTCAGCTGTCAGTCTAATTGTGGTTTTTTTGCTTGTTTGTTTGTTTTGTTTTGTTTTTTCTGAGTTGGAGTCTCGCTCTGTCACCCAGGCTGGAGTGCAGTGATGCAGTCTCAGCTCACTTCAACCTCCACCTCCCAGGTTCAAGCAATTCTCTTGCTTCAGCCTGCTGAAGTACCTGGGATTACAGGCAAGCACCACCATGCCCAGCTAATTTTTGTATTTTAGTAGAGATGGCATTTCACCATGTTGGCCAGACCAGTCTCGAACTCCTGACCTCCAGTGATCCACCCACCTCAGCCTCCCAAAGTGCTGGGATTACAGGCATGAGCCACTGCTGACTGTGGTCTTTTAAGTGTAATCTGTCTTTTTATTTTTCGTGGCTACTCTTAAGAATTTTCCTTAATAGTTGGTCTTCATTAAATGCTTTCTTCAATTTCACTGAAAGAGTGGAGACTGGGATTTGTAAGAGGAAGCTGCGGAAATGGACATGGGGTATTGGTGACTGGTGAGGAATTGATTTGGGGAAATCTGGATGGACAAGATCATGTAGAAAGGCTTGAGCAGAAAGATGATGGATGGAAACCTTATTTTGGGGAGTCATGAAGAGTTCTGAACAGGGGTTGACACAGACACCTGGTGCTGTGGCCTCTGGGCCTACTCCTTTTTAGCCTTAGAAAAAATTGCCAGCAGAAACCGTCTGTTAAAACAGCTAACCAAAGCCGGGCGCGGTGGCTCATGCCTGTAATCCCAGCACTTTGGGAGGCTGAGGAGGGTGGATCACCAGGTCAGGAGATCAAGACCATCCCGGCTAACATGGTGAAACCCCATCTCTACTAAAAATACAAAAAATTAGCCGGGTGTGGTGGTGGGCTCCTGTAGTCCCAGCTACTTGGGAGGCTGAGGCAGGAGAATGGCATGAATCCAGGGGGCAAAGCTTGCAGTGAGCCGAGATCGCACCACTGCACTCCAGCCTGGGAGATACAGCAAGACTCTGTTTCAGGAAAAAAAAAAAAAAAAAAAAGCTAACCAAAGCCAGATACAAGGCATTTATTTACAATAATATACAGACTTTATGAAAACCTTTGTGTCAGGATCTTTGTTAGCTGTTTTACAGCTAACAAAGCTGTATGTTAGCTGTATGCTTTCTTTGACCTTTCACAATAATCTGGTTAGATGGAAATTATTTCCCTGCCTTACAGAGCAGGGAGATAAAGTGACTTGCTCAATAGCTGGCATAGATGGAGTTGAACTCGGTTCTCCTGGACAGAAGTCCTGTGGTCTGCCATATATATGAAGGAATTTATATAGTCCATTGACAACAAAAACATTAATTTTAAAAGAATTGGACACAGTGTTATGGGCTAAGTTGTTCCCTTCTAAAATTCATATGTTGGAAGTCCTAAATCTCAATATCTCAGAAGGTTACTGTATTTGGAGGGTCTTTAAATAGTTAATTTATTTAAATTAGGTCATGGGGAAGCCCTAATCCAATATGACTAGTGTCTTTATAAGAAGAGAAGATTAGGACACAAACGCACTCAGAGGAAAGACCATGTGAAGACACAAGGAGGAGACAGCCATCTACAAGCCAACAAGAGAGGCCTTAGGAGGAACCAACCCTGATAACACCTTGTTCTCAGACCTCTAACATCTGAAACTATAAGAAAATAAAGATCTGTGTTTACGTCACTCAGTTTGTGGTACGTCGCTGTGGCAGCCCTAGTAACCAATACACTGAGAGGTACCATGTTCTCTCCAATCAAGGTTATGGCTTTGGACAATTCCTCACTTGTGTATCTTGATTTCTGAGTACTCTGTGTCGGTGACCTTTGGTTCCTGAAGTTGCACCTTGTGGAAGCGTAGGAAAGCATAGTGGAGCTCCTGCTCATCTTCTGAGATGGGGCCAGCCTCCGCAGGATGGTCTGAAACTATGCCTGTCTGGAACTGGTGCTGATGACCCTGAATGGAAGAAAAGAAAAGATTCAGGGCTGGACAATCGGTTCTCAAAGAAAGCAGCCAAGGATCAGAAAGGGAGTAGAACTGATGTAACTTTATTATTTATCCATTCATTTATTATTTTATTTTATTTTTGAGATGGGGTCTCGCTCTGTTGTCCAGGCTGGAGTGCAGCGGCATGATCACAGCTCAGGCAGCCTCGAACACCTGGGTTCGAATGATCCGTCTGCTTCAGCCTCCTGTGTAGCTGGGACTACAGGCATGCACCACACCTGGCTAATTTTTGTAGAGATGGAGTTTCACCATGTTGCCCAGGCTGGTCTTGAACCCCTGGGCTCAAGGAATCCACCCACCTTGGCTTCCCAAAGTGCTGGGATTACAAGCATGAGCCACCACGTCCACCGCACTCATTTATTTTAAAATATTTAATAATTAAGATTGGCAAGCCCTTAGTGAGTGTTTACATTAAGCAGTCATATTCTATTCTCAAAAAATGCTTTGGAGTGGATTCCATGATTACATTCATCTTACAAACAGGGACACTAAGGCTAAGAGAGGCTCCACATATTGCCTAAAGACACACATCTATGTAAATGCACCACTGAGCAGGACTCAGAACCAGCTTACTGTTGTGTAGGTCATGTGACATGTGCTAGATGTTAAGCCATGAAGAAAGCAGACACAGTCCCAGATAGTAGGCAGTGTGGTTTTCTATGAGATGCAGTTAGTTAAAAACAGGAAAAAAAAATCACGTTTTTAATTCATGATAGCAGATATTTTGAAATATAAAGCAGGGGCAGGAGTGGCATATCTGATTCCTAGACAGGTACTGGAGGATGGAACAGAGACCAGGTCCTGCAGTACAGGCTACCGGATGCCCTCTCCTGTACCTTCTCTTTCCAGCGCCCCTGAAAACTTGAAAGTAAAGCATGGTAAAGAAATTATGTAATGATTCCCAACAAAGTGGGGATTTAACACACACTAAGTGTGTTATTCCTCCAAATAAACCAAGAGGAAATACAAGAAATTATGGAATGAGCAAATAAGAAAAAGTGGGAAATCTCTGGGGAAACAAAATATTTTATACTGGAGTGTGTGTGTGTGTGTGTGTGTGTATGTGTGTGTGTTCAGGAAGGCATTGGTGACAGTGGGTGAATGGCTACAGAAATGAGATTTATGTTCTGCTCATGTCTTTCCTCCATCATTGGGATAATATTTTCCTGCCTGCATTCTAGCTACACAAACCAGTGGCAAAGTCCGAGACTAAAGGTGTGAATTTCTGTAGGAGAAATGACAGATCAGCACAAAAGCCCTATTGAATGAAGAAAAGGACAGGTGGAAGTTGCCTCTTCCTGGGCTTCCCGTGGCCACCTTCCCCCATCCACACATCCCAGACTTTTGGAAGACAGTCTAGGTATTACCTCCCCCAGCACCAATTTTTCCTGAGGGTCTGAACAACAGGAATCATGACTTGAATTATTCTTGGTCAGTTCTCATTCAGTCTATGGAAGAGTAACTGGCACCCTCCCGGCATAATTAGAAAACTATACATAGTATGTGAAATATGTGTTTTACAAGGAAAACAGGCAATCCAGGACTGTGACATCTGAAAGAAAGGAAACCAATGAGGTGAGTCTCATGATCAAATGACAATTTCCAAACTGCAGTATGTGGAGGATAAATCCAAGCAGAACACAAGAGTCTTATGAAACTGTGGTGGCAGCAACTGCAGTTTGAGTGGGAATGATGTGGGTGGAATTTGTAGAGCAGAGTACAGAGAGAAAAAGCTATACAGAGAAAGAACTCCAAAAAATATGCATAGAGGTCCCGTTGAATCTTTGGCTGAATACTAAGCTGTATGCACAGAGTGAAAGGCTGAAAGCCTGGGTACGTGCTTCTGGAGAAGGAACAGCTATGAGAAAGCTGGAATGAAGGCAAATGTAAACTCACCCCACCAAAGCTTTTGTAAAAATCTTTGAATGGGTCAAGACAATCCACTAATAAATTAACTGCATTCGAGAACAAAGCTCAACAATTTTTAAAGGAAGATTAAAATATCCAGATAATCAACAATATAACATGATGTCCAGTATGCCACCAAAATCACTACCTATGCGAAGAAGCTGTGGAATGTAAGCAATGAAAAGCATATCAGTAAATAGAAACATATCACCAAATGATGGAATTAGCAGAAAAGAAGATTAAAAACAGCTATAAATACACATATTCAAAGACTTAGGCCAGGTATGGTTGTCCATGCCTGTAATCCCAGAACTTTGGGAGGCTGAGGCGGGCAGATTGCTTTGAGCTCAGGAGTTCGAGATCAGCCTGGGCAACATGGTGAAACCCCATCTCTAATCCCCAACCCATGAAAAAATTAGCCAGATATGGTGGCTCACGCCTGTAGTCCCAGGTACCCGGGAGTCTGAGGCTGGAGAATTGCTTGAGCCCGGGAAGTGGAGGTTGCAGTGAGCTGAGAACATGCCATTGCACTCCACCCTGGGCAAAAGAGTGAAACCCTCTCTCAAAAATAACAACAAAAACTTAAAGGAAAGCAGAACATAATAAGGAAATGAAAACTATGAAGAACTGGGCTGGGTGTGGTGGCTCACACCTGTTAAGTCCAGCAATTTGGGAAGCTGAGGCAGGAGTATTGCTTGAGCCCATGAGTTTGAGACCAGCCTGGGCAACATGGTGAGACCCTGTCTTTACAAAAATTTGTTTAAAAAATTAGCCAGGCACAGTGGTGCATGCCTGTAGTCATAGCTATTTGGAAGGCTGAGGCAGGAGGATCACTTGAGCCTAGGAGATCGAGGCTGCAGTGAGCCATGTTCATGTCACTGCACTCCAGCCTGGGCGATAGAGTGAGATCCTGTCTCAGGAAAAAAAAAATAAACTGAATTGAATTTCTAGAGATGAAAAATGGCAATATCTAAAAAGAAAAGCTAATAGCAGATTAGGTACGGCAGAAGAAAATAGCAACGAACTAAAAAACATAGACAATAAAAACTTTCCAAACCGAAGCACAAAGAAAACACAAAAACGAAAAATAAATAAGCACAGCCTCACTGGCCTGTGGGACAATATCAAGCATTCTGACACAGGTGCAACTGAGATCCCAGAAAGGGGAAGGGGGCAGAAAAATTATGGAAAAAATAATGATTAAAATGTTTTCACAATACCAAGTCGTATATCTAAGAATATCTGCAAATACCAAGAAAGATAAAAACAAAGAAAACCACACCTAGGCATGTCATAATCCAATTGCCGAAAACTAATAAGGAAAAGAAATGTGCCCTAGGGAAGCCAGATGATTGGACACCCCTGCTAGAGGATAAAAGTAGTAACTCTCCTCTCAGCAGTCTGATGGAACTGGGTAAACCAAATTTGATGTTCTGGGTCTGTTAATGAGAGGCCCAGTAAACACCCCAAACCTTCCGTTAGGACTCAAGAAGGGTTACAGGTTAAAAGTAAGGGTCGGCTGGGCACAGTGGCTCACGCCTGTAATCCCAGCACTATGGGTGGCCAAGGTGGGCAGATCACAAGGTCAGGAGATCGAGACCATCCTGGCTAACACGGTGAAACCCCGTCTCTACAAAAAATACAAAAAAAATTAGCCAGGCGCGGTGGTGGGCACCTGTAGTCCCAGCTACTCGGGAGGCTGAGGCAGAAGAATGGCGTGAACCCAGGAGGCAGAGCTTGCAGCCAGCCGAGATCGCGCCACTGCACTCCAGCCTGGGTGACAGAGCGAGACTCCATCTCAAAAAAAAAAAAAAAATTAGTAATATTTTAAAACTACCAAAAAGGCAAAAAAGGGAGATAAATATAAGAGGACAAATATAAATATAAAGCAAAGATCAACCTGGTAGAATTAAACTGAGCCAAATCAATAATCACATTAAATATAAATGGTCTAAACACTCCAATTAAAAGGAAGATATTGGCAGACTTGATAAAATAGTAGAATAAATGTTGTGATATCTGTAAGACAGACACAATACATATGAAGGCACACATGTGTTAAAAGTAAGAGGAGGGAAAATACATAACAAGCACTAATATCAAGAACACTAGAGTGGCAATATTAAATCAGACAGTGTATTTTAGGAAAAGAAATATTAACAGAAATAAAGACATTTCATAATGATAAACAAGTCAATTCACTAAAAGATATAAAAATCCTAAGTGCATATGCAACCAATCACAGAGCATGATTTAAGAAAGTAAATTGTAAAAATAAACAGACAGAAAATCACTAAGGATATAGAAGGCTTGAACACTAGTGTAAAATAACTTGACCTAATTGACATTTATAAAATACTACATCCAGTATCTTCAGAAAACACATTCTTTGCAATTGCACATGTAACATTCACCATGGTAGACTGATTTTTCATGTACTTGTACTACCAGTTACTGAGATAAGAGTTTTTAAAAAATTGACTATAGAGTGTGCACTACTCTAATGGAGAGGAGTTAGAGTGGCAAGTAAACATTAGCTCGCCAACTAGACCATCCAGAAGGACACGCTGAAATTCATTAAGGAAGCAACATGACCCGGGGAGCAGAGAAGAATGAGACAAAGCAGCTCCCTACCCAGGATTGGCACGGAGCCAAGGGAGGCTCCCCACCAAGGGGAAACAGTGAGTGAGCGACAGCCCCTAAGGACCCACACTTCTGCCATGGACCTTTGCAATCCTGGGCATGAGAGATCCCCCGAAGCCTCCAGACTGACATGGAGAGCTGTGTGGAGTCTGGGCAGAGCCACTGCTCAGGCCCATGTGGAGCCCCAAGGGCCTTGGACCTATGAGCAGCTGGGCACCAGGTGTCATAGCTTCACCAACGGGAGAGGCCAGGCTCTCTCACACGCTCTCAGGGTAGGGACCACATTTATGGTGCTGAGGAGCAGATGGATTGCAGACCTCACCTCTGCTACAGCTCGCCAGACAAAGCCCACTGGCCTGGGACCCCAGCACAGCCACCTCACCCCTGCCTGAGCACTTGGGCCATCAGCAGCTCTCCATTTCCCTGGGACAGGGCTCCCAGAGGTAACAGACAAGTCTGCCATTTTTTCTGCTGCCACAGCTCCCACTCCTACTCCCCTGAGGCTGGAGAGGGAGAAAAGAGCATAAGGACTATCACTGGCCTCCAACACACCAGAACTGCTTTATGGAAAATAAGCCAGACTTTATCAGTGTGGGTCCCTGCCCCTGTTATTCCTCACTGAGAAGGACATCCTGACCTGGGCCCCGAGCACAGCTGCCCTGCCTCCACCTGAGTTGGTGGCAGTTCTGTGTTTCTCTGAGGAGGATATCCCAGGGTCAACCTACAGGCTCTTTGCCATTGCCACTGCAGTGGTACTGCCCTTGATGCCTTCAGGCTGGGTAAAGAATAAAGACCTTGATAACTTTGCTGGCACCTCCAACACACTACAACCACCATACAGAGAGAAGCCCAGTCTCGCTTCCCTGTGGGACCCCTACTCCCTGCTCTTCACCAGGCGAGGCCCCTGGCTGGGGCCTGCAGCACAGGGGCCCCACCCCTAGATGAACGTTCCCATTGGCGGTGGCTCCGTGTCTTTCTGGGGTGGAGCTCTTAGAGCAGCTGGCAGCCCCTCTGCCATTGCTGCTGCAGCCATGCTGCCCTTGCTGCCCTCAGGCTAGGGAAGGAACAAAGAGCCTGATTTATTTGGTGGAACCTCCAGCATGCCACAGCTGCACTACAGAGAGGAGCCCAGTCTCTCTTCCCTGTGAGCCTCCAACTGTTACTCTTCACCAGGTAAGTCCACCTGCTTGGGCTCACAGCACAGCTGCCTCAACCTGGGGTGATTATTCCAATTGGCAGCAGCTCTGCATTCCTCTAGGATGAAGCCCCAAGAGACAAGGAAAAAGCCCTCTACCACTGGCACTTCCAAGGTCCCTGCCCCTGCTGCTCCAAGCTGGGGAGGAAACAAAATGCCTGGGCTCACCACAGGGCTGTAGTGTGCAGCCAGAGTGCCAAGTCAAGATCTGTAGCCAGTACTTGAGTGAGAGAGGAGCCCACAGTCTCAGAGCACTGGGAGGGAGCATGGCTGCAAATGTGAGGGAATACAGAGGATTCATGTGGCTGAACAAGAGCCTACCTGCCAGCCATTGTGCTTCAGCACCATCTATTGGATCACATCCAAACTTCAACACCAAAAATACTTTGCTAATATACCCCACTGTGAAACTAAGGACAATAATTTAGCAACAAGTAAAGACCGTGCACAAAGCTTTGGCCTTCTGAAAACATCCAGAAACAAAGCCAACTGACTATACTCAAATTACAGCACAATTAAGGGAACATGAGCCCAAATAAATGAGAAAGAACCAGTGCAAGAACTCTGGCAAATCTAAAAGCCAGAGTGACTTCTCACCTCATAATGACCACACTAGTTCCCCAGCAAAAGTTCTTAACCAGAATGAAATGGATAAAATAACAGATGAAAAATTCAGAATCTGGATGACAATCAAGATTATTGAGATTCAGGAGAAAGTAGAAACCCATTCCAGGGAATCAAAGGAATCCAGTAAAACAATTGAAGAGATGAAAGATGAAATAGCCATCTTAAGAAAGAACCAAACTGAGATGATAGAGCTGAATAACTCACTACAAAAATTTCATAACACAATCGGAAGTATTAACAGCAGAATAAACCAAGCTGAGGAAAGAATATCAGGGCCCAGAGACTGGTTCTTCAAATTAACTCAGGCAGACAAAAGAACAAAGAATTTTAAAAATGAACAAAACCTCCAAAATCTGTGGGATTATGTAAAGAGACCAAATCTACAACTCATTGGCATCTCTGAAAGAGAAGGAGAGAGAGCAAGCAATTTGAACAACATATTGGAGGATATTGTCCACAAAAATGTCCCCAGCCTCTCTAGAGAGGTCAGCATGCACATTCAGGAAATTCAGAGAACTTTGGTAAAATAATATATAAGACAACCATCCCCAAGACACACAGTCATCAGGTTCTCCAAGGTCAATGCCAAAGAAAAAATATTACAGGCAGCTAGAGATGCCTGTAATATTGTAATAGTGATGAGCAGTAAGGACTTTGGGTTGATTTGGGCTGTCTACTCTAGGGCTTGTATCTACCACATTCCTTGTACTTAATGCACCTGACACAGACTAAGTTTTGTTCATTTCTTTTTCTCAATAATCAATGCCATAAGAAAAGGCTAATATTCCAGGAAATATGATAATCTGACACATGAGGAGCATAAATACCCCCAACAAATTAACTGGACTACATATTTAATCAGAACTATTAGATTCAGTTTCACATGTGACTATTTTAAATTATTGAAATCAATACTTTTAAAATTATTACTGAGTCAAAAATTTAAAATAGTCACATGTGGAACTGCAGGGAATGTCAGGTGTTAATGAAGAAATGCCTCAGGGTCCTTACTTAGGGCAGCATTCAAAAGGGATAATGCTGAATGGAAATTAAGGTCTCTATCACTCACCCTGGAGCCTGAGACCATGACGGGGTTCACATCATCCGTGTTTTGCACTGGCTGGGCTGCTTTCTTCCTTCTAGTCTTCATTCTGAGGGAACAGCCCTAAGCCTTTCAGCCTGGTTATTTGGAGCCTCTTTCCCCAAAAGAGAACCATCTCCCCACTCCCTATGGAGAGTACAGAAGTAATGAAGAGGTCCAGGTGCTCACATGAGCCCAAGAGTTGGACCATGGTTTCAAAGAGACCATGCTTGGTTCAGCTGGTCAACGGGGTAATTCACACCACCACTACCCTCCCTTTCCTCACTCTCGACTTTCCCAAGCACCCCATTTTCCTCCACTCAGGTTTTCTGAGATTCTGCCACCTGCATGCCCTTCCCACATCAAGTCTTTCTGTGCCTCCCTGGAGCCCACTCTCACCTGAAGATGAAGCAAACACAGAGGAAAACCAGGGCTGTGATGCCAGCTCCCCAGACTGCTCCCAGGACACCACCAGCCCTGCCTTCTGGTTTCCCTATAATTTGAATTTTGAGTGAACTCCAGTTCCAATTCCAGGACATCCTCCCAACAGCCATTCCTCTTCACCTTCCACTAATGTGACCACCCCCATCCAGGACTCAGTCACTCACCATTTCACTGCCCTGTGAACCCGGAACCAGCCTCTTCTCTCTCCATGACTCCCCCTTCCCCCAACTGCAAGACTGAGGATGTTGTGCCCCCAGCCACTCTGGTCTGGGCCTTGGAAACATCTTCTCAAAGCTTCATTTCTCTGGAGCAGTTAGGGGTTGAATTATGTCTCCCTACAATTCCTATTTTGAAGTCCTAACCCCCAGAACCTCAGAGCGTGAGCTGATTTGGAGAAGGGTCATAGCTGATGTAATTAGTTATAATGAGGTCTTCCTGGATCAGGGTGAGCCCTAATCCAATATGACTGTTGTCCTTATAAAAAGGGGAAAATGTGGGTAGGGTGTGGTGGTTCACACCTGTAATCCCATCACTTTGGGAGGCAGGGGCCGGCAGACCACGAGGTCAGGAGATCGAGACCATCCTGGCCAACATGGTGAAACCACATCTCTACTCAAAATATAAAAATTAGCTGGGCATGGTGGTGGGCGCCTGTAGTGCCAGCTACTCAGGAGGCTGAGGCAGGAGAATCTTTTGAACCCGGGAGGTGGAGGTTGCACATGTCAGATTACCATGTTGCAGTGAGCCAAGATGGCACCATTGCATTCCAACCTGGTAACAGAGTGAAACGCTCTCTCTCTCAAAAAAAAGGGAAAATGTGGACACAGATGCACATGTGGACACAGACACCACCATGTGAAGATTAAGTCAGAGGTCGAGGCAAGGCTCCTTCAAGCCAAGGAATGCCAAAGACTCCCAGGAAACCACCAGAAGCCAGGGAAGGAGCATGGAAGAGATTTTCCCTCACAGCCTCAAAAGGAACCAACTCTAACACCATACATGATCTTGGACTTCTGACCTTGAGAACCATGAGACAATAAATCCCTATTGTTTAAGTCATGCACTTTGAAGTGCTTTGTTATGGCAGCCCCAGCAAACTCATTCAAGGACCCAGGCTTCTCTTCCCCCAGTTATCACCTCTAAGCAGACTCCTGACCTGGCAGCAGCTGGGACAGAGCTGCTCTGGGATGTTCTGGGCCTCAAAGCTGAGCCTGAGACTTGAGCTGAATCCCTGGCAGAGGCTCAGGGAGCTGTTGGCCAAGGGACCGGCTGGCTGGGGGTGACTGTGAAGGAGCCATGGCTGCTGTTCCCATCCCTCCAGCATCCCCTCCCCAAGCTGCCAGTGCAGGGAGGAGCCACTGCAGTGTGGACTCTAAGCCTCCCAGAGGTAGGAGGGTCCCAGCAGTTGTGAGGGGTCTGGGGAGGGAGGACAGGACTTAGCAGGGGCCTCTTCTCTGAATACTATGGAGTTCTCGCCCAGCTGCCCACACTCTCGCGCACCTTCCCCCACACTCACGATGCACAAAGAGACTCAGAGAGATTTGCAGGGAGCCCAGAGGATGCTGAGCACGGCAGGTGAAATCTCCTTCTTCTGCAGACCCTACTTGAGGCAGCTCCAGGACCCCGGTATTGGAGATGGGGGTGGCGTTCAGGGCGGGGAAGCCCTGGAACCAGCTCAGGTGTGCAGGGGGGTTGCTGTCAGCATCACAGAGCAGCCGCAGAGCCTGGCCCTCCAGGACAGGGAGGGACGAGGTGTTTTGCAGGATTTTGAAGGCTTTGGGGAGAGAGGTGCAGAGAGTGAGAGACGGGGTGTAGGGGCAAGGCACTGATGTCCCTCTCCTCCTGTGGGGTCCACACTAGCTCTGAGGAGGAGACTAGTAAAGTGGGGGCCTCAGGTCTTCAGAAAAGCCCAGACCATTTCCCTGGAGCTGCCCAGGCTGTCCTGCAGAGAGTGGAGCAGGGGCTGTGGACAGCGTCGTGGAAGAGAAGTGCCATTCCTGGACCATGGAGATGCCTGTGACAGTAGGAAAACAAGCAAGAGAGAAGGGGCAGTGCGAGGGGTGTGGCAGCTCCTGCGGATGAGGTGACAAAGGCTGGGGGTGAGCAAAGACTCAGTTCAGGGCTTTGAAGTCTATGGAGGCCTTAGTCCTGGCTTCTCATATTGATCCCCGTTAGTCCCCACTCTGCTTCAATCTGGCCCTGGAGAGAACAGGACAGGCTGGTTCCTACCTGTGCTGTTTCCTTGGAAGATGCTGACGGCCACTTTCTGTGGAGCATCTGGGGTGGAAAGAGGTGGCTGCCTCAACATGCCTGAATAGGGATGGTAGGCATGGGGCCTTCCCCTCAGGAGCCATGAAAACAGGGAAGGGGGCTCTCCTCTTTGGCCACCAGGTCCTCAACTTTAAGCTCTGGCTCAGCCCTGCCCTGTCCCCCCACACCCTCAGGGACCCGGGCGTCCTGGCCCAGCACTCACAGGAGACATTGAGCTGGATGGTTCTCTCCACGGTCACACTGGCTCCAGGGAACGTCACCTGACAGGTGAGGTTGGTGCTGTGGTCCTGGGGCTGTGGGGTGATTGTGAGCACCGAGGACTGGGTGGTCCTGGGGCCCAGGGAGGTGGGGGCAGCTGACATCCAGGAGAAGATAGGGGGCGTCCCCTGCTCACAGGCCCAGGGCACAGAGCAGGTCAGGGTCCTAGAACAGCCAGACTCCAGGGTCCCTGGGATGGAGATGTTGGGCCTGTGGGTCAGGGCTGGTGAGGAGATGGGGACGCAGGATCAGGACGGGGGTCTGAGGTTTCACCCAGGGGGAAGCCCAGTCTCTGGTCCAGCTCCTCCCCTGAGCCCAACACGCTTAATGGTACCCATCTCCCAAGACGGGGCTCCCATCCCAGCCCTGCCCTAGGGCCCCCATGACCTTCCCCTGTGGCTAGTCCTGGAGCTGGTTCCTTACCCATCACACGCACAGAGAGCTTGGAAGATGTATAAACGTATTTCGTCCATTTCAACTTCAACCGAAAGAAGTATGCAGCATTGTCCCTCCTCCGGGCATCTCTGATGCTCAGGGAGCAGTTCTTCCTTCTGGGATCCCAGAGGAGGTGGAATCGGCCCCGGGTCTCCTCCTGCACTTCTTCATGTGGGTCATTTGTGGCCACTGGAACATCAGCCCCTTCCAGGAACCAGTAGCCATAATCAGGGTACGAGGCTGAAGAAGTAGTGGGCAATCTGCAGGGTACGAGGACGCACAGACCCTCCTGCACCGTCAGTGACTCTGGGCCCTCCAGCTGGAATCTCCGCTCCTGAGCCAGGGCCCCTACGGAGACATGAGGGTCAGCTTGGCCCAGCCCCAGGGCACCTCTCCCCTGGCCCACTCACCTGCCCACAGCAGGGGCAGCAGCAGCGGTAGCATCTCTGAGGCGGAGGCTTCCTGGGCTCCCTGCGTGAGCAGAGAAGGGGAAGGGAGTGGAGGGGAAGGACTGCGGGGAGGAACGGGTGGCTGGGGAGGAGCGCGTGATCTCGGCTGTTCACAGAAGAGGAACTACGAAGCCACAAGCCCTCCGCGCTCCACTCCCTCTGCACAGAGCAGACGGAAACCTTGCGACCCAGACACCTGCGCAAAGAAGAGCAGAGGAGCAGAGATTGTGTCCCGCCTCCCACCTCGGGGCTTCCTGTGAGCAACAGAGCCTGGAGCAGGGCCTCCGAGGGCATCTGAGGAATGTGACACCCATGTCCAAGGCCGTCCC
The DNA here is from genome assembly GCF_006542625.1 of Nomascus leucogenys. NCBI lineage: Eukaryota > Metazoa > Chordata > Mammalia > Primates > Hylobatidae > Nomascus > Nomascus leucogenys. The sequence continues at coordinate 65,685,386 of NC_044390.1, forward strand.
CCGCTGAGGTGCTTTTCTGTGCACCACTGTTTACACCTGGGAGCTGGTCACTCCTGGCCTCAGAGAGTCACAGCCTCATCCGAAGCCATGAGAAAGTCAGTCCTGCAGGATATAGGATTCTGCAGGGTCTGTGGGAGTGTCTGGGACAGTGAAAGGAAGAAGGGTCCCAGGTGCAGCGTGGGTGGTAGCCACTCATTCATTCACTCATTCATTCATTCATTCATTCATTCACCAAACACATAGTGAGCATCTGTATGTAGGTGGGGCTGGAGAAGAGATGCCAGGGACCTGGTCCCTATCCCTGAGGTGATCCCCATCCATAGCCTCCCATCCTCAGCACACACCCACACTATCTAGCTTTAGAGCTGTGGACACTGGTGAGTTTGCCATGTGACACAGTAGAGTGCCGGATATTTTTAAAAACGTGAGTATGGAGGTTTTTCCTTGACAGCTAGTACGCTGATTTACAAAATTTCAATGACATCTCCAAAATAAGAACCATGCAGCATCTTCATGTAGATCAAAAGGGAGGACACATATTTTATGAACTGCAGTGCAGAAGAAACTTCTTTTGAATTAATGTTGCCACTCAGTGCAGTGTGGACTGGAGAGATTTTTTTTTCGGTCCTCATCAGGGAGATTAGCAATTTCTTTCCTGTAAAAAATCTGCTTCTCACAGTTAAATGTGGCACAAAAGACATATTTCTGGACAACATGAGCAGAATATCCAGACAAAATTAAAATTTTTAGGTCTAGCTCACATGGCTTTCCATTTTCCTCTGTGCTGTATGCATCTGGCAAATCTTTAATACCTATGGTGTTAGAATTTGCCACCATATATTTGTAATTTTTTGCCACCATATATTTGTAATACCTATGGTGTTAGAATTTGCCACCATATATTTGTAATTTTTTTATTTCCACAAACTTAAGGAGTAGATGTAAAATTTTGTTGCATGTATATAATGCGTAGTAATTATTTCAGGATATTTAGAGTGTCTGTCACCTGAGTGCAATACATTCTTGTTAACTAAAATCACACTATTCTGCTTTCTAACACTGAATTTATTCCTTTTAACTGTATGTTTGTAGCACTTCACTCACTTCTCTTTATCTTCCGTCTTCCCCCTATCTGACCCTTTCCAGTCTCTGTTGTCTTTCTACTGTCTACCTCCATGTGATAATATTTTTTTAGCTCCCACGTGTGAGAACATGCAATATTTGTCTTTTTGTATCTGACTTATTTCAATTTAGATAATGAATTCTAGTTCCACCCGTGTTGCTGCAAATGACACGATTTCATTCTTTTTAATGGCCAAATAGTATATACCATATTTTCTTTATCCATTCATCTGTTAATTGACACTTAGGTTGATTCCATATCTTTGATATTGTGAATAGTGCAGCAAAAATCATGTGAATGCAGGTATCTCTTTGATGTATTTCTTTCTTTCCCTTCGGGTAGATACCCAGTAGTGGGATTGCTTGCGTGATCAAATAGTAATTCTATTTTTAGTTCCTGAGAAATGTCTATAGTGTTTTCCAAAGTGGCTGTACTAGTTTTAAATTTCCACCAACAGTACAGAAGAGTTATCTTTCTCCTCATCCTTGCCAAAATCCGTTATTTTTTGTTTTTTTTTTTTAGTAATAGTCATTCTGACCGGGTAAGATGGTATCTCATTGTGGTTTCAATATGCACTTCTCTGATGATTAGTGATGCTGACCATTTTTTCGTATTGGCTGTTCTTATGTATTTTTTGAGAACTGTCTATTCCTGTCATTTGCCCACTTTTTACTTGGATTATTTGCTTTTTCCTGTTGAGTTGTTTGAATTCCTTGTATAGTCTGGATGTTAGCCTCCTGTCAGAAGAATAGTTTGCGAATATTTTCTCCAATTTAACGGGTTGTTTCTTCACTCTGATTACTTCTTTTACTGGCAGAAGCTTTTTGTTTATTAAGTCCCATTTGTTTATTTTTGTTTTTGTTGCCTGTGCTTTTCAGAACTTAGTCATAATTTCTGACTCTTCTGACCAATGTTCAAAAGAGTTTTCCCTAGATTTTCTTGTAGCTGTTTTTTAATATATATATATAGTTTTGGGTCTTACATTTAAGTGTATGATTCATTTTGAGTTTTTTTTATATGGTGAGAGAGAAGAATCCAGTTTCATTCTTTTGTGTGTGGGTATACAATTTTCCCAGCACCATTTATTGAAGAAGGTGTCCTTTCCTCAATATAAGCTCTTGTCAGTTTTGTTGACAATCAGTTGGCTGTATACATGTGGCCTTATTTCTGGGTTATATTCCATTGGTCTGTGCATCTATTTTTATACCAGTATCATGCTGTTTTGGTTATTGTAGCCTTGTAATATACTTTGAAGTCAGGTAATGTGAGGCCACCAGCTTTGTTCTTTTTGCTCAGGATAGCTTTGGCTATTCAGGCTCTTTTTGGATCCATATGAATTTTATAATTGTTTTTTACAATTCTGTGAAGACTGACATTGGTATTTTGATATGGAGTACATTAAATCTTTAGCTTGCTATAGACCAATGTGGTCTTCTTAACTATCTTAATTCTTCTAGTCCATGAGTATGGGATGTTTTTCCACTTGTTTGTGTCATCTTCAACTTCTTTCATCAGTGTTTTTTAGTTTTTCCTGTATAGATTTTCACCTGGTAGGTCATTAAGAGCATATTGTTTCATCTCCATGCATTTGTCTTGTTTCCAGAGTTCCTCTTGGTGCTGACTTGTTGTTTTGTTCCATTGTGGTCTGAGTATACATTTAGTATAATATTGATTTTTTTTAATTTATACAGACTTATTTTGTGGCCAAATATATGGTGTATCCTGGAGAATGTTTCATGTACTAATGAAAAGAATATGTATTCTGCAGTTGTTGGGTAGAAGTTCTGTAAAAGTCTGTTAGTTCCATTTGGTCTATAGTGTGGTTTAAATGTGATGTTTGTTTGTGATTTTCTTTCTAGATGATCTGTCTAATACTGAGAACAGGGTGCTGAAGCTTCTCATCATTATTGTATTGCATTCTATCTCTCTCTTTAGATCTAGTAATATTTGCTTTATAGATATGGCTGCTCCATTGCTGGGTGCATATATATTTAGAATTGTTATATCCTCTTGCTGGGTTGATCCCTTCATCATTATGTAATGACCTTCTTTGCCTTTTTCTACTGCTCTTGACCTAAGGTCTGTTTTATCTAAGTATAGTTACTGCTGCTTAATATTGGTTTCCATTTGTGTGGAATATCTTTCTCCATCCTTTTACTTTTGGTCTATATGTGTCTTTTCTCAAGGTGTGTTTCTTTAAGCTGCATATGGTTGAGTCATTTTTAAAATCCATTCAGCCATTCTATATCTTTTAAAAGGATACTTTAATCCATTTACATACATGGTTATTATTGATTTGTGAGGCTTTCTTTCTGTCAGGTTATTAACCATTTTCTTGTTTTAAACATTCATTGTTTCTTTCCTTTTATCTTATTGTTTGTCTTTGTGATTTGGTGGATTTCTGTAGTGGTACCACTTGAATCCTTTCTAGTTCTCATTTGCATGATTGCTTTACCAGTGAATTTTTTACTTTCATATGTTTTCATGATGATAAAATCATCCTTTTGCTTCCAGGTTTAGGACTCCTTTGAGTATTTTTTGCAGGGCTGGTCTAGTGGTAATAAATTCCATCAGCATTTGTTTGTCTTGGGATGAATTTATTTCTCTTTTACTTATGAAGAATAATTTCTTTGCATATTCTGTGGTGGCGGTTATTTTTTCTTTTAGCACTTAGAATATATCAGTTCCTTATTTTCTGGCGTGTATGGTTTCTGCTGAGAAATCTGCTCTTAGTCAAATGGAATTTCCTTTAGAGGTAGCTAGATGCTTTTCTCTTGCTATTTGTGGAATTTGCTCTTTAACTTTGACTTCACGCAGTCTGACTATAATGTGCCAAGGAGAAGACCTTTTGCATTGGGGATCTGCCTGGGGATCATTGGGCCTTCTGTATCTCTATACCTAAATCTTTTGTTAGACTTGAGATGTTTTCATGTATTATTTTGCTGAGTAGGTTTTCCAATATTTCTTTGTTTCTTCACCCTTAGAGATACCAATAATTTATAAATTCCATTGCTTTATGTTGTCCTAAATGTTATTAAGGCTATGTTCATTAGTTTTTATACTTTTCCCTTTATTTTTGTCTGACTAGATTATTTCAAAAAACCTGTCTTCAAGTTCTGAGATTCTTCTGCCAGATTTAGTCTATTGTTGAACTTTTCAAATGTGTTTTGTATTTCCTTCAATTAACTATTCAGTTCCAGAATTTATATTTGGTTATTTTAAAATATATATATCTCTTTGATCAATTTCTCATTTATATGCTGAATTATTTTTCTGGTTTCCGTAGTATTGATTTTCAGAATTCTGTTGTATCTCACTGAGCTTCTTTAACATCAATATTTTGAATTATTTGTCTGGAATTTCAAAAATTTCTTTTTGATTAAGATCTATTTCTGCAGAATTCTTGTGTTCCTTTCCTTGATCTTTCATGTTTCCTGTGTCCTTATGTTAAAATCTCTGCATCTAGTATAACAGTGGCTTCTTCCTATTTTTTAATTTACTTTCACAGAAGACATTTCTTTTTTTTTTCATGGTCCAAGCATGTGGTGATTTTTATTAAGAATAACTTTGATTCTAAGAATTCCACTCTCAATTCTTTAATGCTTTCCATTAAAAACAATTATGCAAGAGCAAATACAAAAAATATTAAATTATGAAAACCAATCCATTAAGGCTCCCTTTATATATAATATACACTCAAACAAGTCAAGATTTTTCAGAGTAGAAGAATAAAATCAACTGTTATAGCTTAGAAAGCAACACTACTACTATGAGACTATAAAACATTGAACTATTTTAAGAAAATCACGCTGTGGAAAAATGCAGCCATTTTTTGTCAAAAAGTGGCTCAAAGCAAAAAACTGCTCAGATGTTCAAGAGTCCTAGGGGTTTGGGCTGCACAGTATTAAGGGGAGAGAGAAGACTGACAGCCTGTTTGAATCAGGCTTGTGAGCCCAGCTCATCTGACAATTTCAAAGAGCTTCTCTGCCTAAACATTCCACCGCTTAGTATAAGACACTACTTTATGCTATTTACAAGTCTCCTTTTGGCCAGATTTTGTATTATTAATTACAAATAATTCTGCAGATTTGAATGAGATTAGGAAAGAAATGCTTTCTTAAGTAACTTTTTTTTTCAGTGAAGAATTAATTCTAGTTAAGCTCTAGGAACAGAATTGGTCCTTATAAAGGAGCCTATCAGGGCCTTTGAGAATATGATCAAGTGGCAGAATTGCTTCGAGAATACAGATTTCAAGATTGGACATCTAGTTAGATAAAAAGATATGAGCCAGTCCCAAATAGAAGACATTTCTTGAAAATGTATCTACTTTGCTTCTTTGGTGGGGTGCTTTGGCTTTGATTCTGTGTATGTGCGGTAGTGTACTTTCTGTATATTTCTTTGACTGTAAACAGCATTAGTGATATGCATGATTTCTTTGGCTAGTTGGAGCATGGTTATTAGTGGAGAATATGGTAAAGTTGTGCTAGGGACAGGGATGCTGAGTGGGAGAGTCTTCAGGTCCCCAGCTTTGGCATCAGTGGGCTGAGCATCTATCTCTGTGCCCCCGGGTGGTATATGCTGGCTTCTCTATTGGCAGTTACCAGTGGGTTGATTCTTGGGCCTTCAGGTTGCTCACTTGGATGCTCATAGTAGCACCAATGGATCAAGCAGTTGTGTGGGTTCTCAGGCCACTGGGCAGCCAGCATGGCATTGACAATAGCAATAGCATGGGCAAGATGATTCTATGAGTCCCAAGTGATGTGCATTTATGTTGGTGCTAGCTGCAATGGGCTGGACAAGACAGCATTTGGACCCACAGGTGGCACTTGCAGGTAGGCGCCAGGCAAGGTGGTAGCAGCCGGAAGTTTAGGTCCAACCTCAAGCCCCTAGAAGAAGTGCTCAGGTGCCCAAGGTAGTGAATTGGGTCGAGCAATCCGCAAGACCCTGGGCTATGTGCTCTGTCTCAGAGCGGGAGAGGTGAGGTGAAGCTGAGCTAGATGGGCTTGTGCTCAGGTCCTCAATGGTGAGAGCAGGCACTCACCATTGTGGGCAGGGTCAGAGCAATCATCGGGTCCCAGGCAGAGTATTTGGGTGAGGGGCAGTGGCAGCCTCACTGAGGCCCTGCTACTGAAGAGGGTAGGGCCATCTTGAGTGGTCACAGCCTGGGTCAGTTGAAGGTGGCGGAAGAACATATGTCCCTTTCACACTCCAGTCCTGGTGGGGCTCAACACCCCCCCTCCCACCCTGGTTGCTGGAGCCCCCATCTGGCTTGCAAACAAGTTCCAATGGCAATTTGTGCCCCTCTTGCATCCTTGTCTCAGATCCTGGCAGTGCTTGCTTCACAGCCACGGCTGCCCAAACCTTGCTCACCTTCTAGCCCCACCTGCAGGAGCACTCCTGGTTTGATCTCCTGTCCCAGCAGCAATAGCTTGAGTTTCTGTAATGCCCCAGTTTCAGTGTCTCTGGGTCCCTGAACAGCATACAATTTCCAGAGGATAAGCTTGAAAATGTTTAAGTGTCAGAAAGGTGTGGAACCCAGCAGGAGTTCCCTTCCTGGAGTAGTTCTGTCCAATGGTGTCCTGACTCTCTATGTTAGTTTCAGGTGTTGGAAGGGTTGAGGGCTTCTCCCTTGGCCAGGATTGCTGAATTCTGCCATGGAGATATGGACGACTGGAAGTCCCTAACTCAGTCCTTTGTGCATGGGAAGTCACACCCAGCTCCCAGCCAATCCCAGCCAGGGAGGCTGCCTATTTTCCTTCTCCTTCCCTGTTTTTGGTGTCCTCTGCCACTTCTCTGGTGGATTCCAGGATTTTCCCTTGGATAATGTAATTCGAGTGTGACTGTCTATACATTACTCTGGTTCTTCTAAGTGGAGGAGGCAGGCATGAAATGCTTCCAGTTAGTCGTCTTGAACTACCCTTATTTGAACAATTTTTAAACATAGTAGTATCTAGATAAATGTTCATTCATCCTTACTAAAATGAAAGAGCTAATTTTACCTTTATTTGATATATAAGTAATTGAGCCACCAGTAAGTATAATACTTGTTCTAGATTATCTTTTAAGTAAAAATGTGGCACATAATAGAAAATTCAACGAAATCTGTTTTAATAGTAAATAAAGTTATATCATGTTCATAGACTGGGAGGTTAAATATGAAGTTGTGATTTCTTATTATGTTTCTTTAATGAACTTCATTAGGTATAATTTTTATAGTCAAATTTGGAATTTATTTTGCCTAAAAGAGTTCCAGTGAGAGAAACATTTTGACATAACAGTGAAAACAAAATCCTCATACCTTACAATTAAAATTTTTGGATATTTGTATCATAAGCATGCCCGGCCTATAAGAAGCATCATTTCTACTAGAGATTTCTCATCAAGAATAAATTAGGTCGTTTTCATGAGGAAAACAAACAAAACTCTTAGTCATAACTTTGATCCATGTTCAATCTCCTCAACAAAGTTTTGCATGCATTATCTCTATACTAGAGATGTGAATTTTTAAAATTAGCAACACATATTTTTAATATACCTGAAGATATTTCCTTATTCCTTCCAATAATTATCAATAAAAGGAAACTCAGGTATATATATTATTATTATTAGATCTATCAGCTTAATTTTAATTTCTAATTTATATCTTTATCTAAATTGTTCAGTTTAATAAAAATAATTTAATGGGTTAAGACACTGCCTTCAACTGGGTTTTAGTTTAGAGCAGGAGACAGACCCTACATGAATATTTAATGTTGCATCTGGGCACTTTTTCTGACCTATGCCAGTTTGCCAACCAGTGTTTGTCCAACATACAAAGATAGGCTGCATATACTCAGAAACTGAATTATTGAGATTTCAACAATATACAAAAGTCATTTCATGTGCTCAAACTTTCTGTTTATTCTCTTGTTTAAGGAAAAGTGCTCATTGTTAACAGAAAAACAGGTTCTTGTGCCAGCAGGCTAGTAAATCTCATAATTTCATTAAAAACACTTTGGGTCACTGTACACTATTAATGGGACTGTATATTAGTACAGCCATTATGGAAAGCAGGATGTTGGTCCTCCTGAAATTAAAAATACAACTACCATATGATCCAGAAATCCCATTTATGGGTATCTATTGAAAGAAAACAAAAGTAGTATGTTGAAGAGACATTTGTACTCCCATGCTTACCAAAGTACTATCCACAATAGTCAAGATATGGAATCAACCTAAGTGTCCATCAGTGGGTGAATGGATAAAGAAAATGTGGTATGTATACGCAAGAGAATATTACTCAGCTTTGAAAAGAAAGAAAATTTTGTCACTTGCAACAACACGGATGAACCTGGAGGACAATATGCCAAGTGAAATAAACCAGGCACAGAAAGGCAAATACTTCATGATGCCGCTTATATGAGGAATCTGTACAAGTCAATTTCATAAAAGCAGAGGCTAGAACCCTGGTGATCAGGAGTGGGGGTTCGAGACAATGAAGAGATGTTAGTCAGAGGGTACAAAGTTTCAGGTAGACAAGAGGAATCTGGAAATCTCCCGTACTGCATGGTGACTGTAGCTAATAATACTGTATCATATGTTTCTTTTTTTTTTTTTTTTTTTTTTTTTGAGACAGAGTCTCGCTCTGTCGCCCAGGCTGGAGTGCAGTGGCGCGATCTCGGCTCACTGCAAGCTCTGCCTCCCGGATTCACGCCATTCTCCTGCCTCAGCCTCTCCGAGTAGCTGGGACTACAGGCGCCCGCCACCACGCCCGGCTAATTTTTTGTATTTTTTTAGTAGAGACGGGGTTTCACCGTGGTCTCGATCTCCTGACCTCGTGATCCGCCCGCCTCGGCCTCCCAAAGTGCTGGGATTACAAGCGTGAGCCACCGCACCCAAATGTGTCAATACTGCTAAGATAGTAAATTTCCAATGTTCTTATCACAAAACAAAACAAATATTGTTGGATACAAAGCAATCCTTTTGATGAGTATAAGGTGTTACTTTAACGTGCATACGGGTTGCTAAGTGTGAGATGTAATGCATACATTAGTTAGCTTATTTCTTCATTACACAATGTACACATATTTTAAAGCATTATGTTACATATAAATATACACAATTTTATTTGTCTATTAAAATAGAATAATGATAAAACACAAAGGAAGTGTCCACAAAACATCACATTGTATGCTGTAAATAAATACAATATTTATCTTTCAATTACACCTCAATAAGGCTGGAAATATTGCTTTGAAAAATCCAAAGGCACCAGGTGTGATGGCAGGTACCTGTTGTTCCCACTATTCAAGAGGCAGCTGTGAAGGAGGACAGCTTGAGCCCAGGAGTTCCAGGCTACAGTGGGCTATGACAATCATGCCTATGAAAAGCCACCACACTCCCACCTGGGCAACAAAGTGAGAATCTTCTAAAAAACATAATAAACAAATAAAATTTTAAAACTCCAAATGGAATCCAAATGAATTTTTGGAATTAATAAACAAAAAATCTTGCTGTTGCAAAGATCACGAATAACAAATGTGCCCACTTCTCCATCTGTCCTCACCCCTGTCTCTCCTCATCTGTGGTCACCACTTCACTCCAGCTGTGCATTGAAACATCTCCATCCTGGACCCCTCTCTTGAGCTCCAGATGTTTGCATCCAGCTGTCTCCCTCCTATCCCCATTCAGATGTCATGGGGATTCTCAGAATTATCATCGCCCCTGAAAGCCTCCCGTCTGCAGTCCTCCATGGACACAGCTCCTTCCTTCCAGGTGCTCAGGGGAACATTCTGTCCCCATCCTTGCCCTTCCCTTCCCCTCCCAGACAACACTCATTAGAAAATTCTGTGAGCCTGACCTTCCACTCACATCCAAAAACACATCCTCACCCCACCCTGCCTCCCTGGCTCAGCCCCATCCCTCCTCCTGGATGACCTAGCAGCGCCTTCTCAGTCTCCTGTGGCTGCCGTGACCCACGTGGGTCTGCTCTGACCAGAGCAGCTGAGGAGCCTCTGCTCTCTCCAAATGCTCCAGGTTCCTGCGTAGCCTCAGGGCCCCATGCGGGCTGCCCCGTCCTCCCCGCTGCTCCCTCCTCTGCCTCCTTCTGCTCTCAGGCTCGGGGCTCTGGCTGTGTCTGCAATGCCCAGGCCTGCTGCTGCCTCCCCTTCCCTCTTCCTGGGATGCTTTTCTCTTATTCAGACACAGAGCCTCCCTGCTCAGCACCTTCACGCCTTTGCTCACACACCACCTCCCCTCACTATCAGATAAGAAACGGTTCCCCAATCTATCTTATGTTTCTTTCCCTGCATGCCTTTTCTCCATACACAGATCACCATCCCACATGCTCTTATTTTATTTATTATTTCTTTTCATTTGTACTTTTCCTGTCTCTAGAATGATAGCTTCTTGAAGACAGATTTTTCATGCTGTGTCTACTGATGAACCCCTGGTGCCAACAATAAGACTGACACATAATGGATGCCCAGTAGAGTCATTGAAGTTGGCCGCTTCGTATCTATCACCAATAATGAATGAATGACTCTCCTCCCCTCAGAACCAAATAAGAATTACACACACACATACACACATACACATACACACACACACACCCCTGAGTGACATTAAGACTGAGGCTGAAGGACAATTGGGACATGGATTGGCAGGAATGGGAGGGAAAGGCATTTCAGAAGGAATTACACATGCAAAGTCTCGAAGCCACAGATGGCTTGGCCTGCAGAGACTTTGGGTGATGCAGGGAGAGGAGGGATCGGGAGGAGAGTCTGGCCAGGAACAGACCCTGCAAGGCCTCCATTCCAGGCCGTGGCATTTTCCCCTTGTTCTCCATCACTGGAGAAGAAACACGGCTGCTCAGACTGTGGAGGAACTGGATGAGGAGGCATCTGCAAACCGAGTCTGGAGTCTGTGTTGGGAGAGATGGGGGCAGGAGGTGAGGAGGGCTCAGTGTTCAGGGAGGAAGCAAGGCCCCAGGCATGACCAGGGCCAAGATGGAGAAAAGGGCCCCAGGATGAACCCTGCTTAGAAGGAGGGACAAGAGTTATTGATTTGTGGGATCTGGAGGAGAGAGGGAGGTCGAGGTGAAGACCCATATCCTCGTTCTGACTTTAGAGATGAGGGCCACTATGTCATCAGTAGGATGGGGATCCCAGGAGAAGTGGGTTGGGGGAAGAAGATGGGCAGCTCAACTTCAGCCATGCTAAGCAGAGCAATCTTGGAGGCCATTGAGGGGAGGTGTCCAGCAGGATGTTGAGGATGAGATGCCCACGAAACCTGAGAGATTAGCCCGTGACAGGGTCTGCAGCCTCCACGCCTGCAGCATGCTGCCTTTCCTTCCTGCAGAAACTGACACAGAGTGAAAAGACAAAGGCCTGCCAGTGTGGCCGGATCGGGGTGCAGAGGGCAGCAGACTCATCTCCCCGTGCCCTGCTAAGGAGCAGGAGGGGACTGGGGTGGAGAGAGCAGGCCTAGCCCCCAGAACCTCCCTAATGAGAGCAGGAACCTCCCCAGCCTGGACATTCAGTGAAAGCTGAGGACAGACAACAATTGGTCCATGTGGAATTCTCACCACAATTCAGCCTACTGCCTGGCCCTCTTGAGCCTTCAGGTTCCTCCAGCACTGGGACCTGGGATTCAGCATCGTGTCCTCTATACTCTCCACATCTCTCCCTGGTCCCTGGGGCAGCGCTCAGCTGAGGAAGAGGAGGCAGAGGCCGATAGGCAGGATCTTCACAGCTGCCTCCCCGACAGCCACCAAGACCACCTCCACTACGGGCCCTGATTTCAAAAAGTTTTGCCCCGGCTAGGAGCAGTGGCTCATGCCTATAATCCCAGCACTTTGGGAGGCTGAGGTGGGCGGATCGCTTGGGGCCAGGAGTTCAAGACCAGCTTGGCCAACAAAGCAAAACCCTGTCTCTACTAAAAATACAAAAGAAATTACCTGGGTGTGGTGGCACATGCCTGTAATCCCAGCTGCTAGGGAGGCTGAGGCACAAGAGTTGCTTGAACCTGGGAGGCAGAGGTTGCAGTGAGCCAAGATCACACCACTGCACTCCAGCCTGGGCAATAGAGCGAGACTCTGTCTCAAAAAATAAAATAAAATTTTGCCCCACACTGGGTAGGTGAATACACACACTTTTACCCCTCCCTGTTGGGCATGTAACCTTGTTCACCTTCATGGAGAACCACTTGGCCATATTTTTTCAAAATTAGAAAGAATGTATGACCCAACTATTTTGCATTTAAGAACTGATTTCACAGGCATAGATGTACACTTGGGGCAGTAGATACAAGATTATTTATTGCAGTGTTACTGTTGGTAAGATAAAATTAGTGCCATGATATTCCATTAGGCACAAAATCAGAGCCCACATTTTTGATGCCACGAAATTGGAGTCCATCCACTCAGTGGAATCACCCACAGTACTGGAGGAGAGCAATGTCACTCTGATGTCACTACTGATGTTAAACCATCACTGAGATCCTTTGGGCAAGCAAATCAAGGTGCAGCGCAGCCAGGACAGACACTGGTGGATTCTGGGGAAGAGGACAGGCGTCTGAGGGTAGATTCTACTGTGCATTCTGAATTCTCACCCATGTGACTGTATCATCTCTTCAGAAGAACTTAGATCAGGACTACTGGGGAGAATAAGAAGATGAGGGAGGAGGAGTATTCAGGAGGTGGGGACTCAAAGCCTGCATCTGCTATGTGAATGGCACCCTGCCCTTTTTATGGGGCCAGTGGGAGTTTTGTGTGGAAGAGGCCAAGGGGAGTGAGGGGAGGATGGGGACAGGTGCTCAGGTGGCCTTGGAGACTAAGGATGGGGAAGACCCCTGTTTCACTTACAAGAGGGTCTCAGGTTACCAAGGTGAGTCCAAGAAGAAGCAGTAGCCCAGCTCTGCCCCAAGCTGGAGGCCCTGCTCCCCCAGCCCCAGGGAGGGGGCTCTGTCCTACCTGTGCCGTCTCCTAGAGAGACACCGATCCTTGGGTTCCTTAGAGCATCTAGAAGAGGAAGAGAGAATTTCCCTTTCATTGGGGTGGAGATGAGGTAAAAGTAGGCACTCCTCTCTTACCCCAGAAGCCACAGGAATGTCAAAAGACAGAGCTTGTGTCCTTCTAGTTCCCCTGCTCAGCCAGGCCTCCAGGACATAGCCACAAAGTGTCCCCTGCCCTGACCCTCCTCTGCACCCTCAGGAACCCAGGCATCCTGGCCCCAGCACTCACAGGAGACGCTGAGCTGGATGGTTCTCTCTGTAGTCACACCAGCTCCAGGGAACTTCACCTGCCAGGTGAGGTTGGTGCTGTGGTCCTGGGGCCGTGGGGTGCTCATGAGAACTGAGGAGCCGAAGGTCCTGGAGCCCAGATGCAACAGGGAGACCCCCCATTCAGAAGAATGTTTGGGGGCTCCTCCCGCTCACAGGCCCAGAAGACATAGCAGGTAAGTTTCCTGGTGTGACTGGTACCCCAGGATCCCTGGGATGAAAATGTTGGGCTTGTGGGTCAGGGCTGGTGAGGAGAGAGAGGAGCTTGGGGACCCTCTGAGTGTTGTCAGCCCACCCCAGGGTCCTTTCATGGCTGTCTGCATGCCACCACCTCCAGAAGGAGCAGAACCTTCATTGCTTTATTTCTGGTGTCTGGGCTTTTAACATACTTATCATATTCCAAGAGAGCATCCTACAAGATGTGAATGTTTCCTGAAGGGTTTCTCCTTTCTGAAGAGTCCCTGTGGGCTGGGCGCAGTGGCTTATCCCTGCAATCCCAGCACTTTGGGAGGCCGAGGCGGGCAGATCATTAGGTCAAGAGATTGAGACTATCCTGGCCAGCATGGTGAAACCCCGTCGCTACTAAAAATACAAAAATTAGCAGGGCATGGTGGCGGGCGCCTATAATCCCAGCTACTTGGAAGGCTGAGGCAGGAGAATCTCTTGAATCCGGGAGATGGAGGTTGCAGTGAACCAAGATTGCACAACTGCACTCCAGCCTGGTGATAAAGTGAGACTCCATCTCAAAAAAAAGAAAAAAAGAAAAAAAAAAGAGTCCCCGTGTGTGCCTCTGATGCTCAGGGAGAAGTTGCTGGTCTTGAGGTCCCTGGGCAGGAGGAATTGGTCCTGGGTCCTGCCATGAAGCATTTGTCCTGGTCACTGGAGGACTGTGGTCTACATCCACCCCTTTCTGGAAGCAGTACAGGTGAAGGGTTCCATAGTAAGTCCAGGGGTAGAGAAATTTGTGCATCCTGAGGACACACAGGCCCTCCTGCACCATCACAGCTTCCTGGAGCTGCAGCTGGAATCCCAGAACCTAAGCCAGGAGCCCTGGAGAGAGGAAGAGACTAAGCCTTGGGCTCTGGAGCCTCCTGAGTGGGGGCTGCTGTCCCCGCAGCCTATGCAGGGTCAGCAGCAGTGGCATCTCTGCCTCATACCCAGGGGCAGACCTCTCCGAAAGGGAAGGGAAAGCTACAGATGTTGGACAGCAGAGGAAGCTTGCGGTGAGAACAAGAGGTGACCAGCCCAGTAAAGGGAACTTCAGACACACAATGAGTCCATTGTAATTAACTCTTTAAGAAAACTGAGTTCCATTTCCTCATGTCGCTCAGACAAGGCAAGAGGCTTGCCCTAAGTAAGGCGGCAACGAAGGACTGGAGTCCCCAAGTCCTGCCTCCTGGACTTGTGCACAAGTGACTGGAGAAACAGGTGCCACCTGGCCAGTTCCCCGTGAATCACAGGCGTGGGACCCCCACAGAGGTCAGTCTCCTAGGGATCAGCACCAGAGGCGTGAAAGCGTCCAGGTGAGGTAAGAGCAGCAACACTTCATTCATTCCACGTGTGCATTCATTCTCAAACAAAAGTAAAAGAGACAGATTTGCATCATTCCTGACCCTCAACTAACTCAAGTAGTCCTGGAAGACAGACATAATGATGGGCTTGAGCTTTCTCCAAGGACAATAGGGAGTCATGGAAGGTTCTCGTGCAGGAAACGGTCAGCGTAATATATACATGTCAGAGAGATCCCTCCAAGGCCAGACCACAGGCTAAGGGCCTAGAGAGAAAGCTGTTGTGATTGTTCGGTAAGGAAGAACCATGCCTTCAAGGAGAGAGTAACGTAGTGAATTCTTAGAATTGCATGCGACCTCAGTGTCCTTTTGAAATACCAGAAGCAGGGCTCAGTCATCCTTAACAATTTCCAGTTCTAAACCACACTCAAATGGCTCAAGCTGGTGGCCAGAGATAAGAACTTACACGGGCACAGTGACTCATGCCTTCAACCAACCCCAGCACTTTGGGAGGCTGAGCGGGTGGATCTCTTGAGTGGAGTTCAAGACAGCCTGGGTAATATAGAGCGACCTCATCTCTACAAAAAACAATAGGTAAATAAAAGAACCAGCGGCATCTCTCCTGTAAAAGCAGACTGGCCTTCCTGCTTTTTCTGCTGCTACCTTTAAGGGACTCATTCAGATATTTGCCCATGAACTTAAAGTAACCACACCGATTCCCTGAGAGGTACTGCCAGTTTCCATGTGCTTTTCTTTCTCTCTCTGCCTGACTCCTCATTCCTGACTCGGGTGACCCAGGGATGGACTGGGTCACCCCACTAATTACTGCCCCCCCTCCACTCATTACACCCTCATTGCCTGGAGTTTATAAGTAAAAATCTTTAAACATATTTCCTAGCTTGTTGGTGCATTGAACTTGCACCCTTCACCTGAAGAACTGTGGCTACTCTAGGCTGGGTTTCCCCCCAGGACCCCTGGGAGGGTACAAGGGTGGACTTCCAGTGCCAGGGCAATGGTCAGGCAGGCATAAAGTGAACACGGGTCAGAAAAGAACCACAAGGGCACCTGTAGCTTAAACAAGTTTCCCATGTGAGGCACCCATGGTCATGGGTCAGACAACCAGGCATTAGATCATCCTCCACGTAAGAGAAAGATCCTGTGAAAGGTACGCTGTAGACACCATGTCCAGCTCTTCTTCATTTCCCATTAGGGCAGGGTCATCAGCCACTCTGGCACTGAAGCCCCAGTTTAGCTGGGGACTCTCAAAACAAGTCACCTTGGTGATTGAAGAAAGAAACAATTTGAGACATTTTCAGAAAGTGGACTTTGCAGGGTTGGCCGTGGTGCATGACAGAGCAGGAGCACCGTCATCTCGGACTAACACTGCCACTTTAAGTTCCAGCTCCCTTTCTAGCCTCGTGCACTTCAAGGAAATCACTTCTCTTCTAACAACAAGCAGCCAGAAAGAGCAGACAGTGAAACACAGATAAGACAGCTCAGGCATAAAGGGATGTCTGAGGGGGAAAAGTCTCCTGGATAACCACCAAACTTCACACTCATACAATGAGCCCCAGTAGAACAGTGGGCCCTAATAAACACATTCCTTTCCCTTTAGGTACACTAAGATAGGGAAGCTAAAAGCAGACTCAGGGGGTATGCCTGCAGCTGCAGGAAGATGTATGGGATTAGACACAAAACTCTCCCTCCCAGGTAAGCAAGACAAAGAGACACAGAAACATTCTGAGCCTGTGATAAGCTCTTCTGCCCTGAACCCTTAAAAACTCTTAGTCTGTAAAAGAGAGAGTGCCTCTGACCTAACACAGCCAGAAACCCCTCTCAGGTTTAGTCTCCAAAATAAACCTATCTTTAACTGTTAAGCTGTTTTTCGTGTTTCCTTCTTCTTTCTTTAATTCTTATAGTGTGCGAGAGAGGGGAGCATCTGCAGTGGCTCCCAGAGCCCCAACTCAAGCAGCAGGGGCTTGGGGGTGTCATGGCAGAGAGCTGGTGAGATGAACCATCAGGGCTTGGGGGCAAGTCTGGGCAGGAGAGGGAGGGGTAGGGAGTTTCACAAAGCCTATTGGAGTTGTACTCAGGGGAGGGGGATGTGTTCACCAAGGGGAAACAGAAGGCCCCAGTGGGAGGGGTGGGGAACACACAGTCTTAAGCTTAATTGTGGGTTGGGGAATGACTGAGATGGCCTGGCCAGGGAGGTAGGAGGAGAAGAAGCTGCGCATTGGTGACACCAGTGGTGAGAATTTTATCAGGGATGGGTGGGAGGGGCAGACTGCAGGGGGCAGCGGGGTGAGGGGGAGTGGGACTCATTGGGATGTCTTCAGCCCTCTCCTGTCGGAGCTCTGGGCCTCCACTTCTGTCCTGAGCAAGCTGGAAGCCCACCTTCGTCACGACCCCAGAGGAGGGTTTTTTTCCTACCTGTACCATTTCCTTGGGTGGGGCCAATAGCCAGGTTCTGTGGAGAATCTGGCATCTGGCATCTGGAATGGAGAAAGGCACTATTTTCTACCACCATGGGGAGGAGTATGGCTGCTCTGCCTCTTTGGCTAAATCCACGGAAAGCTGCTGAGGTGGGGACTGCTGTGATTTCTCCTCCGTTCTCCAGTCGAGCTGCTGACCAGGTGTTGAATCTCTCAGGCCCTGAACCCTCCCTGTCCATCCTGGCATCCCTCAGCCACCCAGGGGTCCTGGCCCACATCCAAGGGGGATGCTGAGCCTGGTGGTATGAGGAGCTCAGCTGGGCTGTGAGAGAGAGCTGAGCTTCAAGGTGGCAGGGTCACCGATTAAAGCAACGATAGACCAAACTGAAAGAATGAATCAAGCCTTTAATCACAGACAGCAGTGATAGAGGCAAGAGTCTAAACCAGAGAATGCACCAACTCTTCTTGTTTCATTTCCTGCCTCCCCTCTGGAACAGCACACACTGCTGGAGGGTCAGGTGACTCATGGATCAACACAGACATAGGGGTCAGGGTCCTCTCACTGAGGAGGGAGCCCTGAACAAAATGCTCAGGCAGTTCCACAGAGCCTGGGAAGGGTGGGGACATGAGAAGGGCTAGGAGTGGAAAAGAACTGAGTACTGAGTCAGAGTGGGGAAACGTGTCTTCAAGGTTCCTCCTCCTGCCCCCCGCAAGGTGGTCTCAGCAGAGGCATCTGTGGAAGACCTGTGTCCAAGGCCTCAGAAAAAGAGGCCTAGAAATAAATGTAACTGGGATAGAAATGCAAATATGCATAGCGCATGACTGGCCAGAAAGGTGGAGTCCTTGACCACAACCGAGTGTGAAGAGGGTGGAGTCTCCCAGTGTGGCCTGCCAGGAAAAGCCTTTGCAACTGCCTGTGATCGAACCTGAAAAGCCACACCTAGGTTTTTAACCATGTGCTGGACTCCTCAGCTAGTTCTACCCATGGATCTACCACTTCCTAGGAAGGTCACCTGGCGTGGAGGCCTGATGCCACGATCTTGGACCCTAGGATAGAGAGGGACACTGAGGACTTGAGGGGGGGGCTTCAGAACCCCAGGAAGAGAGGTGCATCTTCCTTTACAAGCCCCTGGCATGGTGCTGTTTAGACTCCAAGATGGCTGGACTTAAGCTTAAAGGGATATAAATTATGGGTATCTGATACAAGCTAGAGAGGAGGAGAAAGTCAGAGGGGACCCCAGAGTGTCAACCTGGGGTTGGCCTCCCCTGCCCTCAGCCCCGGGATCCTGCACCTCTCCCTTACTCTCCAGATAAGAAACAGGTATGTTGCTGCCTCTGGGGCTCTCTCCTGGGGACCCTTCTCTACTGCTCACAGTCAGAGGCAGTGCCATTCATTGGGAGCTGTATTTCATGTGATATCTCTGACCTAGAGATGTGTTCCTACTTTCCTGCATCTTAGACATCTGATGCTCAGAGAGCAACTGTGGGGCTTTGGGTCTCTGAGGAGATTAGCTTTGCCCCAGGTCCTCTCTTCCAGGTCTTTCTTTTATTTTGTTTTTTGAGATGGAGTCTCGCTCTGTCACCCAGGCGGGGGTGCGGTGGCACAATCTTGGCTCACTGCAACCTCCACCTCCCAGGTTCAAGTGATTCTCCTGCCTTGGCCTCCTGAGTAGCTGGGATTACAGGCACTTGCCACTACACCCCGCTAATTGTTGTATTTTTAGGAGAGACAGGGTTTCGTCATGTTGGCCAGGCTGATCGAGAACTGCTGACCTCAGGTGATCCACCCACCTCGGCCTCCCAAAGTGCTAGGATTACTGGCATGAGCCACCACGCCCAGCCTTCTTCCAAGTTTTGACAGGGCTTGTTTGTGGCCACAGGGGGATTATGGTGTCTGTGGGCCCCCTATGGGATCCAAAGGTGGGTGTGGACTGGGTTAAAGTCAGTCCAGAAAACCCACGGATTGGACTGGAGAATGAAGCCGGGCACAGAATGCAAAGCTTCCCCCTTCACCATCACTAGCCGAAAGGTGAGAGCGCAGCCGGGTGATTCTCATGGGACTGCTGCCAGGAAGCAAGCTGTGGCTGCAGCCCGACTGAGCAACCTCTTCCTCAGGCCTCTGCTGCCCTCACAGCTGGGGCAATGGCAGCAGTGGAAAAGGATGTTCTACATTCCGCTGACACCATCTGATTTGTTGGGAACCAAAAAGGCCAAAGGGATTGTGACCAACTCAGAATAACTGGAGGCTATATGATCAAACAGCAAACTGTTTATCATGAATGCAGGATGTGAGCAAACTCATGACTGCGCCTGCCGCCAGAAGGTTTTGCTGAGGGCGGTCACTCCCCAGCGCCGGCTCCTTGAGGTTATCTAGGAGATAATTCTGGGACATCTAGAGCCTACTGTTCAAGGAATACAGTCTTGCAAGCCTACTTTAGACCGAGCAGTGGACCTCTTCTTCCAGCCCCCCTTCTCGCTATCTCTTTCGCCTAATAAATACGGAGGGCTGTGTAAAGCTCAGGGCCCTTGTCCACTAGAGGCAAGGTGCCCCCTGACCCCTTCTTCCAAACATATTCTTTTGTTCTCTTGTCTTTATTCCCGCGTTCATCCCCCTTTGTTCAGTCCCCCAAGGTCCGTGCAGGTTACAAGCGGCACCCCGAGCAGCGACAGGATTGGGCACTCTACAAGTGGCACCCCAAACAGTGAGAGAACCGGGCTGTCTACACTGATTAGCCTCTCCCACTTGGAAGTGGGCACAACCGTGGAGTGATAGATTCTCTTCCTGGATTGAATGTATGGTTCCTCTCCCAAATTTCTGCCTTCAGCAGGAACGCTACCTTTGCCCTCAGACCACTACAGGGGAAATGAAAGCTGAGCTCTCCTCTCCCCTGACCACAGCAGGGTGGGACCTTCCTTCCTCCTCTTCCTCACCACCTGAAGATCAACCCCCACTTCCCTCAAGAGAGGTGTGGAGTTTGTGGGTCTATTTTCCCCAGTTGCTTTTCTTGGAGCCCCTTGCATAGGGTCATAAGAGAGTGAGACTGAGACTCTCCTAAAATGGAACCCTCTCTGTCCTCAGCTCCAGCCCTGGCTCCAGCTCTGGCTCCAGACTTAGGTGAGCTCTTTGGGTTCAGGGTGAGGCAGACAGAACTTGCCCTATGTCTCTTCTCCTCCTCTCACTTCCTGTGGGCCCTGCCTGCACATACACGTACACAGTCTCTTCACTTTGACTTTTCCACAGTTTTTCAGCCTCTACAACTCCTCCCCTCTGTGGAGTGACCACCAAATCTTCCTCTCCTGGCCTCTCTCTCTCTTGAAATGAATAGCCTGCTAGGTCTCCCATGGACAGCTCCCCATCTCTGAGCTCACAGGACTCTTTTTTCAATCTAAGTAGGATCCTTGTGTGCCTAAACACTTTGAATGTCTTCCATCACTTCCAAAGACCATGCTTCCATCAGCCGCCTGATATTCTGTTCCTCCATTTAGCCTACAGATCCTGAAGCATATATACATAATATATATTATATATGTGATATATGACGTATATATATGTAATCTTTCAGGATTGGGCACAAAGTTAAAGACTGAAAGGACCATGAGTCTTGTTCTTTGTCCTCCAGAGCTCCATTTGGGGACCAGTTCCAGTCGGAGGTGGTACAGAGGTGAGAGGAGTAGGGAAGAAGAGGGAGAGGGGAAGAGAAACAGATTGAGACAGAGAGAAAGGGAGGGAGAGAGAAAAAGAGAGAAGAGGAAGAGAGGGAGAGGGGAGAGAGAGAGAGACAGAGAGAGAGAGAGAGAGAGAGAGAGAAAGTTTTCCTTCAACAGGAACCTTCCCTTTGCCCTCAGACAAGGCAAAGGGGGAAAGAAAGGGAATAGAAACCGATTGAGACAGAAAGAGAGGGAGAGAGGCAGGAAAGAGGGAGACAGGGAGAAACAGAAGAGGGGAAAGGGGAAGAAGGTGAAAAGAGACATAGATTGAAATAGAGAGAAGAAGAAGCAGGGAAGAGGGAGAGAAAGGGGCAGGAGAGAGGGGAGAGAGACCGAGAGAAAGATGAGGAGGAGGAAGAGGAGAAGGGGAAGGAGAAGGAGAAGGAGGGAGACGGGGAGGCGATGGGAGTTCATCACAATTGGACAGGGATTCCTGAAGGCCCTGGGGGTGGAGTCTGTCCTGAGAGGCAAGAAACCAAGGATATGTGCAGATTCCCTCTCTGAGTGATCTAAGGGCCCATCTCCTGGGCATGACCGAGAGCCTGAGAAGCGCAGACCCAGACTGGGAGGTTTTCCTATCCTGCCCCGTCCTCTCCCAAGTCTCCCATCAGGGCCTGTCCAAAGAGGCGGGCGGCTCTCGCTGCACATCCAAACACGTTTTGGTCCTGGCGAGCCACAGGCCGCGGGGGGTGGCGCTGTCCCTGGTGCTGAAGCAGGACTGTGTCCCTGGTTTAGGAATGACTGGGCTGTGCAGAGGATTCTGACTAGATAGGATGCAGATCTGGGCCTCCAGCCGGCAAAACAGCTGAGTCAGAGGATTGAGCCTCCCAAGAGGGTGGAGGTTAAGGAGGGGCCGACTGTGGTTCTGTATGGGCTGGACTTCCCTCTGTGCCCCTCCTGGCTCCTCCTTCTTTACCTCGGGAATGTTTTGTGGGCTGAAAGCCAGCAGCAGCTCATCTGTAGACCGCTTGTTGCATGAAAAAAAAAAATCTTATTTGTTAAAGCCCCTGAAAATCAACCTTTTTGTAACTCACAGCAAAGTGCATTTCTCGTTGATACAATACGGAGGGGTGAAGATTACCCCAATTCCATTTGAAGCCAACAGGATATTTTCCAAAAGTGCCATACTCCTTTAAATCACCTGACCATGCATGACAGTGCCCAATATGACAGACCTTTTTTTTCACTTTTGGTAATTCAAGATTAGATAAATAATATAACCTCCCTTCTTCACTTGTCAAAGATGTGATTATAAACAGCCTTGTTGATCCAATTTTTAAATTAATCTCTCTTTATGAATTATTTATTTAAAGAGTTTATGCAGAGGGGCCTTGGGGTTTTCCTTATCAATGTGTCTAAGCTTTTTGTAAAGATATTAGTCTCGCTCCTACTATTTACCTTGGAGAATAATATAATTTTTTTAACCAACAAAATATGCATCCCTAAATATCAAAGTTTAGGTTTCACTGTTTTGGGCGTTTATGTAAATTGTGTCATATTGTATGCATTTTTCCTGGCTACTTCACACAATAATAGTTTAAGAATTTTTTACTCTCATGCAGAAGGGATGCAAATCATTAATTGTACAGCTCAATGATTTATCACACAGCGAGCACATTCAGCTCACAAAATAGGTATTGCCAGCTCCCAAAATGCCTCAACAAACTGCACTCCCACCATCAGAACACAAAGATCCTGATTTACTCATATCTTTGCCACACTCGCTGTTATTTGCCTTCTTGATTTTCTGAATGAGTGTAAAGAAGTATCTCGTTTCTGTTTAATTTGATTTTTTTTCCAACTACCAGTGAGGCTGCACATCTCAACGTGGACTTGTTTTCCACTCATGCTTCCATATTAGTAGATTAATATTCATGTGTTTTCCATATTTTTACTTTGGCTTGTTTTCCTTTTTCTCATTGGTTCGTGGGAGTTTCTCACACATTCTAGTTCAAAAGTCCTTGTGAGCTTTAGGTGAAACAAATGATTTCTCTCATTCTGTCATTTCTCAATGAAAGCAGTCTGAGTTGTCCTTGATTTGATGGAAAACCACGGTTTTGATGCAACCAAATGTGTCCTACAAATTGGTCTTTTTTTTTTTTCTGGTTGGTTAAACTCAGAATTTTCTAGCTTTAACACCCCCATCCCAATTACCCCAAATCACCTCAGCTTCCCTCAGGCTCTACATAGGAACTGGTGGCAACATCAGTGAAGGCCTCTCTGGGCAACTTCTGGTTCATGTTGGCATCTAGGCGTGATTTCTTCAGCATGTTCATTGACGCACATGTTCAATATCACTTTTGGAGCTACACTCTGCAGATAGTTATGATGGTGTAACGCAGTGGAGGGCATGTCCGTTATTTCCATTGTAAACTTTTCTTCAGCAGCTTTGTCAGGAGAATGACATGGTCACGCCCAGATAGAGTTGGTCATTGGAGGATGCCATCTTCAAAGGATGGTCATTCCATACAGCCAGGGAAGGCCTTGGAGTCTCACACAGCAAGGTCTTGGAGCTGTGCCATACCCTGTAGTGTATATATCTATGCAGATATGTGTATGACTGACATTACATGTTCTGAAAAATAACTCTTTTATATTTTTACACTTATTTGAAGGGTTTTTTTTCCCTCTTCTGCTAAAGAATTCAATGTCTTCTTGAAAATTAACTAACTGTATATGCTTAGGTTTACTTCTGGGCTCTCTAGTCTGTTCCATTGGTCTAACTGTTCCATATGGCTGTTGGAATATAGCTAGCACCATACGGTTTTGATTACTGTAGTTTTGTAATGTAATTTGAAATCAGGAATGTGATTCCTCCAACTTTGTTTTTCTTTCTTAAAATTGTTTGGCTATTCAGAGTCTTTTGTGATTCCATACAAATTTGGCAATTTTTTGTGTGTGTGAACAATGCCATTGGAATTTTGATAGAGATTACATTGAATCCATATATCACTTTGGGTAGTATGGATATTTTAACAATATTAATTCTTCTAATCCACAAAAGTGAATATCTTTTCATTTATTTGAGTCTTCTTCAATTTCTTCCATTAATATTTTTTCGTTTTTCACTGTACAGATCTGTCACTTCTTTGGTTAAAATTTATTTCTAAGTATTTTGTTCTTTTTGATGCTATTACAAATGGGATTACTTTCTTGATTTCCTTTTTGGATAGATTATTCTTGGTGCAAAAAAATGCAACTGGTTTTTGTATGTTGATTTTGCATCCTATTACTTTATGGAATTCATTTATTCATTCTAATAGTTTTGTGGGGTTGTTAGGGTTTTAAGACACAATGTCAAAAGGGTAATCTCTTCAATAAATGGTGTTGGAAAAAGTGGATATCCACATGCAAAAAAATGAAACTGGACTCTCTCATCTTACATCATACACAAATATCAACTGAAAATGGAGTAAAGATCTAAACATGAGACTAGAAATAGTAAGACTCCTACAAGAAAACATGGGGGCAAATCTACTTGATATTGACGTTGATGATAATTTTTTGGATATTACACCGGAAGTTCAGGTAACAAGAGCAAAACCAAACAAGTGAGATTGCCTGAAACTAAACAGCTTCTGCACATCAAAGGAGACAATCAACAAAATGAACATGCAGCTGATAGGTTGGGAGAAAATATTTGCAAACCAAATATCTGATAAAAAGTTGATATCCAAAATATATGAAGAATGTATACAACCTGATAGAAAACAAACAAACAAACAAAAACCCAACTTCAAATTGGGCAAGGGACTTGAATGGACACTTTCCTGTAGAGACAGAAAAATGACCAGCAGGTATATGAAAAGCTGCTCAACATGAGTGAACAAAACTACAATGAGATACTGCCTCACAGTTAGAATGGTTATTCACAAAAAGATAAGACAACAAGTGTGTTGGGTAGGGTGGGGAGAAAAGGGAATGCTTGTGCTCTGTTGGTGGAAATGTACATTGATACAGTTGTTATGGACAAGAGTATGGAGACTCCTCAAAGAGTTAAAGGGAACTCAATATGACCCAAAAATCTCTCTGTTGGGTATATACCTTAAGGAAATGAAATCAGCATCTCGTAGAGATACTTGCACTCCCATGTTCATTGCAGCATGGTTCACAATAGCTAAGATAT
This sequence comes from Nomascus leucogenys, assembly GCF_006542625.1. Taxonomy (NCBI): domain Eukaryota; kingdom Metazoa; phylum Chordata; class Mammalia; order Primates; family Hylobatidae; genus Nomascus; species Nomascus leucogenys. Next base: position 65,710,541 of record NC_044390.1, read on the forward strand.
GGAAACAACCTAAACTCGTTATCAACAGATGAGTGGATAAACAAATCATTGTGTGTGTACGTGCGCGCGCACACACACACACACACAATGAAATGCTACTAGCCTTAAAAATAAGGAGATGCTGCCATTAGCCACAGCATGGATGAAACTGGAGGACATTTTGCTAAGTGAAATAAGCCATACACAGAAAGAAAAATACTGCACAATGTCAGTTACATGTAGAATAACAAGGAAAGGTGAATACATAGAAACAGTAGAATGGGACAGAGAGCAGGAGGAGATGGGGGGAATGTTAGAGGGTACAAACTTACAATTATGAAGGATAAATAAGTCTAGAGATAAAATGTACAGTATGGAGAATAAAGTTAATAATATTGTATGTTCAAATTTTGCTAAGTCAGTAGCTTTTAGGTGCTCTTACCACAGAAATAAGTAAGTATGGAAGGTGAAGGATATGTTAATTTGCTTGACTGTATTAATCATTCACTGTGTACATGTCTATCTGAATATCATGTTGTACACATTAAATATATACAATGAAAATAAATTAAGTTTAAAAAATTAAAATAAAGAAAAGTAAATGAAAACCAAATACTGCATGTTCTCACTTATAAGTGGGATCTAAATGATGAGAACTCATGCACACAAAAAGGGGAACAGACATGAGGATCTACTTGAGGATGGAGGGTGGGAGGAGGGAGAGGATCAGAAAAAAATAACTATTGGGTACTAGGCTTAGTACCTGAGTGATGAAATAATCTGTACAACCGCCTCGTGACATAAGTTTACCTGTGTAACAAAGCTGAACATGTACCTCCGAACCTAAAATAAACGTTAAAAAAGAGAGGAGGTGAGGGAGAAAAGAAAGTTAAAAAATAAAATTTAAACCAAAGTTCCAGTACCATTGATTAAGTAATTTACCCTTTCCCACAGACCTGTTGTGCTGGCTAGGTTCACCTTTTCCCCAGTGATCTTTCTACTTGCCCTCACACATGTTAGAATTCTATACTATATCAGCCTCTTGGCTTCCATTGGCTGTTCACACCCACTGGTATTTTATTATGTATATTGCTTTATAATAACCTTTGATATATAGTAGGACAAGCCTCACCATTTTTTTTATTATTATACTTTAGGTTTTAGGGTACATGTGCACAATGTGCAGGTTTGTTACATATGTATCCATGTGCCATGTTGGTTTGCTGCACCCATTAACTCGTCATTTAGCATTAGGTATATCTCCTAATGCTGTCCCTCCCTCCTCCCCCTACCCCACAACAGTCCCCGGAGTGTGATGTTCCCCTTCCTGTGTCCATGAGTTCTCATTGTTCAATTCCCACATATGAGTGAGAACATGCGGTGTTTGGTTTTTTGTCTTTGTGATAGTTTACTGAGAATGATGGTTTCCAGTTTCATCCATAATCTTCTCCTTCAAAGTGTCTTATTCTTAGTCCGCACTTTCACATGTTCCATTCCTCTCTACCCTAAATAGGATTTTGAATGAAAGGGCATTGAAATTATTGATTCGTAGATGATGGCATATTTATGTAACTGGGACATTCTATTCATTAATACAGCATATGGATCAATTTACTTAGGTGTTTGATATCTTTCTTCCAACACAGTTTTATAAAGTGCTACATTTAGATGTAACACATCTTTTATAGTCCCTTATTTTTGTTAACACCTCAAGTGGTATCTTTTTCTTACACATTCTATCAACAGTTACTGGTATATAATGATGCAATTATTAAATATATCTGTATTCATTCATTTGCTAAACTTTCTGTTATAATTTGTTTTTACATTATTTTGGAATTTTCTATATAGAATATTATATTATCTTTAAAAAATAAAATAGAATTGGCAATATTGAAAAGTGACTGTCAAGAAGAAAATCTCTCTTCCAAATTATATTTTTAAATAATTCATCATGTTCCATAGTGCTCTAAAAAAATTTTATTTTTCTGAGAAATTTTATCTTTGGTATCCTTGCACAGTTTCTCTGTATACCTGGATGAACCCATTGATGAAATTATCCATTAAGAGAAAAACTGTGAGATAATTTAGGGATCCTGCAATATTTTATTTAAAGGCAGGTGAATAAAGAAAATGCAGTCAAGTTAATGGAGAAAACACAATTACTCAGGACTACACCCGGCCAGCCTAAAGGGACAGAATTTTCAGGATGAGATTTTTCAGTCATCGAACAGGCAGAAGTATATCTAAGATGGTGGGCAATGGTGACCACAAAGTAAACAATTGGGGTTGTTATGGGGAAATAGAAAGGTGGGAACACAAAAGTGAAGATCTGAGATGAACTTCTTCTTCATGATAAAATAAAAGCATTTTATGCTCATAGGAATGACAAGAGTTAGATGGAATTGGAAGGAGCAGGAATATCCCACAAAATAACACTGAAATAAGTCTGACCTACAAATTCCTGATTCCACAAGTAAACATGTTTAAGACTAAGAGAGAATGATGATGCTTAGGAAATGGACCAGGAATGAAAAAGTCTGGGGTAAAATCCCAAGGCTGGTGAGAGGGTTACATTCATTGAGTAGAATCCCCACCCACCTATTTATTAACCCTTCCTTCCATCCATCCATCCATCCATCCATCCATCCATCCATGTATCCATCTGTGTTTCCATTTATCCATCCATTCATGTGTCCATATGTATCAGTTAAAGTCCAATTACTAAAAAAGAAATCACATAAATATTTACAACAGAGGACACTTAATGGCAGAAATTGATTACACAGTTGATGTTAGGGATGAAAAATTAAGCAGAGGACAATCAGGCAACCTAGAAATGAACAACAGCAGGAAACCACCACCACTTCTAGGCTAGAGGACAGAGGGAAAGGGCAGTGCACCAGAGCCCAGTAATCAGGGGCACCCAGAGTCTGAGTGCTGAGCACTCCCTCTGAGTCTGAGTGCTGGAGGCTCAGAGAGGATGCTGCCACTACCAAAGAGGTTGCACAATTCAGAGAGAAGGGAAAAAATAAATGCTGCTGCTTCTCCATTTTCTTCCTGTATTTTAATCTCCAACATTAGCCTCTCATTATCTGAACCTAGATGGAAGCTGGCTAATAAAGATGCCTGATAAATGTGGTCTGGCAGAGGAAGTATCTGGAGTACATAGCAATGTAGAGGAGGTGCAAGGAAAGGATCTGAGAGCAGAGCAGTCATGGACGGTCCATCCAACCATCATCTATCCATCCATCCATCCATCCATCCATTCATTCATCCATCCATCCATCCATCCACCCATCCATTCATCCATCCATCCATCCATCCATCTCACCCAGCAGTACAGTTCAGGAGATAGGATATGAAACTGGACGGAGATTATTTCTGGATGAACCAAGTCAGCAAGTGATTCAAGATGCAGAGAGGTGGGCTTTAGTAAGCGATACAGGGGCTCTGTTCCTCTGGACTTCAATGTCCATCTTCTCTCCATGTCCAGAGGAGAGAGATCAGTTCAGTCCACTCTCCCAGCCATGCTTCTCTGGGACCCTCTGATCCTGTGAGAAAATGTAAGAGGAGGTTAGCGGTTAGGGCTGCAGAGAGCTCACCCTGGGGAAGACAGACCAGGCCACTTTTCCTTGGGATTTGGGGGCTCAGAGACTGGGTCATCTGAGCAAGGCACTGCTCACCTAGTGCAGCAGATCCAGGTGAATCCACAGACGAATGTGAAGCTGGTCCCCATGAGGATTCCCTGAAGCAGTGTGAATCCCAGGGTCTGTAAAACACCTTCTTCTATAGAGATAACGGAGTCATCTAAAGGGGAGGAGACGAATAAAGTGTTTTTCCTAGACCTCATCCCACTCACAGTCCCAACCTAGAATCCAGGTGCCCTGTCCGTTCTTCCCACCAATGACTCACTCTGCACAGAGAGGCTAATGGAGATGTGCTGGGAGCCCAAAGGGTGCTGAGCTTGGCAGACAAATTCCCTCCATCACCAGACTCCACTGGGGGCAGCTCTAGGACGGCTGACTCTGAGGACTGGGAGAGATTCAGGGCTTGGTCTTCCCGGGTCCAGCTCAGCCTGGCAGGTGGGTTGCTGTCAGTCACACAAACAAGATGCAGGGACTGGTTCTTCAGGACTGACAGGGAGGTGCCATTCTCCAAGGCTACAGGTGCTGAGAGTAGAGGGGAGAAAAGAAACTCAGCAAGAGAGATACCAAGAGAGGCACATGCAGGCCTCGGGTTCAAATGTACAGAGGGGTCCCCCCTCCCCTTCATGATGCAGTTTGGTCTCTTCCCCTTCTCAATTATTCTGTTAGTTTAGATGCAGACCCCGTGAGGTACAGGAATAGAGGAAAGGACTTTGTCCTTGATGAGAATCCCAGTCAAGATCTCCTGGTCACTTCCTAGTTCCCACACCCTCTTTCCTGTTATATTTACCAACATCTCCAGTTACCCTAATCATTTATTTATTCATTCTGCAACCCTTTACTGATCCTTGTTTAAATGAGGTGCTACTGAGAGGGTATCAGCTCCTGAGGGTCTCACAGTCTAATGGTTATAAGAGGCCCAGGACTAGATCTTCACTCTGCAATATGGAAGGTGATGTGATGGAGTGACTCAGGTGAAGGAGGGTGAGCAACACAATAAGACAGAAAGTCAGGGAGGGCTCCCTGGAGGAGGAGGGGTTAAGCAGAGTGAGATGGACAAGTGGAAGCAGACAGTGGACAATATTGGAGCAGAAAAGCATGTTGGGAGAAAGGAAGACCAGTGCAAAGACAACTGTGAATAGAAATGGCCTTGGAGTTTCAGGGAATGGAAATTAATCCTATAAGGGAAGAGGATAGAAATGTGCATAATCATGTGGAGAACAGGGTGAAAAGAGGAACCTTCGGCAGGATTATATATAAATATAAAAGTAAATTAAATATAAACATTAATATAAATATGTGTTTGTGTATATAGACATATACATTATGTATACTATGTACATTATATATAATCTCAGAGGCAGGAGTGCCAGAATGATAAACAAAGATTTACAAGCAAAGACTTACAAACTCAACTACATAAAACAAAACTTCCATGGCACATCCAAGCTAAATGAAATCAGGAGAGAGTGATGAAATTGACAAACTTTTCTGACCGATGACAAAAATACTGGAAAAGACATTTGCAATTATATTATGGATTAGTGGTTGCATTTCCTAATATAAAAATAACATCCAAATCCTGAAGAAAATAAGCACAAGCTAATGACAATGGGAAATTGTATGAACAGACAGTTCATAGCATGGCAGAACACAACAGAATGGACAATGTTAACGGCAATTAAACCTCACCTTCATGCCCAGCTAGAGAAATGCAATTAAAGCTATGGTGGGGTACATTTTTTATCAGTAGTCATGGAAAAATCAAAATCATTGCTAATGTATTTGGTTGTCAAGGTTGGAGTGAGGCACAAACTAACACATTGCATGGGCTGGGGAGGACGTGGGGATTGCCAAAATGGTACAACCACGGGAAAAGCCATATGGCCACACCTCTCAGAATTGGTAATGCATGTGCCCTTTGATCAAAGAATTCAAATTTATACAGACATATTAACTTTCTTGCAAAATATATGTAAATATTATTTATCGTAGCAGTGTTTATAAGTAGCAAATGACATATATGCAATGGAATATTTTGTAGTTGTGAAAAAAAATGAAGTTCTTTATTTACTGGCATAAAAAGATCTCCAAAAATTATTAAATTTTAAAAAATAGGCCAGGCCCGGTGGCTCATGCCTGTAATTCTAGCACTTTGGGAGGCCGAGTGGGGTGTATCACCTGAGGTCAGGAGTTCAAGACCAGCCTGGCCAATAGGGTGAAACCCCATCTCTACTAAAAATACAGAAATTATCCAGGTGTAGTCACGGGTGCCTGTAATCCCAGCTGCTCGGGAGGCTGAGGCAGGAGAATCACTTGAACCCGGGAGGCGGAGGTTGCAGTGAGCTGAGATAGTGCCATTGCACTCCAGCCTGGGTGTCACAGTGAGACTCCGTCTCAAAAGAAAAAAAAATATAGGGTGCAGAACAGTGTATCAAGGATGTTTTGTGTGTGAAAAAGCATGCTCACATGAAATTTTTATATTTACTCCTAGATGAAGATACACACGCATAAGGCATCTCTGGATGAATGTATCCAAAACAGTTTACAATGGAGGCCACAGAGGAAGCAAACTAGGAGTCTGGAGGGCAGAGGTGAGACAGGTGCATTCTATACATGCCCACTTATACCTTTTCTTTATGAGATCATGTGAATAAATTGCCTGGGAAAAATTCTTAAATTAAAATTGTTGAGAGGGGAGGCTGAATGAAGAGGCAGGAAGGCAACATCTGATTCTCAGATTTGGTTCTGTTAGTGTTGGAGAAAGAGCTGAGAAGTCCCAGAAAGCTGCCAGGCCGGGCACAGTGGCTCACACTTCTAATCCCATCACTTTGGGAGGCTGAGGCCAGCAGATCGCTTTGAGCTCAGGAGTTTGAGACCAGCCTGGGCAACATGGTGATTCCCTGTCTCTACAAAAACTACAAAAATTAGCCAAGCGTTAGTGGCTCGCACCAGTAGTCCCAGCTACTCAGGAGGCTGAGGTAGGAGAATTGCTTGAGCTTGGGAAGCAGAGGCTGCAGTGAGCCGAGATGGTGCAACTGCACTCCAGCCTGGGAGACAGAGTGAGACCCTGTCCCCGCCCCCCCCGCCCCCAAAAAAATTCATCGGATAAAACAAAACAAAACAAATCCCCCAAAGAGGTCTAGGTAAGTGAGGTCCAGGAAAGTGTCTATAAGATTTGACAATAAGAGGCCAGGCGTGGTGGCTCACACCTGTAATCCCAGCACTTTGGGAGGCTGAGGTGGGCAGATCACGAGGTCAAGAGATCGAGACCATCCTGGCCAACATGGTGAAGCCCTGTCTCAACTAAAAATACAAAAATTAGTTGGGCATGGTGGTGCACGCCTGTAGTCCCAGCTACTTGGGAGGCTTAGGCAGGAGAATTGCTTGAACCTGCGAGGTGAAGGTTGCAGTGAGCCGAGATCACACCACTGCACTCCAGCCTGGTGACAGAGTGAGACTCCATCTCAAAAAAAAAAAAAAAAAAAAAAGATTTGACAATAAGAAAGTTTTTGTCATGGTGGTGAGATTAGGGAGTGTTCCCTGGGGCTGAAATAGGGCACAGAGGATTTAGATTTAGGAGGTCTTCTGGCAACTATGCTGGAATTCCTGATCTCAGCCCTCCTATCATGCAAGCTCTGAGACTTAGACTCTATTCTGAGGTGTTGGAGGTGCCCTCCCACCCTAATCACAACCTTAGAAAGGAGGGCTTGTCTCCTACCTGTGTTATTTCCACGGAAGACACTGATGGTCAGGTTCTGTGGAGCATCTGAATTCAAAAGATGACACATCCCTCTTCAGTTTTGAGGGTTAGGGGAGCATCCTTTTGGTCCCTTCCCCTGCCCAGAATCCAGGACCCTGCTCCAAGTATCCCATATCCTGACTCTCTTCCCACAGCCACTGCCCAAAATAATTCAGACTCACAGGAGACATTGAGTTGGATAGTCATCTCTGTGGTTACATGAAACCTTGGGAAAGTCACTTTGCAGGTGATATTGGAGCCGTGGCTCCAGGGATGTGGGATGATGGTGATCTCTGAGAAGTGAGGTGTCCCAGGGCCCAAGCAGATGATGGTTCCCCATGTCCAGGAAAAGATGAGCAGCTTCCTGCTTTTACAGGCTGCTGACACGTAGCAGGTCAGGTTTGCAGGACAGCCAGATTCCAGAGTTGCTGGGACTTGGATGTCAGGTGTCTGGGTGAGGGCTGAGAAGGAGAGAGGCAGAGACCTGGGACACAGAGAGGGGACTTCCAGGGTGTGAACTCAGAAGCGGCCTCTGTCCCAGCCCCAGGGGGGTGGCTCCCCTATCTGAGCCCTAGGCTCCTGGACACAGGCACCTCTACCTGTCACGTTCAAAGACAGTGTCTTTTGCTTGAAACTGAATTTCATGACAGGACCCCTGTCCAACCAAAAGAAATAACACTCCACCGTCTTTCCTCCTGGTGTCTCTGATACTCACGGAACAGTTGTTGGTCTGGGGGTCCCCGAGGAAATGAAAAGGGTCCTGGCTTCTCTTTTGCAGCTTCTAGCTGGGTTTGTTTCTGGCCATGGGAGGATCCCAGTGTTCATTGTCCCCTTTCCGGAACCAGAAGATGTAGAGTGGGTCTGAGTGACTCCATCCGTCACTGGGGTAGGAGAAGGAGCAGGGCACCAGGACACACAGGCCCTCCTGCACCGTCACCAGCTCTGGAATCTGCAGCTCATACCCCGTGTGGTCCTCCAGGGACACTGTGGAGAGCTCAGCATTTAGGCTTGTGACATTGAGCTCCCACCAACCCTCCCACCTCTGCCCAGCCCCCTCACCTCCCCACAGCAGTGACAGCAGTAGCAGCAGGGATAGCATCTCTGAGACTGGAAGGGCTGTTTAGAGCCCCCTTCAGACCATCTGAGGAGCCCTTCCCAGCAGACACCTGGTATCTATTTTGAGTTTTTGCCTCAAACCCTTCCCTCCAACAGAAACACCCAAACCACTTTTGGGGAAGTGAAGGCTGAGCCCAATTCACCGCAGGGCCAATGACACCCTAGCAGGGAACTTTGTTCCTTTCCCTTCCCCACTCAGACCTCAGATTACGCCCCCTGAAGCCAATTCTTCACCTTCTCTCAGGAGAGCTGTGGATTTGGGGTCATTCTCCCACCATGCAGGGAAGGAGATGCTAGAAGCTGGGTCCTACCTGGGACTGAATCCTCCTATTCCACACTCTTCTTCAGATCTGGGCACGTTGGGAGCCTTGGGAAGCCGTGGCTGAGCTCTCGAAGTTCTCTGAGCAGGGAAACCCGTGGTGCTAGGGTTGAAGCCTGGGGGCCATGAATGGAGCCCCTGACTTAGGTGGGATATTTGTTGCTTTCTGATGCTTGTTTGGGTTGAGGGAGGAGCTTGGGCTTGCCTTTCAGACCTTTCTTGGGTTTCTGTGTGAGCTCTGCCTTTGCTGTAGGGCTTTTTTTCTTCCAGAAAGAACCCAGGAAGCATTGCCATTTACTGCTCTCACTGCCCTGAACGCCTGCCCTGAACCCCTGCTCTGCCTACCCTTCAGATTTCTTTCTCTTCCCAGCCTCTTGCAGCAGATCCTGATGCCCCTCCTTCATGCTTTACCCAATCCTTCATCTGTCCCAAATCCACTAAGAACACAACATCTCCCTTCCTCATCCTGCCTCCTCCCAGTAGACATCTGGCCTATGGGCTGCCTTCCTGAAAACTCTCTGGCTTGTGGTTACATGAAGCCAGAGTCCACTTGTTGTTATGAGCACAGGATCTTCCTGAGCCAGATAATGTGTGTTTAGCTTGATCCTAAATGAGTTTCAACCTAACACTCTCATCTGGCCTCTCCTAGCTGAGTCTGGATGTCAGCTACCCATCCATTTGACAGGTATTGAGCACCTTTGACCTGTCCCAGAAGTGGCATCACATTGACCTGTCTCAGAAATGGCATCAAGGGCAAAGAAAAATGACCACATCAAGACCCCTCCTACGCAAGAAGACATGGGATGACAGAGAACCAATTCTGCTAGTGACAGTGCAGCTATGGTTTCTAGGACAAGAGTAAATGAAGGGGTTTGCCGGCTGCTATAACAGGATCCAGTAAAGGGGCTGGCCCTAAGGGGTGAAGGTGCAGATTCCTCCCTCAACCCCTGAGGAGTCTGACTGGCACTTCTGATATTTGGGGCTCAGGAAGTTAAAAACTATAGAAAATATTAATTCCCCACTCATAATATAATTGGCATGTACTATTCCCACATGTGCAAATTAACTCTTAGCTGTGAACATATGCAACTTGGCATTCCACACTCAACCGGCATAAGGGCAGACTAGGAGTCCCATGGAGTTGATGCTCCCAAGAGCACCCCTCAGCCTATGCTGGTGGATAACACCTGTTGTGGGGGTGAGTGAGAAGGAACCCAGTAGAATAGCCTTTCTCCTCCCCACTCCTTCCTCCACCCATGAAGACTATTCTTTATTCAAGAGAGACATGAAATTGAGGCAGAAGTGTGCTGAGAAATATTTAACTGGATTTCCAAAAAATACATATTCATAACAAATTTTACTGATATAAAGTATTTGTAGCACACTGTTGAGCACCCAATTTGTCGCTGTTCAGGGTGCCACTATGTCACCCTCATGGACCTAGGGGAACTGAACAAGGGGGTGAACGTGGGAACAAAAGACAAGAGACAAAAGAGTATATTCGGAAGAAGGCGTCAGGGGGCACCTTGCCTCTAGTGGACAAGGGCCCTGAGCTTTACATAGCCCTCCGTATTTATTAGGCAAAAGAGACAGCGAGAAATGGGGTGGAAGAAGAGGTCAGCTGCTTGGTCCAGAGTAGGCTTGCAAGACTGCATTCTGTAGATGTCCCAGTAGATAACTTCAAGGAGCTCGGCGCCAGGAAGCAATGGCCCTCAGCAAACCTTCTGGCAGTGGGAGTAGTCGTGAGTTTGCCCACATCCTGCATTCATGATAAACAGTTTGCTGTTTGATCACATAGCCTCCAGTGGAATGCTGAGTTGGTCATGTCCCATGGGACTTCGTCTCCCTGCAGCACATAACTTTTAAATAATAATAAAATGTACTATACTTTTTACTGTAAATTCCACATAGTCAACTGATTCTCACAGAATGCTTTCACTGATTTTTCTGAACTTTTGCAACTTTAGCTAACTTATAATGGCAATTGATGAACAGTACACTGTGTAGTTATTAATGTTGGTTGATATTTTCATTTCAATTAAGGAGTAAGATGAAACAGAAATAATGAGATGTGCGGTGGGATTTTATTCATCTGTCAATGACAGGAGTAAACTCTTTGCTGAATCAGATAAGTTTGGAATATCTACACTAGAAGAATATTTTCTGAATTTTTGTGCTATTTACAATGTAATGACTGCAGATATTAACATCTTTTAAGTTGCATTATTAACATTTTATTCATCACTATATCAAGTGTAGACAATCAATAAAATGATAAATCAAGACTTGATGGATAGTATTTTCCAATTTCTGTAGTGTAAACACTTCTATCATGACTGACTTCAAGCTACAAATGTGACTTGTGTAAAAATATAATTTCTGATTATTTCCTTAGAAGATATTTTTGGCAGAAACTGGATCACCTTTTCAAGGGAAAGTAATATGTTTGCAAGACAATGATGAGTATTCACAAACTGCTTTCAAAAATGGCTGTAACAGACCATGCACAGTGGCTCACACCTGTAATCTTAGCACTTTGGGAGGCCGAGATGGAAGGATTGCTTGAGGCCAGGAGTTTCAGAAAATGGCTGAAACAGTGTCCATTTCCCCAATCTTGAATGAGAGTAGCCATTGCCTCTCTTGTTTCAGGAATTATTAATTTTTCCAGTTTTGTTAATTGGCAGTTTGGATAATCATTCTAGACACAAGAATAAAGGAGATCATGCTCCTGATTAAAACCTGTCAGCGACCTTCATTCCTCCAGCCAAAGCCCTCAGCCATTTTCCCACATAAACCCTAAGCAGACTAAGAATCTCATTTTCATAGACTTGCCCAAAGTTTGTCTTCAGGCTACATGCAATTTCCAAGGGCTCCTCTTCCTGTACTTCTGTGGAAGGTGCAATATCAGAATATGAATGAATCAGAATGATGTTCTTAGAATCTTAATATTGGATCCATTTGAACAGATCAATAATTGAACTTTGGGAAAACTTCAGCACACTTCCTTAGCATACAATTTCTTGTGATGCAAATCACAACTGCTGATTTGTATTTTGTTTTCTAATCCTATATCTCAGAATGATGAAGCCTCTTTTTACCAGAGGTTTTAGAATAGGTTTGCTTAAAATGAAATATATGAAAGAAAAGGGTCATTTTAGTCAGTGGGCGAGCATTTATCCTTAGCTATAAATGAAGGTGATAAACAGTTTCATTTCTGTATATAGAATGGTCTGTTCAATACTATATTTTTTGAGTAAAATTTCTTTTAATGCTCTTAGTTGTTTACTTTCTCTGACTTCCAGGGGGAAAAAAACCAGGCACAATTGCTATTAGATATTTTGAGGGCAGGCATCTTGTTGAGATCATTATTTAATAAGGTGTTGAGTTATGCAGGCAGTAGATTGGTTTGAGTTGGCCAGGATGAGAGTTCTTGGCATAGTTTAAAGCAAAGCATTTGAAATTCTGAAGTCCTCATAAGTTGCAAACAGTTGTCTTTATTTTTTGAAGCACTTTTATTTAAGTTTCAAGAACCAGAATTGTTTTTCTTTTTCTTTTTTGACTTTCATCTGCACAAGACTTTTTGTCTTTATTTTTTTAAGCCTTTTAATTTTGAAGCACTTTAAGTTTCAAGAGCCAGAATTCTCTTTTTATTTTTCTTTTTTGACTTTCTTTCTTTCTTTTTTTTTTTTTCTTGAGATGGAGTCTCGCTCTGTCGCCCAGGCTGGAGTGCAGTGGCGGAATCTCGGCTCACTGTAAGCTCCGCCTCCCGGGTTCACGCCATTCTCCTGCCTCAGCCTCTCCGAGTAGCTGAGACTACAGGCGCCCGCCACCACGCTCGGCTAATTTTTTTTGTATTTTTAGTAGAGACGGGGTTTCACCGTGGTCTCGATCTCCTGACCTCGTGATTCGCCCGCCTCGGCCTCCCAAAGTGCTGGGATTACAACCGTGAGCCACCGCGCCCGGCCTTTGACTTTCATCTACACAAGATATATGAAGATTCATAGTCAGAAAGTTCTGTCTGTCTTCTTGACTGCCAACTCCAATCTTAAAAAATTGTTCTAGAATGTCATAATCAAATTTTTAAACTTCTAAAGATTAGAATAAATGAAATAAAAAAGCAACCACAGACTGGAAGAAAAATGTTTGTGATATGTATATCTCTAAAAGACTTATTTTTAGAATAAATAAAAAATTCTCACAACACAATAATTTTAAAACACAAGGAAAAATGGGTAGAAGATTTGAAGATGTGCTTCAGCAAAGAGGACAAATGGCCATTCAGCACTTGAAAAAAATGCTTGATCTGGGAAATGCAAATTAAAATTACTATGAGATACTCACTAAAACATATTAAATTAAAAAGACTAACAATACTAAGTATTGATAAGGCAGTGGAGCAACTAGAATTACCATGCATATGATAAAAGATATCTATTAAAACCTACACCAACTTTCACCCTAAACAAGGATAATTGAGGCGCATTCTCATTTGAATCAGGAACAAGACAAGGATGCCCACTGTCACCACTATTACTTGACATTATTAAAGAGGTTATAGCCAACAAGGCAAAACCAGAAAAATAAGCAAGAAATGTAAAAATTAGAAACTGAGAAATATTTCCAGTATTTGTAGATGACGTTCAAGTTCCCATAGATTTTAATATCATAATCTAATAATAGAGACAAATCCCATAACTTTTGCCATATTCTGTTGGTAAGAAGCAAATCTTAGGTTCCATTTGCACTCAAAGGGATGGATTTATACAAGGTGTGACTCAGTAGGTGTCACCTTAGGGTATGCCTGCCCCACTAAGAGTATGAGGGTGCAGTTACCCCTCATCTTACAGATATACAGATGTCCCAGTGGAGGGACGCCTTCACTTGCCCTTAACATACACATGCTGGGCTATTGTACTTAAATTCTCCTACTTCTATCTCAATTTTCACTCTCTGCATTTTCCTTTTTTTAAATAAAATGTACCAAAGCCCTAGGGTAAAACCTATGACACAGTAAATAGTCTCAGATTTATAACTGGAGAAAATTCAAAAGTTCTAAGTCTGGGGAATTTCTTAGTAACTCAAATAAAATGTCACACTTTCTCACACAGTAAAGAGAAGTGTTTTTATTGCTTTTACACTATTTGTTTACAGTAAATATATAATTGATTTTTTAAAATAAAAGCAGGTTTCATGCTTCATGTAACAAAGTTAGGTTCAGATACTAATGTGAAAACTGAACTATTCCTGGGGAACCATGTTCAAAAAAATACTTCATTGGCTAAGCAGTCTTATTTTATGATTCAAATTGACTAAAAATGAGGTATAAAGTAATTAAAAGTAATATGGTGGCTTTAAGTGCAGAGATGGGGTGGCAGAAGCTGTGAACACAGAATGTAAAATCGGTAACTACAAAATGGCACAAACTACTAAAGCAACATATTTAAATTATTATTTTTCAAAAAGAAGGATCATTTCAGATCTTCACCTTCAGATCCTCACTCAGCCCTGCCTCCTATTTCCCATAATCAGCCTTTTTTTAAATTTTATGATTGCTATTGCTCACCTTCTAGAATACATTTTTGTTTATTTGATTGAACAACCTCTTCCTGAAAATTCTGCCCAGTTGGGCTGGCTGACATTGATCTCAGTAATTGTGTTTTTTTCCTTTAACTTGATTATATTTTTTTCATTTGCCTCTCTTTAAATGAAGTGTCCCAAGAGCCCTAAATTCTCTCTTCAGGTGGTCGCTTGGTAGGTTACTTCATCAATAGGTTCATCCAGGTATAGAGAGCAATGGTGTAAGGATAACAAAGATACAATTTCTCAGAAAGATAACATTTTCAAAAGTGCTATTAAAGATAGTGAGTTGTTTAGAAATTCAAGAAAAAAAAGTCTTTCAATCGGAGGGGAAAATATAGAGAAAAAATATTTTTCAGAATACATGTCAGTTTCTCCTAGAAATATATATACACAGGTACTGAATAAGTCACCTGCCAATGTAGGACCCAAGACTTTTCATCTGTGACATTCCATTTGTCCTTGGCTGTACGGAATAAAAGCCTTTTGACGATGGCGGCCTCCGATATCATAATCCGTACGGGTGCGGCCATGCCGTCCTCCCGACGAAGTTTCTGAAGTTGAATGAACCACAGAATAAAGTACGCCGTTATACGCCATGATAACTGCTGGCGGAGCGTAGCTTCAAAAGTGTTAGTGGGCATGCGCGCGGTTCAACAGCGCCTACAGAAATCCTAACGGGAATGTAACCCAAACCGGAAGTGGCCTAGAGCGGCCATGTAGCTTCTGTTGTTAAGTGGATCTAAGCCTATGTCGCTTACTGGACGCTGAAGTGATTGGGAATATTAGCAGTGGGGGTTCTGTAGGGTCAGGGAGGGGCGGCCGGCTTTGTGTGAGTGATGAGGGGCTTGTTGGGGGTGGGGGTGCGTGATAAAGAGATTTCTCGGCTGAAGACAAGGCTGTGAGGTGAGTGACGGGCTTGTTTTGGCTGAGCGATGGGGGGTTTCTGGGGTGGGTGTTGGGTGCTGTGGGATAAGTGGCGTTTGCTAATTTTAGTTGGATAATTAGCTGGTTAATTTTCCCTCTTTTCTTGCTTATTTTCTGCTTGTAGTAAGTATTTTTGTGACTTAAATTCGAAGTGTACTTTAATATCGGATTTTATATTGGTCCACGAAACTTGCTAACTTGAGGACAGTAAACGTGCTTCTTAAGAGCGCCTTTGCGGATGGTGCTGGAGGACGTTCAGGGAAGGGAATCACTGTCCGTGGGACTAGGGGAGTCAGTGATTGATTGGCAGCCAAGAGCTTCAGAGGTTGGAGGACTTTGAGGATCACACTGTAACACTCTCAGGGGACCAGCGATGGGCAACCTACAGGAATCAGTAGAGTGGGGTTGCCAGGGGTAGCCTATGGCAGCCAGTTGACTGGAGGCGTAGGGGGTCAATGATGGGGATTTGTGAGGGTGACTGCGTTGCTTTCCAGGCAGTGAGTGTTGGGATCCTTCAGGGATTGGTGGGTGGGTCAGTGTTGCCCTCTTCTTGGGTCCCTTGGACATGGTAAGGATCAGTAATTGACAGTTGAGCAGATGGATGATGGTTTCCTATTGGGGCATTTCATTTGGACCCCTATGTTGGGGATTATTTGTCGTTTTATGGAAACCAGAAAATTGTGCATGCTGGGAAACATTTCTTGGCTATCAGGGCAGTAATGGTTTCAGAAGCCTGGGCCATGTCAGTGACTGGGAAGCATTTTGGAACTTTCTGGCAGCCCTGTAGTCCACTCAGTGGGGATTTCTGAAAGTCAGTCCTGTCAGTGATTGCATTCAGGTGCGGTAGGGGCAACTTATTGTGGACAGGCAAGAAATGGTAACTGGAGGCCCTGATGCATGTCTGCAAATTTTCTGCATCAAGGTGGGGATTGGGACAGTGATTTTAACTTTTAGCTCGAGCCAGAAGAGGGTGGTCTGTGTGGTGTGTTATGGATGGGGACTGAAAAGTCCAGAAGCTCAGAATAGGTACACCAGACAGAGCCACCTCCTGGCCTGAGTTCTATGAAGGCAACAGGAAGAGGAAATGGTTTTTCTGGAAGCTAGCCATGTATGGATACATGAGATAGTGGAGACAGTGTACAGTTTAGAACAAGGCAGATGGGGGGCTGATTCCCTGTTTTTCCATTTACAGACTGAGTAACATTCAGGCAAATTATGTAACAGCACACAGCCTCATTATCCTCATCCCCAAAATGGGTATAATAATGCCCATGATATTTAGCTGACAATTAAATTGACAACTTTCTTTTTTTATTCATATTTATCACTTGCCAGGCAGGCACTGAGGACTTGACAAGCTTCATCTTGCTTAAGTTTCCCAACACCTGTGATAAATACCTGCATTTGCATTTTGGAAACTACAACTAAAGTAATATTTTCATATTCTCACAGTGAAAAGGTAGCAAAGCTGCGATGAATTCATCATTTAGTCCAGACTCAGTCTTTATTTTTAACCCTGACTAATAACTAGAGTTGGGCTTTCTGAACTTTGTCTACTCCAGTGTCTGACACAGTGACTTCACCTCAGTGCCCTCAGGAAATATTTGTGGAGTGAATGTTGAATGAGTGACCATGTACTCATTGCTTTTCCAAGGCTTCTGCAGAACCCCCAGGTCAGGCCACATCATTGAGGCTGCAGGATCTCTCTTCATAGCCCAGCACGCCTCTCTGCAGTGTCCCTAGTTGGAGAATCCAAACACCTATCCAGCTTCTGGTTCCTGGGAAAAGTGGAGTTGTCAGCAAGAGAGACCGATAGTAGAAGCCCAGAGCGGAGATGCCTGCTGATGTGAATTTATCCCAGAAGCCTCAGGTCCCGGGTCCAGAGGAGCAGGATGGATCTTGCGAGGTAAGCAGCCCTGGGGACAGTTCTCCAGAACGTGAGGGCAGACACAGGATGCAGCAGGCTCTGGGCTCCCTGCTCCCGAGTCAGTCTTGAGCCTTCTGTCAAGCGAGGACCACAGAGGCTGATGTTTCCACATTCATAGGCTATCTGTGTTCTAGAGGAAACCATGAACTGACTGATAAAAGAGGATACTAGAGGGTTGGCCTTGGGTCAAGAAAGAAGAAACTGTAGTCCCTGGTCTGATCAGAAGCCCCAGTCATAGGATGGAAAAGCTGACTCTTTCCTGCTAAGCACTCGTTCTGCTCCTTCATCCACCATTGGGTCTTTGAAGAATTTCAAGTGTTCCCCCCCCTACCAAATTCCTTGCTTGGTCCACGGGGATTGGCCCGTTTTTCCCCTGTTCTCATAAGGTGCAGCAAAATCTCCTTCCTTTGTAGTTTAAATGGTCACAGGGAGGTAGAGTGAGAACAGGCTTTTAAGGACCATGTGGTTTTTCCTGTTTAAAAAGGTGAATAAAAAATGCTGGGAAATAGTGTTTCCAGATTGCCCACAGATAGAAATAGTCAGGATTTGGTAACAAGAAATCAGAATTCTTGGTAAAGTCAAGATTTCCTGAAATCCTAAATTATTCTGTGTATCTCTTGATGCTTTATTTACAAGTCTTTAAATAGTATGTGACTATAATAGTAAATAGTGCACCATTGTTCTGTGATAGGTTGTTTGTATTCAAATTTACAGAGATGTTCTGTTTTTTAAAAAAGTATAATAAATATGTGTGTTATTATCCTGAACCAATGTATTGTGAGAAGATTATATATTTCAGTAACCTGTTAAAATCATCTCAACCTGCTAGAAACATTTGATAATAGAAAGTATTAAAAGAAGGGAACATTAACACAAAATAAATTGCACATATAAATCATTTTCAAAATTGTAAATATCCCAAATATTTAAAAGTCATTCTTAAAAGAAAAATTGAAACATACAAGTTTAGGTGGGGTACAGTGGCTCGTGCCTATAATCCCAGCACTTTGGGAGGCCAAGGTGGGCAGATCACTTGAGCCCAGGAGTTGGAGAGCAGCCTGGGCAACATGGCGAGACTCTACAAAAATTAGCCAGGTGTGGTGGCATGCACCTGTAGTCCCAGCTACTCAGAACGTTGACGTGGGAGGATCACCTGAGCTTGGGGAGGTCAAGGTTGCAGTGAGCTGCAATCATGACACTACACTCCAGCCTGGGCAATAGAGTAAGACCCTGTCTCAAAACAAAACAAGCTTAAAACATGAAATTGTCTAAGTCTTGTGACAGCAGTGCAGATGCACAAACGTTTCTCTCATTTGCACTGATGTTGGTCAACTTGCGTGTTCAGAACATCTTCAAGTTTAGTGTTTTAGGACACATGTTCAATATAAGCTTTTTTCCTTTTTTAACAATGAAATTTTTTTTCTGCTTGACCTGATTTACAGTTTGTCATTTGAATCAATACTGCTGTCGCTAATTCAGATGTTCCATCAGTGTCTGAATTCATGTCAGAATATATCCCAGTACCATTCACATTATCTTCCTTTGTGGTGTGTATTTCCCTCTGCTCTGGACAGTACTATTTTTATTTTGTTATTTTTATCTTTTCTAATGTGATGGAAATAAAGATAGTATAGTGTTTTAATTTGCATTACTTTGTTTACAAACAGGATTTTCATAATTTTATTGGTCAATTACTTGTCTTTAGTGAGTTACTTTTTCTTACCTTTTGATTTATATTTTGGTTTAGTTTAGCCTCTGGATTTTTAGAGAGTTCTTTTTTTTTTTTTTTTTGAGACGGAGTCTCGCTCTGAAGCCCAGGTTGGAGTGCAGTGGCGCAATCTCTGCTCACTGCAAGCTTCACCTCCTGGGTTAATGAAATTCTCCTGCCTTAGCCTCCCGAGTAGCTGGGACTACAGGCGCCCGACACCACTGCCGGCTAATTTTTTTGTATTTTTAGTAGAGACGAGGTTTCACTGTGTTAGCCAGGATGGTCTTGATCCCCTGAGCTCATGATCCACCCGCCTCAGCGTCCCAAGAGAGTTCTTACATAGTAATAACCTATGGTCCTTTTTGCATATGTTTGTAAATACTTTTTGTTACTTTTTCCTTTGAAAGTAGGTTTTAGTTTTATTTGAACATAGAAAAGAGGATCAGATGGTTTTGTGAAGCCTGTAATCTTTTAAAAGAGCTGTCACTTGCTATATTTTTACCCAAGTTCCAGCTCCTCCCAGGCAATCACATTTTACATTTTTAGCTAATTATTTCGGCATTTACCTCCTAATCTTTTAGTGACATGCTTATATTGCTGCCTCTTGGATTGTTAATTAACATGTTAATTAATTAACAGGTCATTAAAAGGTTTGCTTTTACCCGCTTCCTCATACTTTCACCCCCAACACCTGCTTTCCTTGCCCATCCTTCTCTAAGAACTGGTTCAGATTCTGATCAGGTCAATATTCCTTGTTTATGATTATGACTGTGTAAACTATATTCAGAGCTGCCTGTATAGACACCGTGATAACTCTTTGCCTGCATAATTTATGGTTTTTCCCTGGAGCACACAATTTTATGGATTATTTACTTGCCTATATACATGTTAATGTATTATACAATTTTCTCCAAGTGTGTACACACTGTCTTCATAAATTGAATTTGTTACTAGGTAATTGCAGACCCTCGCTATTTCAGGGACAGTTTTATTTTATTTTATATTTTTTGAGACAGAATTTCGCTCGTCTCCCAGGCTGGAGTGCAATGGCGCGATCTGGGCTCACTGCAACCTCCGCCTCCCGGGTTCAAGCGATTCTCCTGCCTCACTCTCCCAAGTAGCTGGGATTACAGGCACTCGCCACCACGCCTGGCTAATTTTTGTATTTTTAGTAGAAACAGGGTTTCACCATGTTGGCCAGGCTGGTCTCAAACTCCTGACTTCAGGTGATCCGCCAGCCTCGGCCTCCCAAAGTGCTGGGATTACAGGCATGAGCCACCGCACCCGGCCTTTAGGGACAGTTTTAATCCTCATAACTTTGCAAGGTACTGCTGCCATTATCCCCACTTTACAGACGAGAAGACTGAGGCACAGAATGAAGTAAGTGGCTCGAGTTTACATAGTCAGCAAGCAGCCAGCCTGGGATTGAAGGCAGGCGGTTTGCTTGAGGGTTGGGGCTGTCAATTCCATCTCCTTGAGGAAACCTTTCCTATTGCTTTTTTGTCTTGATGTGATTGGACCTGGCTGTTCTCCTGGCACCTCACGCTGTCTTCTCATGGTGGCTCTGTTCACCATCACCTGGGAATTCTGTTTTTCTCTGTCAAGTGTCCAGTTCCTTGTGTCTTGAATCCTTTGGCTTTCTCTTCCACGGTTTACCATTACTCTCATTTCGTGAAAGTGCATCCTCTAGGAGTTCTTGGATATGGTACACAGCAGTACATCCTGTGAGAACTTGTCTGAATATGTGTGTTCAGATAATGGAGACTAACAGCTTAAAAATAGGAGAATCATTTGACCCAGGAGGTCGAAGCTGCAGTGAGCTGTGATGGCACCACTGCACTCCATCCTGGGTGACGGAGTGACATCCTGTCTCAAAAAACAAAAACAAAAAAAAAGACCTGAGAGGTTTACATATATGAGCATGACCTGAAAGTGAAATGATATGAAAACGCATGATATGAAAATGTCATGCCAAAAAGCAAAGATCATATATTTGCATATTTAATAGAAAGATGTCATGGAAAATGACCTGATTTACCCTCACACTAAGTTGATCTTTGCCTGGGTTGATAGGTTGAAAATCACTTTTTTCTTCCTAA
The DNA here is from genome assembly GCF_006542625.1 of Nomascus leucogenys. NCBI lineage: Eukaryota > Metazoa > Chordata > Mammalia > Primates > Hylobatidae > Nomascus > Nomascus leucogenys. Next base: position 65,731,582 of record NC_044390.1, read on the forward strand.
AGCACCGCATATACTACTTCCTCACCACACACATATAGTCTCTGCTCTCAGATCCTGAAACTCTTATTTTCAAGCTGTTAGTCTCCATTTAAAAGAGTTTTTCTGCTCTGTCATTTTCTGTTTCTTTGGTTTTGGACCTTCTTTCTGGAAGAATTTCTCAACTTTATTTTCTCCGATAATCATTTCCTTTTCCATTTATTTCCTCCGATAATCATTACTGCCTTAAAAATTTTTTAAGAGCTTTTAGATATGAATACTCCATTTAATGACATGATGTTTTTGTTTAATGATTCAACTATCTTACCTAAGGATATTTGAGATATTTTAAAATGTGATTTTATGAATAGATAATACACAGCATTCACAAATGAAAACATAATGAAAAGTAATTTTTTTACAAAATACTCCTTTCTCTCTTTTTTTTTTTTTTGAGACGGAGTCTCACTCTATCGCCCAGGCTGGAGTGCAGTGGCGCGATCTCGGCTCACTGCAAGCTCCGCCTCCCGGGTTCACGCCATTCTCCTGCCTCAGCCTCCCGAGTAGCTGGGACTACAGGCGCCCACCACCACACCAAGCTAATTTTTTGTATTATTAGTGGAGACGGGGTTTCACCGTGTTAGCCAGGATGGTCTCAATCTCCTGACCTTGTGATCCGCCCCCCTTGGCCTCTCAAAGTGCTGGGATTACAGGCATGCAGGCGTGAGCCACCGTGCTGGCATACCCCTCTCTCTTTCGTCCCTGATTTGTCCAGGTTTCTTCCACATAGGTAATTATAGTTAGCCATCCGCCTTTACCTCCCAAACACTACCACTTCCTTCCAAAGTTAACTACTTTCGTCACTTTTAAGTTAATTACTTCATTTTAAAAAACGAGGCCGGATGCAGTGGCTCACGCCTGTAATCCCAGCACTTTGGGAGGCCGAGGCAGGCTGATCACAAGGTCAAGAGTTTGAGACCAGCCTCGCCAACATGGTGAAACCCCATCTCTACTAAAAAAAAAACATTAGCCAGGCATGGTGGCGGGTGCCTGTAATTCCAGCTACTTGGGAGACTGAGGCAGGAGAATCGCTTGAACCTGGGAGGCAGAGGTTGCAGTGATCCAAGATTGTGCCATTGCACTCCAGCCTGGGCAACAAGAGTGAAACTCTGTCTCAAAAAAAAAAAAAAAAAAAAAAAAAAAAAGAGAAGCAAGCCCCAGAATGGGAAAAGATTCTTGTTACACGTAAAGCTGACAAAAGGTTCCTATAAAATGTTGAGGATGGCTGGGCATGGTGGCTCATGCCTGTAACCCCAGCACTTTGGGAGGCCAAGATGGGAGGATTGCTTGGGCCCAGGAGTTTGAGACCATCCTGAGCATCATAGGGAGACCCCATCTTTACAAAAATTAGAAAAATTAGCTAGGTGTGGTGGTGTGTGCCTGTGGTCCCAGCTACTCAGAAGGCTGAGGTGGGAGAATCACTTGAGCCCGGAGGTTGAGGCTGCAGTGAGCTGTGATTGCACCACTGCACTCCATCCTGGGTGAGAGTGACATCCTGTCTCAAAAAACAAAAACAAAAGACCTGAGAGGTTTACACGACAATGAGATACTCCTTCAGAAACACAGAAATGGCCACGTGCAGTGGCTCACACCTGTAATACCAAAACTTTGGGAGGCCAAGGTGGGTGGATCGTGTGAGCTCATGAGTTTGAGACCAGCATGGGCAACATGGTGAAACCCCATCTCTACAAAACATACAAAAATTAAGGCTGGGTGTGGTGACTCACACCTGTAATCTCAGAACTTTGGGAGGCAGAGATGGGCCGATCACTTGAGGCCAGGAGTTTGAGACCAGCCTGGCCAACATAATGAAACCCCGTGTCTACTAAAAATACAAAATTAGCCAGGCATGTTGGCAGGCACCTGTAATCCCAGCTACCCGGGAGGCTGAGGCAGGAGAATCACTTGAACCCAGGAGTCAGAGGCTGCAGTGAGCCGAGAGCGTGCCAGTGCATTCCAGCCTTAGTGACAGAGTAGACTCCGTCTCAAAAAAAAAAAAATAATAATAGCTGTACGTGGTAGTGCATACCTGTGGTCCCAGCTACTTGGGAAGCTGAGGCAGGAGGATTGCTTGAGTCTGAGAGGCAGAGGCTGCAATGAGCCATGCTCGTGCCACTGCAATCAAGCAACAGAGTGAGATTCTATCTCTCAAAAAAAAAAATTTGTTTTTTTTTTGAGGAAAAGTGTTTTTTAACCCAGTAGAAAACTGAAGAAGAGACTTGCTTGAATAGGCTGGTAAACATGGGAAGATGCTCAGCTTCATTAATCATCTGGGAATTGCCAGTGTAACTCCCATGCCCCCACCAAAATGCATACAGTTATCAACACTGATAATACCAAATGTAGGTGAGGATATGGAGCAACCAGAAGGATTTTGTGTGCTGCTGGTGAGCATATAAATTGGTACAACCAGTTTGGAAAATGATTTCCAATGTTCTACTAAAGTCGAGCATGTTTTTCCCATGACCCAGAATTCCACCCCTGGGTGTATGCCCAACATCTGTTCTGAACTGGTATTTAAATCTAGACCTGTGCTATTCAGTATGGTGGCCACTCACCACATGTAGCTATTGAGCACTTGAATGTGGCTGGTTCACATTGAGATGTGCTTGAAGTATAAAATATATGCTGACTTCTGAAAACTTAGTATGAAAACAGAATGTAAAGCATCTCAGCTCGATGATTTTTAAGATATTGGTTACATATAGAAATGATAATGTTTTGAATATAATGGATTAAGTAAAAATATCATTAAATTGATTTTATGTCTTTTAAACATGGCTACTAGACTATTTTAAGTTATATGTGTGGCTCACATTCACGGTTCATGTTTTATTTCCATTGGATGGCTCTCCTCTAGAGGCTTGATCAGAGTCCACTTGGATTTCTTTGTTTTTGGAAATGATACTTAATAGTTTGCACACCACATATTTTCCTACCTCTCTACTTTTATTTTTTTATTTTGCATCATATTAGGTGCACTTTAATATCTGGTTATCTCTCTCCTTGTGATAAAATTGATGATTGGGTTCAGATGTTGTCAGCCTACTCCTCCATTATAAAGACCCCATCAGTCTTTCATATGGCTTTAGCAGTCATTGGTAATCAGTAAAAGTGGTATTTCTGTTTTGTCCTTCAGGCTGCATTTATCATCTGCAGTACTTCTTTTCATCATCAGTCCTTTCATTAACCTAATATTGGTTCTTATAGGAAAGATCATCTTGTTGAAATATTATATGATCATATCTCTTCCCTGCACTTAAAATCCTGAAATGGCAATCCATTCATTAACATAAATAATCCATACTCATCATATATTCAGACACCAGCCCACTCCTTTGGAGCTTGGATGGTAACCACCTTCTAAACATGACATAGTCGCCTCTTATCTTACACAGAGCTGTCTGCTTCTCCCTCAATTCACAGTGTTTTCCTACCTCTCTACTTTTATTCATGCTCTTTTCTGGAAAATGATTTCCTTCACACATCCTGCATCAAAGTTCTTACTTCCAGTGTAAGCTTCGCCAACTCTAAGTAGCATTACCTTCTACTCCTAGGTAGAATTTGTCTTTCCCTAATTTGCCCCTCCCCAACAGTGTCCTCTGCATATATTTCTACCATGTTCCCTTTTTAACCCTGTAGTTGAGCTTTTGTATTTACATGTCTTCCAAGTCTCTGAGTTGCTGCAAGAGTAGAAGCTTATGTAATTGGGTGTTGAGCACCAGGACCCAGCTCAAGTACAGCCTCACATGTAGTTTTTGCTTCATCAACATCATGCTGGTTTTTCCTAAATTAGCTAGAGGACTTAGAGGGAACCCATTTCTGGCCTCATTTTAAAAAAAATGAATGAATGAATGTAGGTGTACAGTAGATGGAGGATATTTCTCTTAATTTTTTTAAAATCCCTAAAAATGTGAAATAGGTGTTTGGTGGGAAGCCTCTGTGATGGATCATGGTGAAAATCATTAAAAGCACGTTCCTCCTTTATGTGCCATCCCCACTCACCAGTGATGATCTAATTCACAGTGAGCTGGGGTACACTGTTACAGGCATCAGTGTCATTTGAGGATGTGACCGTGGACTTCAGCAGGGAGGAGTGGCAGCAACTGGACCCTGCCCAGAGATGGCTGTACCAGGATGTGATGCTGGAGCTCTATAGCCACCTCTTCTCAGTGGGTGAGCACAACTGACCTGGGAATCTTGGCTGGATCCTGTTGAGGAGATTTCCTTCCTCCTCATTGCAGAACGAAGTGGGATATCAAAGTATGTCATGACTCTTTCCTTGGTTTGTCCTGGATTGTTTGTTTCTTTTGGGCACCTTTTAGTATTATTTTGTGCCTAGTGGAAAATGTTGACTTTTCTAATGAGCCAGTGTAAAGCTTCATTGAATGGCCTCTAAAACTGAAGAAGCTACACCCAAATCCAGTATCCTTTCTAATTAACAGGGTATCACATTCCCAACCCAGACGTCATCTTCAGAATGCTAAAAGAAAAGGAGCCACGGGTGGAGGAGGCTGAACTCTCACATCAGAGGTGTCAAGGTGAGTAAGTTGTACCCAGGCAAATGTAGGTATCTTTGCAGGGAACCATTACCAGTCTACCATACTTCTGTTCCCTCTATTCCCCCAGCGAAGGCCCGTAGATTGCCTCCTATTCCCAGTTTCTACATCAAACACTGTAAATGTTCTATAAATTCTGAATGTCCTATAGGGGCTGCCTTAAGAATTTTCCATTGGTGAATACTCAGGAATGGGATTGCCTGGTCCTGGAGATAAGTATATTTGACTAAATCAGCCATATTGCTCTTCTGATGGGCTGATGGGGGGCTGCACCAGTTCACACTCCCATGTGCAGTGCACAAGGATTTGCATTTGCACATCTTGCTTGCTAACACTTGGCATTAACAAAATTGGTGAATTTATAGCCCTACTGATGGGTGAAAGGGCTGTTTCATTGTTTTTTGGTTTTGGTTTTGGTTTTTTTGAGACAGAGTCTTGCTCTGTCACCTAGGCTGGGGTGCAGTGGCACGATCTTGGCTCACTGCAACCTCTGCCTCCTGGGTTCAAGCGATTCTCCTGCCTCAGCCTCCCGAGTAGCTGGGACTGCAGGCGCCCGCCACCACATTCAGCTAATTTTTTGTATTTTTAGTAGAGACAGGGTTTCACCGTGTTAGCCAGGATGGTCTCGATCTCCTGATCTCGTGATCTGCCCACCTTCGCCTCCTAAAGTGCTGGCATTATAGGCGTGAGCCACCGCGCCCGGCCTGTTTCATTGTTTAAGTGTTATTTTTCTAATAACTGAATGGCGAGAGCCTCTAATCTTATCTGTTATCTGACTGGCTTTTTCATTTGTTCGTTGCATTTTCTTATCATTTATCTCTTTGTGTCCGTGGAGTTTTCTGCCTTTTTTTTCCTATTTTTTTGCCCCTAATTTTATTGATTTTCTTTTCTTTGCTGGATCTGCTATCTTCTTTTCCTCCCAGTTGTGGCACCTCTAGTTTGGGGCCCTGTTCTTCCATATGGGCATCTTTTCTTTTTCTTTCTTTTTTTTTTTTTTTTTTTTTTTTTTGAGACAGAGTTTCACTCTTGTTGCCCAGGCTGGAGTGCAATGGCACAATCTTGGCTCGCCGCAACCTCCCAGGCTGGAGTGCAATGGCACAATCTTGGCTCACCGCAACCTCCGCCTCCCAGGATTGAGCCATTCTCCTGCCTCAGCCTGCCGAGCAGCTGGGATTACAGGCATGCACCACCATGCCTGGCTAATTTTGTATTTCTAGTAGAGACGAGGTTACTCCTTATTGGTCGGGCTGGTCTCAAACTCCCGACCTCAGGTGTTCCGCCTGCCTTGGCCTCCCAATGTGCTGGGATTACAGGCGTGAGCCACCGCCCCCGGCTGTGGGCATCTTTTCATACAGGAATTGACTTAAAGGACCCATCCATTCTGAACTCCTAGTCCTCATATTTTTATTCTAATGATTTCTGTATCAATACCTCTAGTCTCTCTGCTTAAACTGTGTTCTGCTACCTATTTAGTTCCATGGAGGACAGTTTGCATGAGATGACTCACTTTCTTAACTTTGGGAGATCAGAAACTGGAATCATCATCATCCAAAAAAGAAATTCTCACCTGACAAATTTTGTCAGATTTTTCTGTGTTTCTGGGCTCAGAAACACAGTCCTCTAATTTATTATTCTGGAATTCTTACCAGTTTTGTTTTTTTTTTTAATTAAGAAAAGGGTGACCCTTTTTCTTTTTTTTTTATTATTATTATACTTTAAGTTGACCCTTTTTCTTAATCCCAGTGGTATTACAACAAACTAGATCCTCATTTTCTCATATTTAGACAATTTTGTTCCTAATGAGATATGTTGATTTCAGTTTTTTGAGTTTAGTCAAGATACTGACAGATTTTATTACCCCAAACATGGCTATTTTGTTTCTTTTTTCCTCAGTAGATATGATAAAAACAGGCAGTTATTTCCTACTGTGTAGGATTAACAAATTCTTTTCAGTGACATTGTCCTCATGGCCACATATTTCCAATGTAAAAATATACCTGAATAGTTTTCATCACTCATGCTCTGCTCCATTGTTTTCGTATGTTGTTTAATGTCTACTCCATAGAATGATTTACTCTGCATACAGTCTGCTGATTACTTTGTAGTTTCTTTACTTAATCTTCATTATGTCAATGTTTAGCATGAGGAAACCATTGTATTTAAGATACAGGATTAGGATTTTTGTATTTAGGATACAGAAATTATTGATTTTCTGAAAATGGGCAGAAAAGAATATTTCACACTATTTTCAAAGGATGTTTTAAATATTTGCTGAGATAAATTCAAAACAACAGAGATTGTATTTGGATGGAGAGGACAATGGCATTAAATGTTAAAACTGTTAGCCTTTGTGCATCAATCATGTATATTTCATGGAAGGCTACTCAAAAAGTAAGTGTATCAACATGGGAAGCATGGATAGCAAATGCTTGTGAAGTTCAGAAAAAATGATGTCAGCCTAGAGGTAGAGTGACATTGGGAATTAATTTTAAGGGCACAGTACCTATAACTGGTACAAGAAGCCATTTTGAATGGAAACAAAGAAGCAGATGAAGCAAGCTTAATGGGAATAGAGGACATGAGAGTGTGCTTGGATTTGAGAATAAATTGGACTTCTTTTTTGCAATCAGCATTATTAGGCTGTGTTGGAGAGTTGTGGAAAAGCTTTTCTGTACAGTTCTGATAGTTTACATTGAACATTTTGGGCAGTAATTTAAGTGTTACCAGGTTCAGCAAGATTTTTATGACCTGAATAAAGTGAAAAGTTAAAAATGTTTCAAATCTCTGCCTGGGGACACAGTGGAAGATTGCCAGAATAAATGACCACCCGTATATGGGTAAAATTGCTATTTAAGAGTGAAAAATGAAATAGAAAACAACCTGTTTTAATAAGTGGGAAAAGGATGTGAATAGACATGTCTTCAAAGATGATATACAAGTGGCCAATAATAGGAAAAAATGCTCAACTTCACTAATTATGTGGGAAATGCAAATCAAAACCACTGGGTGATATCCGTTTACATCCATTACAATGGCTACGATTAAAAAAACAGAATAACAAGTGTTGGCAAGGATATAGAGAAACTGGAATCCTTGTGTATTGCTAGTGGGAATGTAAAATGGTGTAGTCCTGTGGAAAACAGGATGGTGATTTCTCAAAAATTAAACATAAAATTACCATATGATCCAGCAACTCCACTTCTGGGTAGATACCCACAAGAATTGAAAGCAAGGACCCAAACAGCTGTTTGTACACTCTTGTTCATAGCAGCACTATTCACAGTATCCAAAAAGTGGAATTGTCCATTGACCAATGAATTGGTAAACAAAATGTGGTCTATACATACAATGAAATATTATTCAGCCTTAAAAAGGAAGAGGAATTATGAAATACGTTGCAGTGTGGATGAATCTTATCATGATGCTAAGTGAATAAGCCAGACACAAAAAATCCAAATGTATCATTCTACCTATATGAGGTACTTTAAGTAGTCAATTCATAGAGACAGAATAAGATTGTGGCTGCCAGAGAATGAGGGACAGGGGGAAAAGGGAAATTGTTTAATGGATACAGCATTTCAGTTTTGCAAGATGTAAAAGTTTTGGAGATCCATTGCACAACAGGGTGAACACAGGTAGCACTACTGAACTGTACAATACAAAATGGGTAAGATGGTAAATTTAATATTATGCACTTTTGGTACAATAAGAAAAAGTTAACAATAAAGATTAAAAGTGTCCTTTTTCAAAAAAAAGAATGAAAGATGATTGAGTTTTTTTGATAGGACAAGAGTCTGGGATACAGTTTAAGTGACTGAAAGCGAAAAGAAACTACATGTGATGGTCATACTCAGTATTAAAATCTGGTAGAAAAAGTAATAGTAAAATTTAGTAACTATTATTTTTATTGAGAACCTGCTGTGTTTTGTGCACTATACTAGTAAAGCGCACAAGATGATGAGGGACTCTTATTCTTGGCAAACAAAACAAAACAAAACAAAAAACTAAACTAAAAACGGCATGTTTGACAGCATAAAGCCAAAAGTTCTAACAAAGAACAATTAATTTCAATGGAACAAGGGTGAAACAAATTCTGGGGAACAGCTCGCTTGTCCAGTCTTTTAGAATATATTTCTGGGGATATGGGTATATTCCTAAGTTCAAGAAAAAAAAATTGTAGCTTCATGGAGAGTTGAGGCATAGTCATTCTTTCACTGGTTGGCCATGTCAAGATAGGTGAAGCTTTAATAGTTTTCAGAAGGATATACAGGGCTGATGGACTTGGCATTGTTTCTAACAAGTAAGATAAAGTAGGCAGATTGGTGAGGGTTCATCCTGAAAGTTAATGAAGAACTACACACTGAGCCCCCTCCTTCAAGCCTTGGCTGCCCACGGATGTTGCCCTGCAACACTCTTGTCTGTTTTATCCCCTACTCATCCTACTAGATCTGGGTGTCTAGACCGCTTGCATAAGTGTCCTCAGGTTGTTGAAATCTAATCCCCACAGATTAGCAAAGCGATCTTGGCCAATTACATAACCATTATGTGCTTCCTTTTCTTTGTAAAACAGGAACACCCATCAACGCTACCTCCTGAGATTATTATGCAGATTAAATGAGTATGTGTGCACCATGTAGGCCACTGCCTGGCACATGCTAAGTGCTATGTAGATAAGTCCTCATCCATATAATAAGCGCTCTGTGTTTCTGCTCATTGTCAGCATCATTAGCACCATTATTACATGACTCAGCAATTTCCTTGTGTTCAATGTTAATCAGCTTCATACAGTTTCTCCTCTTTCCTGTTCATTGTGTCTATTTCATCTTCTCTTTCTCCTTTTAGAAGGGGAGTCTGGGCTTGAAATCCCACAAAATGAGATTTCTAAGAAAGCTTCATTTCAAAAGGATATGGTAGGTGAGTTCACAAGAGATGGTTCATGGTGTTCCATTTTAGAAGAACTGAGGCTGGATGCTGACCGTACAAAGAAAGATGAGCAAAATCAGATTCAACCCGTGAGTCACAGTGCTTTCTTCAACAAGCAAACATTGAACACAGAAAGCAATTGTGAATATAAGGACCCCGGGAAAATGATTCACACATGGCCCCACCTTGCTTCTTCACAGAAACAACCTCAGAAATGTTGCTTATTTGCAAAAAGTTTGAAGCTGAACCTAGAAGTGAATGGTCAGAATGAAAGCAATGACACAGCACAGCTTGATGATGTTGTTGGGTCTGGTCAGCTATTCAGCCATAGTTCTTCCAATGCTTGCAGCAAGAATATTCATACAGGAGATACCTTTTGCAAAGGTAATCAGTGTAGAAAAGTCTGTGGCCATAAACAGTCACTCACGCAATATCAAATTCATACTCAGAAGAAACCAGATGGATGTTCTGAATGTGGGGGGAACTTCACCCAGAAGTCACACCTCTTTGCCCAACAGAGAATTCATAGTGTAGGAAACCTCCATGAATGTGGCAAATGTGGAAAAGCCTTCACACCACAACTAAAACTCAGTGTATATCTGACAGATCATACAGGTGATATACCCTATATATGCAAGGAATGTGGGAAGGTCTTTATTCAGAGATCAGAATTGGTTACGCACCAGAAAACACACGCTAGAAAGAAGCCCTATAAATGCCATGACTGTGGAAAAGCCTTTTTCCAGATGTTATCTCTCTTCAGACATCAGAGAACTCACAGTAGAGAAAAACTCTATGAATGCAGTGAATGTGGCAAAGGCTTCTCCCAAAACTCAACCCTCATGATACATCAGAAAATTCATACTGGTGAGAGACAGTATGCATGCAGTGAATGTGGGAAAGCCTTTACCCAGAAGTCAACACTCAGCTTGCACCAGAGAATCCACTCAGGGCAGAAGTCCTATGTATGTATCGAATGCGGGCAGGCCTTCATCCAGAAGGCACACCTGATTGTCCACCAAAGAAGCCACACAGGAGAAAAACCTTATCAGTGCCACAACTGTGGGAAATCCTTCATTTCCAAGTCACAGCTTGATATACATCATCGAATTCATACAGGGGAGAAACCTTATGAATGCAGTGACTGTGGAAAAACCTTCACCCAAAAGTCACACCTGAATATACACCAGAAAATTCATACTGGAGAAAGACACCATGTATGCAGTGAATGTGGGAAAGCCTTCAACCAGAAGTCAATACTCAGCATGCATCAGAGAATTCACACCGGAGAGAAGCCTTACAAATGCAGTGAATGTGGGAAAGCCTTCACTTCTAAGTCTCAATTCAAAGAGCATCAGCGAATTCACACAGGTGAGAAACCCTATGTGTGCACTGAATGTGGGAAGGCCTTCAACGGCAGGTCAAATTTCCATAAACATCAAATAACTCACACTAGAGAGAGGCGTTTCGTCTGTTACAAATGTGGGAAGGCTTTTGTCCAGAAATCAGAGTTGATTACCCATCAAAGAACTCACATGGGAGAGAAACCCTATGAATGCCTTGACTGTGGGAAATCGTTTAGTAAGAAACCACAACTCAAGGTGCATCAGCGAATTCACACGGGAGAAAGACCTTATGTGTGTTCTGAATGTGGAAAGGCCTTCAACAACAGGTCAAACTTCAATAAACACCAAACAACTCATACCAGAGACAAATCTTACAATGCAGTTATTCTCTGAAAGGCTTTACCAAGCAATGAATTCCTAGTGCATCAGCATATTCATAAATGAAATACACTCCCTGAGTTTCTTGAAGAAGAGAAAATCTTCTCAGAATCAGGTCTAATTATATGTTATTGAATTCATGCTTCAGAAAAACTCTAGGGATGCACTGCATGTGTGAACACATGACAAAAAAGTCATGCTTTATTTTATGTGAGGGCAATTGCACAGAAAAGAGTAAGCAGAAATGTCCTTCTTAGTACTGGCCTCATTAAGGATTATAAATTTTCACCCTGGGAAGAAACCCTGACTAATGCATTGAGAAAAGCCTTTCTGTAAAGAATGGTACAAGACAGATTGTTACCCGATTATTTATAGTAAAATATGTGGGAAATTATATCAATGATAACCCTGTTTATTGTGGGATATCAATATTTCTAAAGTGCCATCACAGTCATGATAGGACAATATTTTATGTGTATGTGTGTGTATGCCTTATGCATATAAGCATATATATAAGCATATATATTATATACAGGTTGAGAATCCCTTCTCCAAAATGCCTGGGATCAGAAGCGTTTTGGATTTCAGATACTGAAAGATTTTGGAATATTTGCATTATATTTATTGGTTGAGCATCCCTAATCTGAAAGTCCAAGATTAAATGCTCCAATTAGCATTTCCTTTGAGCGTCATGTTAGAGTTCAAAAAGTTTCAGATTTTGGGTTTTCAGATTAGGGATACCCAACCTGTATGTACGTATATTTATGTATCTATGTATGTATATATATGCATGTGCAGACATACGTATATGGTCTGGTCAGCATATATGTATGTATGCGTATGTATGTATGTATGCCCTCAGTGCAGTGGGGTTTGCTGCAGAATTCACTGCATAGTAGGAGGTGTATGTAGATTAGTTATTTTTTAAGAGAATCTAATCTGTTTTTATAAAAATTATTCCCTATTGAATATTTATATAATAAGGTTGTATCAACAGTGATTAACTCCTTTATTATACATACACATGAATGTACATTTTTGGTAAATGCATAAATGAGATTCTATAATGTTTACTGATCTTTATATTATAGCTTTTCTCTTCTTTTAGGATTAGCTCAGCTTGCCCCTCCCTTTCCATCTCCACCATCTATAGTGAGCCTCTCCATAATTAGTGCCAACCATTAGTCTGGTTCAAGTCTCTGCATAGATAATCAGTGCCAACCATTAGTCTTGTTCATATTTTTACACAGGCCCCTAAACATACACACCAGGAGTCAACAAACTGTGGCCATTGGCCAAATATGGCCTCCCAACTGTTTTTTTAAAATAAAGTTTTATTGGAACACAGCCATGTTCATTTGGACATGTAGTGTCTGGGCGTCTTTTGTGCTCCACTGGCAGAATTGAGTAGTTTTGGCGGAGATCAAATGGACCCCAAGCTGGAAACTGAAAATATTTACTCTCCGGCTCTTTACAGAAAATGTTTGCCAGCACATGATACACACACACACATACAGACATATTACTATGCTCATAATCATATACCTGTGTAAGGACTCTTTCCTTGATTTATAAAACTCAGATCTCTTACGTGTGTGGATGGTATTTTTTTTCATTCTACAGTCCATGATGGATTGTACACACGTGTATTCTATGAGGTTGACCTGCCATAATTTATTTAGCCATTCGCACAGTTTTGATTACTTATTTCCTCCCCACACACATTTTTTGCTAAAAAAGGGAGAGGGGACTGTTATCAATACTTCTGAGAAGCAGACCAGCATAATCTTTTAAGTGCACAGGCCCAGGAGCCAGGTTCCTGCATTTGATTCCTGGCTCCACTCTCTACCCTCTGTATCTGCTGAGCAAGTTATTTGGTCTCATCTATTCTGGTTTTCTCATCTACGAAAGGGAAATTATGATAGTACCCTACCCCCATGCATTTGGTGAGAAGTGTGTGTGTGTTAAACCCTTGCAACTGCATGGACAGACCAAGTGCTGATGAATTTTAGCGGACCTCGTATCCCTGAGCCTGCCTGGTTCCCCTGTGCTGGGTGTGGGACTGTGGTGGGAGATTTCAGTCAGCTGGAAGTCTTTTCCAGAAGGGTGTTAGAGATGGGCACCCATGGCTTAGTCTCCATACCCCTTCAAGGTTGATAGGGGCCCACACAGCTGGTCAGGAACCAGCACAGGCCTGAGGCTGTGTCTAAAACAAGGTGACTTCACATGCAGGAGCCTGTGCTGGGCCCTGGAGAGCAAATCGGTTCTGTGTCTCACTGGCCTCTCCCTGTCCAGGGTCGTAGAATCAGTGACCATGTCCCACCTCCTGAGAAAGGTGGGAGAGTCTCACCTGGGGAGTCCAGGCACACGGGCCGGCCGGCCGGCCATAGACGTGACTGGTGTGGGGTGGAAACGCCACAGAGGGCTCTCCATGGTGGTGAAGGGGTAAATAGTGTGCACCTGGGTCCTGGGAGTGGCACCCTATTCGGTTTCAGGGAGGAAGGTGGCAGGGCCCTAGGACAGGTGTGTTAAAAACTTGAGCCCACGGCATAGATACACTGGTTCCAAAGACCCCTCAGGATGTGCCTCCCTTCTCAGATCTGGGCTTTCCCTGTTCCCAAGCATCACCTGGGGAGATCACTCTCGGGGCCTCATCTCCAGCTACATGTTCACTCCTCACGTGGCCCTCCCTAACTGTCCCCCTCAGGGCAAGCCCTTCCTCCCCACTTCCAGAAAGCTGTTCCTTTCCTGGCCATCCCACACGTCTGACCTCGTGCCTCTTCCAGGGCCTGTTGTCTTTAACACCTTTGTTTTCTCCCTACCCCACAACCCCCTCTGTCTAGAGTGCTCACCTCCCTCCCAGCCTCTATCTCATATTATTTTTTCTTTCCTCTCAGTACCAAGCGCTGGGACAAGCCAGTCTGTACTCAGTGCCTGTGGGATAATAGACAGAGGAATCTGGAGTTTGGTTGGGTGATTAGTTTTGGAATTGATGGGTCCCAGGGAGCTATCTAAAGTTTTCAGTCACATGAGGGCATGCTCACAGATCTGTGAAAAGATCTGTTGGCTCAGAGAACTAACAGATGAATAAATGTTAGTCCAATGGCCTCATCGTGAGATGAGGGGTCAAGAGTTTTGAGTTTCCAGAGGCAGAAGCTACTATTCTAGGCAGTTTGTATGAACTAACTCGTTTATTCCTCACAGCCATTGTAGGAAATAATCTAACCTCATAAACCCCATTTTAGAGATGAGGAAACTAAGGCTTAAAGAATTTGACATAAACTCAAGACCAAAAATCTAGGAATGAGAAAATCCTGGATTTGAACCAAGCTATCTGATGCCAATGTTTTAACTCTTAACCATTGTACTACCTTACCTCCCTATGACCTTTTTTTTTTTGTGAGACAGAGTCTTGCTCTGTCGCCCAGGCTCTGGAGTGCAGTGGCGCGATCTCAGCTCACTGCAAGCTCCGCCTCCTGGGTTCACACCATTCTCCTGCCTCAGCCTCCCAAGCAGCTGGGACTACAGGCACCCACCACCACGCCCAGCTAATTTTTTGTATTTTTAGTAGAGACGGGGTTTCACCATGTTAGCCAGGATGATCTTGATTTCCTGACCTCATGATCCACCCCCTTTGGCCTCCCAAAGTGCCCATGACCATTTTATTGTTGGGCAGTGAAAGCCACAGTGAAATGAAGAATGTCCTACTGTCATGTGATGTGATCAGAAAACATACTGCCTGGAGTCCCCTGCCCCCACCCCCAAAACCAGTACTCGATCCATCCTTTGACTGTTGTGGGGATTAGCACAAAGGTTGGGCACAGTAGCAGTTAGGCTCATGGGCTCTGGAGCCAGCCTACCTGGATGCTACACATCCCAGCTCTGCCCCTCGCTAGTTTGGTGGCAAGCAACTTAACCTCTCTGCCTTAATTTCTCCAGTGGCACAATGGAAATAATAATAGATCTCACCTTGTGGCTCCTTTGCAGATTACATGCGTTAATTATGTAAAGTCAAGCATTAGAATGGTGGCTGTCCACCGTGAGTACAACACAAATGCTTGTTCTTAACGATTCAACAAACATGGAATTTCATTAAATCTGAAATAAAGGTATTTTGAGAAATTGAATTCTGTTACCAAGTGGGAAGTCCTGATCTAGACTCACGTCATGCACACTATTTACCACAAAGGTGGACTCCCTATTTTAAATGCATTCACTTAAAGAGACCTTTCCCTGTACTAATTAGTGTTTGTTAAGAAGGGCCTTCTGGACATAGTTGAAAGAAAGAAAAGAAGCAGGGGTGGGGAGGAGGAGAAGAAGGGAGGGAGGGAGGGGAAAGATGGATGGATGGATGGATGGATGGATGGAAGGAATTAGGGATGGCAGAAAGGAGATAAAATAAACTCTACTTTAATAAGAAACCAGGTGAGGTGAGCAGGAGGGCTTCCCTGTGACCTTGGCCTCAGGGGCTCTGTTCTGGCTTCCAGATAAAATACCCCTCAGCTTGGCACTGGGTCTGCTGAGGCTTGGAAGTTATGTCCACAGTAAGGTTGGTGTAGAGTGGCAGCTGCTCTTTGGAGAGCAGCCTGTAGCCCAGAGAGTTGATGCCATCATTGGAGGATCCAGGGATCGGAGGATTGGCGGATCTGGGACAGAAAGCGAGGCCTGGAGGATGGGGAGGGGCAGCTATGTGAGCCTCAGGGAGGACCCAGAACCAACCACCCCCACTTCCAACACTGATTCACCTCCAGGGCCTCTGCTTGTGGCCAGGGTCTTCCCCCTCCAGCATATGGTAGTGTCTGAAAAGCAGGTGGGGCCAGGAGAGGAGCATCCCGCTTAGTTTCACCCTTCCAGAGACACAGGAAGGCATGGAGGCCAAATACCTGTCTCTGACAGGGTCCCCATGCCACAGCCCAGCCCCTCCAGTCCAGGGTAGCCCATGTCCCCCTCAGCCCAGGGCAGCCCATACCTGCCTCATCATGTCAGGACCTGCACCTGGCAGCGATGTCATCCTCATCATCGCAACCCCAGTACACATTGGAGAAGCCATTTATCTTCAGGTGGTGAGTGAGGTGCAGGGCAAACACCCCTCCAAGGTGGCCTGGGTGGGGCAGCCTAGGGAGGCAGAAAGTTGGAAGCACAGCTTTCCTTGTATGGGAGGGCCCCGGCCCTTTCCTGGCCAGGATCTACAAGGTCTATTTCTAGATTGGCCCTTTTCCACTTACCCTGTGACAACCTCTCCCCTGACCCCTGTGATAGTCCCATCTTGAGCCTGGGATGTCCCCTTTTCTGACCCCAGGATAACCCTTCCACTGACCTTTGGGATGGCCCTCACCCGACTCTTAGGGTATCCCCTCTTCTAAGTCATCTGGCTGGCCCATCTTGTGACTGTGTTGATGGCCCCTTCTCCCCAGAACCCTAGGATAGCTCCTTTCTCACCCCTAGTCAGACCTCTCCTATGTCCCCCTCTTCTGACCTCCATAACAACCTCTCGGCTCACCACTTTATTAAGCACATCTTCTGACTTTTCTATCAATAACCACCCCCACCCCCATGTCTCAGAGGAAGGTTCACCATCTATAAGGGTTTCCCCACATCCCATCACCCACTCCCTCCCTACCTCAGCCACAGGAACCAAGGGATGGACCCTTGATTTCAACCTCACTGCACAGATAGGCAGGGTGAGATGCAGGAAAAGGCAAGGCCTGGCCAGCAGTCCCCCACAGGAGGTCCCCTCCCTCCCCCTACTTGTAGTTGAACTTGTTAATGGCCACAGACACATGGGCAGGGATGATGTCACAGGTGTAGAGGTTGCAGTCATCTGGGAGCAGGTTTACATCGTGGAAGAAGACACAGTCCCAGTCCTCCTGTATAGCCTCCCAGAACCCCACGTTGCATAGCCTGCCCTGGTTGAAGGCAGTGTTGTTTACCTGGTGGACACAGATGCTCAGAGCTGTCCTCACCATCAGGCAGCAGTGTTCCCCCACCTACCAGGCCAGTCCTTTTTCGCCTTCTCAAGTGCCATTCCCCCACCTAGAATGTCTTCTCTTTCCCACTGTGTAGTTGGAAAACCCAGACTTGTCAAGGACGATGCAATGCAAAGATTACTCCCCTGAGAAACTTCTCTTGTATTTCCCGCCTCCAACCAAGTCAAAGTCAGTAATTTCAGCATCTCAGCTTCCCTCCTCTGGCCATCTCCAATGTTCTTGAGGATTATCACTTTTGAGGGGCCATCTAAGAGAGGCAGAGGTTAGGGGTGATAAGGGACCAGCTTTGTCTCTGTTTCTGCTCCTACTAGATGAAGATTGGGTCAGAAGCCCAGGAATCAACATTGGGCTTAATCTCCTCCTCCTCCCCTTCCTCGATCATCATCTTCATCATCATCATCACCATCACTATCATCCTTATAATCAGCATTACCATCATTATCACCATTACTGCCTTCATCAACTTCAACACTGTCAACATAACCACCTCACCTCCGCCATCATCATCATCACCACCATCACTTCCATCACCATTATTTTACTCATCACCACCTTCATTACCATCACTATCATCATCACCAACATCATCACCACCACTACCACCTTCAGTATCACCATCAACATCACCACCATCATCACCACATCAGCAGGAGCAGCAGCAGCAGCACCATCATTTATCAGAATCATCATCATCACCATTCATAATCACCGTAATTGCAGTCACTTATTGAGCACCTACTATGTGCTAGGCATTGGCCTAACTGCCTTACATTGGTTAATATGAGGCATTACATTAGGTATGAATCTTCCCATAATCCAACAATGGAGGTGCTATTATCATCTTTATCATGAATGAAAACTGTGGCACAGAGCATAAGCTCCCCAAATTCATAGTTATACTGAATAACAGCATGCTGAATGAGTGAATGAATGAATGATTCCACACTCAGACAACACAGCTAGTAATAGGCAAGGCCAGGATTTAAACAATCCCGTAACTGACCCCAAACCCAGTGCTTTAATTTGCCCCTTAGGTTTACCGTCCAATCTGGTCAGCCCTGGTCTCAAGGAACCTCACACTCAGCAGGACTGAGCCTTTGCCTCAGACAGCCTTTTAAGCTGATCCCAGACTTGGCAAGTCTAGATCAAACCTACAAGCCCTTGGCTCCAACGTCCTCCAATTCAAGTTCTTCTTGACTCACAAACTCAGCCCCCCGGATACTCTCTAACCCAGACCACTATAACCTTAGGGAGTGCCAACTTCAGGCCAGGCATGGTGGTGCACGCCCATAATCCCAACACTGGGAGGCTGAGGCAGGCAGATCATGAGGTCAGGAGTTCAAGACCAGCCTGGCCACTATGGTGAAGTCCTGTCTACTAAAAATACAAATATTAGCTGGGCGTGGTGGTGTGCACCTGTAGCCCCAGCTACTTGGGAGGCTGGGCTTGAACCCGGGAGGTGGAGGTTACAGTGAGCTGAGACACTGCACTCCAGCCTGGATGACAGAGCTAGACTCCATCTCAAAAAAAAATTTTTAAAAAGTGCCAACTTCAGCCCTGCCATGCTGGGACCCTTCTGCCCTCTTACCTCTGCCCCTCGCATTTCTGCCTCACCTGGTTCACCACCTAGATGATGGCATAGTGCAGTTTCTGGCACTGCAGGAAGGGGTGCAGGTAGAAGAGCAGGTACTTCAGGTGCTGGTTTTGCCCATAGTAGGGCATCACTACTGCTGTGTGGTGCTGTGCCCAGCAGTCAGGTGGCTGGTATTGGCCTCCCAGCTTCACCGGTGGGTTCTTCTCTACCGCCTTCTCCATTGTCAGGTTCTCTGGGAGGATCGCCTTCAAGAGGCCATCTGAAGGGGCAGAGGCCTAGAGTGGTCAGGGACCTCCTACCCCACAACTCAGTTGTACTGGGTTGAATATTGTCCCCCCATATTCATGTCTACATTAGAATGTGGCCTTATGTTCGGAAATAGAATCTTTGCAGATGTAATTTGTTAAGATGCAGTCATACTGGATTAGAGTGGGCCCTAAATTCAGTGACTGGGGTCCTTGTAAGAAGGCCATGAGAAGACCCCCAGAGAGAAGATGACCATGGAGGTAGAGATTAGAGTGATATGCCTACAAACCAAAAGATGACAAGGATTGCCAGCAACAACTAGAAGCCAGGTGAGAGGTATAGCTTCCTCCCTCAGAGCCTCCAGAAGGAGTCAACCCTTGCCAACACTTTGATTTGGGGATTCTGGCCTTCAGAAATGTGACAGAATCTCTGTTGTTTGAAGCCACCCAGGTTGTGATAAGTTTTTTATGGCTGCCCTAGGAAACTATTAATAACATGCCAGTGCAGAGGGCTCTGGGCTGCCCATGTAGACCCAGGAATGCCCAGCCCTCCTGGCTTTCCCTCCACCTCTCAATGCCTCCTCTCATTCTTACCTCATCTCCCCCCGATTAAATATGATCATCTGGGCCTCGTCCTGCTTCCCATGTTTCTCACTCTTCTCTCAGCAAGTTCATCACCTCCTGTTGCTTTCCTTCCTAGGGACTCCAGTGGTCCTGAACCTGCCTTCTGAGCGCCAACCCCAAACTGCCTCCCAGCTGTCTCCTCCTGGATGGTTCGCAGGCTGTCCACTCTCACTGCATCTCAGATCATTCTTGGAAGGCAGTATCTCTCAATTCCCTCGTCCACTGAGGACCCCCATCCATGCTTATTCCCTTCACGCCCGATTGGATTTATTCTAAACACGGCCATAACGATATCTCTTATCCAGCATGCCCTTCTGAGACTGTGGGTGGAAAGTGCACAGGGCACAGCGTCTGGCACAAGCTAACGGCTTAATTGCTGTTGTTCTCCCCATGTCCTGGCTTGCAGCACTTGTAATCTCTGGGCTCCTGCAGCCCTTAACATCTGATACCTTCACATTAAGATTTATCATCCTTATCTCTGGACCAGGCTGAATACACCTGTGTGCCGGTGCATCTGGCCAGCCAGTGAAAGGGCCTAGCACACAGATTAACAGATGAATGAGTTCCAGTTACCAAAGTTCAATCCTTGAGGTGGACAGAAGACGCCCGAGGCGTGTCTCCCATCACCCTTCACTCTCAGTCCTCCTTATCAAGGGCCTCACGGGAATACAGGGAAGATCTCAGAATATACAGGAGGGAGCAGTTTCGGGAAAGTGGGCATTGGAAGGAAGTGGAGGGCTTGGATCTGGGGAGCAAGCGGGGAGAGTGCTCCGTTCCTTCGTTTTGGGAGCTTGCCTTACGGGTCTCACCTGCCCTCCATCCTGGCTTCCACCTGGCAGGGTGTGTTTGTGTCAGAAACACGATTGTGCGTAACTGTTCACCGCGTCCACGTCCCGAGAGTTGCGCACGCGTGGAGATCTGCAAAACGCTCCCTTTCAGCTCCGCGCATGCACAGAGACCCCACCCCGCAAGTCCTTGCCCCTCGGCCTGGGCAGGCGTCCACTCCTATGGCTGCAGGGCGCGCGGAAGAGCCCACTCTGCATCCCCGAGACGCGGCCCAATCCTAGGAATGTGCTTAGCGCAGGTGCTATCTTCCCTTTTCACATTCCCAATCCCTTTCTCCGCCCCCTCAAACTCTTGCCATACTCCCACAACAGCAGAAAATCTGAAAAAAAATGTCCATCCCATCTTTGCACTGACAGCAGTGCACAGCAGCTGGCAGAGAACTCTGGCACGGCGATTCTGCTTGCGCAGGCGCAGACGGGAAGCGGGCCGGACTGGCCTAGTGCACTCTGGGAGGCGTGCGCAGAGAGCGCAGCGATGCCGCGAGGATCTCTGGGAACTGTAGGCCCAGTTTGTCCGAGCGCCGCACAAGTGTTTCAGGACGAAGCAACGCAGGGGCACCTGGGAGTCGTAGGCGGATGGGCCCAAAGCCTTCCGGGAGTCGTAGTCCTTCCGCCCGCTCCCCGTTTCCTTGGAGGTTGGCCCTTCCAGCTGCAGTTCTGCCCAGGTGAGCGCCCATCCTGCGGCCGGCCGGTCCTGGCCCTTTGTCGCGATGACGTGGAGGCGTTGAGGGTCTCTGTATTTCTCTCCCCCGCGTTCTGGTAGGCGTCCCTGGAAAGATGACACCCTTTTCCGTGATCTCTCAATCCCTCTCTCCGGGTGGGAGTGCCCTAAGCAGCTGTTGTACCTGCTGACCCGCTTTGGATTCTGCGGCCCAGCCTGACACCTTCTCGCTCTCGCCCTTCCACCTGGGTGCAGTGCGAGCGCACTCTCCTCTGTCCTGGTTACAACACAGAGTGGTCAGGGCTGGCCCAGGGGGTGCTCAGGAGGCTGTGGGAACCCAGAGGAGGTGCTAGACCCAGCCCAGGGTTCAGGAAAGACCTTACAGAGCAAAGGACCTCAAATCTACCACATCCAAACGAAATCCCAGATTCTCTGTCCTAAACCTGCTCCTCTCGCAATCTTTCCGCCTCCTCCCCACTAACTGTCCATCCAAGTGCTCAAGCCAAAACCTTGGAATGGTCGTCGGTGTTCTGTTTCTCTCATCCGCTTCCCTCCCTCAACCAAGTCTTGTGTGAATCTCATCGTCTCTATCGCCAGAAGAGGCCCAGAATCTAACCACTTCTCTCCACTTCCACTGCCTCCATTCTGCTCCAAGCTACCGTTACTCCTCACCTGCATCACTGCAGGAGCCTCCTCACTGTTCTGTTTCTTCCCTTGCCACACTCCACCCTCTATTCAGGCACAGTGCCAGGAAGCCTGTGGAAATATAAATCAGATCCTGTCACCAGTCACTACCCTGCCCCCCAGCTTAAAATCATCCAATGGTTCCCATCTCAGAATAAAATCCAAGCTCATTGTCCTGCCAACCTCTAAGCTTCTGGTCCTTTCTGGTCATCTTCAGCCACAACAAACTTTCCAATGGGCTGAACACAGCCAGGCCCTGCCCTTCATGTCCTTTGCATTTGCTATTAACTCAATTTGGAGCATTCTTCCCACCCTGACGCAATATCTGTCTCCTCATTTTGTTGGCCTCAGCTCAAAGGCCTCCAGCCACCCCAAAGAAACCCCTCCCCGTTCCCCCCCAGTCATACCACCAAAGATAATTCCCTCATATTACTCCTCATATTTGGACAACATCTTGGTCATTTACTTGCTTATCCGTGGCCTGGTTCCGCCATTAGAACATCAGTGCCCTGACAGCTGCAACCTTTCCTATCTTGCTCACTGCTGTGTCCCAGTACCTAGAGCATGCTGGGTACATAAGCGGCACTCAGTGGGTGTTTGTTAAATGAATGAATGAAAGTTTGAGCTGAGACTTGAAGGTAAGAGTTAGGTCTACCACAGTGTTTAGGGAAGTGTCCTGGGCAATGAGATCAGCCTGGCCAAAGATGCAAGGGGTTGAAAAACCAATGGGAAGTTCATCTGGCTGAGGTGGGTAGGTAACTAAAACAGGGATGCAACTGGATCTGATAAGGACCTCAGGAAGTGAACCCCAGTACTAGGTGACTGTAGATTCAGAGGTTGAAAAAGCTGAGTTGTCTTCCCTAGAGAAGCTGGGTGAAAGGTGGCGTTGCTTCCAGGAGATGGGGAGCTTGGTTAGGTAAGTTTCTGCCTTGGGGTGTGACAGCTGGTCAGTTGGGCACTGTGATATGAGAGGCCTAGATGGGATTTTCCGTGGGGCATTTGGAGGACCAGGCTGGTGGACATTGCGATTCAGAGTCACCCACAAAGAGAATGAGAAGAGGGGTGATGGGCAGGATCTGAGGACTGTGAAGAGGCCTCCCCAGAAGATATTAAGCGGGAGGCAAAAAACAAGAACAAAGAGGGAGGACTGAATCAAAAGCTGTGGGAGAAAGTATTTCAAAGGGGACATTGCTCCGCTGTGACAGATGTACCTGACGTCACCGCAGTTGAGTCCTGAGGGCTGCTTGATGGCTCAGTGACAGGGAAGAGTGCTTTGGGCAAAGAGAAGAGCCAGTGAAAACAACTAGAGACAGGAGTGTTCCTGGGGGTACTCAAGAGTAGACACCAGTGAGGAGGAAGGAGAGTGGAAGGAGATGAGGACAGAGAAACAAGGAGCCAGAGCATGTAGGGCCTCGTCGGCCATTAGCAGTTACATTTTGTTTTTTGTTTTTTTGAGACAGAGTCTCGCTCTGTCACCCAGGCTGGAGTGCAATGGCACGATCTCGGCTCACTGCAACCTCCGCCTCCCAGGTTCAAGCAATTCTCTGCCTCAGCCTCCCAAGTAGCTGGGATTACAGGTGCCTGCCACCATGCCCAGCTAATTTTTTTGTATTTTTAGTAGAGACAGGGTTTCACCATCTTGGCCAGGCTGGTCTTGAACTCCTGACCTTGTGATCCACCCTCCTCGGCTTCCCAAAGTGCTGGGATTATAGGCGTGAGCCACCGTGCCCAGCCAGCAGTTACTAAAGTGAGATGAGATCCAGGGCAGGATCCCACTGGCTGTTATGTGAAGGAGTGCGTGTGGAGCAGGCAAGGCGGGGAGCATGGAGACCTGTGAGGAGCCCCCCTGCAGCCATCCAGGAGAGAGGCAGACCTGACTAGGGTGCTGCCATGGAGATGGTCAGAAGTGTTTGGCTGTTTTGAAGCTATAGTCAAACAATATGTATGACTTTTCATTTGGGCACCTGGAGTTTGAAAAGGTCCGGACTTAGCATTTCAATTTGGCGCCACGCACTGAGAGAGTGACAACTGTAGTGAGGGAAAGAACAGTCCAGGGTCCTGGACCCCAAAGCTTCTGGCCTGAGCAGCTGGAAGGGATGTAGCTGCCCTGTACTCCAGGAGAAGCCCGTTAAGTTGGAGGAATCAGGAATTTGGGTTTTGAGATGCCTATCAGACATCTGAGTGGCACTGGTCTCTACTTGCATGGAAGTTAGAGACGGTAAATACACAGTCATATGAAATAATTCCACACATTGTGGTAAATCCTAGAAGCAGCGTGACCTGCTCTGAATGGCAAGGAGGTGACGGCAGTAGTCCAGGCTGGATGTGGTGGTGGCTTGAGGAGGGGGACTGAGCCTGGGGAGTTTTTATGGGTTCACCAGACAAGTGGCACCAAGGAGGTTTGACTGGACAGTTAGTCTTGGCTGGGTGGGGAGGGATGAGGTAGGAAAGAGAACAGATGGGGGCCAAGGATGAGCCAACCCCATCACTGACCCTTCCCCTCCCAACCTCTCTGTGTCTTTATGGGGCCACAGAAGCTTAGGTGGATTCTGATACCAGAGCAGGGTTAAGTTCAGAACTGGAGGCCCACACACACTCACCTCAAAAATAGGTGCAACCCCTGCTAGTCTCCCTAGAGGTGTGATCTAGCCTGCCTGTGTGTGTCCTTGTAAGACACAATCAGGACCCATTCCTGGAGACAGTATGCCCACCCCCACCCCTGGAAGTGAAACCCAATTGGTCTTTTCTGTATAGCCCCCTTCCCTTGAACAGAGAATGGCCCCCCTCTGTCCTTAAGAGTCTCTGACCCCTCCCCTCCCAACCTCTCTGAATAGTCAGTAATATCTACCTTCTGATCAGGGCTGTAACATGGGTGGCCTCCTGAAAGTTGTTACAACTGGTCCTTAATAGACGCCCTCACCCCTTTGGACAGGACACGATCTAATTCTGGGTATAACCTGCTTGTTGCTCCCTCTTTTCCCCCCTGAAATCAGCTTAAGTTCCTTCTCTTCTTGATGCATAGTGGGTGCAGTCCAGAAAGACTTCCTGGAGGCAGTGGCCTTCTTACACCAGAATCCATTTATAACCCACGTATATAAGAGCAGCCTGCCCACAGCTGCCCCTGGTCTATTCCAGGCAGGGGCACTATCTAGGGAACTCCTCAAAGGCAATGACACATGTGTAACCCGCCTCCTCTCCCGGTCTAGGAGAAGCTGTCCCTTCCTGCAATGCCCGCCCCATCCTGTGCCTCCTGCCACGTGGCATGCGCCTCCCTCTGCCGTCCATGCTCCAGCCAAGCGCTATGCGGTTCCTGCTTCTGCGCCACCTTCGAGGCGGAGGTGCAGCACACGGTGCTCGTGGGCCACCTGCTGCTGTCAGGCGCAGTGGCGGCCCTGGGCGCCTCGGGCGGCAAGGACTCCACGGTGCTGCCGCACGTGCTGCGCGCCCTGGCGCCACGCCTGGGCATCTCCCTGCAGCTCATGGCTGTCGACAAGGGCATGGGGTGTGGCTTAGCAGGAGGATCCCAGTAAGGAGCTGGGGAAATACGCATATGCCTATTTAGGGCCGGAGCCTACTGAAGGCTCATGTGGGTAGTACGTGTGCCTCCCTAGGATGGAGTAAGGCAGGGTTTTCAAGCTTCTGGGTCTCTGCCATCATCTTAGTGAGAGGTGAAGCCGGCTGGGCTTCTGGGTCAGGTGGGGACTTGGAAAACTTTTCTGTCCAGCTAAAGGATTGTAAACACACCAATCAGTGCTCTGTGTCTAGCTAAAGGTTTGTAAACGCACCAATCGGCACTCTATAAAACCAGACCAGTCAGCACTCTATAAAACCAGACCAATCAGCACTCTATAAAACCAGACCAATCAGCACTCTCTAAAACCAGACCAATCAGCACTCTATAAAACCAGACCAACCAGCACTCTGTAAAATGGACCAATCAGCGCTCTGTAAAATGAACCAATCAGCACTCTGTAAAATGGGTCAATCAGCAGAATGTGGGTGGGGCCAAATAAGGGAATAAAAGCTGGCCACCGAGCCAGCAGCGGCAACTCATTTGGGTCCCCTTTCACGCTGTGGAATGTTTGTTCTTTTGCTCTTCACAGTAAATCTTGCTGCAGCTCTCTCTTTGGGTCCGCACTACCTTCATGAGCTGTAACACTGCGAAGGTCTACAGCTTCACTCTTGAAGTCAGCGAGACCAAGAACCCACTGGAAGGAACCAATTCTGGACACATAGCTTGTAGGAGCTAAGGCTGGAGTACTCTGCTATTATTATTATTATTATTATTATTATTATTATTATTATTATTATTTTGAGATGGAGTCTCACTATGTCACCTAGGCTGGAGTGCAGTGGTGCAATCTAGGCTCACTGCAGCCTCCGTGTCCTGGGTTCAAGCGATTCTCCTACCTCAGTCTCCTGAGTAGCTGGGCTTACAGGCACCTGCCACCACACCTGGGTAATTTTTGTATTTTTAGTAGAGGGAAATGACTTTCTTTATATCTCCCTTCACAAAGAGAGATGTGAAGAGGTGTTTCTCATCAAAAGTCACACAGTCTGAAATGCTGCTGCGTCTCTTAACTCCTTTTCTTTATAGGTTTCTCGCTGACAACTCTTATTTTCTCTCAGTGATTACTTCAATAAGTAATCATCGTCCATTGACTAAATACCAGATACAAGCTGTGTAGCCTAGAGCAAATTACTTAACCTCCGTTTCATCTTCTGTAAAATGGGGATGTTAATAGTATCTGGGTCCTTGAGTTGGGAATTAGATGAGTTATATATAGAGCACTTAGACTAGAGGCTGAAAAACAGTAAACATGATGTACATGTTTGCTGTTATGACGATGCACAAGAGCACAAGACAGTCTCTACTCCTGCCTGATTCTCACGAAGGCAATTATAACCTGACGAATGCTACTACGGAAAATGACACAGAATGTGTGAATTTATATCGGGGGTCCTAGTGACGGGGAAAAGGTGGGGATTAAGGAAACGTTTCCTGAGTGAACTGAGACCCGAAGGCTCAGTGAATAACCAGGTGAAGGATGAGTTGGAGTTTGGGCGGGGGGTGTTCTGAGCTGAGGTCACTGAGGGGCAAAGGCCTTGAGGAGGGGAAATATGACCAACTTGAGAAGCCCTAAGAAGAACAGCATTTTAATATACAGACTCAAGTATAAGATGACAAGATGCAGAATAAGCATAGTTCCCATTTAAATTGTATGGCGACTGGTGTGTATGTATTCACTAACTTTCTTTCTGGTCTTTCTAAACTGCGTGGTCTACGTTCCCAGAGGCACTTGTGTCTACAGCTCTCTTGAGAATCCCCATTAGATGGCCGTTTTTTCTCCTGTGTAGTCTGAAATGCAGTTTTAATTGAGGCTGAAATGGTGTTTGCAGCTCAAAGCACTTTTACCCGCTATGTGGAAGGAGAGATAGCAAAGGGCCTGGTATACAGTAGGTGGATGGCAAATGAGGGCTCCGCCAAGGAGCTTGTTTGTGTTCCCTTCAGGTTTTCTGTCCACCTCCAGTCTCCATCTGGCTGCTCCATGGCGCCCGGGAGTCTCCATGGTCCGGTTCCCCATCAGTATCTCTTCCCCCTCCCCCTGCCCCTCTCTGTCTTGGGTCCTGGCAGCCCCGCTGTGCCCTGGGTTTCTACGGTCCGCCCTCCTCTCCCCGTCTCTCTCTGGGTCCTGGCGGCCCCACTGTGCCCTGGTTCTCCCACCCCCGCCCGTCTCTCTCTGGGTCCTGGTTGCCCACAGTGCCCCAGGGGTCTCCATGGCTCTGTCTCCCCGTCCCTGTCTCTGGATCCTGGCTGTTGCACATTGTTCGGGGGTCTCCGTGGCTCGCTCTCCCCGTCGCCGTCGCTCTCTCTCTGGGTTCTGGCGGCCCCACTGTGCCCTGGGTCTCCGTGGGTCTCCCCTCCCAGTCTCTCTCTGGGTCCTTGTGGATCCTTGGTTCCCCGAGGGGCTCCCTGGCCAGCAGCGCCCTCCGCGCCCCACCTCACCCTCTCCCGTCTCTCCCCACCAGGTCACAACGCCGACGACATGGTGGAGACCGTGCTCATGAACTTCCTGCGGGGCGGCTGGCCCAGGGCGGGGGGCCTGGGCTCTCCGGGCTAGGGGGGCGCCCTGCAGCGCCGCCGCCCGCTGCAGTTCGCCTCGCAGAAGGAGGTGATGCGGTACGGGCACTTCCGCCGCCTCGACTACTTCTCATAAGAGAGGAGCGCCCGGGACCTGCTCAAGCGCCTGGAGGCGGCGCGGCCGTCGGCGGTGCTGGACCTCGTGCACTCGGCCGAGCGCCTGGCGCTGGCCCCGGCTGCGCGGCCCCCGCGCCCCGGCGCCTGCTCCTGCTGTGGGGCGCTGGCCAGCCGCGCGCTCTGCCAGGCCTGCGCGCTCTTGGACGGCCTGAACCGCGGCCGGCCCCGCCTGGCCATCCGCAAGGGCCGCCGGGGGCTGGACGTGGAGGCGACGCCGGGGACGCCCGGGGATCCGGCCCGGGCCCCCACCTCCGAGACCGTCCCCACCTTCTAGCGACTCCGGGCCTCCCGCCGGGATCCAAAGCCCCCGGGTTGGGGCTGGCTGTAAATGACACTGCGAATGAACCTGTTACCTTACCCGGCCTTCCATGTGAGGTGGGAGGGGGATGGGGGCCTGGTGACCTGGAACCCTAAAAAAGCTGGGACCCCAGACTTCGGGGTCTCAGGGAGGAAGGGTCTCAAGCTGGCCTTCTGGCTCTGAGGGAGGAGGGGGCTGGTGGGCCATCCTAGGTCTGAGAGAGGAGAGGGCCAGGACTAAGGCCTAGAGGAAGTGGGGCTGGGGACCCAGGCATCTGTGGCTGAGGAAGGAGGGCCTGGGGTCGTGGATTCCTGGGTCTCAGG
This sequence comes from Nomascus leucogenys, assembly GCF_006542625.1. Taxonomy (NCBI): domain Eukaryota; kingdom Metazoa; phylum Chordata; class Mammalia; order Primates; family Hylobatidae; genus Nomascus; species Nomascus leucogenys. The sequence goes on from NC_044390.1 coordinate 65,760,344, forward strand.
GAGGAGGGGGCTGAACACCTTGTGATTCCTGAGCGAGTGGGGGTTGGTTGGGGACCTCCTGCCCAGTGCCTCTGCTGGTGCTGGGTGCGCTCAGCATGGTCCTGACCCTCCTTGAGCACCAGATTCCTGATGTTTCCTGTTTGCCCGCAGTGGGGTAAGCGGAGTGACATGACTTGATGGACACACGCCATTCACAGACCCCGACACGATGCCTCACTTCCAGCGCTTCGTGTGCAGCGCGCGCTGCGCCCTCATTTCGTCTCCACCACGGCCTCACTGGCTGCAGCCTTAGCCGCAGTAACTGACCTGGGGGCTCCCACCAGGTTGGCCTGGCTCCAGAGCTGTCAGAGATTTTGGGATTGCCTTTCCCCCATGCTATGCTATCCTCATCCATCACCACCTGAATCTCCCTTGCCCTCTCTTGTCATAGGTAAGGGGGGGCTGGTGGGCTTTGCAGACCTCTCAAGCTCTGAAGGCAGAGTTGCGCGAGCCTGAATCGCGGCTTAACTTTTCTGACCTTTCATTTCCTCCTCTGAAAATAGAAGCAACCCTCCCTCTTCACTTCCCCCACATCAGGGTACTCTTGGGAGGATTCAGTAACTTGGTTGTTCATATTAAGGTTTGGCCCCCAGGGAGCTTTTAGTTTCAGGATAGCTGCTCAGCTGGTCCTGGAAGGAGTGAGGCCCAGAAAATTCCTGCCTAACCTGTGGGAGATTTGGTGTTCTCAGTCCCACATCCAAGCTTTGCTGGCTTGCCTCCCTAGTCAGGAATGCCTTCCCTTTCCCATCTGCCTGCTCAAACCCTCCAGGGTCCTTATAGAAAGAGGACCTTCCTGATTCTCCCCTCCCACCCAATCCAGGGCATAGGGATCTCCCAAACCCCACCCTATAGGTCCCCCACCCATAGATCCTGCCCTGACTCTGTGGCCTTCCAACCGTTTTGGGTTATGCTCTCCCTAATTAGACTGATCATTAAGGGCAAAGACCAGACCTCTCTCCCCACTGGACAATACAGCATTATTCATCCAAGAAACACTTATTGAGCACCTGATGTGTGCAGGGACTGTTCTAGGCACTGGTGAGAAAAAAAAGACAGAATCTTTAATGGAGCTTACGGCCTTGTGGGAAAGACACCTATATAATGTCGGATAATTAGTGCTGTGGATGAGAAATAACATAAAGGGAAAAGGTGTAAAAATGTGTTGTTTTAGTTTGAAAGGCCAGGGTCTCTTTGAGAAGGTGACTTTGGACAGGGATCAAATAAGGCAAGCAAGGTTTCTAGCCATGGTAGAGTAGCTAATGTCAGAACAACACTTCCACGCTGAGACTGAGACCAACTGGGAAAACAAGACACACATACACACACAAAAACAATCTGATGACATTGGAGAATTACCAAGTTGGCCAGGATCCCAGAGAAAAGGGAAGCTCATTCCACTGGAGGGGCCAAAAGGCAAAGGAAGCAAGCAGAAAGCAGAGGCTAAGAGGATGGGAACCTGAGTTGAGCTTTCAGCAGTGTTATGGCTGGGGCTGGAGACAGAAATAATGGTGGCCAGGTGCAGTGGCTCATGCCTATAATCCAAGCACTTTGGGGTGCCAACGTGAGAGGATCACTTGAGCTCAGGAGTTTGAGGCCAGCCTGGGCAACATACAGAGACCCTGTCTCTACAAAAAAAAAAAATTAATAAAATTAAATAAATACAAATAGATCATGGAGCCTGGTGCTACAAAGGTAGACAGGACTTGAGGGACCAAAACCCTGGAAGGAAGGGAAGATCATTGAGGTGAGCCCAACATGTTTAAACTCTCCTGTCAGCAGTCTGATGGAACTGGGTAAGCCAAATTTGATGTTCTGGGTCTGATAAGGAGAGGCCCAGTAAACACCCCAAACCTTCCATTAGAGCTCAAGAAGGGTTACAGATTAAAAGCAAGGGTCGGCCGGGTGCAGTGGCTCACACCTGTAATCCCAGCACTTTGGGAGGCCAAGGCGGGTGGATCACGAGGTCAGGAGATCGAGACCATCCTGGCTAACACAGTGAAACCCCGTCTCTACTAAAAATACAAAAAATTAGCCAGGCGTGGTGGCGGGCGCCTGTAGTCCCAGCTACTCGGGAGGCTGAGGCAGGAGAATGGCGTGCACTCAGGAGGTGGAGCTTGCTTACAGTGAGCTGAGATCGCACCACTGCACTCCAGCCTGGGCGACAGAGCGAGACTCCGTCCCAAAAAAAAAAAGTAAGGGTCAACTGGGAGTGGACCTGTCCACAAAAAGACCAAAACCCATCTTCAAACTCACTCAACCTGGGGCCGGCTTAAGGGATCTGTCCCTATTCCACTTGCCAGAAAGCAAAAATAGGGTAGCCCTAGCCACATGAGCCCATTTATCTTTAAATTAATTAAAATAAAATTAAGAATTAAATCCTCAGTCACTCTAAATACCTTTCAAGAGCTCCGTACCACCATATTGAACAATGTAGACACAACGCTTCCATCGTCATGAAAGTTCCATCGCACAGTGCTGTTCTAGACTGTACTAGAATCTGGAGGAGGAAAGTTTCAGTCAGAGCTCAAAAAAATCTCTGCAGTTTTTCAAATAAAATACTAGAAATTCAATTAAAGATTAAAAAGTTTACAAGCATGCCAGGAGATGGACAAAATGGTTGAATAACAAGAGGCTGGGCATCAAGCACAGATGTATTTACAGGTGTTCTAGATATGAGTTTTAGGTATGGACTTTAATTTTCATCACGTAAAAACAGATGCTAAAATGGAGATTTTCACCATTGTATTGGATTACATTTTTAAAAGAACCATTAAAACTGTGAATGTGATGAATAATAATAACCAGGCAGAGTGGAGTAACTAGTACCAGAATTACCCTCCTGCTGTAAACTATAAAATAGCATAATGTATTGGGCAGTTTTCCCTGCTTTGCTCCACATGCAGGCCGTCTTCCCAATTTGCCAGCCCTGGGAATGACCAACACCAGCCTCAAGTCTACCACCACCTGCTTGGTTGTGTGCTTATGGAGGCAGTAGCTACATAGGCAACAGTTTTCCATAGAACTTTCTGAGATCCCCCTTTGGGGGTTCCCATGATAATAATGGGCATACTTGGCTTTTCATATATCCCTGCAAGCTCTAGCTTGCCTACCCTCACCTGCTCTTCAATGGAACTGCTTAATGATGCTCTCATGATCATCCTGCCTTCTCCAAAGCATCACTTTCCAGCTCTACCACATTTGCATTAAGTTCTAGGTCCTCTAGTGAGCGCTTTATTCTCATAAAACTCTTGGCTGCTGTTTCCCTGGCCACACTCTTGTCTGGTGGAGTGATGAAAACCTATAGAGGTAATTTTAAACTCTGAGTCACATTATCCTTCTTCAGGGCATATTTACTCTTGCTTGTGGCAAGCCGACCACTTCAATTTGATCAGATATTGAGGGAATTTGGTCTGGCTTTAATCCTTGTGAGGTATCATCTAGTTCAAACTCATCCTTACTCTACAAGGTCCCAATCACAGCACTACAGTGTTTACCATGGCCCTTTTTCCTCGGCAAGCCCTCAGCCATAACTTTTATCATTCTATCCCCATGAGATTCAAATGTTCTACTTAGCTTTTCAGTCTATGCTTGGAATCAGCAACCTATTTCATCCAAAGGATTGGGTTGTGGAAGGCATGAAGGACCCTGAGCTGAAGGAAGAGGACTCAGCTCGGGGGCTGATGCACAGGCCACTCCTGGTACCATACTCTCCTCTGTGCCCCAGGTCCTCCCTCTCCCCACAAGTGCTGACCCAGACACCTGACATTCACATCCTAGGTATCATGGAATCTGGGTGAAAGGGGGCTCTGACTTCCCCATGTCAGAGCCTGCTAAGGATATAGGACACCCAAGAACTGTTACTGGCAATGGGTCACCCTGAGACACACCTCCCTCCATCCCCACACACAATTATTGTGGTTGTGATGATCAGAAGAGCTTGCACCTTGCACTTTTCTTACTCCAGGATCCCCAGATGGACCCAGATCCAGTTCGTGGCTATTGGTTCTGGAAAGGGGCCATCCTCACCTGGATGCTCCAGTACGAAACATAACAGAGTCTAAAATGCGAAAGAAGAAGGCAGTGGCAAATCTACCTTCTCTGAGGCCTCCAAACTCGCAACTGGCCCTCAAGCATGAGAGGTGCTCAGATGTGGGACACAGGAGCACCTAAGCTCTCTGTAAGTAGAGTCATACTCTACCTTTCGCATTTAGAGGTTATGTTTTCTGTTTGTGACAATATCTCACAAATAGTCTTCTCCTCATGAGGGAAAAATGTCATGCTCCCCTCCTTCTTGGCATCTCTGTTGCTCAGTGAAGGTCCCCAAGGAGGTGGAATCAGCCTACGGTTCTTGGTGTCTCCTCTGCAGCTTTTGACCTGGTCTATTTGTGGAAATAGGAGGATCATGGAAATGGAAATGTTCACCTCTTCCACAAACCAAAAGACATACGCTCTTCTAGAGTAAGCACAAAAATTTCAAGATGAGACAAGATCAAAGCATGAGGATACAGACGCAGTTTGTCCTGTACCACATCTTCAAATCTCAGACCTGCAGCTTCTATCCTGCATATTTCTCCAAGCTGTACCCCAAAATGATGACCAAGGACCTTCTGTGAAGTCACATTTCCTGCAATCCTCTTGCCCCTGCACACGCACAGCAGGGGCAACAGCAGCATCTTGGGTTTGGAGGGGGGTGAGTCTGGGACTCCTGACATCGCCTGATGAGTCTCTTCTATCTGGAGATAAAGGCAGCTACAGAAAGAGAACAGCTAGAGACTTTTCCTGGATTGGGCTGCTCCAAGTTCCTCTCTCTGTTAGGAGTCCTCTGCCCTCAAACAACTACCAGAGAAGTGAAAGCTGACCTCCTTTCACCCCAGGCCTACTGATAACCTGTTCAGTGCCCCCTGCCATCTCATTCCTCACTCAGATGTTGCCTCCTCCAGGCATCCATTCCTACCTCTTCTCAGAAAATGAATGGGGCATGCCCCACCTCTTCTCTGTTCACTTGGAACTCGGAGATCTCTCTCAGAACAGAGGAGTCTAGGAGCCCTGAAACTGAATCTTCTGCCCCTCCACCCGGTCCTGATCACACAAGAAGGTGGAACTGAAACTCACCTGCAAGGGGGGCCCTTCATGGTCAGAGACTGTGACTCAGAACTGAGGCCCTGGCTCCAGCTTCACACTCGACTGTGATGTTTGTGGTTTTTCTGGTGTCAATCTGAGTTCAGAAAGTCACTGAATTTTTGTATGTCTCCTCGCTTATTCTCAGGTTTCTGATAAGCCCTTCACTCACACCTTCAGTGTGAGTTTTGACTTCTTAACAGTTCCTCCAGTCCTATGGGCCTCCCATCTTCACAGTATTTATCAGATCTCTCCCTCCTTAACCCACATCCATTTTACCCTGATATTGCCTTGCCTGTTCTGCCCTTCATGACAACTCTCTCCATCCTGTGGTCCACTGACGCCCCAGGATCCTTTTCCCAGTATAAACACTTACCATTCATGTATAATGAAGGAAAACTTAGAACTTGTTTCTGTGACCCCTCAGCTCCAAATATAACTTCACAACCAGCCTTCTGATAGATACTTCATTCCTTCATTTGAGCTGATTGAGGATTTGGCACAGAGTCAGGTATGGAAAAGGATCACATATCATGTTCTGTTGTTCAGAACACCATGACAGGACAAATAAGGGATTCAAAGCAAGAGCAAATTATCAACTCACTGGAAAAGGAAGGGAGGAAGAGATGGAGCCTGCCACATAGAAGGTTTCCTGGAAGGGGTGAGGGCAGAGTCAGCCCAGAGAGGCAAGGATCCCAATGGCCTGTGAGAAATGCACCATCTCTCTAAAGTTAAGTCTTCTCTTCCCTAAAATGAGGGGGACTTCAGAAGAAGACTGAGGAGCAGTTTGGATGTCCTCTGACCAGCGCATCTGTCCTGCAGCACAGAATGTAACCAACCCTACTTTCCAACCTTCTTACCTCTGCATTTGAGACAGGCCAGAGTTCTGCCCCCAGGGGGCGCTCCATCCGCCATGCCCGATTTGGGGAACAACTAGCCCAGGGTTTGGCGCTGTCCATGGTTCTGCACCATAACCGTGCTCTGAGTTCAGGAAACTCTCAACTCTGCCATGGACACAAATTTACAAGCACACGATTCTGAGCTGTAGGCCAGCGGGGCACCTAAGTCAGAGGGGCTTCGAAAAGGCTGGGTACCTTTTGGGAAGGAGAGGCCAGGGAAAGAGACATATCGCTGTCCTTTTCCTCTCACTCCTCTTGTTGAGCTAAGGATCATTCTTTTGAATTGTAGTACCGGCCTGGCTAAGGGACAGGGAAGAACAAGGTATTTTTCTGAGGTTCCAGATTATGCTGATGTTGCTGGCTCTTGGACCACGCTTTAAGTATAGCAAGTCCGTGCCTGGATCTCCTCTCGGATAAGGGTTTAGGAAACAGATGGACATTCACTGAAGCTCCCCAAGTTCCAGACTCAGGGCTGGGCTTTTCCATCTATGCCTCATTTAATCTTCATAACCAACCTAAGAGAGGTTTGGTTAATAATTCTCATTTGACGAAGTGGGAAACAGAGACTGGATGTATAAGCGATTTCATGGGGTCTCACATTATTGGTTCATATATATATGTGTATGTGTGTGTATATATATGTATATATTCTTTTTTTTTTTTTGAGACAAAGTCTCACTCTGTTGCCCATGCTGGACTGCAGTGTCATGATCTCAGCTCACTGCAGTCTCAACCTCCAGGGCACAAGTGATCCTCCCATCTCAGCCTCCCGAGTAGCTGGGGCCACAGTCACCTGCCACCATGCCCAACTCATTTTTGTTTATTTTTTGTAGAGATGGGATCTTACTATGTTGCCCAGGCTCTTCTTGAACTCCTGGGCTCAAGCGATCATCCCATCTCAGCCTTCCAAGTAGCTAGGACCACAGGCATGTGCCTCCATGCCCACTAACTTTTTCTTTTCTTTTTGTAGAGACAGGGTCTCAGTACATTGCCAGGCTCGTTCCAAACACCTGGGCTCAAGTGATCCTCCCGCCTCACTCTCCCAAAGTGCTGGGATTACAGGCATGAGCCACTGAGCCTGGCGATATTTTCCATTGTGATGTTGTCAAATCTATCAAGATTTTTGGTAAGAAGGATGAGTTTTTATTAACTTTTTGTCATATTCTCCTTAAAGAAAATTATTTTTTCTTCAAAAAATTTACGAAAAGATGACTATCAGAAGATCAGACATTTCCTAGCTTGCAATATTTTTCCATGTTTGTGTTATCAAAAATATACTTACCATTCACGTTGTATAATCATCTGTTATGCTGAGAAATAGAACATGCGGGCACCCCGGGAATCTTAGAACCCCTCTTTGTTTCCCACCTTCCCTGACCTTCTTTATGAGTACCACCTTGCTGATATTTGGGATTATCTTTTTTCCCTTCCTTTGCCCGTAAGCATAATACCTGTGTGTATATTCTTAAGCAAGAATAATTGCTTTAAACGTTCGCACAAGTGGAACAATGTGGTAATGTGTATTTTGTATGGCCAAATAGGACTGCACCAGCTTTCCTTTTATTAATGTCGGCATAATATACTTTCACTTTTGGCCTTCTCTATCCTTGTACTTTACGTGTATATGTTGTAAAGATCATATACTTGGAATCCATCCAAGTGGACTCTGTTTTTAACTGAAGCATTTATCCAATTATATTTAACATAAATATCCCATGTTACATTTTGTTTTCTGTATGTGTCACCAATTCTACATTACTTTATTTCTCCGTTTTTTGTTTTTTTGTTTTTTGTATTTTTTTGTTTACTAAGTTTTTTGTTGTTGTTTGGCTTTTTGTTTGTTTGTTTTTTGAGACAAGGTCTCACTCTATCACTTGGCTTACTGCAGTCTCCACCTTCCGGGCTCAGGTGATCCTCCTGTCTCAGCCTACCAAGTAGCTGGGACTACAGGCATATGCTACCATGCCTGGCTAAATTTTTTGTATTTTTTTGTAGAGCTGTGTTTTGCCATGTTGCCCAGGCTATTCTTGAACTCCTGGGCTCAAGTGATTCTCCACCCCTCGGCCTCTCAAAGTGCTAGCATTACAGGTGTGAGCCACTGTGCCTGGCTGGTTTACTAAGTTTTTAATAGTATACCTTTAACGATCACTAGGTTGAAAGTTATATATTATGATTCTGTTCTTTTAGCCATCATGAGAAAAATTCACAGCATGCATTATTAACCCATCAAAGTCTTTAGTAAATGAAAACCTCTCTCTCCTCCTGGATAATATATGGATATTAGGACATGTAAAATACACTTACCTTGGTACTTAGCCATTGTGATTGTCAGGAATTCTAAACTATCTTTTGTTTTTATTAAAGCTCCCCCATTTACTTGCTCTGAAAGATCATTATTGCTTTCTCTTTTTGAGTTGACTTTACTGAGTATAGATTACAAATTGATGTTAGAAATAGTATTTAACTTCTTCTACTCTCCAGGTTGCTACTGATAATTCAGTTGTCAATTAAATGACTTTTCTTTTGAAGGCGATCCTTTTTCTCTGGTAGCTGTTCAGATTTTTTTCCTTGTCTTCAGTTTTGATTCAGCCTTACCTTGACACATCCCCACATTGATTCAGCCTTACCCAATGTGGGGATGGTCTCTTTGGACATTTCCAACCTTTCACTGGGCCATAGACTTGAACCTCATTTCCAGAGCCACATGCAAGACCACAGAACCAAAGGTTCCTTTTTCAATATGAGCAAATGCCTTTGGGAATTTTGGCTTAGCGATTCTGCTTACTTCTCTGGGTTCAGTCTTTCCTCAAAATTTTGGCCTACCAAGTTCCCATTTTCTTTTCAGGCATTCTATGCTATTTAAGGGAAGTATTCTTTTTCTACTCATTTTTTCCCCAAAAGATTTTATTATTTTCAACACAAGGCTTGATCAAAATTATCTAACCTGTCATAACCAAAACAGTAGTCACAATTCAACTTCTTTACAGTGATGAAAATGAGGTTTGTGTGATAGATATTGAGAATCAATGTCCTCCCAGTACTCCACTGGAATTATCCACTCATTTCCTCATAGCCACTTGCTAAAGTTTCTAACATTGTCATTTATCTGGGTTTGGAGATACCCTAGATAAGTAACTGGAAAATTTTTAGCTGCTTTTGGTTTAGCATTTTAAAAAATAAATTAGTTCAATTTTAGAGGAGGGAGAGTATAAGTTCTTTCTTCAGTCCACTCTTCCAACCCAAGACCACCCATTAACTCACGTTTGGAGGAAAAGATAGTGCAAGCCAGATGAAAGCAAGGAGGCATGGCTTCCAGGAGGAGGAATGTCAAATTGCAAAGACAGTGTGGTATGAACCGGCATGAAAGGCTTAAGGAAGTGTTGGCCAAGAGGAAAGTATAAATGAATAGACAGCAGGGAGGTCACGAAGGACTTTAAGTGCCAGGGGAGATGCTTGTGATATATTGTCTAAGGCCAGGGGCCCATGAATGGGTTTGGGCAGGAAAGAGTTAGACTCAACTCTTTGGCTGTTGGAAGGATTCCTATGGGTCTCATAAATGAAGGACTGGAGCCAGTGGAATATGATGCAACGATTGCAGGTAAAAGTGGGCAAAGATATGACCCTGGCAAGGATATAAGATCCCACGTCATGAACCAAGTGCCAGGCTGAGGGGCTGGTCTTTCCTAGGGAGTCTTTAAAGAGTTTTGGGAAGGAGAGTGACAGCAACATATTGCTGCCCTGTTTTCTGTGCCTGGTCATTCCCAGCCTTGAGAGAACTTGCCAGCAGGACCTTTCTCTTCAAGGAAGTGAGACCAGAAAGCACTGAGCACAACGCCCTGTGCCAGGACCCGTGTTGGTTGATTTCCACGTGTTGATTTCTTTAATGGTCACAACAACCTTTGAGGTAACATGCATGATCTCTGATTTACAGAATGGGAAACTGAGGCACAGAGGGACGCAGTGAATTGCTTGATGACAGTGCCGGGGCCTAGGTTTGAGTCCACCTCTCTAGTTCCATCATCTGTCTTCTTTCTGCTCTGCTTGGAGCACTTAAACATCAGTTAATGTTAACATTGCCACAAGGGATCTTCATGCTTCAGCAAGTGGTCCCTGACTTGTCCTTTCCCCCAGACAGGCTGTGGTTCCTCCGGCCAGGACTGAACTCTGGGCGAGTCCTCACTTGCTTGTCTTGATCTCTGAGTACTCCGTGGTGCTTGGGGCCTCCTGGTCCTTAGGCTCCCTCGGCTTCATCTCAGAAAAACTGAGGGAGGCATAATAGAGCTCCTTTTGTTCTTCCAGGGGAGGGACATCTCCAGCAGGAGACGCTTGGTCTCCAGGGCTGTCTGGCCAGGGCTTCTTCCTGGAACCCTGAGTAAAGGGGAAGGAAAGTTGTCACAGTAGGAATAAAGAGGCAGGCATAGAATAATGAGTTCTTATATTTATATGTTGCCTTGGGATTTATTTTGAATGTAAGTTGGACTTTCTCATGCCAGAAGCAGGCTTAGTCACCTGGACACAATTTCCAATTCTCTACCACCTCCCAGTTCCCCAAGGTGGTTAATCCAAATGTCTGCCTTATACAACCATCTCCTTGTGACCAGCTCCCTATGGGACATACAGCTACAACCTACTTGACTTACCTCCTGACTCCTGTGTCCCTCATAGGCTGCGCAAATATACTGCAGCAACCACCTGTCGGTCACAGTGTGGCTCCAAAGAACTCCTGCCTGCTAGCTCTAACCCCCCAGTTAGAACTCCCTGTGGGAAGCCTGCTTGGGTTATGCCCTGGACTCTAATTAAGGCTTTGGCTCATGGGTCCTTCTCTCTCTCTCTCTCTCTCTCTCTCTCGCTCCCTACCCACTGGATGAGCACTTGTGTCCTGGTCAGTTCCCTCCTTTCCATTCGCCCTTCAAGGCTTGCTTGCCGTCTTCTCTCTAGGACCTGTGAGTAATAAACTGCTTCTGTTATTTCATGTGTTTTGTTGTGCTGTCTCCTCTGTGTCCCACCGGCCCAACAGACCTGAACCTAACCTTTTTTCTGGTCAAGGCGCTTCTAGAGAATAGCTGTCTTTGTGGGAATAAACTGGACACAGGTCATACGAACCTGCAAGGGAATCTGCCAGGATAAACAAGTTTGCTGTGAGAGGGGGTCACAGGCCGGGCACTTAGGCAGTAGGCGGTGTGCCTGGATAAAGGAGTATTCTGTGAAAGTCACACTGTGAACATGATGGCCAGATCCCTGGGGTTCCCATTCAAGGCAGGGCTAGAGTTTATGACCACTCCCCAAAGAGAGACCTCAACACCAAATAAGAGGAAAATACAACAAATGGTTCCCACAGGGAAGTTGGGCTGATGTGACATTTATCAATTCATCCTTTTATAATCCACTCCTCTAGCAGGCCATAGGCTGCCTAGGTCAGGGTCTATGTCTGATTTCTCACACTGTACGTGCCCAGGACCTGGCACAGGGCAGACGGGGCTGGGTTCAAATCCCGGCCCTACCTGTCCATATACATTTCCTGTGAACTCAACTATTCACTCATTCTTTCAAAATTTTGTAATACTATGATTGATTAGACCATATTGAGGACTTACTGATCACATTGAATCATCACAAAAAAAAAACCCCACAATAGTATAAAAGATATTCTAATTATCCCCACCTTACACACAGGGAAACTGAGGTGGAGAGAGGTTAAGCAGCTTGCCCAGGGTTATTCATCTAATACATGGTGAAGCCAGGATTCGAACTCAGCCCTGTCTCCCCTGTTTCAGGTTCTGGGCACGTACAGTGTGAGAAATCAGACATAGACCCTGACCTAGGCAGGAAGAGCAGATTATAGATGAAGCAAATGTATACCTTCAGCATACATTACAAGGTATCTTATGTGCAAACCAGAAAAGAGACGGCAATTCTGACCCTGGACCCAGGTTCCAGGAAACAGAAACAAAATGGAGCAGATCCTAAGTCCCCAGCAAAGATGGTACCCAGACACAAGTAAGCAATTTCTTTCCTCTCCCACCTTCACCCATATCCCTACCCATCACGCTATGGAAGAGTATGTTGAAAGCAATATGAGTCTTCAAACAGTAGCTCAGAAATTTTCTTTTTGAGACAGAGTTTCACTCCGTCATCCGGGCTGGAGGGCAGTGGTGTGATTTCGTCTCACTGCAACCTCCCGTCCCTTGCTCAAGCAATCCTCCCACCTTTGACATTCTCCTTGCCATTTTCTCCACTCCAAACTCCCAGGGCTGGTGGATCACAATGCAACAAGAGTCCTCGACCAATGTTGCTTCTCCGTGAGGGTCTGAAGATGGAATGATGACTTAAGCTGCCTTACTGGGGTGATAGGAAGTGGGATTGGTTGGGTGTGGTTTGGGTTCCTGAGGGGCTCCACCCTGGGGCTTGTCCCAGTCATTTCTCTTTTTTTGAGACGATGCTTCGCTCTTGTTGCCCAGGCTGGAGTGCAATGGCATGATCTCGGCTCACTGCAACCTCCACCTCCCAGTTTCAAGCAATTCTCCTGCCTCAGCCTCCCGAGTAGCTGGGATTACAGGCATGTGCCACCACACTTGGCTAATTTTGTATTTTTAGTAGAGACGGAGTTTCTCCATGTTGGTCAGGCCGGTCTCAAACTCCCAACCTCAGGTGATCTGCCCGCCTCAGCCTCCCAAAGTGCTGGGTTTACAGGCATGAGCCACTGTGCCCGGCGTCCCTGTCATTTCTTCGGCTCAGAAAGCCCTTCCCTCATTCAAGAAACACTGCCAGAGTAGCCAATAACCCCAGGGGAATATGAGCTCACAGCTCAGAAGGCTGGGCACCTTAGAAGAAAAGCAAACCAACAGAACCTGATTGACCACTAGAAGCACAAGTACTAGGACGCTTTGGTCAAGAAGCTAAACTTAGCATATTACATGCACTAAAAAGATGTGGCAATATTAGCGGTATGAAAACAAGCATAAGAAACTTTGTCAATAACAAAGTGTGCATGCAAAATGAATGTGAAACATAATAAGGAATTATGTAATTGTGTACTTGATGCAAAAAGGGCCATGTGGAAATATCTGAAAAATATCATAGGAAGAGCCCAATGGATGGGATGGAGAATAGAATGACTATAATTGAGGGCAAATTAGTGAGCTAGAAGGGCTGTCAGAAGTATCCCCTAAAAGGAAGTAGGGAAGGATGAAGACTAGAACATATGAGAAAAAGGTTAAGATAGATGGAAGATAGAAATAGAAAACTTTGGCCAGGCGGGGTGGCTCATGCCTGTAATCCCAGCACTTTGGAAGGCCGAGGCAGGCAGATCACTTGAGGTCAGCAGTTCAAGATCAGCTTGGCCAACATGGCAAAATCCTGTCTCCAAAAAAATACAAAAATTTGCCAGGCGTGATGATGTGCACCTGTAATCCCAGCTACTTGGGAGGCTGAGGCACGAGATTCACTTGAACCCAGGAGGCAGAGATTGCAGTGAGCTGAGATTGTGCCACTGCACTCCAGCCTGGGCAACAGAGTGAGACTGTCAAAAAAAAAAAAAAAAAAAAAAAAAAAAACCACTTGAACATTTAGATAATAATAGTCTCCAAATAGATAAAAAAGAAATAGGCCGGGCACGGTGGCTCACGCCAGTACTTTGGGAGGCCAAGGCTGGCGGATCACAAGGTCAGCAGATCAAGACCATCCTGCCTAAGACGGTGAAACCCCATCTCTACTAAAAATACAAAAAATTAGCCGGGCATGGTGGCAGGCACCTGTAGTCCCAGCTACTCGGAGGGCTGAGGCAGGAGAATGGCGTGAACCCGGGAGGCGGAGCTTGCGGTAAGAGGAGATCGCGCCACTGCACTCCAGCCTGGGCGAGAGAGCGAGACTCCGCCTTAAAAAAGAAAGAAAGAAAGAAAGAAATAGAAAAGGAAGAAATATTTGAAAAAAATAGCGGAAACAAAATTTCCAGAGTTAAAGAAGATGAAATACCTCAGCTGAAAGGGCCCCACGAGTGCAAGAAAAAAGATGCAGGGAATCCCATGCCTAGATACAGGATAGTGGATCTTAAGAATATCAGAACCAAAGAGAAAATTATAAAAGTTTCCAGGGAAAATGAGTGGATTACCTACAAATATGTGAGATTAAGAATGACGTAAGATGTCTTAACAGCAATACTAAATGCAAGAAACAGTGGGGTGGAGTTTAAAGCAGCAAAGCAAAATCACTTTAATTTTAGAATGTATATCCTGCCAAATAAAATTCAAATGTAAGGGGATAAAATATATTTCCAGGCATATAAGTCTTCAGAAGCCTTGAGGAACCCAAATTGAAAACCCATTGGGAGGAAGGATTCCAATAAAAAGAGAGAAAGATAAAGAAAAACAGAAAATCTGTGGTAAGTATGGGATAGAAAGGTGACAAAATACCTCAGCAAAATGGGTAGCTGTATATTTTTTTAAAAATCAAATAATAGAAAAATGCTAAGTATGTTCATAATAACACAGAACAAAAACTGCACATCTGTAGAAAATATCAACATTGTAAGGAGTTGAAGGAAGAGAGGCCAAGAGATATAAAAGCACGCCAAAATTCTTTTTGTTAGATATAAGACAGAGATATTAATTTTTTTTTTGAGACAAGAGTCTTGCTATGTTGCTCATACTAGATTCAAACTCATGGGCTTAAGCGATGCTCCTACCTCACCCTCCCAAGTAGCTGGAATTACAGGTATGTATCACTGTGCCCAGCAAGATATTAAGCTTCTAAGTAAGAAAGGAGAAAAATGAAATATTGAAAAAGTGGAACTAAGTGAAAGTAAAAGGTAAAATAGTGGAAAGAAATCCACATATGTCAGTAACCACAATAAATACCAGTAGAGTAAACTCAACAAGGGATGTCAAATTGGATTTTTTAAAACCTGGTTATATACTGTTTACAAAAATCACTGGTAGAGCATAAATACATACAATGTTGGGAGGATGGGAGAAAATGAAAAAGTATCAGGCATCTAACTAATCAGTAAGAAATTAGAGTAGCTATATTAAGTTCCACGTGCCACTTCATCCAGCCTGCATGAAAGAGTGAGACCCTGCCTCAAAAAAAAAAAAAAAATCCAGTCGAACAGACTTTAAAGCAAAAAGCATCATTATGAGCCAGGCACAGTGGCTCACAGCTGTAATCCCAGCACTTTGGGAGGACGAGGTGGGCAGATCACTTGAGCCCAGGTGTTCAAGACCAGCCTGGTCAACATGGTGAAACCCTGTCTCCACTAAAAATACAAAAACTACCTGGGCGTGGTGGCGGGCACCTGTAATCCCAGCTACTCAGGAGGCTGAAGCAGGAGAATCGCTTGAACCCAGGAGGTGGAAGTTGCAGTGAGCCGAGATCATGCCACAGCACTGCAGCCTGGGCAACAGAATGAGACTCTGTCTCAAAAAAAAAAAAACAAAAGCACCACTATGAAGAGAAAGAATTACTATGTTTGATAAAATGTTCAGTTCACTGAGAAGATATAATGCTTTTCTAAAATATATGGTTTTAATTTAAAAGTACATCAAAGAAACACAATTGATAGAACTACAGTAAGAAATTGACAAATACATTATCATAATGTAAGATTTCAACACACCTCTCTCAAGTATTGACATGTTGGGAAGATCTATCGACATCTAAACATTTGGATTTGAACATTACAATTAACACACTGGCCTGTTAATTTAAGAAATAAAAAATATACATTGTTGCCCAGGCTGGAGTGCAGTGGCACGATCTTGGCTCACTGCAACTTCTGCCTCCTGGGTACAAGCGATTCTCCTGCCTCAGCCTCCTGAGTAGCTGGGACTACAGGTGCCTGCCACCACCCAGCATGCCCGGGTAATTTTCATATTTTTAGTAGAGATGGGGTTTCACCATATTGGCCAGGCTGGTCTTGAACTCCTGACTTTGTGATCCGCCCACCTCAGCCTCCCAAAGTGCTGGGATTACAGGCATGAGCCACCGCGCCCGGCTAAAAATATGCATTATTCTTAAGCACACAGGAAACATTTACAAAAATTCACTGTATATAGGCCACAGATCAAGTCTCAACAAATGTTAAAAATAGATATCATAAAACCATGTATTCTGACCAAAAAGCATCTACTTAGAATTTGGTTATGAAAGATGTTTAAAATCTTCATACCTTTGGAATTTTTAATCCCAAATAATTTAAGATTCAAAGAAGAAATCACGATGTTGTTTTAACAATATCCACAACTGAATGATATTCAAATAATACATATCAAAATTTGTGGAATGGGATGAAAATGAAATTCTGAGAGAAATTTATCGCTAACTATGTTTTATAGAGAATGAGAATATACACACTAAGAAGCTACGTATCCAGTTTAAAAATTTATCAAAGATCATCAGAATAAACCAAAACAAGTAGAAGGAAGGTGCTGAGAAAATGAGAGTAAAAATCAATAAAATAGAAAACAAAGACACAGTGAGAAAATTCTACAATCCCAAAAGTTGGTTCCTTGAAACTGATAATAAAATAGGGAAAGCAATTAACAAGATTTAGCTAGAAAAACAGAAAGAAGTCACAAATAACCAATGTCAGGAATATTTCTAAAAGGGGAAGTAATCTCGACAAAAACAAACAATATAAAGACAAAAGAATGCCACCCATATCCTTTTGTCAAAATATATATAAATCTTAGGTGAAACGAACATGTCTCTAGAATAAGCTCTCTGAAGAATACATAAAATGATTAAATTAGGAAAATTGCACATAGCGACGCCACCAGGCCCAGGTGGTTTGATAAGCGACATCTATCAACCATTCAGGAAACAAGTCATTTCAGTTTTACACACACTCTTCCAGACAATAGAAAAAGAGAGACTAGTTCCCAATTTCTCAATCTTATCTTGATGCCCAAACAAAAGAAACAGGAGGAAAAAGGAAAATGACAAATGTATTTGACCATGCATATAGATGCAAAAGTGCTGAGCAAAAGATGATCAAACTGAACCTACTGGAGTATATAAAAAAAATGCTATGAACAATATGGTTTTCTCCCAGGAATGCAGGAGTAGTTTCATATTAGAAAAATCTTTAATTGTCATTCCTCATGGTAACAGATTAAGTAGGAAAAAATCCTATCAGTAGATGCATTCAAAAAATACAACAGAAATTTAGGATAAAAACTTATTTAGTGATAGAAAGGAACTTCCTTAACCTGATGAAAGTTCACAAAACCAAGTGGCAGGATATTGGGTGCATTTCCTTCAAAATCGGCAGTAGCAAAAGATGCCCATGGTCACTGTGTCTACTCAACTTTGACCGTAATCTCACCCAGCATATTGAAACAAGAAAAAGGAAAGAAGTGCTTAGGACAAAGGGAAGAAATAAGCTGTTATTATTTTGCAGATGATATAATCATCTAATTTGAAATCCCAAAAGATTCTAAATAATACCCAAGACCAGTGTGTGATTTTTTTTCCTTTTGTAGAGATGGAGGTCTCACTGTGTTATCCCCTGGCCTTGAACTCCTGGCCTCAAGAGATCCTCCTGCCTCAGCCTCCCTAAGTTCTGGGATTACAGGCATGAGCCACCAAACCTGGCTTAATTTGTGATTTTGTTTTAATTGAAAAAAATGTATTTAAAATACTTCAATTTCTATATATAAGTTATTTGAATGAATAAGGGAGCTTAGCGAGTTGGAAGGAAATGAAATCAATTAAAAATGTAATAGAGTTTTACTTGCTGCATTTACCGAGAGAATTAAGACAATTCCCTGAATCCAGAGAGCTGACATCCCAGAGGAGGTGGGTGTCACTATGAAGAGATGCACAGTTATAGTGAAGCCCCTTGAGGAACCCAGCCAAGAAATTCAACCCCATCAATGTAGGAAAGAAAAAGGAGAAGTTCTGTGTTGCCAAGTGGTGGGGAAATGAAAGGTAACTGGCTATTCTTCAAACCATCCATAGTCACAAACTGCCCACAGTCTGAGGTGTTGCATAGACTTCCGTTCCCAGATGAGGTTAGGTTTGTGTGTCCTCACTTCCTCATCGAAGTGATTATTCAGGACAGTGTGTCGTTTGCTGAAATCTGACATCTCTTAGAAGAAAAATACATCTGCAGAGTATACATGAGGACAGGCATTTCTTGCTCAGTACCTGAAGCCCAAAAGGATGAGTTGATTCTTGAAGAAAATAGCATTACACTTGCATCAGACCCAGCTGCTTTGATTCAGCAAGCCATGACATTTAAAAATAGGAATATCACTAATTTTTCAGATGGTATCTATATTTCTGAAAAAGAAGAGATCAGCAGGCTTATAAATAAGGTCTAAGAATTCTCCAGCTACCAAAGCAAGAAGATGCTAAAGGACACATGCAAGACCAACTTGTGATTTTTTTTTAATTACAAAAAAAACCCCTCTTATATTTTTTAAATACTTTCATTCTGCATTCTGATAAGGAATCAGAAAATGCACTTTTAAAAAGATAGCATTTACAATAGCAACAAAAACTGGTATTTAGGAAGAAAAATAGCAAAAGATGTGTAAGACCTGTGTAAAGAAACTCTACATCATCTCTTTAAAACACTTAAAAAGATTTAAAGGAATAGAGAGAGAAAGACCTACTGTCATGGATAAGAAGGCATGAATTTCTAAACAAGTAAACTTTTTCCAGATTGAGCTATAGATTCAATGTATTTTTTGGAATTTGACGACCTGATACTTTTTGTTTGTTTGTTTTGTTTTGTTTTTTTGTTTTTTGGTTTTTTGGGTTTTTTTTTAGACGGAGTCTTGCTCTGTCACCCAGGCTGGAGTGCAGTGGCACGATCTCCACTCACTGCAAGCTCTGCCTCTCAGGTTCACGCCATTCTCCTGCCTCAGCCTCCCGAGTAGCTGGGACTACAGGTGCCCGCCACCACGCCTGGCTAATTTTTTTTTTTTGTATTTTTAGTAGAGACGGGGTTTCACCGTGTTAGCTAGGATGGTCTCGATCTCCTGACCTCGTGATCCACCCACCTCAGCCTCCCACAGTGCTGGGATTGCAGGCATGAGCCACCGCGCCCGGCCTTGACAACCTGATTCTAACATTTAAGTGAAAAAAAAAGGACCAAGAATGGTCAAGATACTATGGAAGGAGATTAAGGAAGAGGTTTTGCTGTACTCTGTATCAGGACTTATTTTTGAATTTATAGACAGTGATGACTCAGGCATGGTAAAATTGACTATTGGAATAGAATAGAGACCACAGAAAGAGACCCACAAATATATAGAATTTTAATACATGGCAGAATTGGCATGTAGCTCAATGGAGAAGGGAGAAGGACTATTCAGAAATGAAGGAGAAACATATATGGATCAACACTATACACCATACACAAAAGTCAACCCCAGATAGAGTGAGTACTTAAATGTCAAAAGAAAAGCATACTCTCTATGTCCATCAGTTCAATTTTTTTTTATTCTTAGATCCCACAAATATGTGAGAACATGCAATGTGTGTCTTTCTGTGCCTGGCTTATTTCACTTCACATAATGATCTCCACTTCCATTCGTGTTGCTGCAAATGACTGGATCTCGTTCTTTTTTATGGCTGAGTAGTACTCCATTGTGTATATGCACAATATTTTCTTTATCCATTCGTCTATTGATGGACACTTAGGTTGCTTCTGGATTGTTTGCAACTCAATGGATCAATGCTTGAGGGGATGGGTACCCAATTCTTCATGATGTGTTTATCTCACACTGCCTGCCTGTATTAAAACAGTTCATGTACTCCATAAATATATACATCTAATATGTACCTACAAAATTAAAAATAAAAGCATAAAACTTTTAGTAGAAACTATATTCGAATATCTTTCTAATCTTAGGATGGGTGAAATTTTTTTTAATGAGATCCAAAAGGTACTCAATAGAAAAGAGAGGATTTGTGAATATGATTATATTAGAACTAGGAACTTATGTTCATTGAAGATCACTTTAAGAAGTGAAGACGAGCTATGCATTGGGAGAAGATATTTATATTTACAACACATATAATGAGAAAAATAGTGTAAAAATGTATAAAGCCCTCCAACAAATTCAATAAGAAAAAGTCAAACACCCAATAGGAAAATGGGATCCAGATGTGACCAGGTGTTTTACAGAAGATGAAAGCAGAGAGAGATTTTTCATCCTCACTGGTAACCAAGGAAATGCAAATCAATACCATAGCAAGATACTAAAATAGCCTCCAAAACTGAGAAAACTGAGAAAAGCAAGTGCTGGAGAGATTACAGAACAACAAGATTTCCTAGGCATAGATGAGAGTATAAATGGATATAATTGCTTTGGAAAGCCATTTTTCATGACCTTGTAAAGATGCCCATTGACATGCCCAGTGATACGGCAACTCAATCTTTAGGTAATGCTAAAGAAAAGCTCTTGTGTGTTAGTATGGTGAGACAAGGATAAGAATGTTCAGAACGGCTCAAATGGAAACAACTCAAGTGTGCATCAATATGAGCTTAGGTGATAGATACAATCATAAAATATTATAAGCGGTCACACCTATAATCCCAGCACTTTGGGAGGTCAAGGTGGGTGGATCAAGACCAGCCTGGCTAACATGGTGAAACCCCATCACTACTAAAAATACAAAAATGAGCCTTGCGTGGTGGTACGCGCCTGTAATCCCAGCTACTCAGGAGGCTGAGGCAGGAGAGTTGCTTGAACTCGGGAGGTGGAGGTTGCAATGAGCCGAGATCGCACCACTGCACTCCAGCCTGGGCAATGGAGTCAGACCCTGTCTCAAAAAAAAAAAAAAAAAAAAATATATATAAAATATATATATTATAAGCGGGAAAAGTGAATACAACTGCAACTTTATAAAACATGGATGAATCATAATACAATGTTGAGTCTACAAAGCAAGTCCAAGAAGTGTGCATGGAACATGATACCCTCTGTAGATTCATAAACAATTCAAACTAAATAGTGGTATAAGTCTACATATATGTGACAACACTAGGAAGACAAGATTCACAACAGTGGTTACTGGGAATGGATCAGAGAGCAACACAGGTGGATATAAGTTATTACCAATGTGTTAGGTCTTAGGTTGGATGGTGGGTTCGCAGTTATTTATCATATTATGAACAAAAGTGAAAAAGTAAAAGTAAATGATGCTTGTTCCAGTGATGATACCTTGGTCATGAACTAAGCATTTTGGACAATTCATTCGGGGCAACACTAGATCAATTTTATAAAAGAGGAGAGGAGACATGCTGGACAGAAACAGCGTGAGAAAAAACTGCAGGGGCTAAAGAAGCCCCAGCCCCTGTCCTTCAAGAATTCCACAGATATTGGCCGGGCGCGGTGGCTCACACCTGTAATCCCAGCACTTTGGGAGGCTGAGGCAGGCAGATCACCTGAGGTCAGGAGTTCGAGACCGGCCTGGCCAACACGGTGAAACCCTGTCTCTACTAAAAATACAAAAATTAGCCAGGTGGTGCATGCCTGTAATCCCAGCTACTCGGGAGGCTGAGGCAGGAGAATTGCTTGAACCTGGGAGGCGGAGGTTGCAGTGAGCTGAGATCGCGCCACTGCACTCCAGCCTGGGTGACAGAGCAAGACTCCGTCTCCAAAAATAAAAATAAAAAAGAATTCCACAGATATGATGAGGGAGTGGAGACAGGTAAAGGCAGTGGTGATGTGTGATGGGGACAGGGATGCGTGTAGGGCTGTAAACACAGAAGAGAAGGGGGTAGATGTCAACAGGAGGGGAAA
Source organism: Nomascus leucogenys (assembly GCF_006542625.1). Classification (NCBI taxonomy): domain Eukaryota; kingdom Metazoa; phylum Chordata; class Mammalia; order Primates; family Hylobatidae; genus Nomascus; species Nomascus leucogenys. The sequence continues at coordinate 65,782,155 of NC_044390.1, forward strand.
TGACTAGAGTAGCAGGTACAGAGATTAGAGCTGGAAGGATTCGATGAGGTAGTCTGGTGGAAATGGGGAAGGAAGGGTGGAAGCAACTGTACTTGCAAGGGCTGAAAGTTGTAGGACAACAGGTCTGTATGGAGACCAAAGGCCAGCGTGGCCAGGCCACGGGGCAGGATCAGAGGACAGAAACAGGCTGAAGTGGCCACCTGGTGTGGGGCAAGGAACATGGGCCTGATTCTCTAAGCCACAGGAACAAACAACAACCACATTGAAACTCCAGGCTGCCTGGGAAGTAATAGTTTTGGGGCAATGGTTCTGGCAGCCTGAAGTTCGGGATGAGAGATGGAGGCAGGGAGGAGGTGAGGCAGGCTCTGTGGTCAGTAGAGGTGGGGAGGGAAGATGAGCAAAGGACAAGTTAGTTTTACTTTTAGAAAGAAGGTTGGTGGCCGGGCGCGGTGGCTCACGCCTGTAATCCCAGCACTTTGGGAGGCCGAGGCGGGTGGATCACCTGAGGTCAGGAGTTCAAGACCTGCCTGCCTAACATGGCAAAACCCCGTCTCTACTAAAAATACAAAAATTAGCCGGGCGTGGTGGTGTGCGTGCCTGTAATCCCAGCTACTTGGGAGGCTGAGACAGGAGAATCGCTTGAACCTGGGAGGCAGAGTTTGCAGTGAGCCAAGATCGCACCATTGTACTCCAGCCTGGGTAACAAGAGTGAAACTCCATCTCAAAAAAAAAAAAAAAACAAAAACAAAAACAAACAAACAAAAAAAAAAAACAAAGAAGGATGAATGGGACATAATGATTTCCTGGCTCTGGGATATGAAGGGGGAGAGCAGAAGAGAAGAGAACTCCCAGGTGATGAGGGAGGAGTGGGTTTGGTGGAATGCTGCACACGAGAAGATCCCCAAACCACTCACCAAGCTGACGGTACCCATAATGGGATCTTCATCATCCATTTTCTCTGGTCTCCCAGCTGCTTGCTTCCTGCGGGCTTTCACTCTAAGGAAAGAAACCAGCACAGTGCAGCTGGGACCACCCAGGCACGGGTTAGCAGGCTCCCCAATCCCGTGCTAAGATGGTGAAAATGACAATGAAGCCATCCAGGCCCCGGAACTGAACTCGGAGACCTTCCTGACATGGGAGTGAGGGCTCCATCTTCCTGGGTAACCAGGGATTTGGTCAGGGTGGCCATGGACTGCATTTCCATCATATGGACCCCCTCTTACACACAAAACCATGGCAGGAATGGTCATAGCAGTGTTACGCATCATAGCCAAGAAGCAGAGGCAACCCAAATGCCCATCAACGGCTGAACAGACAAATCAAATGTGTTCCATTTATGAAATGGAATATTATTTGGAAACAAAAAGGAATGAAGTATCGATGCATGCTACAACATGGATGAACTTTGAAAACATTAAGCCGAGTGAAAGAAACCAGCCACAAAGGACGACCTATCGCGTGATTCCATTCACACGAAGTACAACTGCAACTTCAGGACAGACAAATCCACAGAGACAGGGAATAGGTTAGGGCTGGGGAAAGAAGCAGGAGTGATAGCTAAGGGGTGCAAGGTTTCTTTATGTCTTCGTTTTCCACTTTAGGCTAATGAAAATGTTCTAAAATTGATTTTGGTGACAGATGCACAACTCTGTCAATATACTTAAAGCCATTGACTCGTACACTTTCAGTGGATGAATTGTACAAAATATGTATCTCAATAAAGCTATTAGAAAAAAAAAAAGAAAGAAGACCTCTCTGGATCTCTCAGTTCTGCTTTTTGTTTTGTTTTGTTTTGTTTTTCTTTTAAGACAGGTTCTCTCGCTCTGAGGCCCAGGATGGAGTGCAATGGCACAATCCTGGCTCACTGCAGCCTCAACCTCTATGATCAAGTGATCCTCCTGCCTCCGCCTCCTGAGCATCTGGAACCACAAGCACACATCACCACCTCTGGCCTTAGCTCTGTGTTTCTGAGATTCAGTCTCTCCTACTCCCTACAGACACCACCCTGTACCTTCCCTGGGACCAAGACTTACATTAAAAAGAAGATGAGGCACAGACAGATACAGAGCAGGGCCATGACACCAGCACCACCAAGGGCTGCAGGAACCACTCCTGTCCCGAGGTTCGATCTCCCTGCAGAAAAGAGGGGTGTGCAATAACTCACTCCCAGGACTCAGACTCTTGTCCTCCCACCTGCTGGGCAACTTGCTCCAGGGCCCTGCCCAGACAGGAGATGAAGAGCCCTGTCCTCCCCACCACCAGTCCAGCCTCTCTCTCCCACCATCCATCACTCTGGGATCCATGCCCCTCCCCTCAGGCCCCTGCCCTCTGCAATACGCCCCCTGACCTTGCAGCAGCAGGACAGAGCCGCTCTGGGACCCATAGACGTTCCAGGCCTTGCAGCTGACTTTGAGGCCGGGGCTGAGCCCCCCGTGGAGGATCAGGGAGCTGTTGGCCCAGGGCCCAGCTGAGCTGGAGTTGACCTTGAATGAGCCCTGGCTGCTGTTCCCCTCCAGTGGCTTCTCCCCAAGCCACCAGCACAGGGAGGGGGCCGGCCGGGCTCTAAAGGAGCAGCTGCAGTGCAGACCTTCAGCCTCCGAAGAGCAGGAGGGGCCCAGTAGCTGTGGGAGGGCTGTGGGGAGGGAGGACAAGACTCAGCAGGGGGCCTCTTCCCTCTTTAATACCATGCAGTTCCTGCTCCAGCTGCCCCCACACTCACAGTAAACTGAGAGATTCAGAAAAATTTGCCGGAAGCCCAGCGGGTGCTGAGCGCGGCAGGTGAAGCCTCCTTCTTCTGCAGACCCTACTCGACGAAGCTCCAAGATCCCCGTATTGGAGATGGGGGTGGTGTTCAAGGCAGGGGAGCCCTGGAACCAGCTTAGGTGTGCAGGGGGGTTGCTGGGAGCATCACAGAGCAGTTGCAGAGCCTGGCCCTCCAGGACCTGAAGGTACGAGGTGTTTTGCAGGATCTCTAGGGCTTTGGGGAGACAAGGGTGGGGAAAGAGAGATGGGGCCAGGGAGGCTTACAGTCCCTATCCTTCCCTCCTTCCCAGGATCTAGATGACATCTCCCTCTCCTCCCCTGGCCTATGCTGGCTTGATTGCATCCTGGTTCAAAGGCTGGGCCTTTGCACACTCAGGAAACTGACCAAAAGTGTCTGACTCTCATGTCTCCAGAGGAGGCTCAATATCTTACTGGTACATGCCTGGACTGTGGTGGAGAGAGGACAGAGAGACCCCGGTGGCGTTGGGAAATACAGTCCGCTAATGTGACAGGAAATAAGACTGAGGATGCAGGAGTGGAAGGGTGAGAGGAGAAGAACCACAGAGCTGGGCTGACTGAGATGAGAGGGGCATGGATTGGTCCTTGGTGACTGTGGAAAGAGCCAGACCACAGGAGGGATGGGAGAAGGGAGGGGTCTAAAGTCTGTTCACTGCTTTGAGCAGAGTGCATGTGTGCACCTGTGTGCGTGTGTGTGTGCGCGTGTATGTGCGTGTGCGGGTGCATGTGCATGCGTGTGTGTGCGGGTGTACATGCATATGTGCGTGTGTGGTGTTTATGCATGTGTGCGTGTGTGGGTGTATGTGCATGCGTGTGTGTGGTGTATGTGCATGTGTGCATGTGCGGGTGCATGGGCATGTGTGTCTGTGCATGTGGGTGTGGTGTGTGTGCATGTGCAGGTGTATGTGCATGTGTGTGTGTATGTGCATGTGTGCACATGTGGTGTATGTGCATATGTGCATGTGTATGTTCGTGTGTGTGGTGTATATGCATGTGTGTGTGTGTGTGTGCATGTGTGGTGTGTGTGTGGTGTATGTGCATGTGTGCGTGTGTGGGTGCATGTGCATGTGTGTGTGTATGTGCATGTGTGTGTGTATTGCATGTGTATGTGTGTGGTGTATATGCATGCATGCATATGTGCGTGTGTGCGTGTGTGGTGTATATGCGTGTGTGTGTGTGTGTATGTGTGTGGTGTATGTGCATGTGTGCATGTGCATGTGCGTGTGTGCCTACACATGGGGCTCACAGAAAGCGGAAGCCAGAAGGCAGTAATTCTCATTCTTGCTCTTCCTAAATCTGATTCCATTCAAGCTCTGATTCTCTACCTCTGCTCAGAGACAGACCCAGAGACAGGTCCCAGCTTCAGAGAGGAGAAGGTCTTTCCTACCTATGCCGTTCCTGAAGATGGTGATGGTCTGTGGAGCATCTGGGATAAAAAGATATAACCTTGGCTTCAGCAGTGAGGAGTGAGATGGGCATGGGCCCAGGAAGTACCCAAACGGGAGCCACAGAAACCCACCAAGTGGGGAAGGCTGTCCTTCTGGTTCATTCCCCCCCGGATCCCAAGACTCAGATCCACACACAAGGCCTCTCAAGTTATTGTTTTGTTTCTCTCTCTCCTCCTTACACACACACACACACACACACACACACACCTTCCTCACTCCCACTGCCCTTGCGGACTCAGCTGTGTCCCCAGCACCACTCACAGGAGACATTGAGCTGGACAGTTCTCTCCGTGGTCACCTGAGCTCCTTGGCGTTTCACCTGACAGGTGAGGTTGGTGCCGTGGTCCTCGGGCCTCGGCGTGAGGGTGAGCTCCGAGGAGCAGGTTGTCTCGGGGTCCAGGGGGCTGAGGGCATCCCCCTTCCAGGAGAATGCGAGAGGTCGTCCCGCTTCACAGGATCCTGGAAGGCTGCAGCTCAGCCTTGTGTGGCGGCCTGACTCCAGAGGCTCCAGAAAGTGGATGTCAGGTTTCTCTGTCAGGGCTGAGGAGGAGACAGGGAGATACCTGGGCCCCAGGGGCTTGAGGACGTACGGTGTGACCCCGAGAGTGGCCAGGCCTCAGGCCCCGACCTGCCCCAAGTCCTACACCTCCTCCAGCCGCCCCTGCCCAACTCCTGTCCTTGTTCTCATACGGGGGTCTCCACGTCCCAGGGTCCTCTCCAAGGGTCCCTGCCATACCTGTCACCTCCAAGTTCAGCTTATTCTGTTGGTAGCTATATTTTACATCCCTTCCTCTCTCCACGCGGAAGAAATAGCTTCCCCTGTCCCTCATTCTGGCATCTCCGATGCTCAGGGAGCAGTTCTTCTTCTGGACGTCCCCAAGGAGGCGGAATCGGCCCTGGGTCTCTGGCTTCACTCTTCTGTCCGGGTGGTTTGTGGCCACAGCATCAGCATAGTGTGGATTCTCCCCGTCCCGGAACCAGTAGATGTAGAGTGGGGGAGGGGAATACCAGGAGCTCCAGGGGTAAGAGAAGGAGCAGGGCACAAGGACGCACAGGCCCTTCTGCACCGTCACCGACTTCTGCACTTGCAGCTCATACCCTGGCTCCTCCTGCAGGGACCCTGGAGGGGGGGCACGGAGGCTCAGCTGCAGCTCCAGCCCCCCCTTCTCACCCCCGTGCCTGTCCCTCCTCCCTCAGCTCACTCACCCCCCCACAGCAGGGGCAGCAGCAGCAGGGGCAGCATGTCTCCATCCGCCAGGGCCCCAGCCCAGTCCCAGGTCCCGCTGTCAGGGAAGGAAATGCCCCAAATGTCCAAATGTGGGGTGGGGCTGAGGAAGCCCCGACAGGAAGCCGGTGGGTGAGTGAGAGCTGTGGCCGCGCACAGAAGGAGAACTTGGGCATCACGTGCTGTCGGGGTGAGGTGGGGGCTGGGAAGCCATCCTTCTCCCACCCCGACTGGACGCCGCAGGTGAAGATACTGAGGCCTCCAGATGATTTGAGGCTTGTCCAGCAGGGGATCTGGAGGTGATCACCCCTCAAATGATGTTTCAGTCATGAGGGAGATCCTCAGGGGGGTGAATGCAGAAAGAAAAGAGAAACGAGGGCTTGTCCTGGTGATGAGGTGAGATGTCAGAACAACCCTCCACCCAAAAACCATGAAACATTCTGGAAATATATAATTTTAAATTTGATTTTAAATGTTCAAAGTAACCAGGCATGGTAGCTCATGCCTGTAATCCCAGCACTTTGGGAGGCCGAGGTGGGAGGATTGTGTGAGCCCAGGAGTCTGAGACCAGCCTGGGCAACATAGCAAGACACCATCTCTACAAAAAATAAAAACTATTAGCTGGTGTGGTGGCACACCTGTAGTCTCAGCTCCTCCAGGGCACTGAAATAGGAGGATTCCTTGAGCCCAGGAGTTCGAGGTTGCTGTGAGCCATGATCGCACTATGGCATTCCAGCCTGGGCAACAGAGTGAAACCCTGCCTTAAAAAAAAAAAAAAAGTTCAAAAGTGCTGAAAAAAATTTTTTCGACCCAAATCTAGTGGAGGGTCAGAACATGAGAGAGCTGAAGCACGGTTATGTTAAGAAGATTCTTGGGACACAGCACAGTCCAGTTTGGGTCTTGATGGACCTGAGGGTCTTGTGGGACGGCGGTGAAGCACAAGCTCCTGCTAAAGCCTCATACTATTAAGAAGCTACAGAAGCAAATGTGCCACAATGAGGCTAAATCTAGTCTCAATCTGCCACTAGTCTCAATCTTCAATACCCTCCCTTTCAGGGTCCACTTTTCATATGCCCAGCAGGGGCGCAAGCAATGTGTGGAAATAACCTGCATTGCTACTGCTCTTTTATGAAAGAAATTTCATAATAGTTTCCCAAAATTTTAACAATGATCTTAAAAAATGTTAGACACTCTGATTAATGTGTTGTGAGAATAAAGACAGTTTCTTAAACTATCAATGATCAAAACAAATGTCAACCACCCATGCCAGAAGAAATACTGACTTCTCTTTCTATTCTATCTATAAAAATTATATTATAAAATTATTCACCAATATTGGCCGGGTACGGTGGCTCACATCTATAATCCCAAGCACTTTGGGAGGCCAAGGCGGGCGGATCACCTGAGATCAGGAGTTCGAGACCAGCCTGGCCAACATGGTGAAACCTCGTCTCTACTAAAAGTGCAAAAATTAGCCAGGCGTAGTGGCGCACACCTATAGTCCCAGCTACTCCAGAGGCTAAGGCAGGAGAATCACTTGAACCCAGGAGGTGGAGGTTGCAGTAAGCCAAGATCACGGCACTGCACTCCAGCCTGGGTGACCGAGCGAGACTCTGTCTCAAAAAAAAAAAAAAAAAAATTATCTCCATTATGAAGGCAATCAAAGCATTATCAGTCAAAAATATAGGGAAAAAGCATGCAGGTGTAGCAGACAGGTAGACTATACTATTAATAAAAATAGTATGCCATTTTTCTGAGTTGTCTCATATTTTGGCATTTTAGATTTTGTGATCTGATGTGTTTTCTCAGTCCAAAACTCATCCTATGTGTGCCAAATTTTGTATTTTTGTATTTTTTTCTAAAGAGTCACAAAGACTCTCTTCTTAACCAAACTTATGAAAACTCCTCTGACCCTTTTTTCAACTAGGCTTTGTCCTTGGGACTGCCTTGTCCAGCTGTAGCCAAGAATCCTGCTAAGTCGGTTTTGCAAGACTCTTGATATCTGATCACCTTCACTATCTGATCAAATTCCCTAGCCTTCACCCTTGATATCTGATCATGCTGGCCTGCTTTCAGCAAGAATCCTGTTAAGTCAGTTTAGAAAGAATCCCAGTATCTTCAGTGTCTCCTCTTAGTAGTTTTCCATCCACTGACACACACATCCAGCCTCCCTCATCTGCTGCACCATGCTTCTTGGCTATAAACCCCCCTTGTCTTTGCTATATTCCGAGTTGAACCTGACTTATCTCCATTGTTGCACTAGTCTTTTTTTTTTAATTGATTTCTGGGTTTTTTTTTTTCTGAGATAAGGTCTCACTGTGTTGTCCCAGCTGGAGTACAGTGGTGCAACCTTAGCTCACTGCAACCTCCCCTTCCCAGGTACAAGCGATTCTCCTATCTCAGCTTCCTGAGTAGCTGGGAGTACAGGTGCATGCCACCATGCCCAGCTTATTTTTGTATTTTTAGTAAAGATGGGGTTTCACCATGTTGGCCAGGCTGGTCTCGAATGCCTGACCTCAGATCATTTGCCCGCCTTGCCTCCCAAACTGCTGGGATTACAGGCATGAGCCACCGTGCCTGGCCTGCACTAGTCGATACCTGTCTCAGTCATCCTGAATAGTCAATGTTAACAGGTGTCAGAATAATTTTTTCTTTTTTCTTTTTCTTATTGCAAATTCTGAACTTTATTTCTCATTTGAACTGTGAAAGTAATTCATTATACCGGCCAGTAGGATCTAAAGATAAAGACTCGATTATGTAGGAATGTGGCATTGTTATCTTTATATTAAAATCTTTATATTAAATTCCCTCTTCTAAAATACAGAGTATGGCTTCTGTTTTCACATCAGCCTTAACTAATTAAATCTCAAGAGATGAATAAATGAGCATTGGGTGATTTCAAATCCCTTTATGATATAATTCATAGCCAACTAGAAATTCTCTTTAGAGAATTTCCCAAACAAGATAAAGGGTGTCTTCAGCAAACATCATATACCTAATGAAGTACCTTCAGGTCGTAGCATAATAAGGCAATAGAAATAAGTAAAAGGTACAGCAATTACAATGAAATTTTAACAGAAGTCTTTATCAATGACATGATTGCGCATATAGAAAAATCCAGTCCAGGCGCGGTGGCTCACGCCTGTAATCCCAGCACTTTGGGAGGCCGAGGTGGGCGGATCACGAGGTCAGGAGATCGAGACCATCCTGGCTAACATGGTGAAACCCCGTCTCTACTAAAAATACAAAAAATTAGCCGGGCGTGGTGGCAGGCGCCTGTAGTCCCAGCTACTCGGGAGGCTGAGGCAGGAGAATGGCATGAACCTGTGAGGTGGAGCTTGCAGTGAGCGGAGATCATGCCACTGCACTCCAGCCTGGGCGACAGAGCGAGACTCCGTCTCAAAAAAAAAAAAAAAAGAAAAATCCAAAAGTATATACAGATACATTTGAAGCCTTAATAAAATATTTGCAAGACAGCCAGGGATTAATCAAATTACAAAATCAGTTGTCTGTCCACATCACAGTAATAAAAATGGAATTTTATAAAAGGTGCCATTGATGAAAGCTTCAAAAATTATGATATAATTTATCAATATCAAAAATTATATCATAGTTTTTGAATAAGTAGAATATATCTAACTATTAGAGATGTATCTAACAAAAATATATATATATGTCACCTTTATGGAGGAAATTATAAATCTGTATTCAAGGACATTAAAGATGTAAATAGGCTGGGCACAGTGGCTCATGCCTGTAATGCCAACACTTTGAGAGGCCGAGGCGTGTGGATCACCTGAGGTCAGGAGTTTGAGGCCAGCCTGGCCAACCTGGTGAAACCCTGTCTCTACTAAAAATACAAAAATTAGTTGGGCGTGGTGGCAGGCACCTGTAGTCCCAGCTACTCGGTAGGCCGAGGCAGGAGAATCAGTTGAACCTGAGAGATGGAGGTTGCAGTGAGTCGAGATTGCACTATTACACTCCAGCCTGGGCAACAGAGCAAGACTCCGTCTCAAAAAAAAATAAAAAATAAAAATAAATAAACAAATAAATAAATAAAGATGTAAATAAATTGAAAAAGAGGCCATGTTGATGAGTTTGAGAACAATATTGTATAAGTGTCAATTTTACCCAACAATCTACAGCATCAAAAGAATATGTCATACAATCTCCTGGGTGATTTTTGTACAACTTGATAACTCTATTGCAAAATTTATACTGAAGTAGAAATGTTCAAGTATGGTCAAGGCAACCATGAAGCACAATGAATGGCTCTGCAAGATAAAAAGATGTATCATAACATTATAGAAAATATGACCATTTCAGATGGGGCACAGTGGCTCACATCTGTAATCCCCGCAGTTTAGGAGGCCAAGGCAGATGGATCACTCATGGTCAGGAGTTTGAGAGCAGCCTGACCAACATGGTGAAACTCTGTCTCTACTAAAAAATAACAAAAATTAGCTGGGCATCGTGGCATGTGCCTGTAATCTCAGCTGCTCAGGAGCCTGAGGCACAAGAATTGCTTGAACCCAGGAAGTGGAGGTTGCAGTGAGCTGAGATTGATTGTGCCACTGCATTCCACCTAGGGTGACAGAGTGAGACTGTCTCAAATTTTTAAAAATGTGAGAAAGTAGGCCCATTTCAATGGTTCACGCCTGTAATACCAGCATTATGGGAGACCGAGGCAGAAGGATTACTTGAGCCCAGGAATTCAAGACCAGCTTGGGCAACTTGGTGACACCCCATCTGTACAAAAAACACAAAAATTAGCTGGGCATGGGTGGCTCATGCTTGTAGTCTCAGCTACTTGGGAGGCTGAGGTGGGAGGATCACTTCAGCCAAGGAGGTGGAGGTTGCAGTGAGCCAAGATTGCACCACTGCACTCCATCCAAGGTGACAGAGTGACAGAGTGAGACCTTGTCTGAAAAAAAAAAAATGACAATTATGTATTGACCAAGTGGAACAAAAGTGAGTACCTGGAAATAGACCTCAACCACAGGCAACATCATGTGATAGAGGAAGTGGCAAATGATAAATTTTTCTTTTTATTTATTTTGGGTTTTTATTTATTTAATTTTTTTGAGACAGTGTCTCTGTCACCTAGGATGGAGTACAGTGGTGTGATCAGGGCTCACCACAGTCTCTATTTCTCTGGGCTCAGGCAATCCTCCCACCACAGCCTCCCAAATAGCTGGGACTACAGGAATGCACCACTATGCTTGGCTAATTTTTTAATTTTTTGTAGAGACAGGGTCTCACTATGTTGCCCAGGCTGGTCTCAAATCTCTGGGCTCAAGCGGTCCTCCCACCTCAACCTCCCAAAGTGTTGGGATTACAGGCATGAGCCACTGGGCCCGGCCAAGTTTTCAAAAAATATCTGTGGGCAAAACTTAATGCAATCAAGTTTGCAGTAAGTTTGCAATGAAATTTGACCCCCAGCTCATGCATAAAAGTCAAGTACAGGTAGCTTGAAGGTCTAAATATGACAAAGAAAATAATAGAGCTGTTAGAAAATAATATAGCAGGAAATCACCATGAATTTGAGGTAGGAAAGGATTTCTCAGCAAAACATAAATAACACTATTTATTTATTTGTTTATTTTTATTATTTATTTATTTATTATTTTTGAGACAGAGTCTTGCTCTGTCACCCAGGCTGGAGTGCAGTGGCATGATTTTGGCTCACTGCAACCTCTGCCTCCCAGGTTCAAGTGATTCTCCTGCCTCAGCCTCCAGAGTAGCTGGGACTACAAGCACGCCCCACCATGCCCAGCTAATTTTCGAATTTTTAGTAGAGACGGGGTTTTACCATGTTGGTCAGGATGGTCTCGATCTCCTGACCTCATGATCCACCCACCTTGGCCTCCCAAAGTGCTGGGATTACAGGTGTGAGCCACCACGCCCAGCCAATAACACTATTTATAAAGAGAAAGATTTGAAAACTTGACCCCTGGCCCAGACACTGAGCTCTACCACTCTGAGGTCTTGCCTCCACAGGACCTGCACATCCAAAGGTCTTGTCTCCCCAGGACCCTGACATCCTACTCCAGCTCCCATAAGCCATGCTAAGGAGGCTGGTTCTCTCCATGTTTCTCTGGCTTCCAAAGGGGAAAACTGAAGGGCACCTGCAGAGCATGTGAAGCCCAGAAGTAAAGGTGACCACTGAGACAAGGAGTGAGGTAGTAGTCATGGGTCTCAGGTCCCTAAAAGGAGAAGGCAGCACCTTTTTGAGAGAAAGCAATGGGTGTTTCCTCTCCATTGGGCTCCAGGGTCCGTTCTGAGTGATGAGTAACTCCATGTGTGGTCCCACCCTGGTCTCCACCTCTTGTTGCTCACTCTTGGAGAATTTGTGCCCCTGTCACTCTCACAGTGACTCCTTAGGTAAAAGGTTTATGTTATACCACATCCTCTTAAGATACACCTCCCACTAACTCCCATCTGGAATCCCCCAGTACTCAGAGAAGAGTTATTGTCCTGGGAAGAACTAAGGTGACATTGATCTTGGGAATTATATTTTTTATTTTCACCCTCTCCTTTGTGATCACTAGAGCACAGTCACCATGCCTGGCTGCAGTGAGTTTTAGGATTCCAGGATCCCAGGTGTAGGAGAATGTACAAAACATTAGGTCACTTGTTTCCTTGGGTGAGAGACAGAGATACCTGCAGTGCCAGCCCCAAATCCCACCTGGTCCTCTCAAGCATTTGTCCCACTCAACACTAGAGGCATCTCTCAAGCTGGAGATCCCAGATCTTGCCCCAGGACAGCTTCATTCCCCCATCCCCCATCCTCTGTGCTGCCTATTAAGTGCAAGAAACAGATGGGGTGAGAGAAGAGGAAATTGCAACCAGAAGCCACAAGAAGGGCAGAAAAGGAAATTTCCCCACAGCCTCTACCAGGAAAGCTGGGCCCCAAGGGCAAGGAAGAGGCCAGGCTGGCCCACCTCAGGGGCACAATGCCCATCCTAATAAAAATAAAGTAACACAAAATACAGAATTGGGTGAAAGAAGGAAAAAAAGAATTGGGGTAAAGAAATAACCATTTTCACATTCAAGAAGGGCTACAGAGTTTGCCTCAAAAGAGAAGTGTGTATATAGTTTATCACTACTTTGTTTTCAAATCAAACTGGTGATAATATTTTTTTGAGGTGAAATTCAGACGACAAAATTACTAGTGGTAATTTTGGATGTATAAACTTTTGAAGGATGAAGTGAAGAGGAAGCTAAAATGATGCTGGGTAAAAAAGGAACATGAACATTAAGGCTCCCCCTTGTGGAGGATAGAGAAAGCATTTTTTTAAAAAGTTCTGGATTCAGTGGCAGTGAGATGAGGATTTGGGGGATGACCTCTTGGACTCAACAACGTGGTGATAGGACACAAAATCCAGTGAAAGACTTTCTGTGGTGGGGATGAATGGTGAATTTTTGCAACACGATGTCTAGCATCCAATTTAGCCTACTTATCCTGAAGGGCCATTCTTTTCTGCTGCTCTCAAACCTTGAATGAGAGTGCTACCCAAAATATACTTGTACAAAGTGCTGGGAAAGGCAGGAAAAAGTCTTTGTTCTCATGTTTGGGGAAGGGATACCAGCTTGCATATGTCAACCACCCATCACCCCCAGGAACTCTCCCACATATTGTGGTAAGTTGGCAGCTTTGGGTTCTCTGTGATCATTAAGCACGGGAGATCCAGTTAGTTTCTGGGGATCTTAAAATCTGAACAGGATGCAAGATTTAGGAACTACTGGTTCGTACCATCAAAACTTAAATCTGCTCTTAAACTCTTGGAAGATATCAGCCTGGTGCAGTACAATTTTAACAAATTCAGCAGGAGAGGAGGAGCTGAGAACAAAGTTACAACCTGTGTCTGAGTTGATGGTATGATAAAGTGAGGCAGGAATTATGTGGAGGCAATTATGAAGGACTGCAACTAAGAGAGGTGTGGACTGAGAGAACACTGTGGTAGCTATGAAGTCTTTACTTTAATTGGGCATCCATTGGATAGATTTATTTAGCTTGTATTTCTATTATATTTGACTGAAAGTGTTTACAAAAAATGTTTGATTTTGGTAAAATAATGCATAACACAAATTTTAACATTTTAACCATTTTTAAGTGTATGGTTTAGTGGCATTGAATATATTCATCTTGTTGTACAACTATCACAATCATCCAGCTCCAGAACTTTTTCATCTTTCCAAACTGAATCTGTGTACTCATTAAACACTAACTCTCCATTGCCATCTCACCCCAGCCCCTGGCAAGCGTCATTCTACTTTCTGTATCTATGCATTTGACTACTCTAGGTATCTCATATAAGTAGACTCATATGACATTTGTCCTTTTCTGTCTGGTTTATTTCACCTGGCATAATGTCTTCAAAATCATCCACGTTAAGGCATTTGTTAGAACTTCATTCCATTTTAAAGCTGAATAAGATTTTATTGGATGCATGCTACATTTTGTTTATCCATTTATCTATTGATAGACATTTATGTTGCTTGCATGTTTTGGCTATTGTAAATAATGCTGCTGTGAACATTGGTGTATAAATATCAGACTCCCTGCTTTCAGTTCTTCGGGGTATCTACTCAGAAGTGGAATTGCTGAATTACACAGTAATTATATGCTTTGTTTTTTGAGGAATTTTCATACCATCTTGCATAGTGACTGTACCATTTTACATCCCACCAGCAATGCACAAGGGTTTCAATTTCTCCAAATCTTCATCAATATTTGTTATTATCTGGTTTTGTTTTGTTTTTTAATAGTGGTCATTCTAACATGTATGAAGTGGTATCTCATAGTGGTTTTGATTTGCATTCCTGTAATTTTACTGTTTATAAAATTGTATAAGTATTTATGTGTTGGAAATTATAAATTAGTTTACAATATTTCGATATTGAGAAGTATTAAAATAATATGAACTTGCTCAACTTACCTTTCAAAATTGGAAGATCTAGCACTCCCCTTATGACAGTGATTAACTGGGGATGAACAGGAACTGCCTCTTTTACTTTGCCACACTTTCAATTATGTACTGTAGTGGTCCAAGCTATCTCTTCCAACAAAAATTACCCAAACAATAAAGAGGGGAAAAACATAGGATGGAAAAGATGAATTGTGTTAGTCCATTTGGGCTGCTATAACAAAATACCTTAGGCTGGGTGATTTATAAACAACAGAAATTTATTTCTCATAGTTCTGGAGGTTGGGAAGTCCAAGATCAGGGTGCCAGTGGATTCAGTGTCTGGAGAGAATTATCTGCTTCCCAGATAGTATCTTTTTGTGGTATCCTCACATGGCAGAAGAGAAAACACACTTCCTTCTATTTCTTTTATGAGAACACTAATCCCGTTCATGAAGGATGGCACCTTTATGGGTTAATCACCTCCCAAAAGGCCCCAACCTTCTAATACCATCACCTTGAAGTTTAAGATTTCAACATATAAATTTTGGGAAGACACACATTTCTATTATAGCATAAATAAAGCATATCAAGAGTTAAAGCATATAGAAAAGAAGCAAATATTGCACTCTCTTTGCTACATGCACTTAGGGAAATTAAAAGAAAAATACCTGAAGTTTATAAAAGTTAAATTCACGAAAAAGAATGAAGAAATTATAAAAGTGGCAAGACATAAACAGATATTGCCTTAAATGGAACCACAATAAGAAACTGATGACTGAATTGTCATGAGAAACTCACCTGCCCTCCAAAGTGGAATGACATCTCCAAAAGGTTAAAAGGAAAATGCAAAGCTGGAATTCTACATTTTGGAAAATTATCCTTCAAAACGAAAGAGAAGGAGTCGTGCTTTTATTATGAAGGAGTAAGCTCCTAGCAGAGTGAACTCACCACAACAAAACAAAACAAACAAAAAAAACAATCCTTACAAGTTATAAGCTTTGAATGGAGAAAAAAACTACTTGGGAAATGGGATAAAAGAAAATAGATTCTGGACAGGAGTCAATATTTGGGGAAAGGGACAAACAAGGAATAAATAGCTTTATTCCAATGATAGGTCAGAGCTACAATCCAGAAAGGGGCTGCTAAAATTCTAATACAACTCGTTCCATCTTTCTGGACTGAGAAACAAGGGATGAAGCCCAGGGCAACTAGGAGCACTGAAACAACAGGTGACAATTCTGGAAAGGAGAGAGCTAGGGAAAAGGAACTCCACCTTCTGAGTATAAATGCTTTCCATGTCTCTGACTGACCTCAGAACCATGTATGTGTAGGGCATACCACAAGCACTGCAGGTAAAGATGACAGAATTGCTATGAGACTTGAGCTGTCACCCATCACAGGCAAGGAATAGTCTGCAATTTTACTTGAACCAAATGATTTGCCTGCTTTAAAAAATACTCTTTTAAGTAATATAACTCATTGCAGAGTCTCCACAGTGTAACCTTAAGAACATTTAGGATCCAATCCAAAGCTACTTAACATATGAAAACACAGGAAAATAGGACCTACCTGAAGGTAACAACACAGAGAAAAGGGGAAAAGTGAAAGGCAATACACAGAGGCCAATGCTGAGATGACCAATGTGATGGAAACAACAGACCAGGACTTTAAAGCAGCTACTATAACTATGCTCAAGTAGATAAAGGAAAACATAGTCATAATGAATAAAGATATAGGAAATCTGAGCAGTGATATAGAACATATTTATTTTAAAAGAGCAAATGAAAATTTTGAAACTGAAAACTGCAATATGGTATTTAAAATTTTAAAGGAAACGGATAACTGAAGAAAGACCCAGTGAATGTGAAGATAGATCAATGAAAATTATTCAACCTGAAAAAAACAGAGAAAAAATATTAAAAATAATAGGGAACAGAGACTCAGGGACCTGTGAGACAATATAAATAAGTCTAACTATTTGTAACTGGAGTCCTGAAGGAAGAGGAAAGACAGAATGGAACAGACAAAAGTATTTGAATAAAATGTCCAAAACATCCTAAATTTGGTAGAGACATGAAAGAAACCAAAGATTTAAAGCAATCCCTCATAAAGATAATATCTAGCCCCAACAAAATGTATGAAGAAGTACTCAGTCTCATTAGTAAGTGGGCAAACTTAAGTTCAAACCACTAGCAAAATACTATTACACACTCTCCAAATTGGAAAACTTTTAGATGTCTGAAGATGTAAGTGCTGGTAAAGAGTGGAACACTGAAAGACATAAATTGTTCCCATCACCATCTAATAAATTGAAGATATTCATGTGCAGTGAGGCTGCTGCTCATCAGACCTGATGTCTGATCCCCTTGGCATGTAGGCTCTCTGTGGGAGAGGAAGGAACTGGTTCTGGGTTAAGGGTAATTCCTGTGCAGCACTAGAGGTCCCCAGCTTCTCTTCGTTCTGGAGCCAGATTCACAGACAGAATCTCAGAGGAAAGAAGATATTTATTGTCTGAGTCCTGGATGAGAGGATTGGAGGCCCAGGATGTATGTGGGGGCAGGACAAGCAGTGGAATGGGGTGGTAAAGAGATCTGAGCCTGAGGGCATTTGGGGTGATGAGCGAGTGAGGCTGGGAAATCCTCTTGGTAACATCCCTAGTTGACTCCCTGTGTCCTGAGGAAGACAGGAGCTTTTCCTGGCCTCCAAGCTCTTCCCATCTTGGAGAGTCTCAGCATCTGCAGTGAACACAGAGCTGTGGTTAAGGTTGAGACCAGGGTTATAGGGGAGGGTCTGGACTCCCCAGGAATGAAAGAGCTATGCCAGATGGTGTAGAACAAGGGAAGGCTATAGATTAGAAGAAAGATGATTCCCAGAGAGATTTCTCACCCCAGCAAAGTTAGTACTCAAGGTCAGGAGCCCTCCTGCTACTCCTCAGAGACAGAGTAAAGATGTGGAAGTGGGGGAGGGACAGGGAGGAGTTGGTGCCAAGATCAAATCCCCACCCGCACTACTCAAAGCCCACCAGGACCCAGGTGATCTGCAACCAGCTCCTAACATTTACCCTGCCCTGAGTAGGGGGGTGAGGTGCTTCCAGCTGGGGGTAGCTCCAGGATGTTCTGGTCTAAATGAACTTAACCAGATCCTTCCGGCCTTTTCCTGCTGCCCTGACCTAAGCTGAAAACCAAGGATTCTGCCGCTTAGTGACACGTCCATTCCCCAGCCAACAGGTTTTGCCTCTCCCAGGGCACGGAGGTCCTGCGACGAAAGTGAGTCACAGGCCATGCTCAACAGTGTGGTTCTCTCTGTGGTTGCCCCAGCTCCAGGAAATGGCACCTGAACAGTTAGGCTGTTTCTGATCTCCTGGAGAACCAAGGTGAAGGTGAGAATCAAAGTACAGGGCATCTCAGGTCCCCAGGTGGAGAGGATAGGTGTTATTCAAGAGAAACTGAGGGTCATGTTCTCACTACAGTTTCTGGCTGGCTACTCTCCGTAGCATGAATAGCAAGGGGTCCTCTTGAAGCTGGGCTTTGATGCCTCCTCCAGTCCCCATCTTCTTGCTGTCTCCTTGAGAAGACTTGTACCTGTCAGTCTCACAGCAAGGCTCTTAGGTCCCAGGGTACATCTCACATGAGAACTCCAAGTACCTCTCAGTTCCAGCTACTTCAACAACCTGAAAGATTCTAGTCCTCAGGGAACTGTTGATTTGAGGGTCTCAAAGAAGTTAGAATCAACTTGGACTCTATTTTGTACATTTGGATCTAGAGTCATTTATAACCACTAGAAAAAAAAAAGATTGAATTAGTTGCTCACATTTATTCGAGGTTTGTCCCAGACCATTAGCTTAATTGCAGTCATTCTCAGAATTCCAGGTGTAGGAGATGGCATACGGCATGAGGTCACACAGATCCTCCTATTCCATGAAAGAATCTACGCCTCTTATATAGGAAAGACAGAGACCACCAGCAGCTCCAACTCAATCTCCACTTGTATTCCTCACCCCCATTCTCTGCCCCCCATTCCACTCAATAGTAAGAACTTATTGTCAAATGATAGTAAGAAAATATTAAAATCAATCAGATATATGAGATATACAACTGGTTACTTTCAATGAAGTGACAATAATGATGAAGATGATATAACAAAAGAAACTATAAATCAGAAGGCAATGGAGTGATATCTTTAAAGTATCATCCAGATTTCCATACCCAAAGAATTCTTCAAAAATTAAATTAAAATAGTATTTCATGTTAAAAAAAAAACGAACAGAGTTGAGCTCCAGTAGACTTGCAGTATAAACAAAAGTAAGTTCTTCAGTCTAAAAAGAAATAATTTTTGATAGAAGTCTTGAATTTCATAAGTGAATCATGACCATGTAGGTAATTTTTAACAATCGTCATTGTTTAAACCAAACTATAATGTTCTATGAAGTTGATAACATTTATAGATGTAAAATATAGGATAATAAAAAATGGGAGGAATGGTATATGTATCTGAAGATATAGTTGTTTGCATTATTCGAGAGATAAAAATACTGATGTATGAAAGATTGCAATATGTCAAGGATGCATATTTTAGTATATGCATATTTTAGTATAGTATATTACTATAAAAGAAAGTAATAAAAGGCAAATAAAAATTAAGAGGAGAAGGCCAGGCACGGTGGCTCATGCCTGTAATCCCAGTACTTTGGGAGGCTGAGGTGGACAGATCACAAGGTCAGGAGTTCGAGACCAGCCTGACCAACATGGTGAAACCCCGTCTCTACTAAAAAATACAAAAATTAGCTGGGTGTGGTGGCGCTCACGTGTAATCCCAGCTACTCAGGAGGCTGAGGCAGGAGAATCACTTGAACCTGGGAGGCAGAGGCTGCAGTGAGCCAAGATGGCACCACTGCACTCCAGCCTGGCGACAGAGCATGACTTCATCTCAAAAAAAAAAAAAAAAAAAAGTGTGAATTTTATGGTATGCGAATTATATCTCAATAGAGCTGTTAAAAAAAAAACAACCATAGTTGATATGGCCAGTTACAGTGGCTCATGCCTGTCATCCCCAGCACTTTAGGATACTAAGGTGGGAGGCTCACTTGAGCCCAAGAATTCAAGGTTACCGTGAGCTATGATTGCACCACTGCAAGCCAAACTGAGCTACACAGCAAAACCTTGTCTCAGAAACAAAAAAATCACAGTAAATAAATTGAAACAGAATACTAAAATATGTTTGAATAATTCCAAAACAGGGCAGGAAAATGGTAAAAATAAAATAAAATAACTAATAAAAAAGAAAAATAGTAGTAATAAAATGGTAGACCTAAATTCAAGCATATCAATAATAACATTAAATGCAAATACTCTAAAAAATTTAGAGATTGTCAGAATGAGTTAAAATTAAAAGTGTGACCCATATATATGCTTTCTAAAAAGCTCATCTCAAATATAATGAGGTGAGGCTAGGACTTAAAGGATGTGAAAATGCAAACTATGCAAATACTAGTCGAAAGAAAACTGGAACGGCTATGTTAACAGCAGACAAAGTACACTTAAGAGCAAAGAAAATCACCAGGAGCAAAAAGCGATGTTACATAATGTAAAACAGTTGATTCAGCCAACCGCGGTGGCTCATGCCTATAATCCCAGCACTTTGGAGGCTGAGGCGGGTGGATCACCTGAAGTCAGGAGTTCATGACCAGCCTGACTAACATGGTGAAACCCCGTCTCTACTAAATACAAAAAAAACTAGCCAGGCATGATGATGCGTGCCTGTAATCCAAGCTATTTGGGAGGCTGAGGCAGGAGAATCACTTGTACCTGGGAGGCGGAGGCTGCAGTGAGCCAAGATCGCGCCATTGCACTCCAGCCTGGGCAAAAAGAGCAAAACTCCGTCTCAAAAAAAAATTTTTTTTAAGTTGATTCTTTAAGAAGACATGAGAATTCTTAATATGTATGCACCTAATGACAGTTTAAAAATACATGAAGCAAAAACTGATGAAACTGAGAGGAGAAACTGACAAATCCAACATTACGATCGAAGACTTCAACATTCCTCTCTCAGTAATAGACTGAGCTAGTAGACAAAAAAGTTACCAGATATAAAAGTGAACACCGTCAAACAACTATGTCTAATTGCCATTTAATATTCATCCCATAACAGAGCAATACACATTCTTTCTAAGCACACATGGAGCATTCACCAAGATAGACCAGT
Source organism: Nomascus leucogenys (assembly GCF_006542625.1). NCBI lineage: Eukaryota > Metazoa > Chordata > Mammalia > Primates > Hylobatidae > Nomascus > Nomascus leucogenys. The sequence continues at coordinate 65,802,722 of NC_044390.1, forward strand.
GTCATAAAGCAAACTTAACCAATATAAAAGACTCTCACTGTTGGTGAAAGTGAAAATTAGTTCAGCCATTGTGGAAGACAGTGTGGCGATTCCTCAAAGACCTAAACACAGAAATACCATTCGACTCAGCAATCCCATTCCTGGGTATATGCCCAAAGGAATGTAAATCATTCTATTACAAAGACACATGCACGCATACATTCATTGCAGCACTATTCACAATAGCAACGATATGGAATCAACCTAAATGCCTATCAGTGGTAGACTGGATAGCAAAAATGTGGTACATACACACCATGGAATACTAAGCAGCCATAAAAAAGAATGAGATTATGTCCTTTGCAGGGACATGGGTGGAGCTGGAGACCATTATCCTCAGCAAACTAACACAAGAAGAGAAAACCAAATACCACGTTCTCACTTATAAGTGGGAGCTAAATGATGAGAACACATGGATACATAGAGGTGAGCAACACACACTGGGGCCTTTCAAAGGGTGGAAGGTGGGAGGAGGGAGAGGATCAGGAAAATAACTAATGGGTACTAGGCTTAATCTCTGGGTGATGCAATAATCTGTACAACAAACTCCCATGACACTTTACCTATGTAATAAACCTGCACTTGTACCCCCTGAACTTAAAAGTTAAAAAAAAAACATATCAAGCATGTGTATTTATTAAAGTGGAACTAAAAAAGAAATTAGTAACAAATTGTTTAAAAATAAAAAACCAGTAAAATCTGTAATCACTTAGAAATTAAACAACACACTTCTAAGCAATCCATGAATTAAAAGGAAATCTCAAGGGAAAGAAGGAAATATTTTGAACTAATATAAAAATACAACATAACAAAATTTTTGTGGTGCAGCAAAAGTGGTGATTAAAGGGAAAATGCAGAACCAGTGGATACAGAAGGCTGACTGTACTATATTAAAAGCAAAAAAAACCCCACCAAAACCAAAAACGAACTATTGACACGTGTAACAACATGGATAAACCAGGAAAACCACACTGAAAAAATGAAAGCAGACCCTAAAGCAAATATGTTTGGTTCCAGTTATACGATGCACGGAACCTGACAATACAGGTATTGCCTTCTATATATGCACAGAAGGAGAATCACTTGAACCTGGGAGGCAGAAGTTGCAGTGAGCTGAGATTTTGCCATTGCACTACAGCCTGGGCAACAAGACAGAAACTCTGTCTCAAAAAAAAAAAAAAAAAAAAAACAAAGACATAATTTTTGTCTACAAACTCTCACAGAGGCATTAAAACATCAATTATGTTGTATTGTTTCATAAAAGTTTTACTTATTTTATAAGAATTGTATTGGATAATAATCACAATGAGGTAGAGTTTTAACTGGAAAACAAATGCTGCCTGTCTGTGACTATATGGATAGGGAAGCTGAGGAGACCAGAAATTCAAGTGTTAAGAAGGTAACGTTTGGCAGCCAGGCACGGTGGCTCATTCCTGCACTCCCAGCACTTTGGGAGGCCAATGCAGTGGATTGCTTGAGGTCAAGAGTTCGAGACCTGGCCAACGTGGTAAAACCCCATCTCTACTAACATACAAAAAAAAAAAATTAGCTGGGTGTGGTGGCAGGCACCTGTAATTCCAGCTACTAGGGAAGCTGAGGCAGGAGAATTGCTTGAACCCCAGAGGTGGAGGTTGCAGTGAACGGAGATTGTGCCACTGAACTCCAGCCTCGGCAACAGAGCGAGACTCTGTCTCAAAAAAAAGAAAAGGTAAGTAACTTTTGGGTAATGGGTAACGGGGGTATAAGACCGAAAGTACATTCCCTTCACAGGGCTGGAGATGGAGGATGGAGAGGGAAGAGAAGGGGGGGATGGGGAGGGGATGGGGTGCAGATGGGGATGCAGGTGTGGTGGGGCAAGACTCGCAAGCAGAGGGGGATAAGTAGACGGGGTATGGGGCAGGAAGGAAAAGAGGGGTAGTCAGTGGGATGTGAGCATCCAGAAAGAAGCTGACAGTGATGTCCTGCGTCTGTCCCGCAGGGCTGGATGTCCACACCTCGGTTCTGTCTTGAGCAGGAGGGGCTCAGCCAGGCCTCTCAGCCCTGCTCCGCTGGGGCCCTCCACACCTGCAGAGCCAACATGGGCCTCAGATCAGCACCAGCCACGTCAGTTCTAGTTCCAGGTGGGGCTGAGCTGTCCTGCCCCAGGACAGCTCAGCCCCACCTGGAACTCAGGAGCTTCCTGGAGACAGGCAGGCCTGCTCACCTAGTATAGTAGATCCAGGTGAAGCTGTAGGTGAGGAGGAAGCCAGCCCCCATGAGAGCCCCCCTGATCAGGGTGAGGACGAGGGGCCAGGAGCCCTGCTGTTTCTCAGTTACACATATGCAGGAAGAGGAGCTTTCTGGGGGAAACGAGAAGGTAAGGTGCTGTTACCAGGCCTCAGTCCCTCCCACCAAACTGAATACCTCACCAGGCTGTCCAGCCTCAGCACCTGTCCTGCAACTCACTCTGCACAGAAAGGATGAAGGACAGGTGCTGGGAGCCCAGCGGGTGCTGAACCCAGCAGGTGAATTCCCCTCCCTCTCTAGCTCCTATGTTGGGCAGCTCCAGGATCCCAGACACTGAGGTCTGGGAAGGATTGAGGGCTTTTCCCTCCCGGAACCAGCTCAGTGAGGCAGGCGGGTTGCTGTCAACTGTGCAGGCGAGGAACAGGGACTGGCCCTCCAGGATGGGCACCGACATGCCGTTGCTCAGGATCCGCAGGGCTGGGAAAGAGAAGCACAGCCAGGTGAGTGGAGTTGGGAGGCCCAGTTCTCCCTCACTCTTCCCACTGAACTGCAAGAAGAAAGACAAGACTTTGTGGTGAGTGCTGAGAATGGACTAGTCATGGGTGAAGGGGTAAGGACTTGGTGATCAGGTCAGGCTACCAGAAAGAAGGTGGCTGAGCTGAGAAAAGACGGTTGAGGAGGAGTTCTCACATTAAGGAGAAGTGGATGGGCAGCTCGGGTGCAGATGTACCAAGAACTGAAATAGGCAGACAAGGAAAGAGGCTCCTATATCTGCAACCTGGCAGGGAGGACCCAGAGCTCCCAAGACACGATAATGGTGGTAGAAGAAGCAGGCTCAGATCTTTTGGAGCATTGGGTGCCAGATTGAGGGCCTTGGGCTTTATCCTGGAAAGCAGTAGGGGGCTATAAGCAAGGGAAGCAGAGTTAGCACTGTATCTAGAAAGATCTAGAAAGATCCTGCTGGAGCCATGTAGGTCCCGGACTGGAGGGAATCGCGATGGGAGGCTGGGAGGAGGCTGGGGCCAGGGTTGAGCACGAGACTTGAGCTGGGCCTGGAACCAAGGGGATGAGGAGGGAAGTGATGATTGGTGAAGTAAAGGTGTTAAGACTTGCGGACTCACGGAGCAGCTGATGAGAAAGGGTGCTGTCCAGAGCGATGTCCAGAACAGCCCTGGGATCAACAGGGAAGGAGGAGCTGAGAAGCATCCGCGGGAGGCGGCTAAATGTGCAGATCTGTGCCTCAGAGAAAGGGCTGGATATAAAGTTGTGGGAGGCATCAGGACAGGGTCAAGGAGAGATCAGATCACTCAGGAATGTGGAGGGGAAGAACAGGGTTCTGGGACAGAGCCTGTCCAGAGGTGGGACAGCCGAAGGCTCCCAAAAAGGACGATCAGATAGAGATGAAGCAGGGCGTACATCAGAGGACACGGGGGCAGGCAGAAATTCGAGAAAAGGGAACAGCGTGTCCTGAGTACTCAAACTCACAGAGACAGAAAAGTAGAATGGTGACTGCCTGGAGGCAGGAGGGGGAAGTGGAAAGTCGCTGTTTAGTGGATACAAAGTTTCAGTTTTGCAAGATAAAAGGAGCTCTGCAGTTTGGTTTCGCGACAATGTGAACACACTTAACACTGCTGAATTGTACTCTTTAAAATGGCTAAGATGACAAATTTTGTGCTATGTGTATTTTCTCACGATGAAAAAATAAATCTGAAAAAGAGAGCAGAGAAAAGGGAGAAGCCAAAAGAAATACTAGGTCTGTTCGTGCAAGATCTTAGTGACTGGGATTGGGGGGTTGGGGGCAGGAGGGACCCAGACCCAGGGGCTGACGGGTGAGGGAGGGTCTCCTCTCTCCCAGTGCTGAACCCTGAGCTAATAGAAGGCTCCCATCACAGCCCCAGAGGGAAGAGGGTCTTTCCTACCTGTGCCTGTGCCATTTCTGAAGAAGATGCTGACGGCGAGGTTCTGTGGAGCATCTGGGTTAGAAAGATACAGCCCCAGCTTCAGAGGTGACAAGAGGGATGGGCATAGGCCCGGGAGGGACCCAAGGAGGGGCCACAGAAACCCACCAGGTGGGGTCGGCTGTCCTTCCTGCCCACACACGAGTTTTGCCTGGTTATCATTCTCTTTCTCTCTCTCTCTTCTACACACACACACACACACACACACACACACACACACACACACACCCCTCACTCCCACTGCCCTTGCGGACTCAGCTGTGTCCCCAGCACCACTCACAGGAGACATTGAGCTGGACAGTTCTCTCCGTGGTCACCTGAGCTCCTTGGCGTTTCACCTGACAGGTGAGGTTGGTGCCGTGGTCCTCGGGCCTCGGGGTGAGGGTGAGCTCCGAGGAGCGGGTTGTCTCGGGGTCCAGGGGGCTGAGGGCATCCCCCTTCCAGGAGAATGCGAGAGGTCGTCCCGCTTCACAGGATCCTGGAAGGCTACAGCTCAGCCTTGTGGGGCGGCCTGACTCCAGAGGCTCCAGAAAGTGGATGTCAGGTTTCTCTGTCAGGGCTGAGGAGGAGACGGGGAGATACGTGGGCCCCAGGGGCTTGAGGACGTACGGTGTGACCCCGAGAGTGGCCAGGCCTCAGGCCCCGACCTGCCCCAAGTCCTACACCTCCTCCAGCCGCCCCTGCCCAACTCCTGTCGCTGTTCTCATACGGGGGTCTCCGCGTCCCAGGGTCCTCTCCAAGGGTCCCTGCCATACCTGTCACCTCCAAGCTCAGCTTATTCTGTTGGTAGCTATATTTTACATCCCTTCCTCTCTCCACGCGGAAGAAATAGCTTCCCCTGTCCCTCATTCTGGCATCTCCGATGCTCAGGGAGCAGTTCTTCTTCTGGACGTCCCCAAGGAGGCGGAATCGGCCCTGGGTCTCTGGCTTCACTCTTCTGTCCGGGTGGTTTGTGGCCACAGCATCAGCATAGTGTGGATTCTCCCCGTCCCGGAACCAGTAGATGTAGAGTGGGGGAGGGGAATACCAGGAGCTCCAGGGGTAAGAGAAGGAGCAGGGCACAAGGACGCACAGGCCCTTCTGCACCGTCACCGACTTCTGCACTTGCAGCTCATACCCTGGCTCCTCCTGCAGGGACCCTGGGGAGGCACGGAGGCTCAGCTGCAGCTCCAGCCCCCCCTTCTCACCCCCGTGCCTGTCCCTCCTCCCTCAGCTCACTCACCCCCCCACAGCAGGGGCAGCAGCAGCAGGGGCAGCATGTCTCCATCCGCCAGGGCCCCAGCCCAGTCTCAGGTCCCGCTGTCAGGGAAGGAAATGCCCCAAATGTCCAAATGTGGGGTGGGGCTGAGGAAGCCCCGACAGGAAGCCAGAGGGTGAGTGAGAGCTGTGGCCGCGCACAGAAGGAGAACTTGGGCATCACGTGCTGTCGGGGTGAGGCGGAAGCTGGGGAGCCATTCTGCTCCCACCCCGACTGGACGCCGCAGGTGAAGATACTGAGGCCCCCAGAGAGGCTTGTCCAGACTTGTAAGTCTAGACTCCTGAGGTCACCAGGTCCCATAGCTGCAGCACTTTCCTTATGCACTTTTGTCTACACAGGAGGGAGAGCAGCACCTGGCCAGCTCCCTGGGAGTCGGGGCCTTTGGACCCTCAGCGAGATGGGAGAATAAATCCTTTATGACATGATAGGAGCTCTGGTGAGGGAAGCACAGGCTGGGGGTTTCAGGTGGGGAAGACTTTCCTCTTTCCAGAGGGAAGGCAAGTTCTCAGGGACAAACACATCAGGTGGACATGACCGGGTCCTTAGCAGTCAAGAGAGATGTGGTCCCCACCACCCCTTGGATTTGGGTCCCTCATTTCATCATTGTCCTTGTCCCAGGCAGCGTCGGACTCCAGCCCTGGTGTTGACTGCCAGGTGAGGCTTGAGAGCTGGGCATTTGAAATGTGGAAGTTGAGGACATGGAATACCAAATGTGAACCCAGACTCCTCACCTCCCGGCTGTTGAACTTTACAAAAGTTACCTACCATCTCTGTGCCTCAGTTTGCTCAGCTGAAAAATACAGACAATAATAGAATTGCTGTGTGGGGATTCAGTGAGGTCTCACGTGTAAAGTGCTTAGGACAGTGTCTGGCCCTGAGAATTCAACTGATGCTTCATGGGCACCTATGGTGCACCAGGCCCCCTGTTTTAGGAGCTGAAGATACAGCAAAGGATAAACTCTTAGGATGAGAAAGTAAGTCAAAAATCCTAGTGGGGGGCTCCTCTGGGCACACTGCTTATGGATACCCTGCTCCACAAAGAACAGTAAAAAAAGAAGGCCGGGTGTGGTGGCTCATGCCTCTAATCCCAGCACTTTGGGAGGCCGAGGCGGGCAGATCACAAGGTCAGGAGATAGAGACCATCCTGGCTAACACGGTGAAACCCCGTCTCTACTAAAAATACAAAAAATTAGCCGGATGTGGTGGCAGGCGCCTATAGTCCCAGCTACTCAGGAGGCTGAGACAGGAGGATGGCATGAACCCAGGAGGCGGAGCTTGCAGAGAGCCCAGATCACGCCACTGCACTCCAGCCTGGGTGACAGAGCGAGACTTCCTCTCAAAAAAAAAAAAAAAAAGAAAAAGATAAAATAAAATAATAAGAATCCTAGAGGGAAGACAAACATTTAATATGAAATTAAAATACGCAGTCTGCTAAAGAATAATATATTCTAAGAAAAAATAAAAACAGGAACACAGAAGAGGAATCAGTGAGGACTGATAATTTTTTTTTTTTTTTTTTGGGAAGGAGTTTCGCTCTTGTTGCCCAGGCTGGAATGCAATGGCGCAATCTCAGCTCACCGCAACCTCTGCCTCCCGGGTTCAAGCGATTCTCCTGCCTCAGCCTCTCAAGTAGCCGGGATTACAGGCATGTGCCACCACACCCGGCTAATTTTGTATTTTTAGTAGAGATGGGGTTTCTCCATGTTGGTCAGGCTGGTCTCGAACTCCCGACCTCAGGTGATCCGTCTGTCTCAGCCTCCCAAAATGTTGGTATGACAGGTGTGATGATAAAATTTTTTACAACATGGCTTGGGGGGGGGTCACTTGGAGGAGATGACATTTGAGTAAAGACACGAAGGGGATGTGGGAATGAGTCTGCTGGTATCCATTCCAAGGGAACGGCACATTTAAAAGTCCCAAGGTAGGAACACACGTAGTGTGCTTGGAAAATAGCCATATGCCAGCATGGAGGGGTGATCAGTGGGGAAGATAGTAGGAGGGTAGGTCTGGGAGATGTCCTGGTTCTCATCATGAGGAGACGTGGGAGCTCTAATAAGAACTTGACTTTTTTTTTTGTCCAGCTGGAACCATGGTGGGTGAGAAGAAGAAGAAAGAAAGAAAAGAAGAAGAAGAAGAAAGAAGAAGAAGAAGAAGAAGAAGAAGAAGAAGAAGAAGAAGAAGAAGAAGAAGAAGAAGAAGAAGAAGAAGAAGAAGAAGAAGAAGAAGAAGAAGAAGAATCCTGCTGTGCCAGAAACCCTGAAGAAAAAGTGAAGGAATTTCACAGAGCTGAAGATCAAGCACCTGAGAAGGAAGTTTGTCCAAAAGATGCTTTGAAAGACAAGGAGGAAGCTTTTCTAGGAAAAAGCAAAGGAATATAGGCAGATGGACAGAAGTGAAATTTGAATGCAAGGAAGGCAAGAAAAGCTGGCAACTTCTATGCACCTGCAGAACCGAAATTGGCGTTTGTCATCAGGATTAGAGGTGTCAATGGTGGGAGCTCAAAGGTCCGAAAGGTGTTGCAGCCTCTTCGCCGTCATCGACTCTCCAGTGGAACCTTTGTGAAGCTCAACAAAGCATCAATTAACAGGCTGAGGATTGCAGAACCACATATCGCATGGGGGTACCCAAACCTAAAGTCAGTAAATGAACTAACCTACAAGCGTGGTTATGACAAAATCAATAAGAAGCAAATTGCTTTGACAGATAACACTTTGATTGCTTGATAAATATGTAAATATAGCATCATCTGCTATATGAGGATCCGATTCATGGGACCTGTACTGCTGGACAATGATTTGAAGAAATGACTTCCCGTAGCCCTTCAAATTATCCTCCCACAAGGTAGAATGAGGAAAGAGACAACCCATTTTGTAGAAGGTGGAGATACTGGCAACAAGGAGGACCAGATCAACAGGTTTCTTAGAAGAATGAACTAAGCTGTCTACCATGATTATTTTTCTAATCTGCTCAGTTAATAAACAGTACCCACTTTCAAACTGAAAACAAAAACCTGACTTTTGCTGAGTGTATTAGCCAGGGTTCTCCAGAGAAACAGAACCAATGGTGTGTGTGTGTGTGTGTGTGTGTGCGTGTGTGTGTGTGTGCTTATTATATGCTTTCTTAACCCAATCACGTAGGATTCCCTGCTTCTAGTTGGCTCACCTACAGCTTCCCCAGGCCAACAGCCTCCAATCAGGACACACCTGAAGCTTTCTCTTTTCCCCACTATGAAGCTCTCCCACTCCACTGCCTGCCTGTGAGTCTCTGCCAAAACACAAATAATGGTGGCTGACTCCCTTGTCATAGCAAGATCTGAATACATGTGTGGTGGCACATGCCTGTAAATCCAGCTACCTGGGAGGCTGAGGCAGGAGGAGTACTTGAGCCTGGAAGGCGGAGGTTGCAGTGAGCATGCCACTGCATTCCAGTCTGGGAGACAGCGCGAGACTTTGTCTCAAAAAAAAAAAAAAGAAAGAAAGAAAAAGAAAAAGAAAAAATTGGAAGATATCTCACACTGACGTGAAAGCCCCGACTTTCTTGGAAAATGGGAAGATGTGGTATCCTCACATGTAGCAATCAGCCGAGGCTGAGCAAGAACCAGTCACCTTTACTTTGCTGCACTCCCCACCATGCGCTATCATCTCCCTCTACTAAAGCCAAAGTCCAGGTGTCATTTGTCAGAATACTTGCCCAGTTGTTTTCCTTACACAAATCCACTTCCCTCATTTGCCGTAACTGCCTTGACCTTGTAGAGGTTTGATTCAGGGGCACTGGACCTACCAAACAAAAGATATCAGATGTGTCTCTTTTTGGCTCATCAGCAGAGCTCAAGTTCCCTTGAGAAAGAAAAGGAAACCAAAGCCCAAGGGCTCCTCCTGCTGGACCCAGTGAGCTCAGCATTTTTGGCACATTATAGACCTTAAACTCGAAGAGACAAATTCCCAAAGCATAAATGTGCAAGGCCAAGCCTCCAACGGAAATGGAAGAAGAAATAAGAAGAAGAAGAAGGAGAAGGAGGAGAAGAAGAAGCAGAAGAGGAGGGAGGGGGAGGGGGAAAATAAGACTTCTTGACTTTAGTCGGACATGAGAAGAACTTCGAAGTTGTCACTTTTGTTCTTACAACAAGAAAAGGCTGAACAAACAGAATCAACAGCTTTTCTTGGACACATCAAAAGAACTGCAGTAACACAGTGAATTACCATCCCCAAATGTGGAGACACTGGCAAGTCCAGAGAGTTACTAATGAGATCCATTTACACAGGGCAGAAGCTGCTGGAGTCACTAACTGGTGAAGACATTTGCATGGTAATTCTGACAAGTTGCTGCAGGCTGGGTAAGAATTAACTCAGGAATGATAAATTTCTACAGGTTTCAGTCTTAGAGTCCACACTTTTGTGGATTTTACTTCCAGTAACTCTACCAGTGAAAAGCCCAGAAAGGCCCCCTAGCCCATAGCCCTGGTAGGGAGAAGGAAGAGTAACTGTTGTTAAGTATACCCAGAGCATTCTCCCCAACACAGGCCTATTCTCCAGGGATAAAGAATTTATTGGTACCTTCTCCCACCTGGAAGAAGGCATTTCTCCTGGCCGGGCATGGTGGCTCGTGCCTGTAATCCTAGCACTTTGGGAGGCTGAGTTGGGAGGATCGCTTGAGGCCAGGAGTTCAAAACCAGCCTGGTCAGCATGGCGAGAAACCCCATCTCAAAAAAAAGAAGAAGAAAAAGAAGAAGGAGAAGGAGGAGAAGGAGGAAGGAGGAGAAGGAGGAGATTTTCTCCTGAATCCAGCACAGCACATTCTAGACTTCCTGTCTCACCTGATATGAATGGACAAAAGCTGAGAATCACTTGTGAATGCCATAACCCAGAGGCACAGGTCCCCCAAAAGACAGATATTTAATCACAGCATGTTTAATAATGACTTGCAAAGCTATAGAGACCCTAATTCCTGGAACCTGTGAATGTGACCTGTGGCAAGAGAGACTTTGATGGTGTGATTAAGGATCTCAAGAATGGGAGATCATTTTGAATTACCTAAGTGGACCTTCAATGTAATTGCAAGGGTCCTTAAAAGACAGGCAGCAGGGCCACGCACGGTGGCTCATGCCTGTAATCCCAGCACTTTGGGAGGCTGAGGCAGGAGGATCACGAGATCTAGAGATTGAGACCATCCTGGCCAACATGGTGAAATCCCATCTCTACTAAAAATACAAAAATTAGCTGGGCATGGTGGCACGCACCTGTAGTCCCAGCTACTCAGGAGGCTGAGGCTGAGGAATCGTTTGAACCCGGGAAGCAGAGGTTGCAGTGAGCCTAGACTGTGCCACTGCACTCCAGCCTGGCGACAGAGCGAGACTCCGTCTCAAAAAAAAGAAAACAATAAAGAAAAAGAAAATCTTCATCCCTTCCCAAGACAAAGTACGAATATTCCTCCCCCTGCTCTTAATGTCCAGCCCCTTCATGAATGATACCCTATGTCTGTAACTTCCCAGTTCTCAGGAGCTGAGAAGTTGATTTGTAAGCCCAGCTCCCACTTCCCCAATCCTGTAGCTGTTGAATGAAGCCTGCACTGCTCAGTACTCACCGTTGGTTTCACATATTAGCTTCATGACTTGGAACAGGAAACAGTCCCCTTTCTAGGGTGACCAGGACCCCCAATAACAAGATGGGCCTAGGAAGGAAAAGCACTGTGCACTCCCAGGCCCCAGCACCTGGGCTCCTGATTTAGGGAAGAATTGACTTCTTTAAAGTATCAAATGTTCTGATCAGGCACGGTGGCTCATGCCTGTAATCCCAGCACTTTGGGAGACCAAGGCAGGTGGATCACCTGAGGTTAAGAGTTTGAGACCGGCCTGGCCAACATGGTGAAACCCTGTTTCTACTAAAAATACAAAAATTAGCTGAGTGTGGTGGCACATGCCTATAGTCCCAGCTACTCGGGAGGCTGAGGCAGGAGGATTGCTTGAACCTGGAAGGTGGAGGTTGCAGTCAGCCGAGATCATGCCACTGCACTCCAGCCTGGCGAGGGAGCAAGGCTCCGTCTCAAAAAATAAAAAATTAAATAAAAATTTTAAAAAATTATCAAATGTTCTAACTCATCAGCATGGTATAGCTCGCCATTATTCAGGACGTTAATTCCTCTCAACAACGTGCTCTAGCTTTCAGTGTAGAGGTCTTGGAACCATTTTGTTAGTTTCACTTTTAAGAATACTGTGATTTGAGGTGCTATTTTAAAAGATACTGTATCTTAAGTTTAATTTTCCAATAGTTGCTACCAGAGATATAGAAATGATTTCTGTATGTTGACTTTGGATGCAGCTGCTCTACTAAATTCTCATAGTTATATCAAATTAGAAGATATTTTGGATTTTATATGTATGTTATCTTGTAATTGAAAACAATGATGTTTTGCTTCTTCCTTCCCAATCACTGTGCCTCTTATTCTTCCTGCTTCATTGAACCCACTAGTAGTTTTATTACAATGTTGCATGAAGTGGTAATAATAGACATTCTTGTTTTTCTTGATCTTAGGGGAAAAGTGTTCAATTTGCACTATTCAGTATAACTGGAAGTCCATGCTACATAAATACAGTAACTCCAGTGCCATTCACCAATAAAATTCTAGTTCATAGTTGTATTCAATGTTTATATAGTGTTTTAATTTTTTTTTTTAAGAAACAGTCTCGCTCTGTTGCCCAGGCTGTAGTGCAGTGGCATGATCACAGCTCATTGCGGCTAACTCCTGGACTCAAGTGATCCTCCTGCCTCAGCCTCCCAAAGTGCTGGAATTACAGGTGTGAGCCACCACAGCGCCCAGCCATTTAAAAAATATTTTTAATTCATGGATCACAGTTTTAAATTTGGAGCTCTCTCCCAGTAATCTGACTGCCTAACTTCTCTTGAAATAACTGACTACCTTGCACGCCCACGTAACAGCAATTAGCCCAGGGAAGCAGGAGCTGCCCCTCTTTACTATGCTGCATTCCCCACCAAGTGCTATGGTCTCCCCTGAGCTGAGGCCAAAACAAGTATACTGACAAAGCTTTGTCAATATCTTGCCCCATTGTTTATCTTCTTGTTGATGTTGTCATTTGAGACAAGGTCTTGCTCTTGTCCCCCAGGCTGGAGTGCGGTGGCACGATCATAGCTCACTGTAGTCTCCCACTCCTGGGCTCAAGTGATGCTTCCGCCTCAGCCTCTTGAGTAGTTGGGACCATTGGTGTGTGCCACTACGCCCGGCTAATTTTTTTATTTTTTGTAGAAGTGGGGTCTCACTGTATTGCCCAGGCGGGTCTCAAACTCCTGGGCTCAAGTGATCCTCCCGCCTTGGCCTCCCAAAGCCCTGGGATTACAGGTATGAGCCACCATGTCCCACCCCCATTATTTATCTTACCTCAGTCCTACTTATTTTCTATATCTGCTTTTCTCTTGTAGAGACTCTACTGTGTAACTCCTGGGAAAACAGATGCACTGAACCATTAAATAAAAATTCTTCTAGCTGAAATCGCTTGAACCGGGGAGGCAGAGGTTGCAGTGAGCTGAGATGGCGCCACTGCACTCCAGCCTGGGCCACAGAGCGAGACCCTGTCTCAATGTGTGTGTGTGTGTGTGTGTGTGTGTGTGTATTCCTCTAGCCAGGCTGGGTGCAGTGGCTCAAGCCTGTAATCCCAGCACTTTGGGAGGCCGAGGCTTGAGCCTAGGAGTTAGAGACCAGCCTTAACAATATAGTGAGACCCCACTCCCCGCCACCCGTCTCAAGAAAAAAACAATTCCTCTAGCCAAGGGTTTACTCTTTAACTTCATTTCTCACGGTGGATCCCGCTCAAGCGGAGTCCGGGGGCCAATCGGTGTCCAATTGTGCCCACTGCTGGACAAGGTTCACTTGTTCAGAGGTAACGCGGAGAGATGCAGAGCTCCAGTTGAGATGTTCCAGCTCCCTCTGCCAACACAGTTTAATAACAAGTAATAAAGTAGAAAAACAATACAGCATAAAAATAATTGAGAAAATTATTTTAATTAATAGTGTGAAATAAAAAAGGTGGTAGATTAGCAGCTTGCTGCTTATAAGGAAATTAAACTTTCTGGTAAAATTGTAATAAGCAGTGGTAAGAGAACAGAATAAAAATAAAACGAGAAAATCTAGCAGAAATAATTAAGGAGAAGATGATGACAATGAAAAAATGGAATTGAATTAGAGGCGTGAAATATAATACTTGGCACACAGAAAACAAAAGCCAGTGGTTCAGAGTCCAGGTTCAGGAAAATATCACAGGATGAAGGGGAAAGAAAGAATGAAGTAATGAAAGGGAAGGTTCTCCGAAGGAGTCAGATTATCAGGAGAATTCTTCATTTACCTTCTTGCTAATAACTAGAAAACTCGGGATAAATTGATGATTTTTCAGGAACATGTAAATTACAAAAATATTCTCAAGGAGAGACATATTAAATAAATTGACAGTTTTGATATACACAGACAATCATATTAAATTATTTCAAACTATCAACAGACAATGCTGATACAATGTAAATGAAAAAGAAAAATAAAGAGCTTCACAATTATTTGTACAGAGCGAGCATCACATAACATGAAAACCTAACAAGGTAATACAGAAAAGGAGAAGCATATAGACAAATCTCCCTATGAATATTGACATGAAAATTCCAAATATTTGGAATTTAGCAATAAAGACCTCCAGTAATTTTTTTTTTAAATACCAGCTCAATGTGGAAGCACAGCCTACAGTCCCAGCTACTCGGGAGGCTAAGGTGAGGGGATTCCTTGAGCCCAGGAGTTCTAGGCTGCAGTGAGCTATGCTGGGGCCACTGCGCTCCAGCCTGGGTGACACGGCAAGACCGCATGTCTTTCTGAGGTCTTGGAGGCTAAAATGCACACACACACAAAAACTCATATCTCTTTAAAAATAAATAAATAAGCCATGTTAAAATGGATATTACCTAAGAATAATGAGATGATTGGATATTAGAAAATCTATTAAAATAAATTGTGCATAGATTAAAAGAGACTATGATATCATTTTGTTAGATGCTGAAAGGGCATGTCATAAAATATAGTACCTTTTCCCCCAAAATTCCCTTATATAAGATTATTTGCTTAATCTAAGATTATGTATGTATAATCTTAGATTTATATATTTATAATCTTAGATTTATATATTTATAATCTTAGATTTATATATATTCTATTTAATCTTAGATTTATATATATATAATCTTAGATCTATATATATATATTATATTTACCTACCTGTCTACCTAATCTACAAAGCCAAAAGCAGTTAAATGCTTCTATGTGAAACATTATGTTGCCCGCCACCCCAGGACGTAGTCCTATGATCACTTCTCTTTGGCATCTTCACTCATTCCCAAAGCAATCTCATCCAGTCCAAAGGTTTTAAATACTATCAAACATTGATAAGTTCCAAATATACGTCTTCATTCTAGTCCTCAGTTTAGAGCTCTAGATCCGTACATTTAATTGCCTGTTTGGATATGTACTCTGTGTCTCAAGTTCACCGTGTCCAAACCTTACTCTGGGCGCCCACTCCAAGCCTGCTCTTCCTGCAATCTTCCTCATCTCAGTAAATGTTAAGCCCATTTTCCAGCTGCTCAGGCCAAGGATCTTGGAGTCTTCCTTATCACTCTTCCTTCTCTTACACCCTGCATCCAGTCAGAAATCCTCTCAGTTCTACATTCAAAATATACCCAGAGGCTGGGCACAGTGGCTCACGCCTGTAATCCCAGCATTTTGGGGAGCCAAAGTGGGTGGATCACTTGAGGCCAGAAGTTCGAGACCAGCCTGGACAACATGGTGAGATATTATCTCAAAAAAAATTATATACATCTACATCTATAATCCAAATATATATATATATTCAAAATTACTTCTTCTCTTCCTCCTCCTGCTCGTTCTTCTTCCTCTTCTCCTCCTCCTCATTCTTCTTCTTTTTTTTTTTGAGATGGAGCCTCACTCTGTCACCCAAGCTGGAATGCAGTGGCATGATCTTGGCTCACTGCAACCTCTGCCCCTCAGGTTCAAGCGATTCTCCCACCTCAGCCTCCCAAGTAGCCTGGATTACAGGCATGTGCCACCATGCCCAGCTAATTTTGTATTTTTAGTAGAGACAGGGTTTCACCATGTTGGCCAGGCTAGTCTTGAACTCCTGACCTTGCGATCCTTCTGCCTTGGCCTCCCAAAGTGCTGGGATTACAAGCATGAGCCACTGCACCCAGCCTCATTCTTCTTTTCTTCTCCTCCTCCTCCCTTCTCCTCCTCCTCCTTCTTCTTCTTGTCCTTCTTCTTCTTGTCCTTCTTCTTCTCCTCTTTTATCATCTCCAACCTCCTCTTCTTCTTTCCTCACCTCTTCCTTTCTTTTTCCTCCTCACCACTTCTTTTCCTTTTCTGATCAATAGAACCCTGAAGCCAACCGGTGGGGCAGAGCAAGACAGATGGCTGTGCAGAGGTCATCTGGAACGGGGAGCTCCAAGCAGAGCGAGGAGGGTATCTACTCAGGGATGTCAGAGGCGAGTGTCAGAACCTGTGGAGGGAGGGCACTTACATGTGTTTGCACACAGGGATGGCCCCTCATGGGTGTCAGAGCTTGAACAGGGTGAGTGGAGTCCTTTGCCAGAGGGCATCCCAGTAGCGGGAAGCAGGACCAAGCAGGATAAGGAGCCAGTCTTGCTGGAGAGGAGCAGTGGCTGAGATGAGGGACTAGTTACACTCAGGAGATTGACTGAACAAATGAGTAAATATATCACGATTAATGGGAAACAAGTTTCTCATTCTCAGAGAAGGGATTTACACATATGGAAAGGCAGAAAACTATAATGACCCATGTAGTACTGGATTGCAACTAGAGGTAAAGGAGTGAATTCATGGATTTCAATGTGTTTCATGAATGAAATAACACATGAATGCAAATGAGAGACCAATTCCAACAAAGTCAGGATCAAGACAATGGCACCCAACTATCACAATGATTATTTAACATTCTAACAGTGGGGTTCTTGGTTGCAAAGGAAACCAATTTGGGTTAACTTAAGCAACAAAAAAGAATTCAGTCATAAGACCTTGGGCAGCTGACAGATTCGATGAAAAGGCTAAAGTACCAAGTTTAGAAAGTGGGTCAGAACCCAAGGAAACAATGAAAGAAGAACCATCTCCAAGTTTCCCTAGGGACAGCCCAGTTCAGTGCCATCAAAATGAGTACTGAGCCCTTCTTTATGTCTTTATAAAGTCTCAGTGTAAGTTTAGTCAGATACCTGCATGCTAGCCACTAGGTTTCCAGGAAAGCATGCATCTAGCTTTTAGGTCCTTAGAGGTGGGAAGGAGGACTTCCTATCATGATGGAACCCCCTAATAGAGAAATGTAGTTCAGCTGTGCACTGCAAACAATGCTCCGAGAGTGCTAGCACAATGCAATTACAAAACAGAACCATATAAATGGTATCAACCCTGGAAAGGATATATCTTTATTATTTGCAATCAGTATGATTATATATCTGGGAAATTCAAAATTAACTGGGAAAAGGAGTAGAGGCAACACAGTAACTCATTAAAGTATCAGGTTACAAAAGGGTTTTACAATTTGTCACTATTGACATTCTGAACTGGATAAGCTTTGGTTGTGGGAGGAGAGAAGAGATGTTCAGTGCATTGTAGGATGTTTAACAGCATCCTTGGCCTCTATTCACTAGATACCAGTAGCACTCCCTCCCCTACCAAGTTGTGACAAACAAAAATGTCTTCAGACCTTGCCAAATGTCCCCTGGGGGGTTGTGCAATTAATATATAAGAATCAATAACTTTCTTATATTAAAAAACTAACCAATTAAAAGTTATAGTGAGGCCAGGCAAGATGACTCATGCCTGTAGTCCCAGCACTTTGGGAGGCAGAAGGAGTGTTTGAGCCTGGGAGGCAGAGGTTGCAGTAAGCCAAGATTATGCCACTGCACTCCAGCAGGGGTGACAGAACGAGACTCTGTCTCAAAAAAAAAATTATAATGAAAAAATTATTCTTGTTCATATTTAAATCACCTCAAAATCAGATTTAATCCATCTGAAATGGCTTTGTGTATGGTATGAGGTAGGGATCTAACTTTACTTGTTGATTCTTTACAAGATCCTGATTAGTGTATTTATCTTACATCTTGCCAAATCAAATAACTTGATTATTTTTCTAAATTTAATTTTAAGTTCCAGGATACATGTGCGGGACATGCAGGTTTGTTACATAGCTAAACATGTGCCATAGTGGTTTGCTGCACCTATTAACCCATCACCTAGGTATTAAGCCCTGCATACATTAGCTATTTATCTTGATGCTCTCCCTCCTCTGGCACCTCCGACAGGCCCCAGTGTGTGTTGTTCCCCTGCCTCCGTCCGTATGTTCTCATTGTTCAGTTTCCACTTACAAGTGAGAAGATGTGGTGTTTGGTTTTCTGTTCCTGTGTTAATTTGCTGAGGATAATAGCTTCCAGCACCATCCATGTGTCTGCAAAGGACACGATCTCATTCCTTTGTATGGCTGCATAGTATTACAAAGTGTATATTTACCACATTTTCTTTATCCAGTCTATCATTGATAGGAATTTTGGTTGACTCCATGTCTTTGCTATTGTGATTAGTGCTGCAGTGAACATACACATGCATCTATCTTTATAATAGAATGATTTATATTTTTTGGTGTATACCCAGTAATGGGATTGCTGGGTCAAATGGTGTTTCTGAGAACTTGATTATTAGTTCTAAGGTTTTTCTGTAAATTCTCTAGTGTTTTTTTAGGTAGATACTCATGTTGTCTACAAAAATGACAATCTTGTCTTTTCATTTCTCATCTTTATACCTTATTTCAACTTTCTCTCTGACTATCTTTCCTAACACCACAAATGCAATGATAATTGTGGTAATAGTGGGACTCTGCCTCATTCCTAGCTTTCGAGTTTCATTATTATGATCAATGAGCGCCTGAATATGGCTAGTGTGACCAAGTAACTTAATTTTCAGTGTTGTTTCACTGTAATTAATTTAAACTTAAATGGGCTTGGCAAACCTGGCCCATCTCAAAATAAATAAAATTGAACTCCTATCTCATCTCAGACTATGTACAAAAATACATGCCAGGCTTAAACATACAAAAAGAAAAGACATGAAAGAATTTGAAGAAAATGTAGGAAACAGGCCAGGTGTGGTGGCTTATGTCTGTAATCCTAGCAATTTGGGAGCCTAAGGTGGGAGGACTACCTGATCCCAGAAGTCCAAAAGCAGCCTGGGCAATATAGGGAGACCCTCTGTCTACACAGAAAAGAAGAGAGAATGAAAGAAAGAAAGAAAGAAAGAAAGAAAGAAAGAAAGAAAGGAAGGAAAGAGAAAGAAAGAGGAAGGAAGGAGGGAGGGAAGGAAGGAAGGAGGGAAGGAAGGAAGGAAGGGGAAGGGAAGGGAAAGAGAAAGAGAAAGGAAAGGAAGGAAGGAAGGGAGGAAAGGAGGGAGGGAAGGAGGGAGGGAGGGAAGGAAGGAAGGAAGGAAGGAAGGAAGGGAGGGAGGGAGGGAGGGAGACGATGCGGCTGTGATGGTAACTTTCTTAGCCAAGAGAAGAAACCCAAAAGCTGTGGAGAAAAACAGCGGTCATAAATGACTATGTGGATATAAAACATTTTTGTATGGTAAAATGTACCAAAAACAAAACCAGTGCACTAAGGGGTTAGGGATGGTAAATTTTTCAATACATATGGCAGATAAAAGTCAAGGTCTACATTCCGGCAAGAGGTCTTACAAATTGAATTTGTTTTAAAAAAGACAAACATTCCAATAGAAAACAAGCAAAGAATGTGATTAGAGAATTCACAGAAAAGCAAATCCAAAAGGCTAAACATGAAACAACTGCTCAAATTAACCAGCAGTTTGAAAAGTGCTTATTGAGTCAAAATAAAATGTCATCTTACACCTATAAACTGAAAAAATTATAACACCCTTAAGCTGGTATGGATGTGAGGAAATGTGAGCACCTTTAAGCTGGCATGGGGGTGAGGAAAAGGGTACCCTTACATGTAGAAGCAATTTGGGATCATCCATTAGCAATACTCCTACACATTCACTTGATCTCAAAATCCACCTCTTAAGAATCTACCCCACTGGAACAAAAGCAGCACTACAGAAGGTAAATATACAAGGAGGTTAATTGTTGCATTATTCGTGGCAGCAAAACTGGAAATAAAGTTAATGCCCATCAGTCTGATAATGGCTGAGTAACTTTGGTTTGCCAACACCACTGAGTACGGGACAAATGTTTAGAAATCACAACAAATTGAACAAAGAAGCAGCTAGGCAAAATCAATTTCCCTTAAGCCAGATATGAAAGAGATTTGCAAAAAATGTAAAACAATGTCAGTCTTTACATAGATTTTGTTCTTGAAAATGTAGGCATTTTTCATTAAATATATTAATTGTGTTAACAATTAACATATAACATGCATGCGGCCGGGTGTGGTGGCTCACGCCTGTAATCCCAGCACTTTGGGAGACTGAGATGGGCAGATCGCTTGAGCTCAGGAGTTGGAGACTGGCCTGGGCAACATGGTGAAACTCCGTCTCCACGAAAAATTTAAAAAGTAGCCAGGTGTGATGGCGCAAACCTGTAGTCCCAGCTACTAGGGAGTCCGAGGTAGGAGAATCGCTTGAGCCCAGGAGGTGGAGGCTGCAATGAGCCGAGATCTCGCCACTGTACTCCAGCCTAGATGACAGGGTGAGACTCCGTCTCAAAAAAAAAGGTGGGGGAGGGGTTTATCATTGTCATTTAAAATAAATATATAAATATTTTGAAAACAATTCTCATTGAATGATGATTATAAGGTATCTATAAATGTAACTAGAAAAATATTAGACGATTCAACAGAAAAATTCACAAATGATCTGAGTTTACACCTTAGTCCTTTCAGGCTGCTGTAAGAAAGTAGCACAAATAAACAAAATACCACTTCGAAACAAGAGAAATTTATTTCTCACTATTCTGGAGGCTGGGAAGTCCAAGATCAAGGTACTGGCAGATTAGGTATCTGGTAAGGGCCCACTTCCTGGTTTGTAGAAATAAGGACTTTTGGCTGTGTCCTCACATGTTGAAGGGGAACTCTGGGGCCTTTTTCTTAAAGGTCCAAATCTCATTCATGAGGGCTTTACTCTCATTGCTTCATCACCTCTGAAAGGCCTCATCTCCTAATATCATCACATTGGTGATTCAATCTCAACATATGAGTAGACAGAGACACACACATTCATAGCAGTAAACTTCACAAAAAGAAAATCCAAATGACCATGAATTATATAAAAGGATTCTGAATAATTTATTATTTTTAAAACATATGGTGAAATTAGCAGTATTGCACCAATATTCATCTTCTGGTTTTGAACATTATGCTGTGGTTATATAAGAGAGTAACTTCAGGGAAGTTCAGTGAAGGGTTTGCAGGAATCTGCTGTACCATTTTTACAACTTTTCAAAACACTAAAATTAGCTCGGCATAAACAGTTAAAAATGTGGAGGAGTCAAATTTTAACATTTTACATTAGAGTACGGGAACAATGATTTCTCAGTACTTCCAGCTGTTACTTTTTTCTCTGTTCACCTTACTGCACAGTTCTGGTACTAAATAGATGCTCACTTTGCTAGCAAAAGGTCCTAGTGTTGGCTGGGTGCAGTGGCTCACGCCTGTGATCCCAGCACTTTGGGAGGCCAAGGCAGGCAGATCTCGAGGTCAGGAGTTTGAGACCAGCCTGGCCAATATGGTGAAACCCTGTCTCTTAAAAATATAAAAATTAGCCAGGTGTGGTGGTGTGTGCCTGTAGTCCCAGCTACTCAGGAGGCTGAGGCAGAAGAATCGCTTGAACCCGGGAGGCGGAGGTTGCAGTGAGCCGAGATCATGCCACACTGTACTCCAGCCTGGGCGACAGAGCAAGACTCTGTCTCAAAAAAAGAGAAAGGTCCTAGTGTTAGTGATGTTGGCAAGTTATTAAGCTTCCTTCCTCACTAATAGAAACTAATACAAGGAAAGGATTACTTCCTTTTTGGGAAATCTGGTCAAGCTGATGATCCAATTTAATTAAAACAATACCACAAACTGAATCTTTGTTTACTGCTTGAAAAGCTACTTTCTAGATCCTTTTGTAGTTCATAAGTGTGAGGATTGGGTTTTCGGCCTCGTGTATAAGATGTGCCTCCCTCATTCCTTGTTACAACGTTGGCATATTACTCATCTGAATGGAAAAAAGAAAGTTTTTGAATAGTTTCAGAAGTAGATGTTAAGATTCATCTTAAAGTTGTCATATAGGTCAAGAAATGAAACATACACAATATTTCAGAATCCCCTGCATGTGGCTTCCCCAGTAATAATCCATGCCTCCCTCCAGAAGTCAGTAACATTCTAATTCTAACTTTTTGATAATTTTGCACTCACTTTTCTTTTTATTGCTATTAGTTATATAGTTTTCTTTTCTTTTCTTTTCTTTTGAGATGGAGTTTCACTCTTGTTGCCCAGGCTGAGCGCAATGGTGCAATCTCGGCTCACCGCAATCTCCGCCTCTTGGGTCCGAATGATTCTCCTGCCTCAGCCTCCTGAGTAGCTGGGATTACAGGCATGCACCACCGTGGCCAGCTAATTTTGTATTTTTAGTAGAAACGGGGTTTCTCCATGTTGGTCAGGCTGGTCTCGAACTCCTGACCTCAGGTGATCTGCCTGCCTCATGCCTCCCAAAGTTCTGGGATTACAAGCATGAGCCACTGTACCCAGCATAATAGTTTTCTTTTAGCTATTTTTAAGATTACATATTTACATGTATGGAATGAGATTCTATGTGTTCATTTGATTTTGCAAATTTTTATAATATCACATTGATGACAATATTCTATGTACTCATATAGCTGTATTTCATTTTTTTCATTGCTGAATAGTATTCCATTATGTGGATATACCACACTTCGTCGATCCACTTGCCTTATAAGTGGGAGCTAAAGGATGAGAACACATAGAAGGGAACAACACACACTGGGGCCTATTGGAGGGTGGAGGGTGGGAGGAGGGAGAGGATCAGGAAACATAACTAATGAATACTAAGTTTAATACCTGGGTGATGAAGTAATCTGTACAGCAAACCACCAGGACACAAGTTTACCTATGCAACAAACCTGCACATGTACCCCAAACTTCAAAGTTTAAAAAAAGTGTATTCAAGAGTTGAGATTTAGCACAATTAATAGCTTTTACTGTTTCATCAAGTGCAATCTTAAATGAAGCTGGAATTTTTCTTAACAGTGAGTGTGAAGTGATAAAGGATACAACTTCCAGCGCAATTTAGTGCTATTACTTTGCTTCCTGCTAAGGTTACAGCCCTTTTACGTACCATGCTTTTGCACCAGCAATGTAATGTCAACACAGAGAAAAAACAAATAACATCTGTGTATTATTACTAAAATAGTTTTGACCTTGAAGATGCCCCCTGAAAGAATCTCGGTATCTCTTAGTAGAACCCTGTCTCTAGAGGATGCATCTTAGCGGAATTTCTGTAATGTCTGTCTGTATGCCTGTGTATAGATGCTCCTTAACTTATGGTGAAGTTTCATCCTGATAAATCTGTCATAAATTGAAAATATAGTAAGTCAGAAGTAATTTTCTACTTAATATTTTCCATGTATGATGGGATTATACTGAATGTGTACTCAGTATACCGAGTACTGAATGTGTATGGCTTTTGCACTATCATAAAGATGAAAAATTATAAGTTGAATCATCATAAGTCAGGGATGGTCTGTATGTAAGTGTGTATATATCTCCTACTTCAGTAGATAATGCTAAAAAATTTTCCCAAACAATTGCATGAATTTACACTCCCAAAAGTGTACAATATGAGAGTTACCATTGCCCCACATCCTTGCCAACCCTTGGTACTTTCCACTTTTAGCAATCTGATGAGTATGTAATGGTATCCACTATGGTACTGATTGGTTTCTACCTCTAAAGAGGTTGAGGGCCTTTTCTTATACAATTGGAGTTCATTGGATTTTCTTCTTGTAAAGTCACTTTTGAAGTGATTGGCCAATTTTGCTATTGGATTGCCTGATTTTTTTTTCTAATTGGATTTGTATATTCCTCAGTTGATGAGAATTGTTATGGATAAAGATAGAATTTCATCAGACTCATTTCCACCTTCCATGGGATAGTCATATTATGTTTTTTTCTTGTATTTGTGCTTGTGATAAATACACTAAATGAGTTTCTAATGTTAAGCCACCCTTGCATTCCTGACATAAACACATCTTGGCTATGATGCATTATCATTTTTATATCTAGCTCTATTTAATTTGCAAACTTTGGCTTAATATTTGGGCCACTATATGCCTAATTAAGATTTGCCTATACTTTTTTTTTCATATTGTTGAGTTTGGGTATTAATTTTATAATTAGCCACAGAAAATGAGAAAGAGTTTGAATAGGAATAGAATAATTTCTTCCTTAAGTTTTGGTACAATTTGCTGGTATACCTAAAGTTTAGCCATCTTGATCTAAAGTTTGCTTTGTGGGATGATTTTTACTACTGATTGTTCTGAATAGTTTTAGAACTATTCAGGTTTTCTACTTGTTTTCTGAGGCTATTATACTAAATTACATATTTTTATTAATTTATCCATTAATCTAAATGTCAAAGTATGTGAAATTGTTCAAAATATTATCGTATATTCTCAATGTCTGCAACATCAGTGGTTATGTCCTTTATTTTATTTCTGACATTAGCTACATGTGCCTTCTCTCTTTTCATTGTATTTAGACTCCCCAAAGGTTTATCAATTTTATTACTTTTTCACCAAACAAGTTAGGGCTTTGTTGATTCTATTGCATGCATTTTAAAACATGTATTATTTAGTACTTATTTTATCATTTTCTTATGTCTACTTTCTTGAGTTTTTTTATCTCTTGAGAAGAAAGATCGAATTCAGTTTATCTTATTTCAATTCCAGTAATATGATTTTAAGCTATTCATATCTGTCTTAGTCCATTTAGTCTTGATAAAAAAGCAATACCTGATGCTGGATAATTTATACAGAAAAGAGGTTTATTTGGCTCACAGTTCTGCAGGCTGCATAAAAAGCATGGAACCAGCATCTGCTTCTGGTGAGGCCTCAGGCCACTTCGACTCATGGCAGAAGGTAAAGGGGAGCCACCACGTGCAGAGATCACATGAGGAGAGAGAATGCAAGAGATAGGGACACTGGAGGTGGTAGGTTCTTTTTAACAACAGCTCTTGTAAGAATTAATAGAGCAAGAACTCACTCATTACCAAGAGGACAGCACCAAGCCATTCATGAGGCACCCACTCCCATAACCCAAACATCTCCCATTAGGTTGCATCTCTAATACTGGGGATAAAATTTCAACTTAAGGTTTGGAGGGGTCAAATATCCAAATATCTCTCTAAATACTTTCTAATTTCCAACTTGACTGCTTATTTGACCCATGGACTACTTGGAAGTGACTTCTTAATTTTCAACCTTTCAAGAGTTCAATAATATTTTTGTTTCAGATCTCCATCTTAACAACAAAGTGATCAGAAAATATACTTTTTGTGATATAAATCCCTTAAACTGTGTTGAGATTTTCTTAATGGCTCAGTCTCTGATCAAGTTGTACAAATATTCTGTGTGTGCTTTAATAATGCATGTATTGTTGCTGTTGTGAGTGTACTGTTTTGTCTTTTAAGTCAATTTGTTGATGATGTTGTGTAGATTTTCTACATCCTCACTGACTTTTTTCATCTGTTTAGTTTTCTCATTAATGAAAGAGATATGTTAAAAAATTTCCCACTATGATTATAAATTTGGACATTTTCTGTAGTTCTGATAACTTTGGATTTGTATATTTTGAGGCTGCATTATTTAGTGTATACTAATTAGGTTTTTAAATGTTCTGATGAAACTATTATCATTGTGATATGATCATCATTACTGGTAAGTATTTTGCCTAAACACTTTGCCTAAATAAATTTTACTTTAGCTGAGGTCAATATATCTACCCAGGTTTCTTTTGGTTAGTATTTGCTGCATTACATGTAAATTTTCATCTTTTTTCTTTGACATTCCTGTATCACTATGTTTTAGATGTGTCTTTTGTAAATGGCATACAGTTGGATTTCTTTTGGCCCAGTCTAGCAAACTGATTTTAACTGAAGGCTTACATTACATTTAATGCAATTACTAATATATTTGAATCTAAATCTATTATTTTTGTACCTGCTTTGTGTTCTGCGTTTTTTTTTGTTTTGTTTTGTTTTGTTTGCCTTTTCAATGATTCATTTTTTCCTCTTTCTGGCCTACATTTGGACTGCTGGAGTAATTTCTATTCTTCTTAGTTCATTTCTTTTCCACAAGTTTAGAAGTTTTGCACTCTACTGCTAAGTTTATTAGTTATTCTTTAAAAAACATATAATAACAGTTAATAAAGTCTAAAGTTAGTGACCTTTTAAAGTTTCTCCAATATAAGATAGGACATTAGAACCCTTTACTCAATTTGCACATTCCAATATATTACTATTTTCTTATTTTATGTATGTCTTATATTTAAGCCTCTTACTCATTTTTATTGTTATGATTACCCAAATTATTACCAATGGTGAAATAACAGAGAGTGCAGGTGGAGGGCAAAGCATTGGGAAATTAAGTGGCACTCAGTCACCTTGGTGATAAAGGTTATTATGAAGACAGGCTGCCTCTGACCAACTTGAAGACCAAAGAAAAAGGAAAAGACAGCTGAGCACCGTGGCTCATGCCTGTAATCCAAGCACTTTGGGAGGCCGAGGCTGGTGGATCACGAGGTCAGGAGTTCAAGACCAGCCTGACCTACATGGTAAAACCCCGTCTCTACTAAAAATACAAAATTTAGCCAGGTGTGGTGGTGCACGCCTGTAATCCCAGCTACTCAGGAGGCTGAGGCAGGAGAATTGCTTGTGAACCAGGAGGCGGAGGTTGCAGTGAGCCAAGATCACACCACTGCACTCCAGCCTGGGCAACAGAGTGAGACTCCTTCTCAAAAAAAAAGAAAAATATAAATGAGTCCTTGCATGCCCAACTTAAGACATATGTTAGAAACATCAGAAAGCATCTATGGCTACCTTAAAAGAATCGCTTATCTTTTTTACCATGCCAGCTAAATGCACAACCCCTCCAGGTCCCACACATTAAACAAGAAAATAATTTTAAGGCCAATAAAGTACAACTGTGGGCCTCATTCCAGAAGCAGGTGACTTGATGTATTGATGAAATGACCTACTGAAGGCAAGTTATAGTGCCATCTGGAGGTGAATATTTGGTGAGGTTGGGTGAGGTGCTATCGAACAGTATTTGCCTTAAACCAGCACCAATATACAGTGCCATTTCTCCCAGAGCCAGAATACACAATGTGAAAACCAAGAAGTGGAGGTAGTGAGAGGTGAAGCCAGCTGGGCTTCTGGGTCGGGTGGGGACTTGGAGAACTTTTCTGTCTAGCTAGAGGATTGTAAACACACCAGTCAGCCCTCTGTAAAAAAGCACCAATCAGCATTCTGTGTCTAGCTAAAGGTTTGTAAATGCACCAATCAGCACTCTGTAAAAACGCACCAATCAGCATTCTGTGTCTAGCTAAAGGTTTGTAAATGCACCAATCAGCACTCTGTAAAATGGGCCAATCAGTGCTCTGTAAAGTGGACCAATCAGCAGGATGTGGGCGGGGCCAAATAAGGGAATAAAAGCTGGCCACCGAGGTAGCAGTGGCGACCTGTTTGGGTACCATTCCACGTGGTGGAAGCTTTGTTCTTTTGCCTTTCACAATAAATCTTGCTGCTGCTCTCTCTTCGGGTCTGCACTACCTTTATGAGCTGTAACACTCAGTGTGAAGGTCTGTGGTTTCACTCTTGAAGTCAGTGAGACCACGAACCCACCAGGAGGAACAAAACAACTCCGGACGCACCACTTTTAAGAGCTGTAACGCTCACTGCGAAGGTCTGTGGCTTCACTCCTGAGGTCGAGACCACAAACCCACCGGAAGAAAGAAACTCCAGACACATCTGAACATCTGAAGGAACAAACTCCAGACACGCCATTTTTAAGAACTGTAACTGACACTCACTGCGAGGGTCCGCGGCTTCATTGAAGTCAGCGAGACCAAGAACCCACCGGAAGGAACCAATTCCGGACACAGTAGGACTGGTCCCTCTTTCTTATTCCACCTAATCACACACTTATGCAATTTTTGCCTCCAAAACTTGCAGCTTTGGAGTGGGTGGGTTTGAGAGTCCTCAAGAAGAGTGTCTCAAGGAGAAACACTTCCACTAAAGGACCCAGTTATGGTTTCAAGTGGAAGCAGAGGCTGCTTCTTGGCCATTTTGGGAAAGTTATGATGCTAAACCATCAGGCAGAGAAGGAGGTACCTTTTACTAAGCTAGTAAAGGTACCAATTGAGCCAATTATTAGAAGAAAAATATGTTGTTGCTATACAGTGCAATCAAAGACAATTAAGAGTAGAACCCAGACTATTCAGTGGGGAGGCTGTTTATACTCTATGTCCAGAATAATGGTCAATGGATAACTGCAGCAATGCAATAAAGAGGAAGCATGAATGACTTGGATGCTTTGGGTCACTCCACCAAGTAAAAAATTCCAAGGAAACAAAGTGCTAGAAGAAGGTAAGAGAGACATAAAATAATTATCAATTTAGGCTTTATGACCAGCTATAGAAGCAGGAACTGCAGCTATTATGTTTTATGGTAACTAATTGTTTCTTTCTCACCTCAATTTCACCCTGATATCTTACATGAAGAGCACTTTTCATGGCTGTTGTTATAATTTCAGTTTCAGAAGTATAGCAGGAATGACTTCCCTCTGCAGTAATAGGAGAACTAATACTGGGCATCTCTGTGTTAAGGATGTGAGCTTGTTCATCCAAACAAAAGAACATAATGGGTGCTCAGTGACAACAGGGATGACCTGTGCCTCTCCAGATCCATCATTCACTTGTCTCTGCTCATGTCTGTGCACTGAGAGGCTGACTTCTCAGGACCGCATCATCAGCTTCCCCTTGCCTTTGGGAGGCACTGTCCAGAGATTGAACGGTGGGAGGAAAGAAGTCAGGGTTTTTATTCCTCCTGTTCCCTCCCTACAGTTCTGGCAGTGGCTGCATTCCTCTGTGCTACAAGTCCTATAAGGCAGCCCATCCTCCAAGGCTACTGCCCTTGCCCCATCAGGTCTAGGCTGGTACCCGTTTCCCACTGCTGCTTGTCCTTGGATGCTGCACCATCTCTTTTTGGACCTCTTAATCCTGCCTACATCTCTATTTAGTCCCTTCATTAGCCTATGTTTATTATTTATTTATTCATTTATTTATTTATTTTGAGACGGAGTCTTGCTCTGTCGCCCAGGCTGGAGTGCAGTGACGCCATCTCGGCTCACTGCAACCTCCATCTCCCGGGTTCAAGCAATTCTGCCTCAGCCTCCTGGGTAGCTGGGACTACAGGTGTAAGCCACCACTTCTGGCTACTTTTTGCACGTTTAGTAGAGATGGAGTTTCACCATGTTGGCCAGGCTGGTCTGGAACTCCTGATCTCAGGTGATCAGCCTGCCTTGGCCTCCCAAAGTGCTAGGATTACAGACGTGAGCCACTGTGTCCGGCCAAGTCTATGTTTAATTAAGCTCTTGAATGAGCCATCAGCTTCCTATTCGAATCCTGATGGATACATCCATATATTTACCACCTGCTTCCTCCTCGTACCTCAGACCTTCCACCTGGGATCATTTTCATTCTATGATCAAAGTGCCTTCCGTGAAGGAGGGTTTCAGTTTGTTTTTACCATACGCCATAGTACCAGTTTGGTGCCACTTTTACTTTTGTTCCTCTCATCTCAGGAGACTATTGAAAAGTACAGCTCATTTTTATAATCAGAATAAGCCTATGCTTATCAGTCAAAAGCAGGTTTGGATGCTCTGCTTACTTCTTGGAGTTCTCACTTTCTAAATTTTAGCTAGGAAATTCCTCACTAGATTGTCTTTCCATTATTTTATAAAGATTGTTTTGAGTATTTTATCCGGCACTTTTAATGACTTTCAGCAGAGGAGTTGATCCATATAGCCTGGCCTGCCATTCTCAAAAATGAGAAAGTTCTGCCCTCTCTTACGTTTTTTTGTTTTCCCGTAAGATTTTTGCATTTGCTTGCTATTTCATGTAGGCTCTTGGGAAGAATCTCTCCTTAAATCTTGGATGAGAAATACGACAATAGAGAAAGACAATTCAAGATATCAAAATACTATTCATATAACAGAAAAACAAAAAAAGTATTAATATTAGCCATCTATTGTTACCTAGGGAATCATTCCAAAACTGAGCATCTTAACACACACTATCTTACAGTTTCTGTGGTCAGGAATCTGAGCACAGCTTCGCTTGGTCCTTGGCTTACGGTTTCTCACTAGGTTCAAATCAAGATGTTGACTCAGGGTCTTCATCCTCATCTAAGGCTCTACTGGGGAATGACCCACTTCCAAGTTTATTCATTGGCTTTTGGCAACATGCAGTTCCTCATCGGGTATTGGAATGAGAGCCTCAGTTCCTTTCTAGCTGTTGGCAGGGGCTTCCCTCAGTTCCTTACCTCATGAGTCTCTCAAAAATGGCAGCTCACAATATAGCCACTTACTTTATTAATACATGAAAATCAGAAAGGCAATAGAGTTTACTAGCAAGACAGAAGTCACACAGTTTTTTGTAATCTAGTGTTGGAAGTGACATTCCATCAGTTTTGCCATATACCATTAGTTATAAGTAAGTCACTAAGTTCAGCCCATACTTTTGGGGAGGAGGTTCCACAAAGACATGAATATCAGGAAGTGGAGATCATTGGGAGATATTTTAGAAGGCTGACAACCCCACAAAAATAATTTCTGAATTTCCATCTGTATCTCAGCATTCAATAGCTATGCACCTATTTCAGCACACTGGCAGGAGCAAAACAATAGCACAGTGTTTACAGCATGTATCGTGTGTGAAATACTTCCACTCTCAAAGCACCTTCGTTTGGCTATTTCTTCAGTAGGTTCATCAAATAAACCACTTTTTTTCAAGCAACTCTCAGTTATCAGTACATCCTGCTGGGTGGGTATTGTCATCTGCAGAGTACAGTATCAACTTTTTGTTTAAGTATTGCTTTGAACATGGAAGAGCTGCTTTGTCATCCTGTTTAAAAACCTCATAGAAATGCAATTCCAAGGTCTCTTGTATGTCATGAGTTTGATTTTGACTGAAGAATGATGAAAGTGTGGCCCAACCATCTTTCTGCTTATGGACAGCAACTCTATTACCTGATACTGAGCTCTAATTATTCCTGGACACACAATTAAAGGTGTGAAGAAATAATAATATACTTCTAATTTCTAATTCACTCATAGCCTTTGCCATTTTTGTTCCATTATCAACAACTGACTTTTTTCATACGACATACATTCCATAAAGTATATGCACCATGCTGTTAACTACGTGTAAGACCAAGAAATATCTACACCACCGAGTAGAAATATAGTGAAATTCATCATAAATCAGGAAGAAAACACCTGATTGTTTCTCTATGTCCAAATGTTCAATGTATAAGATACAGAATTAGTACATAAAATAATTTTGTGCACAGCTTAATATAATTTGGAATAACTTTTCAAAACATGTTTTCTAGAAAGAACTTTTAAGAATCATAATTTTAGCGAATTTTGAAAATCCATCTTCTACTTCAAAAAATGGTTGACAGTGTTGTGCAATCAATTTTACAGCTTTAAGATTTTAGCTTCACTAACTCAAAACTATAAAGAATTTTTTTAAAGTATGCTTATAAAATCTGTTGTTTTGAAGTTTGATTAGTGAGAACAAAATGTGTTTGGGGAATCTGATTTCCAACACTTTTCTATTTTGTTTTTCATGCTCTTTGCACCCATTATGATGTCTGGATCAAAGATGATTTAGCACAGAAGTTGTTACACATGATTTTAGAGAGTTTCATTTCCACTTCAAGAAATTTAAGTAAGCAAAATTGCCAATCTTTTTGAAATTCATCCTCACAAATGTGAACAATTTTCAGATAACACGTTTTCCAAAAAGATACACAGCCTAAATGTAAATAACTAACTAAAAAACATCAAATACAGTCATCAAAGATTATTTTCGTTAATAATATGAATGGTAGAATACCAAACAATTCTACAAGGGAGGCTGCCTATCACAAAGATGATCTCTAGATTTCCATGGAATCTAATCTTTGCTGTTCTGACTCATGTTATTATTGATATTTTTACAATCACTTGCCAGTTCCAAGCGGAGACAATATTCTTTCTAATGGCATTTAACTAAAGCACTCTTCATCTTCATACCAACACTCAGTCTATTTCCTGAGTTGTATAATTATGAGGAAGTTCTCAGTAATTGTTTTTGGACCTGAAAGGCATGGTGTAATGGTAGAGTGCCCCCAGGACTGAAGCACTGGTTCATCCCAGCTGCTGTGAGTGTTGATTGCTGACAGCTGGCAGCACTCCCTTGTAAGGATTGCCTTCGGAGCAAGGGAGCTGCCTCACCCAAAGTCACAGCCCCTTCCTGGGTCAGCTCACATCCAACAACTGCTCTATTAAATCAGCATTGTTTGTGCTGGAGGCCATGAGCCTGTTTATGCTGGAGGCCATGAGCCTGAGGTTTTCTCCATACTTTGAGTTCCTACCTAATAAATAGCAACCTAACTCAGTATGTAAACAAACCGAAATGTAACTTAGTAGTATACTTTTTGTAACAAATAGCAAGGTTCCAGCCAATCACAAACAGCCAAGCTTCAACCAATCACAGGCAGCTAACTGATCATATCTGGCCCAAATAAGGCAAATGCCTAGCTGTAGCCAACCAGATGATTTCTCTACTTTGCTTCTGTGTTCAGCTTATACAAGCTCACTGCTCTTCTGATTCTGAGTGTTGCCCTACTCATGAATTGTGTCTACTCAAATAAACTGTGTTCAATTTAATTTGTCTGAAGTGTTTCTTTTAAT
The DNA here is from genome assembly GCF_006542625.1 of Nomascus leucogenys. Lineage (NCBI taxonomy): Eukaryota > Metazoa > Chordata > Mammalia > Primates > Hylobatidae > Nomascus > Nomascus leucogenys. Next base: position 65,835,291 of record NC_044390.1, read on the forward strand.
AGGTCAGTGAGTGGTATAAAGGCCCAGTCCCTTTTCCCGGATTCAGGACATCTCTGTGGAGCCATCTAGCTGTAGAGTTTCCTGTACATTGGCTGGGGCTTCTGTTATGCCTGCATAGTAGTTCACCTTCTCCCACTGCCTAATCCTACTTCCTTCACTCCCCTACAAGTGTGAATCCGGACATCAGGAAATTAATAGGGGTGTTCTCAGGATTCACACTTGTAGGGGAGTTCTAACCTCTGTTTCAGAGTCAGTTTCCTGAAAAATCATCTGTAACTTAACGGCTTTCACAATCACCATTATTTATTTCAGCCTCTTCTGTAATTATAGAATTACACATTTATACTTTGATAAAAATTTAACTTTGAACACACACACGATTTTCACTCCAAGCTACATTAGAATGCTTAAATTTGAAAGTGACTATGAAGATTTTAAAGTTAGCAACATGATTTGTTCATATTTCTAATGTTACTGCACTAGTTAGATAGGCTGGTAACCCAATCTGTCATGTATTCATCGTGACCACACAAGTTCAGGGATGCCAGAAATGAACTTCAAATTGGCACTCAATGGTTCCACCTCCAAAAGACTGAGGTGAGATCAAAGTCAAATAGAAAAAATTGAACAAATATTGAGGCTGAAGCTGAATTTTAATGCAACCCAACTATGTGCATGTTTGTATGTGTATGTATGTTTACTTAAGCATGAAGTAAAGAATGACAAGACACACAGATAAACATGGATACTATATTGGTTTTCTAGGGCTGTTGTAATAAAGTATTATAAACTGAGCAGTTTAAAACAACAGAAATTATCCGGGTGTGTGGTGTATCATGCCTGTAATCCCAGCACTTTGGAAGACTGAGGGCGGGCAGATCACTTGAGGTCAGGTATTTGAGACCAGCCTAGCCAACATGGTAAGATCCTGTCTCTACTAAAAATACAAAAGTTAGCCGGGTGTGGTGGCAGGTGACTGTAGTCCCAGCTACTTGGGAGGCTGAGGCAGGAGAATCGCTTGAGCCCAGGAGGTGGAGACTGCAGTGAGCCAAAATCATGCCACTGCACTCCAGCCTGGGTGACAGAGGGAGACTCCATCTCAAAACAAACAAACAAGCAAAAACAGAAATGTACTCTCTCACAGATGTGGAGGCTAGAAGTTGGAAATGAAGGTATCAGCAGGACCATGCTTCCTCTGTAGGCCCCTTGGTTTCTTGTTCTAGCTTCTGGTGGTTGCCAGTCATCCTTGGTGTTTTTTGGCTTGTAGATGCATCACTTGAATCTCCCTGCCTCCACCATCACATGGCCTTCTTCCTAAGTATTTTCTCTGCATCTTCAAATATCTCTCTCCTTATCAGATTACCAGTCATTGGATTTAGGGCCCACTCTAATCCAGTATGCCTTCATTTTAACTTGATTACATCTGTAAAGGCTCTCAAAGAAGGTCACATTCACAGGTACTGGGGATTCGAACTTTAACATATATATTTGGTTGGGAGGGGAGACACAATGTAACTCACAACAGATATGACATATAACTTTGGGAGGAGAAGCACCTGGTGAATGGGTAGGAAGGGAGGGGTCAATCAAGGTAACCAAAGAAAAAAAATAAATGAGGATAGGAAAGAATACAGTAAAAATATCTTCATAAGAATAAATTGCCCTGTTAATATAAAATTCCATGCATGTGTATGAATAAATTAGAATAAAGAGCTAGCTCTGTATTAATTTGTAGGCATAACATTTGGTAATTCTTTTATATGGCTTATTGTGTGCCAGGCACTGTTTTAAGCACTTTCTATACATTAACTCCTTTAATCCTTATGTCTCAACCCATGATATAGGTACTATTATTATTACACCCATTTTACTGATGATGAAACTGAGACATAGAGAGACATAGCTAGTAAAATGGCTGAGCCAGGATTCAAACCTGGGCCATCCGGCTTCAGAATCTGTGCTCTTAATCACCTTGGTGTATGTAGTATGACTCTGTTCTTCAGAAACTAAAACAATATATGCGTGTACAAATGCATATGTATACATTTATATTTTAGAAGACACAAAATTAAGGTACCAAGATCAAAAATGAAATCTTGGATTCTAACCAGCTCTGTCAGGGCTCACAGATGAATGAATGATAAATATTCTGGTTGGCCTATTTTGTGTCATATACCCAGATGCCCAGACTAGGTTTTTTTGGGGGGAGAAGGAGGGGCATTAGTGCTTGGACATTCTTGTCAGAGCCACGTGGAGTAGGTTACTTAAAGGAAAGAGATGAACTATTACCAGAGATAGGAGGAGATGGCAGCTGATGGACTTGCAAAAACTATAACTAGTCCTGTCTCCTTGAACCTCAGCGTAACCTTCCCTACCTTTTTCTTAGATGTAAACAGCAGAGCAGCTGAAGGTCCTTCACTCATCAAACAAAAAGAAGGTATGGCCCAAGGTGAAGAGAAAGGCTATAGGGAAACCCTCCCGAAAACATCACACCCATTTTCCCATGCCCTTTGTTCAGAAAATAATTAATTGTGGAAATGAGGTCTGTTGCCTCCCCACTTCCCCTGGCCTAGGCCCAACAAAAATGGGGACCCTGTCTCTACTTCCTACAAGTCCACCAGGGGCAAGTTACCATTTGCGGTTATTTAATGGTGTAATAGGAGAATCTGCTGCTTTTAATCAGGGTTGTCCAATCTTTCAGTTTCCCTGGGCCACATTGGAAGAATTGTCTTGGGCTGCACATAAAATACATTAACACTAATGATAGCTGATGAGCTTAAAAAAAATTGCAAAAAACAAAAACAAAAACAAAAAAACCTCAATGTTTTAAGAAAGTTTATGAATGTGTGTTGGGCCACATTCAAAGCCATCCTGGGCCACATGAGGCCCGTGGGCTGTGGGTTGGACAAGCTTGATTTAAATCATCTCATGATTTTAGGCTCTGCCAGTGTGGGGATTATCCCACCTGTAGGGATTATGTGGTGCTCTAGTATTATCTTGGGTTTGGGGTTGATCCCCCCACATGGAAGGATTCTCTGGTGGTGCTATCGGATTATCTTGGTTTTAGGGTTGATCCCTCACATGGAAGGATTCTCTGCTACTGTGATGTTCCTCATGACCCGGTGCCGCCTGTTCTATAGTATCAACGTGTGAGTCCTTGACTCAGACCTAATTCAAGGTAGGTTAAGGTGTCTTCCTGTCTACCAGTTCCTGTTTCAGGAACTTGGGATGACCTTGTGAAGGGTAGGAAGTTTCTATTTTCCTTTGAAGTGCTATTCCAAGAGGTAATAATAGTGGAACTTGAGTTTCAGAAGTTGATGAGAATGGCGGCCCCTGTGTCTAAGAAGTATGAGAATTACAATATTGGGTAGCAGAGATTGATAAGGATGGTGATATAGGTTGAGCATCCCTTATCCAAAATACTTGAGACAGAAAGTGTTTCAGGTTTGATTTTTTTATTTTGTATTTTGGACTATTTTCATGTATATAAAATCAGATATTTGGGGATGAGACCCAAGTTCAAACACAAAATTCATTTGTTTTCATTTCATTTATATATGCCTTCTACGCATAGCCTGAAGATAATTTTATACAATATTTTTGTGCATGAAACAAGGTTTTTTGTTTGTTTTAAGACAGGGTCTCAGTCTATCAACCAGGCTGGAGTGCAGTGGCACTGTCACAGCTCACTGCAGCCTCAACTTCCTGGGCTCAAGCAATCCTCCCACCTCAGCCTCCCTAGTAGCTGGGAGAAGAGGCATGCATCACCACGCCCTGCTAGTTTTAAAATTTTTATTGTAGAGATGGGAATCCCACTATGTTACCCAGGCTGGTCTCAAATTCCTGGGCTCAAGTGATCCTCCTGCCTTAGCCTCCAAAAGGGCTGGATTACAGGCATAAGCCACTGTGCCCAGCCCCATGAAACAAAGTTTTGACTGCAATCTAGCACATGAGATCAAGTGATGGAATGAAATTGTTCACTTCTGGCGTCATGTCGGTGCTCAAAAAGTTTTTGATTTGGGAGCATTTCAGATTCGAGATTTTTGGATTAGGGATGCTCAACCTGTACTTGTGTGCCAGTGTCTGATGGGAATGGTGGCCTCCTGTCTCAGGGAGTGAAGGGAATGATGGATCCTGAGTTCTGGATATTTGTAGAAATTGCAGTAGCTGAGTCTTATGTGCTGAGAGATTTGGAGCCCTGTATTTTCAGAGAATGAAGGAACCAGTGGTCCCTGTGACTTGCTAACTGATGAGAACAGAACAGAGGCCTTATGTTTCAAAAACTAATGGGAATTATGGTCACTGTTCCTGGGGGCTTAAGCAAGTCCCAGCCTAATCCACAAGCCATTTATTATTCACTCATCTCTTCATTCATTCACTTAGCAAACATTTTCCTGAGCCCCTGCTCTGAGCCATGCCTGGGTGGAGTGATATTGAGGACACAGAGATGATTCAGACCTAGACCGTGCCCTCAGTAAATTCCCAAAGACAGACCCAGACGTAGAAAATCACAACACAACAGGATCAGGGCCAGGACAAGGACTGTGACGCGGTGCGTGTCCTGATCTGTCTACAGGGCATCCAAGGTGAATGTAGAATGACGGTAACTCCAGATCCCAAGTGAAAGTGAGGGGTCTGACAAAGGGTCCTTCTTAATCATACATGAATTTGTGTGCATGACAAGTTTAAATATACCCAGTGTCAATCCTTAGAAATAGCATATTTTCCCAGAGCCAGCCCACCCCAAAGAAGGAGCCGGAGAGGCCTGGGTTTGAATCTCTAGCTCTATGACATACTTTGTGAGCTTGGGCAACTCCCTGTTCAGAACCGCATCCTATTCAGTATTCCATCCTTACAACTGGGATAATAATAGTTTCTAATAATAAGGTTTCTGTGTAATCAATGATATAATGTATAACAAATACTCATTCCAGGAACTGGCTCCAAGTAGTCATTCAATAAAGGGTATCTGTTGTCATTATTATTATCCTGTCGTTAGTAATTATCAACAAATTTTAAAGGATCTAGAAGTAAGCATTTATCGAATATCTGGGTTTAGAGGCTTAAAAGCATGGGAAAAAATCACTTTAAAAATCAGCAAATTTGGGCCAGGTGCAGTGGCTCAGCCAAGGTGGGAGGATCACTTGAGGTCAGAAGTTCAAGACCAGTCCAGCAAATGTGGCAAAACCCCATCTCTACAAAATATACAAAAATTAGCCGGGCCTGGTGGTGTATGCCTGTAGTTCCAGCCACGTGGGAGGCTGAGGTGGGAGAATGGCTTGAACCTGGGAGGCAGAGGTTGCAGTGATCTGAGATAATGCCACTGCACTCCAGCCTGGCTAATCCGTCTCAAAAATAAATAAATAAATAAATAAATCAGCAAATTTGAATATGCATAAGCATTAAGTTTCTTGACATAAAAAAACCTCCCAATCTCCCAATTAACTGAATACACTAGGAATAAATAGATGAATACAATGGAATATTATATCGCTATTAAAATGAATGAGGAGGTTCTATAAGCCTAGATATGGGAAGATCTTTGGATATCATGTAAAAAAAAAAAAGCAAGGTGCAGAATAATGTGATCCTATCAGGGGACAGAAAAGAGGAGGGTGGTATATAGTGCATAGATGTATAAAATTCCTCTGGAAAGATACATAAGAAATTAGTGAATATATGCTGTCCCCAGAGAGGAGAACTGGGTGGCTGGAGGAGAGGGAGGGAGGGAGATGCACTGTTGAAAGCCCAGCACCACGCATCCTGAACGTTTTCCCTAAATGTCCCTGGCTCTTAATGTCCACTTAGTTCTCAGATGCCCACAGCATCTCTCTCCTCTTCCCTCTTCTTCCTCCTGGTTCCCCATTGGAAGCAACTCCTGCCCCATCCGTTCCTGGGCCAGACTCAGGGAGTTGTAGCTTTCCTACCTGTTTCCCGCCCACAGGTTCCTGTTCTCTTCCCCCAGTGCCCAGCAGTCTCCAGCCATCTCCAGCTCCTCACATTCCTGCCCCACCCCTTCCTCTCTCCCCAGGTCCTAGACCGCAAACTGCAGGGAGGGGGCCTCCTCCCCAGCCTCCACCAGTCTCTGCCCCTCCAGTCCACACAGCCTCAGCGGGGTCTGACATTCAGCTATAACCCTGTCTCCGCCCCTTGCTCACAACCTTCCAGGGCTCCCTGTCACCCTCAGAAGGCTAAGTTCCCAGCCTGGCCTGAAACTCCCTAAGAATCCGACCCCGCCCGCTCGCCCCAGCCTCGTCTCCTGTGCTCCTTGGCTCCTGGCTTCGGAGGCTCTAGTCAGTCTTAAGGGCTTTGTTGTCCTCCCAGCACCTCCTTGGTTTCCTGCCTTGGGCCTTCGCTTCAGCTGTGCCCTCTGCCTGGAAGGGCCTTAGTGGAGGTCATGCCACAACCACGCCTTCTCTGGAGGTCCTCTCTGCCGTCTCCAGCTGCCAGGATTCCTCCCGCCCTGGGCTCTCACAGTCTCTGGCCTCTCCCTATGTCATACCCAGATCACCCGGGATTGGGACTGTCTGCGGCTGGCTCTGTCTCTTCCATCAGACTGTGAGCTCCATCTGCAAGGGCAGATTCGGGTCTGATTCACCTTTGAGTCCCCAGTGGGTGGGGGTGGGGGGATGGAGATACCAAAGCTGGTGGGGGCGAAGCTGGGAGAGCAGGAAGGGGGAGAGAGAGACCGGCAGACCCTGACTGGTTCGGGGAGAGAGGGGAGGAGAAAGCGAGAGAGAGGAAGAACAGAGACACAGAGACAGGGAGGGAGGGAGAGAAACAGAGATAAGGGAAGAATAAAGGGGAGACACAGAAGCCCCACAGGCAGAGAAAGAGGATGGAGACAGGGAGAGGGCGAAAGGAAGGACAGATGTGCAGAGACAGAAGGGAGGACAGACGGAAATAGACAGAGAGAGGCAGCAAAAGCAACCAAGAATGACAGGAGCAGAGAGGAGGAGGGAAAGAGAGAGAGAGAGAGAGAGAGAGAGAAGGGAGGGAGAGAGGGAGCGAGAGAGCACGCACAGAGCGAGGAGGAGGCGCAGGAGAGAAGAGGGAGGGAGGCCAGCGAGGGACAGGACAGGGCGGAGAGGCGGAGGGGAGCTAGGGAAAGCCGGGGAGGAGCGAGACTGGCCGAGGGAGGAGGGCGGGCGAGGCGGGAGCGCCGGCCGCCGCCGCCTCCCGGCCTCTTTTGTCCCTTCCCTCCTCTGCGTCAGGCTCCCCTGGCCCGGCCTCCCCCTCCCGCTCCCTCCTCCGCCCCGCTCCTCCTCCCTGGGGCTGGATGGAATTTTTTCCCCTGGACCGGGGCCAGCTCCGGGGCAGGGGGGAAGCCAGGCCGGACTGGGCTGGGTGGTGGGGAGGGGCCGAGGCGGGGGGCCTCCTGGGGAGGGGGCTGGTCCGACGGCCGCGCCGCCGGCGGGGTCCGGGGAGGGGGAGCCCCGGGCCGCAGAGCCGGGGAGGAGGCGCCGGCCGGAGGGAGTCGGGGAGAAGGGAAGGAGGATGGCGGGGACGGCGGGAGGAAGGGGAGAGGCCGCTGTGCGGCGAAGGCGGGGAGAGGATGGAGAGCGCTCGGCGGCGGTGGGGCCCGGCCTGCGGGCCCGGGGCGGCGGAGGAGACCCCTTCCCTGCGACGCGGGAGCCGCGGGAGCCGTGAGTCTGCGAAAAGGGAGGTTGGGGGGCTGGAGCCCGGATCCTGGGTCCCTGAGGGAGGAGCACCCGGGGGCCTAGATTTCTGGGTTCTTGGAGGAGGAGTTAGGGGGGGTGGCTGGGAGCCCAGACTCCTGAATCCTTGAAGGAGGGGGCTGGGACCTGGATCCCGGGGTCCAGAAGCTGGGGAAGGTTGGAGACACCTCCTGGATTCAAGAGGGAGGACAGAGATGGGGGCTGGGGCTGGTAGGATCGTGGCTGGAGGAGACTAGGGGCGAGCTGCCCGAACCCTCGGAGGAGGTGGAGGAAGACGCTTTGGAGGGGCTGCGGCAGCGGAAGGGTTAACGTCTGGCTGGAGGGGAGGGGGAGGGGCAGGGATGGGGCTGCGGGGCTTTGAGGGGTCAAGGGTGAGCCGTGCCAGTGGGAGGGGGCCAAGGAGGAGGGGGAGGTTGTCTGGGCTGCCAGACAGGCCAGGGTCAGCGGCGGGGGCAGGGGATGTCTGGAGGAGGAGAGGCCCAGCATCCTTGCTCCCTCGGGGACCCGGGATTCCAGGTCTCAGCCTCCTCCTCCCTCAGACCTGGGAGTACACCACCCAGTCCCCCACCCATTCCAAAATCCGAGCCCCCAGCCCCCTTTTTTCCAGAATCCAGGAGTCTCAGCCCCCAGTCTGTTCTCTCAGATCAGGGAATCCACACTCCAGCCCCTAACCCCTTAAAAACCCCAGAGTTCAGAACCTCAGCCCCTCTTCCCAAGGAGCGCGGCCCCCAACCCTCTGTTCCTCTAGAACCCAAGCGTCCAGGCTCTGGCATCTTTCTCCCTTGGAAGCCTGCAGTTCTGGGGATCCCCAGGCCCCTCCTCCTCCGGAACCCAGGAGTCCCCACCTCCTCTTTAGCCCCAGCTGGAGTCCAGCCCTACAGAGGTTAAGGGGGCGGGACCAGCTGGTTGCCATGGTGCCAGACTGTTTGGGTCTGCTCTCTGACCCTTGGGGGCTCCCCAGGGTCCGCAGAGAGGGGGAGGGGGACCTAGGCCTGGGGGAAGTCCAGAGCCTACCCCTTCCCCAAAGCCGGCCTATGGGCCCAGGGAGTTCGCGTTTCCACCAACGCCTTGTCCAGTGACCTTGAACAAGTCCTGACCCTTCTCTCTCCGCCTCAGTTTCCCCAAGGAGACACTGGTTGGCGGGTGGGGGAGATGCTTAGGTCCCGGGAATCTTTGAGATTCTCGGCTTCCCCTCTCCCCTCACCCTCCTCCTCAGGCCCCAGGCAGCCCCGGGGCATGCTGGGAACCCAGGCCTGGGCTCCGGGCCAGGTTGGTGTGGGGGGGCGGTGGGGGCGGGGGCAGCCTCCTCCCTTCCCCTTCCTCCCCACCTTGGCCTGACTCTCGCCCCCGCCTGAGGGTCTGGGAGGTTGGGAAGGAGGGAAGGGGGAAGAGAGCTGGGACCGTAGACCTGTCTCCGGCCCCCGCCTCCCCCTTTCCTTCTCCGCCCCTTTCCCGCCTCTCCTCCCCCTCCTCAGCAGGTCGCTACCCCAGCCCTGGGCCCCTTCTCAAACCACCCCCACCCCACCCCCAGCTCCAGACCTGGCTCGAGCTGCGAGGGGGAGGGAGAGAGGGAAGGAGAAAAGAGAGAGAGAGAAGGGAGGGATACCCAAAGAGAGAAGGGGGAGGGGAGGAAAGAGAGAGACCTAAGAGGGAGGGAAGGAGAGAGAGAGGGAGAGAAAGGGAGACAGAGACTGAGAGAGAGCAGGAGACGGAGGTGAGGGATGGAGAGAGGGAAGGGGCGGAGGGAGAGGAAGTGAGGAAAGACATCCGAAAAAAGGGGGTGGAGAAGGGTGAGAAAGAGAGGAGAGAGAGACAGAGAGGGCCAGAGAGAATGAGAGAGACAAAGAGGGGGAAGGGGGAGAAAGAGAGGGTGAGAGACAGAAGGTAGAGGAAAAGAAGGAGAAAGAGGGGGAGAGAGGGAAGAAAACGGGAGCAGGGAGAGGAGAGAGAGAGAGAGGCCAGCGCAGAGCCAGGGAGGGATGTCCTGATGCGGGAGGAGGCTGGGAACCAGGGAAGGTGGAAAGAAAGAGGGAGAAAGAGATAAAGGCAGGGCCAGAGAGACCTGGACTGCGAGAAAGGAACGGGAAGGTGCGCCTGAAGCAGGGGCAGCGAGAACCAGACAGTCCAGGAGGAGGGGCTGGGCACGGGAGAGACCCCAGCTGGAGGGGCTCTGAGCCCAGGGGTGGGGAGGGTGGGTGCTGGGTCCCGGGGTCCAGAAGCTGGACAAGGCTAGGGACACCTCCTTGATTCAAGAGGGAGGACAGAGATGGGGGCTGGGCAGACTTTGGGAGCCTCTTCCCCTCTCTGAGGCTCAGCTCCCTCACCTGCCAAATGGGAATGCTGAGGGCACCTCGCTCTCTGGACTGGGAGGTGTCAGGGAGAGGACTGGTGCTCAGGGCCTGGTATGGGCGTCAGCGCTGAGGGATTGTGGCTGTCACAGTTGTAAATGACCCAAAGAAGGGAGGAGAGAGGAAAGAAAGCACCTAGGGAGGCTTTGATGGTTGGCTAGCTCCTGGCCTCCTTAGCCCTGGGCATGGAGTCTCTGCAGACTGACAGGAGGGTAGGTAGGAAGCAGGTGTGCTCAAAGGGCCAAATTCCAAGACAGTTGAGTTTCCCTCCCAGCCGGCACCCAGGAAGCCAGGTTTTCTATCAGGCCATGCCTTCCCCAGGAGGCATGCCTGGCCTGAGGGAGGAGGGGCTGGGGGCGGGGACTCCTGGGTCTCTGGGGAGAAGGGGGCTTTGGATCTGGACTCATGAGTCTGAGGGAGGAAGGGGCTGAGTCCTTGGATTCCAGGAACATTTGCGGAGAAAAGGGCCAGGGGCCTGGATTCCTGGGTCTCTGGTGAGGAAGGGCCTAGACTTCTGGGTTCTTTAGGGAGGAGGGGGATGAGGGCCTTGACTCCAGGGTCCCTGATGAGGAAGGGACTGAGGGCCTGGACTCCTGGGTTCCTTGGGGAGGAGGGGCCGGGGGCCCGGACTCCTGGGTCCTGGCACCCACCCGTAGAACCGACCTTGCGGGGCCTTCGCCGCACACAAGCTCGTGTCTGTGGGTCCGTGTCGGGGGCTCACCATCGCGGCTGGGGCCTCCCCGGCCCTCCCCCCCATCCCTGGTCCTCCTGGTCCCTGTCTGTCTGTCTGTCGGGTCTGTCCACCTGCCGCGCCCCCCGGGCTGAGGTAGGAGGTTGTATAGTTGAGGAAGACACCCAAGGAGATCACTATACGGCCTCCTAGCTTTCCCCAGGCTGCGCCCTGCACGGGACGGGGCCCGGCGGGGACCCCCAGCCCCACTCGGGGACCCTTAGCCCCACTGGGCTGCCCCAGGGACCCTGGGAGGAGGAGCTGGGCTCTTTTCTATCCTTGTCCCTGCATCCCCTCCTTCCCCTGAAGTCTGTTTTACTTCCCTGTCTGTCTCTCCATCTCTGCTGTGTCTCTGTGGCTTCTGTGTCTCTTTCACAGTGGATCCTCTGACTCCCTCTTATTCTGGCTTTCTAGGTCTCTGCCCCTCCGATATCTCTCTGTGTCTCTATTTCTGTCGTTTTTGGTCTTTCTGTCTCTGGCTCTCAGAATAGAATGTCTCTGTGCCCATCTCCATCTCTGACCCCCACCCCAGGGCCTACCGGGCCACCGCACACCATGTTGCCAGTCTCTAGGTCCCTGAGACCCTTTAACCTGTGAGGACATCCAGGGTCACAGGTGAGGTTCTTGGGAGCCTGGCGTCTGGCACAACCACACACCTGGGGAATTGCTGGCCTGACCTCTGACCCCTGACTCCTCCTACCCTTCCTCCAGAGCATGACATTTGACCACCAACTGAAACCTGACCTCTGACCCCAGACCACTGGCCCTTCCCCCGCCCTGTGGTGACTTCATAAAGGTTACTAGCTTTGAGACCCACACGATGGCCCTGCTGGCCCTGGCCAGTGCCGTCCCGTCTGCCCTGCTGGCCCTAGCTGTCTTCAGGGTGCCCGCCTGGGCCTGTCTCCTCTGCTTCACAACCTACTCTGAGCGCCTCCGCATCTGCCAGATGTTTGTTGGGATGCGGAGCCCCAAGCTCGAAGAGTGTGAGGAGGCCTTCACGGCCGCCTTCCAGGGCCTCTCTGACACCGAAATCAGTGAGACCATCCACACTTCATCAGTGTCCTGGGGAAGGTGCAGAGGGAGGGCCGGAGAGGCCCAGAGGGTCAGGCTGAGGGACAGACAGAGAGAAATAGTCAGAGGAGAAAGGCTCAAAGACCATGAGAACAACAGAGACTTAGGGACAGAGAGACACAGGCAGGGGAAGACAGCAGGGCAAAGACTCAGAGAGGGCAGGATGGAGAGTCAGAGAGGGGAAGATGGAGACTCAGAGTGAGGGGAGGATGGAGACTCAGAGAGAGGGGAAGATGGAGACTCAGAGTGAGGGGAGGATGGCGACTCAGGGGAGGATGGAGACTCAGGGGAAGATGGCCACTCGGGAGGATGGAGAGTCAGGAGGATGGAGACTCAGAGAGAGGGGAGGATGGATATTCAGAGAGGGGAGGATGGAGAGTCAGACAGGAGAGGATAGAGACTGGAGAGGGAACAGAGACCCAGAGAGGGGAGGATGGACACTCAGGGGAGGATGGAGAGTCAGTAGGATGGAGACTCATAGAGAGGGGAGGGTGGAGAGTCAGGAGAGGATGGAGACTGGAGAGGGAATAGAGACCCAGAGAGGGGAGGATGGAGACTCAGAGAGGGGAGGAGACTCAGAGAGGGAGGATGGTGACTCAGAGGGGGGAAGATGGAGACTCAAAGAGGATGGAAACCCAGAGAGGGGAGGATAGAGATGAGGCAGAGACTAGGGGAAGCAGGATAGAGACTGGTCGGGGACAGAGACTCAGGGAGGATGGAGACTCACAGGGAGGTGAGGATAGAGACTTGGGAGGGACTCAGGAAAAATAGTGACTGTGGGGCTGAGAGTCAGAGAGGGGAGGGTACAGACTTGAGAGGGCAGAGACTGAGAGACAGAATGTTCCCATTAGGGACATGGTGTTGCGGGGAGCTGCCTCCCCCAGCCCCTGCTCCCTCCCTCACCGCCAGACTATGATGAGAGAAGCCACCTGCATGACACCTTCACCCAGATGACCCACGCCCTGCAGGAGCTGGCTGCTGCACAGGGTGAGTGTGTGGGGAGGGGGAGATGGGAGATGTGGACTTGGAGCCCCCAAGAGATGGGTATGTGGGAGGGCCCGGGGCAGAGGAAGGAGGCCCCTAAAGTTGGGCAGTGATTTGGGAGGTGAAAGCTGGGAAGCCATTGAGCTCAGCTGCTTGTCCAAACGAAGGTCAAAGGCAGCTCTAAGAGCCAGGGGCTGAAGCTGGTGAGGGGGAAGGGACACTGCAGAAATTGCCTAGAGCTGGAAGTCCAGATGGGGTCGGGTAGGCATAGGTTCTGCCATGGCTGCGTGGCTCACACTCTACTGGCTATGAAGTTCTGGGTGGGTCACTGCCCCTCTCCTGACCTCAACTTACCCATCTGTAAAGTGGGACAATCTTCTTGCCTCCTAGGATGGCCACAGAGCTCAGTGCAGGTGTTGGGGCTGCCTGATGAGCCTGATCTTAGGGAAGGCAACTTCCTCTAGGATAGAACACATACACACACACACTCGCACACAGACACACTCAGAGACACACACTCACACACAGATTCCTTATAAAGTGAATCCACATTTTTGAGGTGTGAGGCAATTAGAGGGCAGGAAAACAGGAACAGCAGAGTGGATCGCTCAGGTGACAGCAGTGAAGAGAGACGAGGTGTGACTGTCCTGGTGAGACAGGCACATGTGACAGCCTTGAGGTGTGTGGCCATGTGAAGAGACCTGAGGGCTGGGGGCCACGCGTGGCCGATGGGCAGCATGGGCAGTAATCATGCCTGGTCACCATGGCCATGATCCCCATGAGGTGCCATGGGGCACCTGGAACTGTGGAGGCTCGGAGTTGCAGGAGTTACAGAGCCCTGTGCTGTAGAATAAACCGGCTTCCTCTTAGGTCCAGGAGCTCAGGGCTTATTCCCACACCCACAGTCGCTCCTTTTGCTTCCTGTTTTGCCCTCCAAGCGTCTTGTCAACGATCCCAGAAGAGAGAAGGTTCCCATCCACCCAGGGGGCATCCAGGGCCAGCCTGGAGAAGGCCTCAGCTGTGGTTCCCCCACTCTCCACCCTAAAGGGAAACCTGAGGCCCTAAAGCTCTCCATGGCGGCGGAAGGGGGCGGTGCAGGATTCCAAGAAATGCCCTTTCTCCCCCACGTAGGTGGCCTTGTCACAGAAGCTTTTGAAAAGATCAGGAACCTTTGGATCTGGGAGTGGAAGCCTTCTGTGGGGCCGCATGTGGGACAAACTTGGAGGGGAGAGAGAAGGGGCTGGGTGAGGGTCCAGGCCAGAGCGGAGGCCCGAGTGGGGGCTGGGGCTGTGAAGGTGGAGAAGAAGGGCCAGGGCCAGAGAGTTCGGTCTGCTGGGCTGTTTCGGGAAGCGTAGAGAACAGCATCGGAGACAGGTCCTGCCCCGTGCCTGTTGAGCGGTGGGTCATCACTGAAAGAAGGAGCCTGAGAGAAAGAGCCAGGGGCAGATGATGAGCTGGGTTAGAATGTAGTGACTTTGAGGGGTCCCAGCGACGTTTAGGAGGCAGCTAAATACCCAGGTACAGAGTTGTCGTGTCAAAGATGGACCAGAGGGAGAGTCTGGAGGCCGGGAGAAGCTGGTGCAATACGTTCAATGATATTTACTGAATGTGCCGGGAACAACCCTGGGAACACAGCTGTGACCAAAACTGCGAACCACCTGCCCTGGGGTTGCTTATATTGGGGTGGAGTCTGGGGAGACAGGCAATAAACATAATCGATAAAATATCTTAGTATCTTAGCATGTCAGTTGGTGATCCCTGCTGTGGAGGAAAACAGAAGGGGAAGAGAAAGGGGTGATAGTTTTTTTTGGTTTTTTTTTTTGTTTTTTTTTTGTTTTTTTGAGATAGGGTCTCACTTTGTCACCCAAGCTGGAGTGCAGTGGCATGATTATAGCTCACTACAGCTTCAAACTCCTGGGCTCAAGCGATCTTCCTGCCTCAGCCTCCCAAGTAGCTGGGACTATAGGTGTGCGCCACCATCTTTGGCTAATTTTTTAAATAGTTTGTAACGATGGTGTCTTGCTATGTTGCATGGGTTGGTCTTGAACTCCTGGGCTCAAGTGATCTTCCCACCTCAGCCTCCCAAAGTGCTGGGATTACAGGCATGAACTACCGTGCCTGGCTGGGTGATAATTTTAAATAGGTTGGTCAGGGCAGGTGGAAATGACAGGGTCCAGTTGAGCAAAGACCTGAACAAGGTGACAGCGACAGCGACAGCCATGCAGATAATCTGAGGAAAGAGATTTTCAGGCCACAGGGAATAGCCAGTGCAAGACCCTGGGGCCCGTGGGGCTGGAGTGAAGGTGAAATCAGAGAGATAGCAAGGGGCCACCTCCTGTAGATCCTCATAGACAGGGGGTTCTCAAGCCCCAGCATACATCAGAATCCCCTGGGTGCTTATTTAAAATGCAGATTTCCGGGCTTCACCGCCTCTCACCAGAAGGTCCAAGGTAGGGCCCAGAAATGGACGTTTCTGTCAAGATCCCAGGGAATGCTGCTGCTGCTGCTCCGGGAACACTCTTTGAGAATCACTGTTGTAGGCCCTTGGAATGACTTTTGTTTTTCGCTCTTGAAATGGGGGAGCTATTGGAGGACTTTACACAGAGAGACAGGATCTGACCTGGGATTTAACAAGATCTCTCTGGCAGCTGTATGGGGCCTGGACAAAGGCAGGAAAACTTCCAGTGAGAAGCCGGCCCATAGTGGCTTGGACCAGTCAGAGTGGTCCGGGGGGCCCAGATGAGGTCTGAGCAGAGTGAGGTGGGCATAAGGATTTGACCGTGTGCCAGGCCTGCCCATGCATGTGAAAGGCTGTGTTTGCCATACACAGAGTCATTCATATTAAGTATCTTCCTAAAGGATATCCTCTACCGGCCCTGTGAGGCTGGGTTTTATAGCCCCGCTTATCAGATGGGAACGCTGGGGCTCTTCTGGACAAGAACAGTAGGGCCAGGATATATTTGGAGATAGACTGGACCAGATGTAGGTGGGTGAGGGCAACGGGAAGAATCAAGGATGACTTTTGCATCTCCTCCAGAGGGAGCAGCAGAGAGATGGAGGAGGTGACGCAGGCTGACTGCCTCTTGGTGATCCCAGGTGATCTTATTTGTATATATGTATATATAAACCATGGAGTAGATGACCTGGTACAGACTGGTTGCAGTATTAGGTGTGGAGATTACGTATGCAGCAATTAGGTGTGGAGGCTCTGGAGCCTGACCACCAGGGTCAAATGTAGCCCTGTGACTTTGGACCACTTCTGTAATCTCCCCATGCCTCCGTTTCCCCATCTCAAACTTCGAGATGGCAATCCTAAGTTTGCCAGCCTTCTCTAACACTCACTAGATGCTAGGAGCCATTCTACACACTTAGTGACACCATCTCATACAATCATTAAACGATGCCATGAAAGAGTGGGGTTGAGGATGCTTTCATGGTCGTATGGCGTCTCATCCTCCTGCTAATCCTGTGATACAGACACTGCTATCATCCTCATTTGATGAATGAGGAAACTGAGGATCAGGAAGGTGAAGTCACTTGGCCAAGGTCGCATGGGGAGGAGGGCTTGTGACTGATACTCAGATCTGAGACAGGAGTGCTAAAGACAGAAGCACCAGGGCTCAGACCCAGATGATCTGAACCAGGGTCAGAGCTCCTGACGATATGCAACTCCTCTAGGGGAGACTTTACAACACCTACCCATGCTGCTTTATGGCCTGCTTGCTATAACCCAGGCCGCTTGGTCTGTTGGGAACATTTCACCCCACTTATACTCCCCCGGTGGGTTATAAGCCCCACCCCCGCCACCATGGCTTACTTGGTATATCCCATGCTCACCCTGCCCATGAGTCATTTGATTTGGCCATAGAAATTCTTTGGATGACTCTTCCAACATCCCGGCCTCTCATTTGTGCACCCCAGTCTGACCACATGCTCCTGATCATCCTGCCATCTTGAGACCACACTCCTGCTCTGTGGCCAAGGAGAGACCACTAGGTCCTCATTTGGAACCCACTTCTCGGCATCAGTGCTTCCTCTCTCCAAGTGTATATCCAATGATCGTCGTTTCAGCCACTGTCTTGCCAGTATCCTCAGTTCCCTCCCTTTTTTTGTATGGCTTTAATCACAGAGGACACTTTCCCCTATCCCTGCAATGGCTTAAGCCCGTAGGAAGTTTATTTCTCCTATATAAAGTAAGTCTTGAGGTAGGCACTTAAGGCTAGTATGGCACCTCCATTTCTTGGGGATCCAAGCTCCTTCAAGACTTAGTATCCCAGGGAGTAGCCCTTGTCCTCATGGTCCTGTGTGGCTGCTAGAGCTCCAACCATCAAAACAAATTTTCAGGCAGCGGGATGGATGAGGGAAACAATAAGATGGCACCATCTTCTCTGTCTTTGTTTTTTTAGAGACAGAGTCTTGCTCTATTGCCCAGGCTGGGTGGAGGGTAGTGGTGCAATCATAGCTCACTACAGCCTCGAACTCCTGGGCTCAACCATCCTCCCACTTCAGCTTCGTGAGTAGCTAAGACTACAGGCACGCCATCACACCTGGCTGATTTAGAAAAATGTGTTTAGAGATGGTGTCTTGATATGTTGCCCAGGCTTGTCTCGAACTCCTGGCCTCAAGTGATCCTGTCACCTCAGCCTCCCGAGTAGCTGTGATTCCAGGTGCGGGTACCACCTCCCTTTTAAGGCCACCTCCTGTGACTCACACAACACATCCATTTACATCCTATGGCTACAACTTGGTCATGTGACCACAACTGCAAGGAAGGCTGTGAGATGAAGCCTTTTACCTGTGTTCTGTGGATATAGATTATAGATATATAGGTATTTGGAGGCAGTGGACAATTCCTGTGTATTGGTTTGCTAGGACCACTGTAACAAAGTACTGTAGACTGGGTGACTCGAACAACAGAAGTTTCTGCCTTCCAGAAGTCTGAGATCAAGGTTTTGGTGTCAGCAGGGTTAGTTTCTTCTCACGCCTCTCTCTTTGGCTTGTAGATGCTTTCTTCATATGTCCCTGTGTGCAACTCTGTGTCCTAATTTCCTCTTCTCATAAGGACACCAATCATACTGCATTACAGCCCACCCTAATGACCTCATTTTAACTTAATCACCTCTTTAAAAACCAAGTACAGTCACATTCTGAGGTACTGGGA
Organism: Nomascus leucogenys; assembly: GCF_006542625.1. NCBI lineage: Eukaryota > Metazoa > Chordata > Mammalia > Primates > Hylobatidae > Nomascus > Nomascus leucogenys. The sequence goes on from NC_044390.1 coordinate 65,853,264, forward strand.
GTTAGGACTTCAACATACGAATTTGGTTGCGGTGGGGGGCAGGCACGATTTAGCCCATAAAACCCTGCCACATTTCTGATTTCCACAAACCACCACGAGATCAAGTCAGCTGTCTATTCTTATTCCACTGGAACAAGCCACAAACCCATAGTTTGGAGGCCATTGCAGTGGTCAAAACACAAGGCCAGGCATGGTGGCCCACACTGTAATCCCAGCACTTTGGGAGGCCGTAGCAGGCGGATCACCTGAGGTGAGGAGTTTGAGACCAGCCTGGCCAACATGGTGAAACCCCATCTCTACTAAAAATACAAAAATTAGCCAGGCATGGTGGTGGGTGCCTGTAATCCTCGCTACTGGGGAGGCTGGGGCAGGAGAATCGCTTGAACCTGGGAGGTGGAAGTTGCAGTGAGCCAAGATCACACCACTGTACCCCAGCCTGGGCAACAGAGCGAAACTCTATCTCAAAACAAAACAAAAACACCTACAAAGACAAAGAACATAAAAGAGTAAAAGATGGGTAAATATAGAAGTGAATAGAGGCTGAGGACTACGGAGAAGTGGCCGGTGTGTGCCCCATTTCAAGGAAGTGACTGCTACACATCTCCAGTTAATCGCTGCCTTATGGAAATGTGATCTCTGTGTTACAGCTCTTCCAACTTCGTAAAAAAGAGATGCCAAACATTTTATGTGACATTCCAAATTTTATATGTTGGCAACTGGTTCATTTTCTTTTAAACACTTTCCAGGCCAAATATAACACATCCCAGGGATGGATTTGGGTCACAGGCCACCAGTTGGGGTCTCCAGTTCAAGTTGGATCCTGGAATTCATTGTACAAATACTTACTGAGCACTTCTAAGACTGAGGGCCCTCCAGGATTCAGAGGAGACAGCGCCACAGAAGAACTTGTTTATTTACTTATGAGACAGACATAAATGGTCATCATCTATATATAAATATATGTAATTGCAGACGGATGAGAGCTAGGAATGAAATGATTGCGATGAGAGACAAAAACAGGGAACTTGGTTAGATTTGTGGTGGTGGAAGGATGATTAGGAGAAGGAAAAATGTGCTAAAAACAAGCCAGCATGTGCAAAGGCCCTGAGGTGCTAGGGAATGTGGTTGTTTTCATATTAAAGAAAATGAGGCCAGGCACAGTGGCTCATGCCTGTGACCCCAGCACTTTGGGAGGCTGAGGTGGGTGGATCGTTTGAGGTCAGGAGTTCGAGACCAGCCTGGTCAACATGGTGAAACCCCGTGTCTACTAAAAACACAAAAATTAGCCAGGTGTGGTGGTGCACACCTGCAGTCCCTGCTACTCGGGAGGCTAGGGCAGGAGAATCACTTGAACCCAGGAGGCAGAGGTTGCGGTGAGCTGAGATCGCACCACTGCACTCCAGCCTGGGTGACAGTGAGACACTGTCTCAATAAAATAAAATAAAGGAAATGAAAGGTGGGCAGTAGGGATGGGACAGGGAGGGAGGGGGAACTAGGCCAAACCATGTTAAGACCTAATAGGCCTTGGTGAGGAATTTGATCTTTATCCTCCCCTTCTCCCCACAACAAGCTACATGCAGGTGATGTCCAGGAGGGCTTCCATCCTGGAGAGATTCAGGAGGCAGGAGAAAGGAGACTTAGGGACTTGTTAGCCTTCAACTACAGAGGGCGGGAGATGAGAAGAGGAGCAGAGAATATGATAATCAGAGAGGGGTGAAGAGGGGCCAGGGAAGGGCAGATACCATGACAGCACGTCCTGTGAGCTAGGGCCAGCTTAGCCCTAGCCAGGCTAGATCAGAATGCAGGACCAAGGACCAAGCCCTAGGGGGAAGGGCTTTACTACACAGGCCGTCCTCCCCTCCACTCTCCAGGATCCTTTGAGGTTGCCTTCCCTGATGCTGCGGAGAAAATGAAGAAGGTCATTACACAGCTTAAAGAAGGTAAAATACACTCCATCTCTCCTTCCCCTGACACACACACACAATTAGAAAACCCCACTTTTGGCCGGGGACGGTGGCTCACGCCTGTAATCCCAGCACTTTGGAAGGCTGAGGCGGGCAGATCACTTGAGGTCAGGAGTTCAAAACCAGTCTGACCAACATGGTGATACCCATATCTACTGAAGATACTAAAATTAGCTGGGCATGGTAACGCATGCCTGTAATCTCATCTACTCAGAAGGCTAAGGCAGGAAAATTGCTTGAACCCTGGAGGCGGGGTTGCAGTGACCGGAGATCCTGCCACTGCACTCCAGCCTGGGTGACAGAGCAAGACTCTGTCTCAAAACAAAACCCACTTCTGAGACCCCCATCCACTCCCCTTAAAATCCTCTGGCCCCATCTCTGAGCCTCAGACCTTGAGGAACGACTCTTTCCCCGCGTGGACCATTTTTGATCGGGCCACGCCCCTTCGATGAAAGGTTTCGTCTCCAACTGAGCCCCTTTCAGGGACTACTACTAGCCTGGCCACTTCTCTAACTGGGCCACCACCTTAGCCCCGGTCTCCTGCAAGGATCGCTCAGGATCTAGCCCCGCCTCGGTGGAATACACCTGGATTGCCCATCCCCATCAGGGCCTACAGCAAACCAGTGTGTTTCCCTCTAAACCCCAAGTAGAAGGCTGGCAGCAGGCCTTGGCCTGACCTCCTAGTGGAATGCTCAGGCTTGGCCCCGCCCCAAGGTGGAACCCAGCCGGCTTGACCCCGCCCCCATGTTATGACGAAGCTTGGCCCCGCCCCCCCCCGGAGCAGTGCGTCGGGCCTTGTAACATCAGGTAGGGGAGCATCAGGCAGGGTTCTTCCTACGACTTTAAGGTAGTGATGTTTCCTTTTCCTCTACAGCCCAGGCTTGCATCCCTCCCTGCGGTAAGGACTTCATTTAAAATTTGGAATTGCGGGGTAAGGGAGGCGGTCGTGGCCGAAACCTACGACATCAAGTGGGGGAAATCGGGTGGGCTTCAAATCCTTAGGAGGCCTGTAAGAGCCCTGGAGAAAAGGAAGTAAACCAGGTATTGCACTCAATCCTCAGGAGGTGGGTGTGAGAGCCGAAGCAAACCAATAGGAATCCCAGAGGGCGGAGAGGAGTGAGAGTCGGCCTAGGACAGCAGGGAGGGCGGGGTCAAGATGCCACCTGGCCGATGGACCCCGGGAAGCTGCATGCATCTCAAACGGGCCCCGGGCTTGGGAGGGCAGGTGGCGCCTGGACCCAGCGTTCCCGCTCCACAGGTCTCCAGGAGTTCGCCCGGCGTTTCCTCTGCAGCGGGTGCTACTCCAGGGTCTGCGACCTCCCGCTGGACTGCCCAGGTGAGGGGGCGGGGCCTCGGGGTGCAGGAGACCAACCTGAGAAACGGGACCAGAGCACCGAGGGTCATGAGCTGGTGGCGAGGCCAGACGTGGGCGGGGCCCAGCGAGTGAACCCTGCTCCGTCTCCAGTTAAGGATGTGACAGTGACTCGGGGCGACCAGGCTATGTTTTCTTGCATCGTGAACTTCCAGCTGCCAAAGGAGGAGATCACCTATTCCTGGAAGTTCGCAGGAGGAGGTGTGAGTCGGGGCGGGGCCGGCGCGCAGGGTTTAGACGGGCGAGTTAGCCTTCACTAGAGGCTGGGGAGTCAGCTTGCGGGGACGGGACTCCGGGAAGCTCCGTCCAGACACAAGCATCAGCAAGAGGAGGGTCGCGGGATTTAGGGGAGAGCTCGAAGATCAGAATGCAGGACCAAGGACCTGGGGCGATGGCTCACGCCTGTAATCCCAGCGCTTTTGGAGACCAAGGCGGGAGGATGGCTTGAGCCCAGGAGTTTGAGACCGGCCGCGGCAACATACTAAGACCCCTCCTCTACCAAAAAATTTTAAAAATAGCCGGGCGTGATGGTGCACGCCTATAGTCCCAGCCACTGGGGAGGCTGAGCGGGAAGACTGCCTAAGTCCAGGAGTTCGAGGCTGCAGTGAGCTATGATCGCGCCACTGCACTGCAGCCTGGGCGCCAGAACGAGACCCTGTCTGGAAGAAAAAAAAAATAATCACATACATAAATAAAAACAGATTCTAGGGGTAGGTTATGCGTAAGGGTTTAAGGAGTGAGGGGAAGGGGTGCGTTTAGGGCAGGGGAGCGAGAAGGCTCGGGGGCGGGCTCAAGGCTCAGGGCCAGGACTCCAGGAGGCGTGGTCTGGCTCGGGGGCGGGGCTTGTAGGTTACTCAGTGGCAAGCCGGAGTTGAGGAGTTTAAGCCCGCGTGTCCCGCAGCTCCGGACCCAGGACTTGTCCTATTTCCGAGATATGCCGCAGGCCGAAGGATACCTGGCGCGGATCCGGCCGGCGCAGCTCACGCACCGCGGGACGTTCTCCTGCGTGATCAAGCAAGATCAGCGCCCCCTGGCCCGGCTCTACTTCTTTCTTAACGGTGGGGCGGGGCGCGGCGGCGCGAGTTAGCGGGGCGGGGAGAGGGGTGGGGCGCGTGCCTGGCTGACGTGCGCGCCCCCGCAGTGACGGGCCCGCCCCCGCGGGCGGAGACAGAGTTGCAGACCTCGTTCCGGGAAGTGCTGCGCTGGGCGCCGCGGGACGCCGAGCTGATCGAGCCCTGGAGGCCCAGCCTGGGCGAGCTGCTGGCCAGGCCCGAGGCTCTGACGCCCAGCAACCTGTTCCTGCTTGCAGCCCTCGGGGCCCTCGCATCAGCGAGTGCGACAGTGTTGGCGTGGTGAGTCCTCGGGACCCCGGAGCCCCAGCATCTAGCTCCCCGCTGTCTCAGATCCCACCGAGAAGTCTGGGTTCCCAGCAACCTCCAACCCAGGAGGTCAGGCTTTCAATCCCTGCTCTCTCAGACGCACGAGTCCAGGTCCCAGCCCCTCTTTACTCAGCCCAGAAATCCAAGTCCCCAGCCCCCTCCTCCCTTAGATCTAAAAGTCCAGGCCCCCAGCCCCTTCTCCCTCAGACCCTCCTTCAGACCCAGGAGTCCAAGTCCCCAGTCCGCTCCTCCCGAAGATCCAAGAGTCCAGGCCCCCAGCCCCTCCTCCTGCAGACCCAGGAGTCCACGGCCTCAGCCCCGCTTCCCTCAGATCCAAGAGTCTAGGCCCCCAGGTTCCTCCTCCCTGAGACCCAGAAGCCCAGGCCCCAGCCCCTGCTCCTTCAGACCCAAGAGTCCAGGACACCAGCCCTTCCTCCCTCAGTTCCAGGAGTCCAGGCCCCCAGTCCTTCTACCCGCAGACCCAGAAATCCATGCCGCTAGCCCCTCATCCCTCAGACCCAGGGGTCCAGGACCCCAGCCCCTTCTTCCCTCAGACCCAGATTTCCATCCAGGCCCCTGGCCCCTCCTCCCTCAGACCCAGGAGTCCAGGTCCCCAGTCCTTCCACCCGCAGACCCAGAAATCCAAGCCCCCAGCCCCTCCTCCCTAAGACCCAGGAGTCCAGGCCCCCAGTCCCCTCCTCCCTCAGACCCAGGTTTCCATCCAGGCCCCCAGACCCTCCTCCCTAAGACCCAGGAGTCCAGGCCCCCAGTCCCCTCCTCCCTCAGACCCAGGTTTCCATCCAGGCCCCCAGCCCCTCCTCCCTCAGACCCAGGAGTCCAGGCCCCCAGCCCTCTCCTTCCTCAGACCCAGGTTTCCATCCAGGCCCCTGGCCCCTCCTCCCTCAGACCCCAGAGTTCAGGCCCCCAGGCCCCCTCCTCCCTCAGACCCAGGAGTCCAGGTCCCCAGCCCCTCCTCCCTCAGATCCAAGAGTCCAGACCCCCAAGTTTCTCTTCCTTCAGACCCAGAAGCCCAGGCTCCAGCCCCTCCTCCCTCAGACCCAAGAGTCTAGGCCCCCTGCCCCCTCCTCCCTCAGACCTAGGAGTCTGGGCTCCCACCCCCCCTCCCTCAGAACCAGGAGTCCAGGCCCTGTCCACCTTTTCGACCCTGGTGTCCAGGCCTCCGGGACCTAGGTTTCTAGTCACCAACCCCTCCTGTAACACACATACCTCTTTGTTTCCCCAGGATGTTCTTTCGATGGTACTGCAGTGGCAACTAACAAAGGTATCTCTTTCCTACTTCCGTATCCTATTTCCATCCTGAAAATAAAGAATATATTTCAACTCTAGATTGTTTCGTCTCTGAAGGTGGTCACTACTAACTCAGATAGGAGGAGGTGCAGCAAGCCCACACGTGCCCACATGAATATGGCCCGCATAATGACAGTGATAGGCAGAGCTATCCCAGTGCAAGTTAGGTGGGAACCCAGATACCCCCCTCAGGTTACTGACTGTCTCCTTGACATTCCCACCTGCAGAAGGCACCCTCAAATAGAGTCCTCCTTGTTGCCCTCAGAGGCTGTTCCTCCCCAAGGCTTTCCTCCTACCAGGAAGCCATCCACCATCCACCTAGCAGTTCAATCTAACTTGGAATCTAACTTCTCCTCCACTTCCAATTCATTTTCATTTCCAGCTCTCAGACTTTTTAACTCCTAAATATCTCGTGAAGACGCCTTCTCTGTGGTCCCAGTCACCCCCACCTCATGTCTGGATCACTGGAGCAGCCCCCCGCCTCTCCTTGGCCTCTCTCCACTGTAGCCCATTCTCTACATACTAGCAGGACTTGTTTTATTTTATTTTATTTTTTTCGGGACAGGATCTCACTCCAAGGCCCAGGCTGCAGTGCAGTGGTATGGTGTCAGCTCAGTGCAACCTCTGCCTCCCTGGTTCAAGCGATTCTTCTGCCTCAGCCTCCCAAGTAGCTGGGATTACAGGCATGCACCACCACACCCAGCTAATTTTTGTATTTTTAGTATAGACAGGGTTTCACCAGGTGGCCAGGCTGTTCTCGAACTCCTGACCTCAAGTGATCCACCCGCCTCGGCCTCCCAAAGTGCTGGGGTTACAGGCGTGAGCCACCGAGCCTGGCCAAGGACTTAGGTTTTAAAGTGTGTCAGATTGGGTTACTCCTCTGCCCAGAATCCTTTAGTGGCTCCCTGTTGCCATTGAGACAAAATCCAATTCCTTGTCAAAGCCTCAGAGGTTCCACAGGTCTGGCCTTTGCTGATCTCACCAGCAGCCTTGTCCCGTACCCCTTTCCTCCTTGATCTTGCCACCCTGCGGTTTTTCTGAGGCCTTTCCGCCTTCCTCGCATTCATCATGATAGTTCTTGCCCTCTCTAGGGTCTTGATTCACATTGTTTCCTGCCTAGAATAATATTTTCTCCTTTTTTTTGTCTAGTTAACTGTATTATGATTTCCCCTGAGTAGCCATTACATCTATTAACCCCGTTAATCCCCTTGACAAGTCTGCAAGGCTGGCACTGTATTGACTTTACTGACTCTACCTCTCCCTCAGGCCCCTTGCTGCTTTCCAGCCCCAGTGGCCTCCTTATTTGGTCCCTGAAACATGCAAGTCTCAGTCCCATTTCCAGGCCTTTGCTGTGCTTCATACTTGAAATGACTTTCCTCTGAACATCACAAACCCACCTCTCTCTCATTGCACAGATCCCAGATCAAATGTCTCCTTCTTTAACTACCCCTCTCTCCCTGTTTGACATTGCCCAATTTCACCTTGTTCACTGAGCTAATCTGGACCTAATGTTAACTCTTTTTTTTTTTTTTTTTTTTTTGAGTTTCGCTCTTGTTGCCCAGGCTGGAGTGCAATGGCGCGATGTCGGCTAACTGCAACCTCCACCTCCCGGGTTCAAGCGATTCTGCTGCCTCAGCCTCCTGAGTAGCTGGGATCACAGGCATGCGCCACCACACCTGGCTCATTTTGTATTTTTAGAAGAGACAGGGTTTCGCCATTTTGGCCAGGCTGATCTCAAGCTCCTGACCTCAGGTGATCCACCTGCCTCAGCCTCCCAAAGTGCTAGGATTACAGGCGTGAGCCACCGCGCCCAGCCATGAACTCATTTTTTCATTTGGTTTTGCCTTTCCTACCTGAAAGGGAAGCTCCTTTTGAGCACGTACTCATTCTTGTTCACTGGTCTATTTCCCTTTGTTGATTTGTTCATTCAGCAAATATTTATTGAGTGCTTACTATTTTGTCATGTATTTTCAAGGCACTGTAGAGATCCCAATGAAGAAATCAGAAGAGACAAAAAGTTTGTATAGTACTCACATGGAATTTACATTCTAGTGGACAGTAAAAGAAAACCGTTTCTCTCTCTCTCTCTCTCTTTTTTTTTTGTTTGAGATGGAGTCCTGGAGTGCAGTGGCAAAATCTTGGTTTACTGCAGCCTTCGCCTCCTAGGTTCAAGCAATTCTCGTGCCTCAGCGTCCCAAGTAGCTGGGACTACAAAGGTGTGTGCCACCATGCCCGGCTAATTTTTGTATTTTTAGTAGAGATGGGGTTTCGCCATGTTGGCCAGGCTGGTCTCAAACTCCTGACCTCAAGTGATTGCCTGCCTCAGCCTCCCAGAGTGCTGAGATTATAGGCGTGAGCCACTGTGCCCGGCCAGAAAACTGTTTCTCTACTCCCAACATTTCTGACACTACATGTATGGGATTCTACCTACTGCCCCCATACCAACCAGTTCTCCAACTCTCTGGGACGCCAGTTGAGTGTCCTATAATTCATTCAGTTCTAAAATCAACAACCCAGAGTTAGCGTCGCACTACACAGGTTTTAAGAGCTCAGGCCCACAAGACTGCCCCCACTTCAGATACCAGTCGCAAGTCGGGGACTCCTGCAACCTGCAGCCCCCAGCTCAGTAATTTGCTAGAATAGCTTGAATAACTCAAGGAAACATATTTACTGGTTTATTATAAAGGAGAGTGTGAAGGAAATAGGTTAATAGCCAGATGAAGAGGTAGATAGGGTGAGCTCCAGAAGGGTCCCAAGTGCAGAAGTTTCTGTCTCCATGTGAGTTGGGATGCAGCAGCCTATCAGTGTGTGGATGCATTCACCAGCCTGGAAGCTCTGCAAACCCCATAGTTCAGGGATTGTTCTGGAGGCTGCATCATGTAGCCGTGATCACTTATTAACTCAGTCTCCACCCCTTTTTCCCTCCCCAAGGACTGGAGCGGGGGCGGGTGAGGCCGAAAGCTCCAAGCTCCTAATCATAGCCTAGTCTTGCTGGTGACCAGCGCTCAGCCAGGAGACCACCAAGAGTCACTTGAGTAGAACAAACGATGCTGTTATCACCCAGGAAATTCAAGGGATTAGGAGCTCTATGTAAGACGCTTCTGTTGCCCACATCATTCCAGAAAGTACAAGGGTTTAAGACTGTCAGAAACCAGGGACAGACGCCAAGTGTGTATTTCTTACTATGTCACAGACAATAAGAAAACAAAGTAAAATACGAAATATGGTAATATGTGTGATGGAGAAGATAAGCAGAGAAATGGAATATGGGGCCAGGGGAAGTAGCAGTAGGATCTTTGGAGAAACCCTCACTGAGAAAGTGACGTTTGAATAAAAACTTGAAGGGGATGACGGCATGAGCCATTATGGATATTTGTGTGAAGAGTGTTCCAGGTGGCCAGGCGAGATGACTCATGCCTGTAATCCCAACACTTTGGGAGGCCGAGACGGGTGGATTACCTGAGGTCAGGAGTTCGAGACCAGCCTGGCCAACATGGTGAAACCCTGTCTCTACCAAAAATACAAAAATTAGCCTGGCATGGTAGCACATGCCTGTAATCCCAGCTACTCAGGAGGCTGAAGCACGAGAATTGCTTGAACCCGGGAGGTGGAAGTTGCAGTGAGCTGAGATTGTGCCATTGCACTCCGGCCTGGGCAACAGAGTGAGACTCTGTCTAAAAAAGGAAAAAAAGACTGTTCCAGGCAAAAATTTAAAAAGGGAAAAGCCCTGAGGCAGGAGTGCCAGGCACGTGGGAGGACAGCCAGGAGGACATCCAGGAGGCCAGTGTAACTGGAACAAGGCCTTAGGAAGTGAATACACAGTGAAGTCAGAGACCATGGGGACCAGATGGTGCCGCTGGCTGCTGTAAAGTCTAGACTCACCTCTGTAAGAGATGAGGGTCGGCTGGGCGTGGTGGCTCACACCTGTAATCCCAGCACTTTGGGGGAACCAAGGCTTGAGCTTGAGAGGTCAAGGCTGCAGTGAGCCATGATTACATCACTGCAGTCCAACCTGGGCTACAGAGTGAGACCCTGACTCAGAAAAAAAAAAGGGCAAGGTGCAGTGGCTTGTGCCTGTAATTCCAGCACTTTGGGAAGCCGTGGCAAGCGGATCACATGAGGTCAGGAGTTCAAGACCAGCCTGGCCAACGTGGTGAAACCCTGTCTCTCCTAAAAATAAAAAATTAGCCAGGCGTGGTAGCAGGCGCCTATAATCCCAGCTACTTTGGAGGCTGAGGCAGGAGAATCGCTTGAACCCGGGAGGCGGAGGTTGCAGTGAGCCGAGATCGCCCCATTGCACTCCAACCTGGGCAAAAAGAGTGAAACTGCATCTCAGAAAAAAAAAAAAAAGAGATGACGTGAGCCATGACTGCACCACTGCAGTCCAGCCTGGGCTACAGAGCGAGACCCTGTCACAAAAAAAAAAAGAAAAAAGAAAGAAAGAAAAAGAAAAAAGAAAGAAAAGATGAGTGTCATGGGTGGCTTTTGAGCCAAGCAAGAGCAGGTCATGATTTGATTTCCATGGCTACTGTATGGCTAAGAGACTGGGGCAAGGTGGAAGCAGGCATCGCTGTGAGGTGCTGCAGTAATCCAGGGACGAGATGCAGCCCTGGGGAACAAGGTCGTGAGGAGCAGTGGCTCTAGATATGTCTTGAAGGTAGAATCAGTGGGATTTGCTGATGGTTCAGAACGTTGGATGAGAGGAGGAGAGAGGCCAAGAGTAACTACAGTGGCACTGTCCAGTCGAACCCTCTGCCATGTTGGAAATATTCTAGATCTGCACCGTCCAGTAGAGCAGCACCAGCCACAGGTGGCCGTGAAGCACGTGAAAGGTGACCTGTGCAACTGAGGAACTGAATCCATAATCTTAGGTAGCTCTTCAGGCAAGAAACGGTGTCAAAAAAAATAAAAATAAGAAAAAATCAACTCAGGTAGCTTTAATTACTTTAACATTACATAGTTCTGCTCTATGACAACAGAATCATAGAGGCCTATGTGAGTATTCTTACCTGTGGATCACTCTTAACTCTTTGTTTACTTGACTAAGAGCTCCTTGAAGGCAAGCTTCTTAATTGTTTCTATACTTGCAGACTTGGCAGAGTGTGTGGCATTCAATAGGTACTTGGTGAATGTTTTGGTGACTGATGAATCAAAGAATGCATGAATGGGAAAAAAATGTTTTAGACTTCCATGTGGTAGTGGCTAGTTATGGACAGTTACAGCTCTAGCATTTTTTGGCCTGAGCAGCTGGGAGGATGAAGTTCTGTTTACTGAGATAGACTGATGGAGGAGCAGGTTTCACGGGGATTAGCAGGGAGGAAGGCGAGAAGATATTAGGAGTCTGGTTTGAGATGCCTATTAGGCATCCAAGTGGAAATGTCTTGGAGGCAGTTGGATATACAAGCCTGGAATTTAAGGGCGAGGTCTGGTCTGAAGATCTGTTTGGGAGTCCCGTCTCCATACATGGAGCATGAATGAAGTATTCAGAGCCATAACACCGGAGGCACAAGGGTAATGGGTATAGATGGGTAAGAGACGAGGATGAGAGGATCCAGGAAAGAAAACAAGGTGGAGGAAAGCAAGGTAACTGTGGCTTTCTGAAAGCCAAGTAGCTATGCTTGGTGGCTCACACCTGTAATCCCAGCACTTTGGGAAGCCGAGGCTGGTGGATCACTTGAGGTCACGATTTGGAGACCAGCCTGGCCAACATGGTGAAACCCCGTCTCTATTAAAAATGCAAAAATCAGCTGGGTGTGGTGGCACATGCCTGTAATCCCAGCTACTTGGGAGGCTGAGGCAGGAGAATTGCTTGAACCTGGGAGGCAGAGGTTGCAGTGAGCTGAGTTCACACCACTGAACTCCAGCCTGGGCGACAGAGCAAGACCCCGTCTCAAAAAACAATAAAAGGAAGTCAAGTAAAGAAAGCGTTTCAAGGAGGAGTGACCAACTGTGTCAGACACAGCCAAATCATGAAATAGGGCTGAGAATTGGCTATTGGTTTTAGCAACGTGGATATCATTGATGAACTTGACAAGGGCAGTTTCTATGGAGAACTAGGGGAAAGCATGACCATCTGATTGGCTTGGGTTTACGAGTTAATGGAAGTCAACATCATTAGTCATTAGGGAAGGGCAAATCAAAACCACAATGAAATGCCACTTCACACCTGCGAGGAAGGCTGTAATCAAAAAGTCGGGTAATACAAAATGTAGCAAGGGTGTAGAGAAATTAGGACCCTCATACATTGCTGGTGGGAATGTAAAATGGTACAGTCCCTGTGCAAAACAGTCTAGCAGTTCCTCAAAAAAATTAAACATAGAATTAACATAGGACCCAGCAATTCAATTTCTAAGTATATACCCAAGAAAATTAAAAAGCTGGGCCCACACCAAAACTTGCACACGAATGTTCATAGTGGCATCACTCATACAGCCAAGGGGTGGAGACATCCCAAATGTCCATCAACTGATAAATACATAAACACAATGCAATATAGCCATACTGTGGAATATCATTTGGCCATAAAAAGGAATGAATCAGTGATACATGCAACAACATGGATGAACCTTGATATGCTAAATGAAAGAAGTCACAAAAAAAGCACATACTGCAGGATTGCATTGATATGAAATAGCCAGAATAGGTAAATCTATAAAGAGAAAGCAGATGAGCAGCCTCCCAGGTCTTAGGGGGATAAAGGGGTGAGAAAGGAGAAGTGAGCTGCCAATGAATATGGGGTTCCTTTTGTGGGGTGATGAAAATGTTCTAAAATTAGATTATGGTGGTGGCTGTGCAAACCTGTAAACTTACTAAAAGCCATTGACTTATACACTTCTTTTTTTTAGATGGAGTCTCATTCTGTCACCCAGGCTGGAGTGCAGTGGCACGGTCTCAGCTCACTGCAACCTCTGCCTCCCAGGTTCAAGCGATTGTCCTGCATCAGCCTCCTGAGTAGCTGGGATTACAGGCACACGCCACCATCTCTGACTAATTTTTTTTGTATTTTTAGTAGAGATGGGGTTTCACCATGTTGGCCACGCTGGTCTCGAACTCATGACCTCAAGTGTTCTCCAAGCCTCGGCCTCCCAAAGTGCTGGGATTACAGGTGTGAGCCACCGCGTCCAGCCAAATTGTACACTTTGCATGAGTGAACTCTGTGCGAGATAAATTGGAGGCAAATATGGACAACTCTCCCAAGGAAATTTGCTATTAACAGAAATAGAAATGGAACAGTTGTTTACGGGGAAACTGAGGTCAAGAGTGGGGGTCTTAAAAATGGGAGAGTAACAATATGTTCAGATGCTGATGGGAAAGGCTCCGAAGGGAAAGGAGAATTGACGGAGGATCAGGTGGAAAGAACTGCTGGAGTGAAGTCTTTGAGCAGACAAAGAGGACATAGGGTCTGGTGCCCTGATGGAAGAGGTTGACATTGGCTTGGAGCACAGACAGGTCACCCTCAGCAACAGGAAGAAGGTGGAGTGTATGGACACAGGGGCAAGTGAGTGGGAAGACGTGGAGATGGGGGCTCCAGCAAAAGTTTTCTTTTTTAACCCCTATTTTCTCAGTGAGATAGGAAGCCAGATAAGAGGCTGGGGGAGGAGGTGCTGGAGGTTTGAGGAGAAAAGGGATGTGTTACCTTTCTAAGTAGACGGGCCAGAGATAAAAGCACCATCTGCAGTACCTGACAGTGTGCGGCAGGTGGCAGGTGCTTCGTAAGTACCCGCGAGTGAGTTGAGTAACCCTTACGCCAACCCTGCCCCATGGGATTAATAATCCCTGTTTTCAAAAGAGGGAACCCCAGGTTCCAAGGAAGGAGAGTGTCTCGTCCAGGTTCAAACGGCTAGCACCCAGCACTGAGCCCAGCGTCCCCAATTCTCAATCATCCAGTCCCCTTAGTTCTCAAAAAGGAGGAGGCTGGGGGAAAATAAATAAAATTCTTTATTACATCCTGATCACACAGTAGAAATGGAGATTAAATAAGAACGAGAAGAAAGCAGGACCCTTTCCCCTCCACTCCTCACATCCCACACCCTGACCAATAAATACCCTCCCTAGAGACCCAGAAGTCCCAGTCCCAATATAGTCCAGACCGAAGAATCTTGGGCTGACCCCCTCGTTTTGCAGAGGAGGGAAACTGAGGCCCAGAGAACCACCCAGCAAGTTCGTGGCTTGGGGCCCTGCGGGTCTCCTCTGGCCTCCCTTGAAGACCCTTGAGGCGGCATCCCCGTGGCTGGACTCACACCTGGACGCGGTAGCCCCCGGTCCGCCGCCGGCAAAGCCTCCGCACGCCCACCCAGTACAGCGTCAACATGACTACCCAGTAGCCCACGTAGGCGCCGGCCCCCGCGGCCAAGTGGTAGGCCTCGGCTGCGCGGGAAGGGCCGCTCCAGTCGGCCCTGGCCTCGTGCGCCACGCTGCGGACCAGGCCCCCAAGCAGCAGCAGCGCCCAGAGCGCCAGGGGCAGCAGAGGGACGTAGTTAGCGGCCAGCTTCCGCCGGCCCGAGGTGCCCCAGCCACTCTGGTTCATGGTGACTAGCGCCAGGAACTTGGCAGGCAGGAGGCCACACATGTAGAGGGGAGCGTAGAGCGACAGCAGCACCATGCGCAGGCAGCCCCGCAGCCAGGCCGCGAAGGCCGCCTTGGCCAGTGCCACGCCCTGCACGCATAGCAGCACCCACAGCAGCGCCCACGGGCGGCCCGCGTAGAACAGACGCAGCACGGTGGCCGCCACGAAGAAAGGGAACAGGCCGGAGACCACCGCCTCGTAGGTCATCCACGCATGGTGCCGGTGCCACCAGAGCGCGTTGTACAGCCACTCACGGAAGTACGACTTGGACCAGCGTGTCTGCTGGCTCAGCCACCGCAGGAAGGACGAGGGCGTCTCTGAGTAGCAGCGGGACCTGGAGGTGTACCTGCACGGGGGCGAGGAATGAGGGCATCATCGCGTGCTGCCTGGGGCCTGGGCAGGATTCTGGACGCAGAAATGACCACTGTGGATGGCCACTGGGGGCGAGTTTCTTAACCTCTCTAGGCCTCAGTGTTTTCATGTGTAGAATAGGGTGGATAACGGTTCCTAGGCCTGGACGCGGTGGCTCACTCCTGTAATCCCAGCACTTTGGGAGGCTGAGGGATAAGGAGTTCAAGACCAGCCTGGGCAACATAGCAAGACCCCATCTCTACTAAATAAATAAATAAGCACCAATGGGCGGGATGCAATGGCTCATGCCTGTTATCCCAGCACTTTAGGAGGCTGAGATAGGGGGATCACTTGAGGCTAAGAGTTCGAGATCAGCCTAGGCAACATAGTGAGACCGCATCTCTAAAAAAAAAAAAAAAAAAAATTAGCCGGGCGTGGTGGCCTGTAGTCCCAGCTATTTGGGAGGCTGAGATGGGAGAATCACTTGAGCTCAGGAGTTTGAGGCTGCAGTGAGCCGTGATCATGCCTCTGCACTCCAGCCTGAGCCTGAGCAACACAGCAAGACTCTATCTAAAAAAAAAAAAAAAAAAAAAAAAAAAGGCTCTCATAAGACAAGGATACTGTAAGGATTGAATGAAGATTAAATGCCAAGTGCTTAGGACCAGTGGATAGTATTTGCTCAATAAATGTTAGCTACTACTGTTTTTACTATGACTAATACCATTACTATTGCTGTTACTAATATCATGTTGGTTACTGACACTATTACTAGTACTATCACTAACATATTACTAATACTACCATGCTTACTATTACTGGCAGGCCGTATAGTGAGGAGCAAGATGGGCGTGGTTGCTACCCAGGGTAGTCTACGTATTAGAACTTCTCAAGGGAACCATCAGGCCTCCTTCCTGTTTTGTGGCAGACATCATTAATCAATCCCTGCATGGTTTCCAGCCAAGCCCACACAAGACTAGAATCCTGGGCATTACTTGACAGTGTCCAGTCTCCTTCCCCTGTGTCATTTGGCATCCTCAGTGGCCTCCCTGCTTCCGATCTTGCCTTTTGTAGTCTGTACTCAAAACAGCTGCCAGAGGGACCCCATTACAACGTGTCACTTCTCTGCTTAAAACCCTCCCATAGCTCCCTCATCTTAGTCAGAGTCCTTAGACCTATAAGTCTTTCATGAGTGGACCCCTCCTTAACTCTCCATCCTACTCTCCTAATACTCCCCCAGTTCAGTGCTCCAGCCACACTATTCTCAGCCTTGAGCCCCATCCTACCGCAGGCACTCCACTTAACACTTCAGCCCCCACCCCAAAACTTCCTATCCACCCCCCTGCCTGGCATTATTTATCTCCATAACACATATCATGAACATACTGTATGTTCTACTTATTTATTTCTTGTGTGTCTCCCCAACTGATGTAATCAATTGGTGCCCTGTCTGCCTATTGCTGTATCCCCGCAGCTTAAACATTCTAGGCACCGAGTGAATATTTATTGAGTGAATTAATGCATGGATTCCCTTGGATTATCCCAAGTTCCCTCTGGGTCTTTCAGTGGACCTGACTTTGCAAAAATCACTCTCCCCTGAACTTCACTTGGTCTAGGTCATCCTCCCCTGAGTCTCATGGAATTACTTGTCTTCTCTTGAAGAACTTACTAGAGTTCAGGTGCTCCTCTTCTCTCACTTGATTCTTTCTCCACGGCTCTCTCACTAGTTAGATCCCACTCTATCCATTTGTCTCTTGCCCTTCCTACTTCACTCCCCACTGTGCTACCTTGGTCTCCATGGCAGAACCAACTCACCCTATCTCAATTCTAGGTGGAATTCTCTACCCTCACCTTGCCTGTCTTGGTAGAGTTCACTGCATTCCATGGTTCAATGCAAATGCCAGCCTTGTCCCTTATAGTATCTTCCCCTCTCCCCTAATATCTCACTTGGTAGAGTCCATTGGCTCAATGCAAATGGCCCCTCTGCCCATTATGGTATCCTCCTCTGTCTTCTAAAGTCTCACTTGATAGAGCCCATTGTCTGGTGAGTTACTTTGGATTTGGAGAACTCTCAGCATGCACACACGCTAGGATATTCACTGGCCTCCACACATACCCGACCACCTGGTCCCCTCAACTTACTTGGTAGCATAACCCATGCTGAGCATGCGGTTGGTGAGGTGCCGGTCGTCCCCAAAAGTACAGTGGGTGCCCAGGAACTTCTGGTTGTACCAGGCCTCAAGAAACTGCTGCAAGAGGTTGTTCCTATATAGGCCTGGGTGGAGGGGAGGTGTGAAAGAGTGTCAGCCTCTGCTGTCACCAACACCAACTCCAATGCTGTTTCCAGCCCCAACCCCACTCCAGTTCCAACCCCATCCTCAGTCATCATAATCTCAATCTCAGCACTATCTCCAATCCCATCTCCAGCCCCAATCCTGTCCTCAACCTCATACCCACTCCAACTTGCCTGTCATTGAACTATACCCACTGTGAGTGCAAATCTGCCCACCCCGGTCTCATCAGCAATCCCATATCCACTCTCAGCCCCATCCAAAACCCACTGCAACTTCAAACCTGGCTCCAACTCTGTCTTTGACTCCAAGCCTATCCCATCTTCTTCCCCAGCCCCAGCCCCAATCGTCATCCATATCCTTTCTCCAACCTCACTCCCCACACCAAACTCAGCTCGAGCCCAAGCAGCATCCTCACCGCCAGCTTCCAGTTTTATCCCGTCCCCAATTCCTGCCCTGCTGCATCTTTGTTCCCAACCCCAGTCACATCCTCAGCCCCATCCGGCTTCCCTTCTCCCTTTCCAGCCCATCCACGGCCCTCCCAATCCCTGCCCCTGCTTACCTAGAGGACCGCTGATGCAGGACACACAGTGGAAGTAGCTCTGACAAGCCCGCTCCACATTGAAGGCTACCCAATATCGCAGGCTGCTTAGGAAGCTGACCCAGGAGTCCAGAGGGTTAAGGATCCGCACGTCCCCACCAACAGCCCCTACCCGGGGGTCCTCGTCCAGTACCTGCACGAGCTCCAGCAGTGCCATGGGGTCCAACCTTGTGTCCGAGTCACAGACCTGTGAGGTGGAAGGGGCCAGGATCAGCACAGACCCCCGCATCAGGCTGATGCTTGAGAGGAGGGCACCAAGGGGTGCAATGCAGCTGGGGCACTCTGCAACCGATCTGAACGTCATTTTGAGGTTTTTTTAGTCATTTTCAATGTGTAATTGCAGTTTAACATGTACTCCAAGATGCACATCCTTGTATGAACATGAACAATAAGACATATACCATCTCCTCTGGTGTGTGAGTGAGACCCCTAACTTGCTACTAAGCAATAGAATATGGCAGAAGTTATGGGATATAACTGCCATGATTATATTACCTAATATGGAAATGGTGAATAAGTTTTGCAGTGTAATCAAGTCCCCAAATCTCTTGACTATAAGTTAATCAAAGGGAGATTATCCTGGGTGGGCCTGACCTAATCAGGAGAACCCTTTAAAAGCAGATCTAGAAGTCAGAGAGTCTCCTTGCTGGCCTTGAAGAGGCAAGCTACTGCTACCATGAGTTCTGTGGCTGCAAGAAAGTGAATTCTGTCAACCAACAAATACATAAGCTTGAAAGATAACCCCAAGCCTTAAAAAAGACCCAGCTCCAGCTGACACCTTGATTGCAACCTGGTGATATCCTGAAAAAAGGACCCAGTTGAGCTGTGCTGACTCTTGGCTCATAGAAACTATGAGATAATAAATGTGTTTTGTTCAAGCTGCCAAACATATGGTAACTTGTTATGCAGCAGTGGGAAACTAATATAATGCATTAGAATTGCTACACTAGGCCGGGTGTGGTGGCTCACACCTGTAATCCCAGCACTTTGGGAGGCTGAAGTGGGCAGATCACCTGAGGTCAGGAGTTTGAGACCAGCCTAGCCAACATGGTGAACCCTGTCTCTACAAAAATACAAAAATTAGCCGGGCATGTTGGCAAGTGCCTGTAATACCAGCTACTGGGGAGGTTGAGGTGGGAGAATCACTTGAACCCAGGTGGCGGAGGTTGCAGTGAGCCGAGATTGAACCATTGCACTCCAGCCTGGGCAAAAGAGTGAGATTTCACCTCAAAAAAAAAAAAAAAAAAAAGATTGCTACACCAAATGGGACGGATGAATGAGTAAATAAATGAAATTAATCTGTATATTGAATACATAGATAGATGGCTGAATGGATGAACAAAAGAATCTCAACAATGAAGGAGGGGAAAGGAAGGAGGGAAGAAGGAAAGAAGAAAGGGAACAAATCTCCACATTTAATAGATAAATGAATGAATAAATGAGTAAATGATCTCCATATTGGATGGATAGATGGCATATCCATGAGTGAGTGAGAAAAAGAATTTCTACACTGAATGAAGTAAGGAAGAACTTTTATTTATTTATTTATTTATTTGAGACGGAGTTTTGCTCTTGTTGCCCAGGCTGGACTGCAATGGTGGGATCTTGGCTCACCGCAACCTCCGCCTCCCGGGTTCAGAAGATTCTCCTGCCTCAGCTTCTCGAGTAGCTGGGATTATAGGCACTTGCCACCATGCTCGGGTAATTTTTGTATTTTAGTAGAGACAGGGTTTCACCATGTTGGCCAGGCTAGTCTAGAACTGGTGACCTCAGGTGATCCGCCCACCTCAGCCTCCCAAAGTGCCCGGCTGGAAGGGCTTAATTTTACATTGAATGGATGGATAACTGAGTCAGTGGATGAATGGATGAATGAACAAATGAATCTCTATATTGAATGGATGGATAGACGAATGGATGAGTCAAGAATGAGTGAAATTGTCTCTTCCTGGAATGCGTAGGTGAATGAAGAAAGGAAAGAATGCCTCTACACTGAATGGATAAATGAATGAATAAATGAACGAATGATCTCCATATTGGATAAAGGGATAGATGGATGGATGAAAGAATGAGTGAAGGAAAGAATCTCTCCACTGCATGGATGAATGAATAAAGAAAGGGAGAGAGTCATTCAAATCTGTACATTGAAGGAAAGACCCCAGGAAAGTGGGATTCGGGTGTTCGGGTCACGAGTCGGCTGAAGGCGCCTCTACTCACCTGAACGTAGTCCACCGAGTCTCCGAGCGCCTTGAAGGCCGTGTACATGACCTCGCGCTTGCCGCCCCAGCGCTGCGCCACGCACACGCACCTGCGAGTCCTCACCAGCGCCTCCACCGCCAGCCGCCCGGGATCCTCCGCCTCCACCTCCCGGTAGGCTCCGGCGCCCACTGCGCCCGCCGCCGCGGGTTCCCAGGGCTGGTGGTAGTTGCCGTCCCACACGTACGTGGCGGGGTCCTCGTCAGCGAAGACCTCCCGGAACATGTCGACCATGTAGAGGTCCTCGGCGCGGTTGCCATCCACCACCATGAGGACGCGCAGCCGCGCACGCGGGTACAGCAGGGCGCGGGCGGACGCCAGGCACTGGCGCAGGTACGCGGGGTCCTCCTGGTAGGCGGAGATGGTCAGCGCCACGCTGCGCGCGGTGGCTGCATCCAGGGGCCCCCGCGCCGCCGCGCGCCGCGCCGCCGCCGCCACCCGCCGGTGCTCCAGGTACGCGAAGAGGCTCTGCGCCACCAGGTGCGCTGAAAGGAAGGCCCCGTAGAGGCCGAAGGCCAGGAGGCCGTAGCGATCGGAGGCCAGCGGCACCCCGGCGGCGTAGGCCCAGGTCATGAGGCCCAGGATGAGCAGGGCGAAGGCGATGGTCAGCACCCTCCGGGCCAGGCCGGAGCAGCGGCGGGCTGCAGGAGTGGGCTTGGGCGCGTCCTGCTGGGAGCGAGAGGGGAAAGGAAGGGGCATGAGTCCCAGGGGCATGAGCCTCCTCCGACAGAAGATTACAAAATCCCTTCCTTCCTTCCTTCTTTCCTTCCTTCCTTCCTTCCTTCCTTCCTTCCTTCCTTCCTTCCTTCCTTCCCACCTTCCCTTCCCCTCCCCTCCCTCCCTTTCTCCCTTCCTCCGTCCTTCCTTCTCTTTCTTTATCTCTCTCTTTCTGTGTCTGTCTCGCTGTCTGTCTCTCACTCTCTCTCTCTCTCTCTCTCTCTCGCTCTCCCTTTCTCTCTCTCCTTTCGTTTTTTTTTACTTTTGAGACAGGGTCTCACTCCAGCCTAGTGTCGCCATCTGGGCTCACTGCAGCCTCAGCTTCCCGAGCTCAGGCTCAGCCTCCCACCTCAGCCTCCCGAGTAGCTGGGACTACAAAGCGTGTGCCACAGCTCCTGGCAAATTTTTAAATTTTTGGTAGAGCCGGGGGTCTCCCTACATTACCTAGGCTGGTCTGGAACCCCTAGGCTCCAGTGACATGCCTGCCCCGGCCTCCCTAAGTGCTGGGGTTACAGGCATGAGCTACCTCGCCAGGCCCAAAATTATTTTCATTAACGAAAATAATTGGAGCAAATAGCTATCTAGGCTTCATGCTGATTAGATTCCTTCTTTTCATTATTATTTATTTATTTTTATAGACAGGGTCTTGCTCTGTCGCCCAGGCTGGGGTGCAGTGGCACCATCATAGTTCACTGTAGCTTCTAACTCCTAGGCTCTGGCGATCCTCTCACCTCAGCCTCCTAAGTAGCTAGGACAACAAGGCTGGAGTCACAATGCCTTGCTAATTAAAAAAAAAAAAAAAATTAGAGGAGAGGTCTCACTATGTCACCCCAGTCTCCCAAAGTGCTATGAATACAGGCATGAGCCACCAAGCCCAGCCTGATTTTGTTCCTTCCAATACAACTTTTTTCCACGTTTTGAAATCTCTTAAATCCGTGAGGATGATTGCATGCGATGGAGTGTCACAATTTAATTACTAGGGCGTTTTCCTCCTCTTTCTTAGTGGCACATACAATGAGGATTTATCTCCCAATCAAAGGTTTCTTAGGGTTGAGACAGTAATAATAATAACACGTACTAAAAAACCAAAATGCTATGTACCAGTCCCTGCTCTAAGCCTTTAAGATGAATGAATTTATTTTAATCTTTACAACAGCGCTGTAAGGTAGGTACTGTTATTATTATCCCCATTCTACAGATGAGGCAACTGAGTCACACAGAGGTTCAGCAATTTGCCCAAGGTCATCCCTGGAAAGCAGAGGAGCCTGGATTTGAACCCTAGGAATCGAATCGCTAAACCTCAACCTTTAGCCCTCAGGAGAGCCCTAGGGGACAAATAGTGCTTGCTGCCACCATGCAGGTGGCCAAACTGAGGACTGATTGGCCAGAAGGAGTGGCTTGCACAAGATCAGCAGCCCACGGTGGAGGACTCTTCTCTCTGACTTTCCAGAGGCATAGCCTGGTTCTCCTTTTCCACTGCCCAACTCCCCAGCAGAACCAGGTGCCCCAGTAAATCTTGCTGGAAGAGCCGAGAATCAGAGGAAAAAGTACTTTCTGTGTGCCAGACACTACTGTACAACAACCTTTATATATATATATATAAATTTTTTTTAATTGAGACAGGGAGCCAGACACTGTGGCTCACGCCTGTAATACCAGCACTTTGGGAGGCAGAGGCGGGTGGATCACCTGAGGTCAGGAGTTCGAGATGAGCCTGGCTAACATGGTGAAACCAAAACACAAAAATTAGACAGGCTTGGTGGTGCACGACTGTAGTCTCAGCTCCTCAGAAGGCTAAGGCAGGAGAATTGCTTGAACCCCTGAGGTGGAGGTTGCAGTGAGCCAAGATGGCACCACTACACTTCAGCCTGGGTGACAGTGCGAGACTCCATCTCGAAATAATAATAATAATAATAATAATAATTAAGACAGGGTCTTGCTCTGTTGCTCAGGCTGGTCTTGAACTCCCAGGCTCGAGCGATCCTCCTGCCTTGGCCTCCTAAAGCGCTGGGATTATAGGCGTGAGCTACTGCACCCGGTCTCTACAACAACCTTATAAGGCAGATACCTTTACTGTCTTCTGTTACAGATGAGGAAACAGACACTGAGAGGCAAATACTTTTACCCAAGGTCACTCAGGTAATAAGCAGAGTTTCGAAGTAAAACTCAGGCAGTCTGGCTCTGGCGTCCCCTCTACGCTAAACTGCCTCCTATGCCACCAGTTCCTGCCTCATAGGCTTACTGTGGGTTATTTAAATGCGTCATTAAGATGTAGATCTTTGTGTCCAATACAGGTGTCACCAGCCACATGTATCTACCGAGTACTTGAAATGCAGCCAGTATCACCGAGGAACTGAGTTTTACATTTTATTTAATTTTAATTCATTTAAATTTAAAAACTCTTACTTGATTCAGTTATTGGAAAGCTTTTAAATATGTCTGGAACAAGTTGCATCTACGATGCCCCTTTTATAACTGTAAATTTTATAAAATCTAAACACGGATTAGGTATTTCCAATGAAAAGGTAGCATCTAAGTGAGAAGTGCTATGAACACACTGGATTTTGAAGCCCAAGTCTGGGGAAAAGAAAGTAAAATAGCTCATTAACATTTATGTATTGATTACATATTGAAATGATCGTGTCTTATACGTAGCAGGGGTCAGCAGTCTAAGACCTGCCACAGCCTGCAGGCTAAGAATTTTTGTGTGTGTTTTTAGATGGCTTTTGAAAGCCAAAAGAAGAATAGTAGTTTGTGGAGCACGAAAAATATGAAATTCAAATTTCAGTGTCCTTAAAGGAAGTTTTATTTGCACACAACCACATTCATTTGTTTATACATCATCTGTGGCTGATTCTACATTTACAGCATCGAAGTTGAGTACTTTCAAGAGACCAGATGGCCCCCAAAAGCCTCAAATATTTAATATTGGGCCCTTTATTTAAGAAAATGTGCTGGCCCCTGACACTGGGTTAAATAAAAATATATCATTAAAATTAATTTCACCTGTTTGTTTTTACTTTTTCAAATGTGGCCACAAGAAAATTTTAAATTAGATATTGTGGTTTTTGTTACATTTCTAGAGGACAAAGCTGAGGTATAGCTTTTAAACTCTCAACATTAAACGTTATTCTTTCTTCTCAAATCCCCCTTCTCTCTTCCTTTGCCTCAAACCTGGCCTTGTCTGAGTTCCTAAGGGTGGCCCAATTCATGCTGGGGATCCAGAGAGTTGATTCCAGAAACACAGATGAACACACGTGTAGACACACTCCCGCACACGTGAACTCACACATGATGAGTGACACACAGAATGAAATTACTCGTGTTCTACAGGATGACCCAAGACACCCACTCAGGCTAAACACAGCGATCCCGTGACCCCCACCGACGGCCACACAGGTGAACCTGCAGACACACGCCCCTCGGCAGGAAAAAGCAACACCAGCAACGGATGCCCACGTGGCCACAAACACACAGAGCCCCAAATGAGAGTCTGGGGCAATGGGACGCACAGGGAAGATTTCAAGAGAAATAGTAGGTGACTGTCAAGCTGATACTGAACCAGATGAAATTGCTACTCTCCCAAGTTTAGAGTGGCTCAGTATCGGCGATTTCATTTGGTTCAACTTAATAGCTGTTGAACGCATGAAACAGAAATCCATTCCCACGTGCCACAGGCAAATCCAACTCTTTCTCACTCAGTCTCTTTCACTCACTCACTGTCTCACTCCCTCTTTCTCTCTGCCTCCCAGGAAACATAGACATACACAAGTTTATAGCAAGATACGCAGACACAGAAATATGGACATGGCACATCTCACCTACATGTACTTGGGATGGCTGCTCACACAGGGCAATGTATACACAGACCTGCATACTCAGCCTCACATGCTCACTGTCCCCTACACACATAACGGTCACTGTCACGCACATGGATACACACATGAAATCATGCACACACAGTTCCCCAACACACGTGGTCACACATATGGCAGTAGTTTTCCCCACATGGCTGTACACACACACACACACATACACACACACACACAACCTGTCTCATCGCAGTGGGTCTGGCCGGGCTCTCTCTTCTCTCCGGCTCGCTCTCCCAGCCTCTCTGTGGCCAGAGAGCTGGAGGGGGTTCATTTGAAGACCAGCACAGGCGGGGGCGGGAGCAAGCGCTGACGTCAGTCAGGCTAAGCTGGGCCAGGGGCTCTGAGGTCACGGCCCAGCCGGGCAGCTCCACCCGCTTCCCGCTATTACTCCCACCCCCCTCAGCCAGACGGGCCTCCCTTCCCAGGCCCCCATGTCTACGCGCGCCCCTCCTCTAGTCCTCTCTGCCATCGCTCCCCCTCCTCTCCCTCTCTCCTCTATGTCTTCTTCTCTCTTCCTCCCCCCTCTTGTCCCTTGCCTCCCCTGATTTTTCTCTTCCACCTCGCTTGCCTTTTGGGGATTCCCCTCATCCCCCTCATCCCCTATCCCTGTATTTCCCTCCATCCCTTCCTTTCTCCCCAACCCACTATTTCTCCTCATCTCTGTCTTGGTACCCTCATCTCTCTCCCCATTACCACATTTCTCCAAGTTTCTGTCTTTCTCTCCATCCCTTTCTTCCTCTCCACTTCTCTTGCCTCCTCTCACCCTCATTTCTTTCTCTTCTTGCTTTAAAGCTCTCCCCACCTCCCCCTTCTCACCTTCCCCAGTCACCCCCTCCCTGCCTCTCCCCACAGCCGCCTCTCCTGTCCCCAGAATCCATCTCTGGGTTGGGCCCCCCAGGGACATGTCTCAGCAACTGGTAGATGGAATGAAACACACACACGTGCGTGCTGTGGGTGTGCCTGTGTGTACGCTGGCCCGAGGCACGGCCGCCTGGAACCGGAGCTGTGAGTGAACGTCTGTCCATTCAGCGCCTAACTGACGTGGGTCTGCGTGTGTGCACCAGGGTCTGGGGTGGAGAGCTGGGGCACTGGGATTTGTATCCCCAGGGACTGAGGGATGAACACAGAGAGTTGTCAGTCAGCTGCCCCTGGGGAGCCAGCCAGGGTCTGCCAGTGCTCTCACCCATCAGGGAAACTGAGTCAGAGGAAGGGTGGAAAAGAGATGCGGGACCTGGGGTCCCCGGACCCCAGCCCCTCAGGACCAGATCTGTGATAAATGTCTGTTTACATGCCCTTCTTTCCATGAATTTAAAAAAAAACTATCTGTATCTAATTCTGTTCTTCTCTCTGCTCCTCTTACTGTGAACTCTTGATGTCTCACTTTCTGCCTTGGTAGCTGCCTCGTTCTTTTCTCCCTGCCTGTGACTCCAACGACCTTTGGTGTCTGGCACGGGCCAGCTCCAGGACAGACTGAAAGACATGGAGCAGCAGAGAGAAATTCCCCCATCCTTCTCTCTCCTCGTCTGTGTCTCCCTGAGTCTCTGTCATTTTGTTTCTGTCTCCCCATCTCTGTTTCTCGGTCCATCTATCTGGGTCTCTGCCTCTGTGTATT
Organism: Nomascus leucogenys; assembly: GCF_006542625.1. Taxonomy (NCBI): domain Eukaryota; kingdom Metazoa; phylum Chordata; class Mammalia; order Primates; family Hylobatidae; genus Nomascus; species Nomascus leucogenys. The sequence goes on from NC_044390.1 coordinate 65,879,547, forward strand.
CCTGTCTGTTTCTCCCCTCATCCCCCCTCACAACCATTCTCTCTCTGTTTTTACCCGGGAGTGTCTGTCCCTTTGCATTTCTGAACTCTCCCTGACTTTCTTCTTGTGTGGCTCTCTCTCTTTCTGAGTGCCTCTCCCTGACTTTCTCACTGTGTGTCCATGTGTGTGTGTCTCTTTCTCTCTGTCTCTTTTTCCCTCTATCTCCCTCTCTAGCTCTGTCTCTATCCTCCCTCCGTCTCTCTGCATCCCCATCTCTTTTTTTTTTTTTTTTTTTTGAGACACAGTCTCACTCTGTCACCCAGGCTGGAGTGCAGTGGTGTGATCTCGGCTCACTGCAACCTCCACCTCCCGGGTTCAAGCGATTCTCCTGCCTCAGCCTCCCGAGTAGCTGGAACTACAAGCGCGCACCACCACACCAGGCTAATTTTTTGTATTTTTAGTAGAAATGGGGTTTCACTGTGTTGGCCAGGCTGGTCTCCAACTCCTGACCTCAAGTGATCCATCTGCCTTGGCCTTCCAAAGTGTTGGGATTACAGGCATGAGCCACCGCACCTATCTCTTTGTAAGGCTCTATCTCTGTATGTGTTTTTCTCTCTCTCTCTCTCATTCAGTTTCTCTCCATTTCTCTGTTTCTACATCTTCATCTTTCCCTGCAGTTCCATCTCTTCCAGCCCGTCCCGGAGCTGTCCCCTGCCAGACACCAAGTCCTCAAACCCTGGGGTTTTCCCGAGGAGGCTGCGCCAGGCCAAGCCTCTGCCTGGGCCTGTCAGGGAGAAGGTGCATTCCCAAGGAGCCCGAACGCCCCGCCCACCCACCAGGGCGGGCCGGGCTGTGTCTGACGCTGCTGCCGGGAGCCGGGCCGCCTGGTGTCTGGCTGTGTCAGGATGATGGGTCCTCAGATGATCTGAGGCCAGCCCAGAGCAGAAGGGGAGGGTGAGTCCTCCGCCCAGTGGGAGGGGGCAGCGCAGGCTCCTCCCCAGAAGTGGGGCATTTGGCTGCCCAGCCCCCACCCCGCCCTGCTCGGGTGGAGCAGCTGTATAAAACCAGATGTTTCTAAAACCAGAGTGCGGATGAGGAAGGATAACCAGGACTTTAATCCTCAAAGGTTCCCTCCTCTAAGACCCAGGAGTCCAGGTTCCCAGCCCCCTCCTCCTTCAGACCCGAGAGTCCAGACCCCAGCCCTTCCTCTCTCAGGCCCAGGAGTCCAGGTTCCCATGCCCCTCCTCCCTGAGACCCAGGAGCCCAGGACCCCAGCCCTCCTCCCGCAGACCCAGACATCCGAGTTCCCAGTCCCCTCCAAGTCAGACCCAGGAGCCCAGACCCCCAGCCCCTCCTCCTTCAGACCCAGGAGTCCAGACCCCCAGCCCCACCTCCCTCAGACCCAGGAGCCCAGACACCCAGCCCCTCCTCCCTCAGACCCAGGAGTCCAGACCCCCAGCCCCACCTCCCTCAGACCCAGGAGCCCAGACCCCCAGCCCCTCCTCCCTCAGACCCAGGAGCCCAGACCCCCAGCCCCACCTCCCTCAGACCCAGGAGTCCAGACCCCCAGCCCCACCTCCCTCAGACCCAGGAGCCCAGACACCCAGCCCCTCCTCCTTCAGACCCAGGAGTACAGGTTCAGAGTTCCTCCTCCCTCAGATCCAGGGTTCCAGACTCCCAGCCTCTCCTCCCTCAGACCCAGGAGTCCAGGCCCCCAGCCCCTCCTCCCTCAGACCCAGGAGTCCAGACACCCAGCCCCTCCTCCCTCAGACCCAGGAGTCCAGGCTCCATCCCCTCCTCCCTCAGACCCAGGAGTGCAGGCCCTCAGCCCCTCCTCCCTCAGACCCAGGAGTCTCAACTCCCAGTTTCCTTATCCCTTAGACCTACATGTCCAGTCCCCAGAATTTCTTGCAGGAAGAGATGACCAAGGCTGGAAGCAGCCCAGACAAGTGCTGAAAGACAGGGAGCAGTGAAGCTGGACACTCCCACAGGAGGCCGGGGCTGGTGGTGGAGGGACAGGTAGGGACCCCGCACCCCTCGCTAATACCCATGGCTCCTGGAAACCCCCACTCCTGTGGTGGCTGCTCTCCAGTCCCTGCCCTGGGTCCACAGTGGCCTTCCCAGCATTTCAGCCATCATCAGGAAACCTCAGGGTACAGCTTACAGAATACCTGGACAGAAGGAGCGCAGGGTGGGAGAGGTAAGGCAAAAATGGAGCAAAGGCAGAAGAGAGAACGTTCATTCATTTTGGGGACATCTCCTGAGCCCTGGTGGACAGGGCTGGGCTGGGCGATGCCGGGTACACAGAGATGACTCAGCCCTGGGCCCTGCCCTTGGGGAGATGCCAGTCTGGTGGAGAAGACAGCTGTGTAAACAGAGGGCCACAAAATAGTGCAAGGATGCACCAACCCAGCCCAAGAGTCAGGGAGGGCTTCCTGGAGGAGGCGATGCTGGCTGATGAGGCGTTAGCCGTGGTCAGGGTGGGGGTGGAAGGTGGGGCAAGAAAGGGGCATCCGAGACAAGAAATGGTGTGGCCAGTCAAAAAAGTAAGGGCGGATTGATGCTGTGGAGCACGAAGGGTGAAACAAGGGGCTGGGGGGTTGCAGGGTCCCTAGTGAGGTCCACCCATTTGGGTTTAAAAAAAATTTTTTGGCCAGGCACAGTGGCTCGTGCCTGTAATCCCAGCACTTTGGGAGGCCAAGGCGGGCAGATCACTTGAGGTCAGGAGTTTGAGACCAGCCTGTCCAAAATGGTGAAACCCCGTCTATACTAAAAATACAAAAGTTAGCCGGGTGTGGTGGCGTGTACCTGTAATCCCAGCTACTCAGGAGACTGAGGTGGGAGAGTCACTTGAATGGGAGGCGGAGGTTTCAGTGAATGAAGATTTCGCCACTGCACTCCAGCCTCCCGTCTCAAAAAAAAAATTGTTTTTTAACTAAGTAACATACATATTTATGGTATACAACATGACGTTTGCTATATACATATATGTATTCGTTGTGAAATGGCTAAATCAAGCTATTTAACATGTGCAACGTGTCAGGTTTTGAATGCAGGAATCAGACACTAGGACTTTGCTCTGGTGGCGATGGGGAGCCGTGGAAGGGCTGTGAGCAAGGGACGGGCAGGATCAGCTCTTTGTCTGAGTAAGGGACAAACTGGAGGGAGAGGCAGGGGGCTCTGGGCCAGGAGAGCATTAGAACAAATACCTAATGCATGCTGGGGGGTGGGGTTGCATCAGAGATCCCTGGGGCTTTTCCAGGCTAGAGAGGAAGTGTGAGTGAGGTTGGGCAGAGGTGCAGGACCCCGAGGAGCCAGGACCAAGAAGACTGGGAGGTGGACACAGACACGGCAGGCTAACTTGCCAAGCCCCTAACCTCAGCTAGTTCTGGCTACAGTTGCTCATTGCTTTGCTCCATCTCAGGCAGGTACCTACTGGGGAACCAGTGAGGGCAAGGGGCCCCTGGGCAGTAACCCAAAGAGATCCTTGTTTTATTAAATGCTTGAATCCAGGTAGATGATTTCTTTGCTAGGTGTCCTGGGTTGGGAAGGGAAATGCACATTGTGGGGATCTAGATACCGAGAGACAGAGGAGAAAAGGGGGGAGGGAGAGGAATGAAAGACAGAAGCTGGCTTCCGCTACCATCTATTCAACAGTGAAACCTGCCCTACCCCTGGATTCCTGACCCCCTTTACTCTCTTCTGGTTTTTCTTTTTCTTTTTCCCCATAGCATTGGTCCCCTTCCTATATAACGTATAACTTGCATATGGTACGTTTAGTATCTTTTTTGTATAATGTGTGTCTTCCTGGTTCGAATGCAAGCTCTAGACAGGCAGCTGTCTTTATCTGGCTTGTTCATGGCTCATTCCTCAGAGCCTGGGCCTGTGTCTAGTACCTGGTAGGTGCTCAACAAATATGTGTTGAACCAATGTGTGAGGTCAGGATAGAAAGTCAGATTGGTAGATGGAGAGGGGAAAGAAAAAGAAGAGCAGCCGGGTGTGGTGGCTCACGCCTGTAATCCCAGCACTTTGGGAGGCCAAGGCAGGTGGAGCACTTGAGGTCAGGAGTTCAAGACTAGCCTAGATGACATGGTGAAACCCCGTCTCTACTAAAAATACAAAAATTAGATGGGCGTGGTGGTGCACGCCTGTAGTCCCAGCTACTCAGGAGGCTGAGGCAGGAGAATCGCTTGAACCCAGGAGGCGGAGTTTGCAATGAGCCGAGATCACGCCACTGCACTTCTGCCTAGGTGACAAAGCAACTCTATCTGGGGAAAAAAAAAAAAACGGAGAGGAAGGAAGGCGGGGAAGGAAAGATGAGGGAAGAAGGAGGAAGGAGAGGAGGAAGGAGGGAAAGAGAGAAGGAGGGGGAGGAAGGTCAGAAGAGGAGGAGGAGATTGGAGGAAGGAGAGAGAGAGGGAAGGATAGGGAAGAGGGGGAGGAGAGAAGTTGGGGAGAGAGGGCCTAGCAGCTGGGACCCCCACCCCACTCCTACATAATAGTTCTATGGACACCACTCAGAGTGGCCAGTCCTGGGACTATGGGTTAAGGAGCTCTGAGGAGGTGGGACCTTAGACAAAAAAGACTCCAGGATCAGCAAAGACCCTACGTCTGTAAAGAGACTGCCTCTGGACTTCCAGGAACTCAGAGCCTTGGATGGGCTGGAGTTAGACGGGACCTTTTCTCCCCCACACACATATTCTGGGAAACCCCTAGGCTTCTATGATTCTGCTGAAATCCAGGGAGGGAGGGAGGGAGCCTAGCCAGCAATTATGACTGTACATCCACCTTCTGCCTCCAGCCAGTGCCTCTGGGAGAAACTGTAGGACTTCCAGAGCTGGGAGGAGGGAGAGAAAGGCCTGGAGGGGGAGAGCCCTGCCTGTATCCAGTTGAAGGCACTTTCTACCCCAGCACCCACCATCTCTCCTGCCGCTTTCCCTGGAGAGAAACAGAGACAGTAAGAGCCAGACAGAGGGAGAGGGAGGGAGGGGCTTCCTTTTGCAAAAGCTGTTTATCCTTTCCAGGGAAGCAAGAGAGGAGAAGACCCATTTTCCAGATAGGGAAACTGAGGCACAAGAAGAGTAGTTTCCTGGGACAAGTGATACAGCACACAGGTAGCATGGCTGGGTAACAGAAGTCAGGTGGTAGGCATTAAGTCACTAGACTATACCCTGCCAGTCACAGAGGAAGGAGGAGCTGGGGGCTTAGACTAAGATCTGAGAGCCTGGATTCCTGGGTCTGAGGGAGGAGCGGCTGGGATCTGAACTCCCTGGTCTGAGGAAGGAGGGGCTGGACCTGGACTCCTGGATCTGAGGGAGGAGGGCCTGGGACCTGGACTTCTGGGTCTGAGGGAGGAGGGGCTGGGGGCCTAGACTCTGGGGTCTGAGGGAGAAGGGGCTGGACCTGGACTCCTGGGTCTGAGGGAGGAGAGGCTGGGACCTGGACTTCTGGGTCTGAGGGAGGAGGGGCTGGGGGCCTAGACTCTGGGGTCTGAGGGAGAAGGGGCTGGACCTGGACTCCTGGGTCTGAGGGAGGAGGGGGTGGGGGGCTGGCATCCAGTGGGTTCAAGATGAGGCCTGGACCCCTAGATTCTCAGCTCTACTGTGTTCTGAGCTTTGGGGGAATCTGCCCCGATATTCACATAGGTTCTTTTCTATTTTCCTTAAGCATCGACCAGCTTGAGAAATAAAGGGACAGAGTACAAAAGAGAGAAATGTTAAAGCTGGGCATCCGGGGGAGACATCACATGTTGGTAGGTTCCGTGATGCCCCACAAGCCACAAAAACCAGCAAGTTTTTATTAGGGATTTTCAAAAGGGGAGGGAGTGTGCAAATAGGTGTGGGTCACAGACATCAAGTACTTTACAAGGTAATAGAGTATCACAAGGCAAGTGGAGGCAGGGGGAGATCACAGGACCACAGGACCAAGGCGAAATTAAAATTGCTAATGAAGTTTCAGGCACCATTGTCATTGATAACATCTTATCAGGAGACAGGGTTTTGAGATCAACCGGTCTGACCAAAATTTATTAGGAGGGAATTTCCTCTTCCTAATAAGCCTGGGGGTGCTATGGGAGACTGGAGTCTATTTCACCCCTGCAGTCTCGACCATAAGAGACAGGCGCACCTGAGGGGGCTGTTTATAAGCCTACACCTCCAGGCGTGTATTCTCTTTCCCAGGGGTGTTCCATGCTGAGAAAAATAATTCAGCAATATTTCTCCCATTTCCTTTTGAAAGAAGAGAAATATGGCTCTGTTCTGCCCAGCTCACCAGCGGTCAGAATTTAAGGTTATCTCTCTTATTCCCTGAACAATTGCTGTTATCCTGTTCTTTTTTCAAGGTGCCCACATTTCATATTGCTCAAACACACATGCTCTACAATTTGTGCAGTTAATGCAATTATCACATGGTCCTGAGGCGATATACATCCTCCTCAGCTGACAGGATTAAGAGATTAAAGTAAAGACAGGCATAGGAAATCACAAGGGTATTGATTGGGGAAGTGATAAGTGTCCATGAAATCTTTACAATTTATGTTTAGAGATTGCAGTAAAGACAGGCATAAGAAATTACCAAAGTATTAATTTGGGGAACTAATAAATGTCCATGAAATCTTCACAATCTACGTTCTTCTGCCATGGCTTCAGCCGGTCCCTCCATTTGGGGTCCCTGACTTCCTGCAACACTGAGCCCTGACAGAAAACTTCCCAAGTCCAGGTTCCTCTTGCACATGTGGTTTAGCTCTGCGGGTTACCCCCTCCTCGCTGCAAGTTCCCATTGTCCACCTTGCCTCCTGCATTGGCCTCCACCACAGTCAGGGCAGAAGAGTCTCTGTAGGACAAACACAGCAATCAGATTCAGAAAATAGATCCAAAGATGGGGATCCAGGGCCCAGGGCTGGTGGCCTGGACCTCTGGGGCCGCCAGGGAGGAGTGGGTTTGAAAGAAAACCCTGGGCTGGGTGTGGTGGCTCATGCCTGTAATCTCAGCACTTTGAGAAGCTGAAGCAGGCGGATCATGTGAGGTCAGGAGTTGGAGGCCAGCCTGGCCAACATGATGAAATCCCGCCTCTACCAAAAATACAAAAATTAGCTGGGTGTGGTGGTGGGCGCCTGTAATCCCAGCTACTAGGGAGGCTGAGGCAGGAGAATCGCTTGAACCCGGGAGCTGGAGGTGGGAGCAAGCCAAGATCACGCCACTGCACTCCAGCCTGGGGGACAGAGTGAAACTGTGTCTCGAAAAACATGAATAAATGAAAGAAGGCCCTGTTTCTCCACTCCACACTTCTGAAACCAAAGAGGCGGGGCTGCATTCCCACCAACAATCAGTTCTCCAGCTCTCTGGACAGCAAATGCATGTGTAACAATTCACTTCAGTTCTAACACTAACTCCCTGGAGTTAGCACAGCCCCCACAGGTTGAGGGCTCAGTCCCACGGGAGTGCCCCCTACTTCACATACCAGTCACAGGCACTGGGACCGCAGAGTACCCACACTTCTGACTTGGCTACAAATCAGGGGTCCCACAACCCCTTCCTGACATTCCATAATTTGCTATCACAGCTCACAGAACTCAGGGGGGTGCTTTACTTCCATGTACCAGTTTATTATAAGGAGTATTATAAAGGTTAGAGGTGAGTGGCCAGATGAGGGGGAACATAAGGTGAGGTCCAGAAGGGTTCTAAGTGCGAGAGCTTCTGTCTGCAATGGCGCCATGTGGACGTCTTCATCAACCTGGAACCACTCCGAACCCCATTGTTTAGGGTTTTTGTGGATGTTCCTTTACCTGGGCATTGTTAACAGAAAAACCAAACTCTATAAAGTATCTTATTTTATTTATTTTTATTTATTTATTAATTTTTGGAGTCAAGATCTCACTCTGGAGTACAGTGGCACAATCATGGCTCACTGCAGCCTCGACCTTCTGGGCTTAGGTGCTCCTCCCACCTCAGTTTCTTGCGTAGTTGGGGCTACAGGCGTGTGCCACCACACCCAGCTACTTTTTAAATTTTTAAGTGATCCTCCCGCCTCAGCTTCCCAAAGTGCTGGGATTTTTGGCGTGAGCCACCACACCTGGACTCTGTAAAATATTTTAAAGAAGTTTATGCTGGGACAATTTCAGTGACTGTGGTGTGCCCAAGGTTGGCCAGATTAAGTTTGGTTTGATGTTGCAGCCGTAAAAAAGAATGAGTTCATGTCCTTTGCAGGGACATGGATGAAGCTGGAAGCTATCATTTTCAGCAAAGTAACACAGGAACAGAAAATCAAAGACCGCATGTTCTCACTCATGCGATCATGAGTTGAACAACGAGAACACATGGACACAGGGAGGGGAACATCGCCCACCGGAGCCTGTCGAGGGAGGTGGGGTGGGAGATAAGGGAGGGAGAGCGTTAGGACAAATACCTAATGCATGCAGGGCTTAAAACCTAGATGATGGTGCAGCAAACCACCATGGCACACGTATACCTATGTAACAAACCTGCACATTCTGCCCATGTATCCCAGAACTTAAAGTAAAAATTGATTTGATGCATTTTAGGGAGAAAGGAGTTACAGGCAAAGTCGTAAATCAATACATGGAAGACATACATTGGTTTGGCCTGAAAAGGCAGAATATCTTGAAGAGGGGCGGGCTTACAGGTTACAGATGGATTCAGGGATTCTTTAATTTGCAGTTAGTTAAAGGAATAAGGTCTGCTTAAAACCTGGAGTCTGCAAAACCTGGAGTCTGCAAAAAAGAATGTTTTAAGATAAGGATGTGGTGTAGCAAGATTGATGGCCCTTAGAAGTGACTTAACACTTGCCTTAGGTCTTGCATGTAATTTGGTATCTTATCATCACAAAGAGTCTGTTTTGTCAATCTTATGACGTCTATTTTAACTATAATGCTTGTCTTCTGTGTTCCTAAACTCCAAAAGGGAAGGGGCATAAGAAGGCGTGTCCCACCTCCCTTGAAGTCACAGCCAGGAACTCAGTTTTTAGGTTTCTCTGGGATCCCTTTGGCTAAGAAAGGGTCTTTTTGAGTCAGTGGTGGTGGTGGTGGTGGTGAGCGGGGTGGAGGGAGGGCCTTAGGATTTTATTTTTATTTTACAGCATGATTGATTAAATCATCAGCCACTGGTGATTAGTCAATCTCCAGCCCCTCTCCCCTCTTGGAATTTGGGGCATGAGGCTAAAAATTCCACTGGGATCACAGGGTTCATCTCTCTGGCAACCATCCCCGATCTGCCCAGATCCTCCTCATTAGCTCATAAACTCATCAACTCAGGTATGGCTGATAGGGGCTAATTACGAATAACAAAATATGCTCTTCTCATCTCACTCAGGAAGTTACAAGAATTTTAGGAGCTCTGTGCTAGAAATTAGGGGCAGAAAACAAATATATATTTATTTATTTTTAGACAAGTTTTCACTCTGTGGCCCAGGCTAGAATGCAGTGGTGCAGTCACTGTTCACTGCAGCCTCAACCTCCCAGGCTCAAGCGATCCTCCCACCTTAGCCTCCTGAGTAGCTGAAAATAAAGGCTGTGCCATTGTGCCCAGCTAGTTTTATTATTTTTTGTAGAGACAGGAGCTCACTATATTGCCCAGGCTGGTCTCAAACTCCTAGCCCCAAGTGATTCTCCCACCTTGACCTCCCAAAGTACTGGGATTACAGGTGTAAGCCACCTCACCTGGCCCAAATATATATTTATTTATTTATTTATTTGTTTTTTTTTGAGACAGAGTCTTGCTGTATCATCCTGGCTGGAGTGCAGTGGCTCAATCTCGGCTCACTGCAACCTCCACCTCCCAGGTTCAAGCAATTCTCCTGCCTCAGCCTCCTGAGTAGACAGGACTACAGGCGTGTGTCACCACACCCAGCTAATTTTTGTATTTTTAGTAGAGAAGGGGTTTCACCGTGTTGGCCAGGCTGGTCTCGAACTCCTGGCCTCAAGTGATCCGCCCACCTTAGCCTCCCAAAGTGCTGGGATTAAAGGCATGAGCCACTGCGCCTGGCCCCAGATATGTATTTCTTATTGTCTTAGTCCCTTCTGGCTGCTCTATCAAAATACCCTAAGCTGGGTGGCTTATAAACAACAGAAATTTTATTTGTCACAGTTCTGAGGCTGGCAAGTCCGGGACCTGGGTACTGACAGATTTGGTGTCTGGTGAGAGTGGATTTTCTGATTCATAAATGGGGTCTTCTTGCTGTGTCCTCACATGGTGGTGGGGGCAGGGTCTTCTCTCTCGGGCTTCTTTTGCAAAAGCACCAATTGCATGCATAAGGGCCCCACCCTCATAATCTCATCCCCTCCTAAACATGCCCACTTCTAATATCATCTCCTTGGGGATTAGGATTTCAACAATGAAGTTTAGGGGGACCCGAACACTTATTCCCTCACCGTTAGTTGCCTGTTCTTGGCATGGAGCCATTTCATTCCTCTGAGCCTCTCTTTTTTCGTCTGTAAAATGGGACTGTCTCAATTTGTCCTTCCTAGGATAGCCCTTAAGATTAAGAGAGAGAGTCTGTCTGGCACATTGGAATATGAGGTGAATTTAGCCATTCTTGAAAGAGCAGAGGCTGAAGGTCTCCAAGACTAACTCAGGTGGCAACAGGGGGATGCTTCCCTGGATACCCCACCCCTTCACCCTCCCTGGATACCCCACCTCTCCTCTGAGGAGTAAGCCAGGTTGGAGCTGGGAGGAGCCCACACTCTGTCATCAGACATCCCTGGGTTCCAAGGCAGGCAGCCTTGTGCAAGCCAACTCCTGGCTCTAAGCCTCCCCCTCCACCTTAGCCACCTGCAGACAAGGAGAACCCTTCCCCATGTCGACGCAGGTGAGTGGAACTCTGTTTGGTTCCTAGTCTCTCAAGCATGGGGTGAGTAGACCCTCTTACCCAGGACCTAGCAGAAAGCTCCAAACAGTTTGGTGAACAGCCAAACTGTGCAGCACAAGGAGTGTGTCATCAAAGGGCATCAAAGGGGCACGCCTGTGGGCTCCAGATAGAGGACACAGAGCTGCAGAAGTCCGGCGGCCCCTTTCTGTGACCTGGGCTGCAGGCACCCACAGTCCAGAGGCTCAAAACCACAATGCTGTCATTCCCGGTGAATGCTGTAAGATGAAGAGGAAGTAACGCTGCCGTGGTTTCCCATGAGGGGATTACTTAAGAGGATGTCCTAACCCCCAGAAGCTCTGACTGCAACCTTATTTGGAAAGAGGGGTTTTGCAAATGTCATAACATTAAGAATTTCAAGATGAGCATATCTAGATTTAAGGTTGGCCCCAAACGCCATGGCAGGTGTCCTTATAAGAATGAGGCAACAGGAGGTAGACACTAAACAGAGAGAAGAAGGTGATGTAAAGATGGGGGCAGAGATTGCAGTGATGCACCCACAAGCCAAGTGTATTGGTTTTCTAAGGCTTCTATAATAACAAAGTACATCTGGCCCTCGGTATCCTTGGTTCCACATGTAGTGGGACGGGTGGCCCCCAAAAGATCCATCTAAGTCCTAACCCGCAGAACCTATGGATGTGACCTTATTTGGATAAAGGGTTTTAAGAGCTTTTGCAGGTGTCATGAAGTTAAGGATTTTGAGATGAGATCTGGCTTTTCAACCCTGATACCATCCTGGCCAACACCCTTCTGGTCCTTGTGGTAATTTCCATTTTCCAAATGTTAAGAGATAACAGAGATGAAGGAAGCTGCCCCAAAGCACATGAGACACAGCCTCTGCTCTCAGCTCTTGTCACCGTATGTTCAAGTGTTCTGCAAAACCGGTCCGTGGAGCCCAAAGCATCCACATCATCTGTGTGCACTTGCTAAACATGACGACTACTGGTCTTCACTGTCATTTATTCAGATTTTGTGAGCTCAGGGTTATGGAAATGATTTAAACAAATGCCCCAGGTAATTCTTACATACAGTTTGAGAACCATCTGATTAGGAAAAAAAAAAAAATGCCTCCCAAAGTGAAATAATAAGACTGAATGCCTGTAATCCCAGCACTTTGGGAAGCTGAGGTGGGAGCCCCAGGGGGGGTTCAAGAGCAGCCTGGCAACACAGTGAGACCTTGTCACTGAAAAAAATTTAAAAATTAGCTGGATGTGGTGGCATACGCTTATAGTTCCAATTACTTGAGGGGCTGAGGTGGGAGGATCTCTTGAGCCCAGGAGGTCGAGGCTGCAGTGAGCTATGATTGTACCACTGCACTCCAGCCTGGGCGACAGAGGGACACCCTGTATCAAAAAGAAAAAGAAAGTGATGCAGAGACATAGGCGGAGATTGGAGTGATGTTTCACAAACCAAGTGTACTAGTTTTCTAAGACTTCTTTAATAAAAAAGTACAGCTGTCCCTCAGTATTCTCTGAAGATTGCTTCCAAGACCCTGTGGATACTAAAATGCACAGATGAGTTCAAGACACTTACATAAAATGGTGTAGTATTTGCACATAACCTATGCACATCCTCCCGTATACTTTATTTTTATTTATTTATTTATTATTATTTGTTTGAGATGGAGTCTTGCTCTGTCACCCAGGCTGGAGTGCAGTGGTGCAATCTCAGCTCTGCCCCCTGGGTTCAAGCGATTCTCCTGCCTCAGTCTCCTGAGAAGCTGGGATTACAGGCACCCTCCAACATGCCTGGCTATTTTTTGTATTTTTAATAGAGATGGGGTTTTGCCATGTTGGCCAGGCTGGTCTCGAACTCCCGACCTCAAGTGATCTGACTGCCTCGGCCCTCAAATTGCTCCCATATACTTTAAACCATCTCTAGCTTACTTATGATACCTAATACAATGTAAATGATAGACAGTTTTTCTACTGTATTTTTAAAATTTGTATTTTTTAATTACTTTTTGCAAATATTTTCTATTCGTGATTGGTTGAATCCTTACATGTAGAAACCACAGATATGAAGGGCCAGCTGTGACACAAACTCAGGGGATTAAACAACAGAAATTTACTGTCTCAAAGTTTTGCCAGCTAGAAGTCCAGGATCAGGATGTTCCAGCAGGCTTGGTTTCTTCTGAGGGTTGTGAGGCAGAATCTATTCTATGCCCCTTGCCTAGATTCTGGTGATTTTTTTTTTCTTTCTTTGAGACAGGCTCTTTCTCTGCTGCCCAAGATGGAGTACAGTCAGCTCACTGCCCACTAGCCTCTGAGCCAGTGAGCTGACCCAGCCACAATCAGCTCTTTACAACTTCTGCCTCTCAGGCTTTAGCCGACCTTCCATCTCAGCCTTCCAAATAGCTGGGGCTACAGGCGCAGACCACCATGCTCAGCTAATTAAAAAAATTTTTTTGCAGCGATGAGTTCTCATTACATTGCCAGGCTAGCCTTGAACTTCTGGGCTCAAGCAATCCTCCCCCATCAGCCTCCCAAGTAGCTGGGACTATAGGTGGGAGACACCTCACCTGGTTAGCTTGTTTTTTATTTTTATTTATTTATTTATTTTTGAGAGGAAGTCTCCCTCTGTTGCCCAGGCTGGAGTACAGTGGCACGATCTCGGCTCACTGCAACCTCCGCCTCCCGGATTCAAGCAGTTCTCCTGCCTCAGCCTCCTGAATAGCTGAGATTACAGGCGCACACCACCACTCCCGGCTAATTTTTGTATTTTTAGTAGAGACGGGATTTCGCCATGTTGACCAGTCTGTTCTCGAACTCCTGACCTCTGTTGATCCGCCTGTCTCGGTGTCCCAAAGTGCTGGGATTACAGGCATGAGCCGCAGTGCCCTGCCTATTTTTATTTTTTAGACAGGGTCTTGGTCTGTCACCTGGGCTGGAGTACAGTGGTGTGATCGTAGCTCACCACAACTTGGAACTTCTGGGCTCAAGTGATCCTCCTGCCTCAGCCTCCCAAGTAGCTAGGACCATAGGTATGCATCACCACACCCTGCTCACTTTTTAATATTTTGTAAGGACAGGGTCTTTCTATGTTGCCCAGGTTGGCCTCAAACTCCTGGGCTCAAGCAATCCTCCTACTTCAGCCTCCCAAAGTGCTGAGATTACAGGCATGAGCCACTGCACTTGGCTGCTTCTGGTGCCCGACACTGACAATCTTTGGTGATTTGCTGACAGTCTGTGGTGTTCCTTGGCTTGTGGAAGCATCACTGTAACCTCTGCCTTCCTCATCAACATGGTGTTCTTCCTGTGTGTGCGTCTACATCCAAATTTCCCTTTTTCGTAAGGACACCAGTCATGTTGGATTATGGGTCCACCCTAGTCCAGTATGACCTCACCTTAACTTAAATAATTACATCTGCCATGATCCAGTATCCAAATAAGGACACGTTCTGAGGGGCTGGGGGTTAGGACTTCAATGTAGGAATGGAGGGTGTGGAAAGGACAAAATTACATCCCTAACACCAAGGAACGCTAAGGATGGCAGCCGCCACCAGGAGCTAGGAGAGAGGCGTGGAAGGGATTTTCCCCCAGAGCCTCCAAAAGGAGCCAACCCTGCAGACACTTTAATTTCAGACTTCTGGCCTCCAGGACTGTGAGATAATCCATTTCTGTGGTTTGAAGCCACTTGGTTTGTGGTAATGAGTTACAGCACCCTAGCAAACTAACATGCCAGCCCAGTGCAGGGCACATGTGGAGCGTATGATGAACAAGCTCCTCTCTGTGCCCTGGGGAGGCTCACAGGGACCATGCATGCTCTTCTAAGGTGCACGTGATCAAAGCAGATCACTAGGGGAGCGTTTCCTGTCCCCTAACCCCAGGTGCAGGGACTTCAGAGTAATGCCTACTGAATGACCCCTACCTCTGTTGCTTGACAAAGGGAGGTGCAAGGGGGAAAAAGACTATGAGAATGGAAGAGGGCGGGTCATACAGGAAGTGTCACGTCACTCTGGTTGCAGAGGACAGAGAAAACAACCCTGTCTCCAGCAGGTGGAAATGGTCATAATGTTGATGGTGGCCATGATATATATGTTTTTATTTTATTTTATTTTGAGACAGGGTCTTGCTCTTACTGCCCAGGCTAGAGTTCATTGGCATGATCATGACTCACTGCAGCCTCGACTCCCAGGCCCAGCCTTGAACCTCCTGCCTTAGCCTCTTGAGTAGCTGGGACTAGAGGTTTGCACCACCAATCCTGGCTGATTTTTTTATTTTTTTATTTTTGTAGAGACACGGCTTCGCCATGTTGCCCAGGCTGGTCTGGAACTCCTGGGCTCAAATGATCCGCCTGCTTTGGCCTGAAGTGTTGGGGTTACAGGTGTGAGCCACTGTGCCTGGCCAGCTGTGATACGGATGCTCAGCTCTGTGCTTCTCGTCTCATCTTCATGAGCTCCAACAAAAGATTCCCTCAGGTAGCTACTACTGCTCCCATGTTAAAGAAGAGAAAATTGACATTCAAAGAGGGAAATGACTTGTCTGAGGTCACACGAGCAGTGACAGCCGGGATGTGAACATGACTGTCACGGGATCCAAAATACATGTGCTTTCTACACTGTGATGTGCTGGTAAATGTTTAACAACTGGCTCTCCAAGGGGAAAAACGTATGTCTGTGTATAAACACATACGTTTATAACAAATTTTGTAGTTTTACTGATTATAAAGGATATGTACCACACACTTTACCAAGAATAATAATATAATCTAAAATTCTCTTTATTGTAAATGCCATACAATTGTAACTTCAGGGTGACTTGCTATTTCTTGCAAAATCCAGTACTAGTTTTTATTTTATTTTTTGTTTTTATTTATTTTTTTTTTTTGAGCTAGAGTCTCGCTCTGTCGCCCAGGCTGGAGTGCAATGGTGCAGTCTTGGCTCACTGCAACCTCTGCCTCCCAAATTTAAGTGATTCTCCTGCCTCAGCCTCCTGAGTAGCTGGGATTACAGGTATGCACCACCACACCCAGCTAATTTTTGTATTTTTAGTAGAGATGAGGTTTCACCATGTTGGCCGGGCTGGTCTCAAACTCCTGACCTCAGGTAGCCTACCTGCCTCAACCTCCCAAAGTGCTGGGATTAGAAGCATGAGCCACCGTGCCCAGCCTGTTTGCAAATTTTTAAAATGTCTAGTTTAATAAAGGACAGATGAACTCTCTTATCTTCTGTATCCAAACCATTGCAATAATTTTGTTTTTTGTTTTTGTTTGTTTTGAGGCAGGGTCTCACTCTGTCATCCACGCTGGGCAACATCGTGAGATCCCATCTTTGCAAAAAAAAAAAAATAATAATAAATAAATAAATTAGTTGGGCATAGTGGCATGCACTTGTAGTCCTAACTACCTGGGAGGATGAGGTGGGAGTTTGAAGCTGCAGTGAGCTATGATCATACCACTGCACTCCAGCCTAGGTGACAGAGCGCGACCTTGTCTCAAAAAAAAAAAAAAAAAAAAAAGTAAGAATACAGCTTTAGGCTAAACTTAATAAGATTAACATTTATTTATTTAATTTTATTATTATTATTATTTTTGAGACAAAGTCTCTGTGTCACCCAATCTCAGCTCACTGCAACCTCCACCTCCCCGGTTCAAGTGATTCTCCTGCCTCAGCCTCCCGAGTAGCTGGGACTACAGGTGCCTACCACCACACCCGGCTACTTTTTGTATTTCCAGTAGAGACAGAGTTTTGCCATGTTCGCCAGGCTGTTCTCGAACTCCTGACTTCAGGTTATCTGCTCACCTCAGCCTCCCAAAGTGCTGGGGTTACCGATGTGAGCCACCACGCCCGACCCAAGATTAACATTTAAAACGGTAGACTTAGTAACACAGGGTACCCTCTCTATTGTGGGCGGGCTGCATCCAATCTGTTGAAGGCCTGAACAAAACAAAAAGGCTGGCCCTCCTATGAATAAAAGGAGCTCCTTGCCTGTCAACCTTTAAGCTGAGACATGAGTTTTTTTCTTGCTTTTGGACATAAAATAAAAACATTAGCTCTTTCTGGGTCTCAAGCCTGCTAGCCTTTGGACTGGAACTACACAATTGTGTCTCCTGGTTCTCAGCCCTTCAGACTAGGACTGGGACTGCACCACCAGCATTCCTGGGTCTCCAGCTCTCTTCAACGAAATCATTTTAGTGTGCTGCCTTTTTCTTGAGGGGACCATTACTGATACAGAAAAAGTAATTGAGCCTGGGCGCAGTGGCTCATGCCTGTAATCCCAGCACTTTGGGAGAGTGGCAGATCACCCACTCCAGAGGTCAGGAGTTCGAGACCAGCCTAGTCAACATGGAGAAACCCCGTCTCTATTAAAAATACAAAAATTAGCCGGGCGCGTTGATGCGCGCCTGTAATCCCAGCTACTCGGGAGGCTGGGGCAGGAGAATTGTTTGAACCTGGGAGGTGGAGGTTACAGTGAGCCAGGATTGTGCCATTACACTCCAGCCTGGGCAACAAGAGTGAAACTCTATCTCAAAAAAAAAAAAAAAAAGAGAAAAAATAATTGATTTTCCCCAGATCACAGAGTTTATAAGAGATGAGGTCCAGATTCCAATCCAGTCAACTTGTTAGGATGGTCTGTATTCTTAACGTCTAAATTCTACAAGAGGGATTTTTTTTCCCCATAGAGGCACCATTCAGGGTGAGCTGGATATTGTTAGGATTTGGGAGCTGACAGGGGCTATCATTTATTCTCGTTCTTTGACCACATCATAGGCCATTGCCTCTTCTCTGTTTGCTGGTTCATGCAAGACCAGGAGCTCCCCCAGTAAGTGGCCGGAAGGGCAATACCCATCCCCCGCAAGCCAAGTCTCTCCCCATTCTCTTGCTCAGCCTCAGTCACAGGAACCACCCTGTGGTTGATTCATTCTGACGATTATTATAGGTAGCTTAGGAATGGATGGTTGAGTTGTGAGTTGTGGAAACTCAGTCAAGCTGGCTTAAGTTAAACTTGCTTTCTGGAAGAACACAAGGGAATTTAAAGGAAGCCAACTGCAGACAGTGTGTCTAGACCTTAGAGGAACTGGAACATTATCTGGTAGCTTCTCCCTACCCTTTGCAATCTGGGGCTTCATCATCTCTCACTTCTTCCG